>NC_035447.2:0-707879 GCF_002127325.2 Helianthus annuus
TCTCCATCAATTAGGAATCTGATGCCGTCACTAACACATTCCTTAAATTGTAGCCATTTGTTGAGTTTTTTTTGGTGTCTAATCCGAATATATAATCACATTGCCCTTTGATTTTCATGACTATATATCTCTTAAATGTCAACATATACACGTGTGATTTAGTTTATGAAGATTTTTCAACGCCAAGAACCTCGATCAGAGAGTAAAAAAGGCGTAAGGTTCATAATGCTGTAAATTAAATGGGATTATACCGGGCTAGGATTCGAGTTTACAGGAACAAGGAGCCAAACCAACCACCCAAGAATGGAATCGTCGAGCGAAAACACTTGACAACCTCTAGAAGCAGCTTTTCTTGCCACCAGAACTTTCTCCATCAATTGGGAATCTGATGCCGTCACTAAACATATTCTTGAATTGTAGCCATTTGTTGAGTGTGGTTTTTTTTGTGTCTAATCCACATATATATCACCATTGCCCCTTGACTTATTGACTGCATATCTCTTAAATGTCAACATTACACGTGTGATTTAGTTGACGAAGATTTTTCAATGCAGAGAACCTCGATCAGAGAGTAAAAAAGGCATAAGGTTCACAATGGTGTAAAATTAAATTGGCTATATACCGGACTAGGATTCGAGTTACAGAACAAGGGCCAAACCAACCACCCAAGAATGGAATCATGTTCGATGCGAAAACACTTGACAACCTACTAGAAGCAGCTTTTCTTGCCGCCAGAGCTTTCTCCATCAATTGTGGAATCTGAATGCCCTCACTAAACACATTTCTTAAATTGTAGCCATTTGTTGAGTGTTTTTTTTGGTGTCTAATTCCGCATATATATCACCATTGCCTTGATTTTCTTGACTGTATATCTCTTAAATGTCAACATTATACACGTGTGATTTAGTTAGACAAGATTTTCAATGTAGAGAACCTCGATCAGAGAGTAAAAAGGCGTAAGGTTCACAATGGTGTAAAATTAAATTGGTATACACCGGACTAGGATTCGAGATACAGGAACAAGGGCCAAACCAACCACCCAAGAAATGGAATCGTCGATGCGAAAACACTTGACAACCTACTAGAAGCAGCTTTTTCTTGCCACCAGACCTTTCTCCATCAATTTAGAATCTGATGCCCTCACTAAACACATTTCTTAAATTGTAGCCATTTGTTGAGCGTTTTTTTTGGTGTCTAATCCGCATATATATCACCATTGCCCTTGATTTTCTTGACTGTATATCTCTTAAATGTCAACATATACACATGTGATTTAGTTTACGAAGATTTTTCAACACCGAGAACCTCGATCAGAGAGTAAAAATGGCGTAAGGTTCATAATGGTGTAAAATTAAAATGGGATATACCGTGCTAGGATTCGTGTTACAGGAACAAGGGCCAAACCAACCACCCAAGAAGGGAATCGACGAGCGAAAACACTTGACAACCTCCTAGAAGCAACTTTTCTTGCCACCAGACCTTTCTCCATCAATTAGGAATCTGATACCGTCACTAAACGCATTCCTTAAATTGTAGCCATTTGTTGAGTGTTTTTTTTGGTGTCTAATCCACATATTTATCACAATTGCCCTTGATTTTCTTGACTTTATATCTCTTAAATGTCTACATATACACGTGTGATTTGGTTTACGAAGATTTTTCAATGCCGAGAACCTCGATCTGAGAGTAAAAAAGGCCTAAGGCTCACAATGGTGTTAAATTAAAATGGGATATACCGGGCTAGGATTCGAGTTACAGGAACAAGGGTCAAACCAACCACCCAAGAATGGAATCGTCGAGCGAAAACACTTGATAACCTCCTAGAAGCAGCTTTTCTTGCCGCCAGACCTTTCTCCATCAATTAGTAATCTGTTGCCGTCACTAAACACATTCATTAAATTGTAGCCATTTGTTGAGTGTTTTTTTTGTGTCTAATCCACATATATATCACCATTGCCCTTGATTTTCTTGACTATATATCTCTTAAATGTCAACATATACACGTGTGATTGAGTATACGTAGATTTTTCAATGCCGAGAACCTCGATCAGGGAGTTAAAAATGCGTAAGGTTCACAATGGTGTAAAATTAAAATGGGATATAACGGGCTAGGATTCGAGTTACAGGAACAGGGGCCAAACCAACCACCCAAGAATGGAATCGTCGAGCGAAAACACTTAACAACCTCCTAGAAGCAGCTTTTCTTTCCACCAGACCTTTCTCCATCGATTAGGAATATGATGCCGTCACTAAACACATTCCTTAAATTGTAGCCATTTGTTGAGTGTTTTTTTTTTGTGTCTGATCCGCATATATATCACCATTGCCCTTGATTTTCTTGACTGTAAATCTCTTAAAAGACAACATATACACGTGTGATTTAGTTTACGAAGATTTTTCAATACCGAGAACCTCGATCAGAGAGTAAAAAAGGCGTAAGGTTCACAATGGTGTAAAATTAAAATGGGATGTACCGGGATAGGATTCGTGTTACAGGAACAAGTGCCAAACCAACTATCCAAGTATGGAATCGTCGAGCGAAAACACCTGACAACCTCCTAGAAGCAGCTTTTCTTGCCACCAGACCATTCTCCATCAATTAGGAATCTGATGCCGTCACTAAACACATTCCTTAAATTGTAGCCATTTGTTGAGTGTTTTTTTTTTGTGTCTAATCCGCATATATATCACCATTGCCCTTCATTTTCTTGACTGTATATCTCTTAAATGTCAACATATACACGTGTGATTTAGTTTACGAAGATTTTTCAATGGCGAGAACCTCGATCAGAGAGTAAAAAAGGCATAAGGTTCACAATGGTGTAAAATTAAAATGGGATATATCGCGCTAGGATTCGAGTTACAGGAACAAGGGCCAAACCAACCACCCAAGAAGGGAATCGTCGAGCGAAAACACTTGACAACCTCCTAGAAACAGCTTTTCTTGCCACCAGACCTTTTACCATCAATTAGGAATCTGATGACGTCACTAAACACATTCCTTAAATTGAATCCATTTGTTGAGTGTTTTTTTGGTGTCTAATCAGCATATATACCACCAATGCCCTTGATTTTCTTGACTGTATATCTCTTAAATGTCAACATATACACGTGTGATTTAGTTTACGTAGATTTTTCAATATCGAGAACCTCGATCAGAGAGTAAAAAAGGCGTAAGGTTCATACTGGTGTAAAATTAAAATGGGATATACCGGGCTAGGATTCGAGTTACTGGAACACGGGCCAAACCAACCACCCAAGAATGGAATCGTCGAGCGAAAACACTTGACAACCTCCTAGAAGCAGCTTTTCTTGCCACCAGAACTTTCTCCATCAATTAGGAATCTGATGGCGTCACTAAACACATTCCTTAAATTGTAGCCATTTGTTGAGTGTATTTTTTTTGGTGTCTAATCCGCATATATATCACCGTTGCCCCATGATTTTATTGACTGCATATCTCTTAAATGTCAACATATACACGTGTGATTTAGTTGACGAAGATTTTTCAATGCCGAGAAACTCGATCAGAGAGTAAAAAAGGCGTAAGGTTCACAATGGTGTAAAATTAAAATGGGAAATAACGGGCTAGGATTCGAGTTACAGGAACAGGGGCCAAACCAACCACCCAAGAGAATCGTCGAGTGAAAACACTTGACAACCTCCTTGAAGCAGCTTTTCTTGCCACCAGACCTTTCTCCATCAATTAGGAATCTGATGCCGTCACTAAACACATTCCTTAAATTGTAGCCATTTGTTGATTGTTTGTTTTGTGTCTAATCCGCATATATATCATCATTGCCCTTGATTTTCTTGACTGTATATCTCTTAAAAGACAACATATACACGTGTGATTTAGTTTACAAAGGATTTTCAATACCGAGAACCTCGATCAGAGAGTAAAAAAGGCGTAAGGTTCACAATGGTGTAAAATTAAAATGGGATGTACCGGGATAGGATTCGAGTTACAGGAACAAGTGCCAAACCAACCACCCAAGTATGGAATCGTCGGGCGAAAACACCTAACAACCTCCTAGAAACAGCTTTTCTTGCCACCAGACCATTCTCCATCAATTAGGAATCTGATGCCGTCACTAAACACATTCCTAAAATTGTAGCCATTTGTTGAGTGTTTTTTTTGGTGTCTAATCGGATTATATATATCACCATTGCCCTTCATTTTCTTGACTGTATATCTCTTAAATATCAACATATACACGTGTGATTTAGTTTACGAAGATTTTTCAATGGCGAGAACCTCGATCAAAGAGTAAAAAAGGCGTAAGTTTCACAATGGTTTAAAATTAAAATGGGATATATCGGGCTAGGATTCGAGTTACAGGAACAAGGGCGAAACCGACCACCCAAGAAGGGAATCGTCGAGCAAAAACACTTGACAACCTCCTAGAAACAGCTTTTCTTGCCATCAGACCTTTCTCCATCAGTTAGGAATCTGATGCCGTCACTAAACACATTCCTTAAATTGAAGCCATTTGTTGAGTATTTTTTTTTTTGGTGTCTAATCCGCATATATACCGCCATTGCCCTTGATTTTCTTGACTGTATATCTCTTAAATGTTAACATATACACGTGTGATTTAGTTTACGAAGATTTTTCTATACCGAGAACCTCAATCAGAGAGTAAAAAAGGCGTAAGGTTCATAATGGTGTAAAATTAAAATGGGATATACCGGGCTAGGATTCGAGTTACAGGAACACAGGCCAAACCAACCACCCAAGAATGGAATCGTCGAGCGAAAACACTTGACAACCTCCTTGAAGCAGCTTTTCTTGCCACCAGAACTTTCTCCATCAATAAGGAATCTGATGCCGTCACTAAACAAATTCCTTAAATTGTAGCCATTTGTTGAGTGTTTTTTTTTGGTGTCTAATTCGCATACATATCACCGTTGCCCCTTGATTTTATTGAATGCATATCTCTTAAATGGCAACATATACACGTGTGATTTAGTTGACGAAGATTTTTCAATGCCGAGAACCTCGATCAGAGACTAAAAAAGGCGTAAGGTTCACAATGGTGTAAAATTAAAATGGGATATACCGGACTACGATTGGAGTTACAGGAACAAGGGCCAAACCAACCACCCAAGAATGGAATCGTCGAGCGAAAAGACTTGACAACCTCCTAGAAGCAGCTTTTCTTGCCACCAGACCTTTCTCCATCAATTAGGAATCTGATGCCATCACTAAACACATTCCTTAGATTTTAGCCATTTGTTGAGTGTTTTTTTTTTGGTGTCTAAACCGCATATGTATCACCATTGCCCTTGATTTTCTTGACTGTATATCTCTTAAATGTCAACATATACACGTGTGATTTAGTTTACGAAGATTTTTCTATGCCGAGAACCTCGGTCAGAGAGTAAAAAAGGCGTAAGGTACAAAATGGCGTAAAATTAAAATGGGACATACCGGACTAGGATTCGAGTTACAGGAACAAGGGCCAAACCAACCACCCAAGAATGGAATCGTTGAGCGAAAACACTTGACAACCTACTCGAAGCAGCTTTTCTTGCCAACAGACCTTTCTCCATCAATTAGGAATCTGATGTCGTCACTAAACACATTCCTTAAATTGTAGCCGTTTGTTGAGTGTTTTTTTTTTGTGTCTAAACCGCATATGTATCACCATTGCCCTTGATTTTCTTGAATGCATATCTCTTAAATGGCAACATATACACGTGTGATTTAGTTGACGAAGATTTTTCAATGCCGAGAACATCGATCAGAGAGTAAAAAAGGCGTAAGGTTCACAATGGTGTAAAATTAAAATGGGATATACCAGGCTAGCATTCGAGTTACAGGAACAAGGGCCAAACCAACCACCGAAGAATGGAATTGTCGAGCGAAAACACTTGACAACCTCATAGAAGCAGTTTTTCTTGCCACCAGACCTTTCTCCATCAATTAGGAATCTGATGCCGTCACTAAACACATTCCTTAAATTGTAGCCATTTGTTGAGTGTTTTTTTGGTGTCTAATCCGCATATGTACACCATTGCCCTTGATTTTCTTGACTGTATATCTCTTAAATGTCAACATATACACGTGTGATTTAGTTTACGAAGATTTTTCAATGCCGAGAACCTCGATCAAAGAGTAAAAAAGGCGTAAGGTTCACAATGGTGTAAAATTAAAATGTGATATAACGGGCTAGGATTCGAGTTACAGGAACAGGGGCCAAACCAACCACCCAAGAGAATCGTCGAGCGAAAACACTTGACAACCTCCTAGAAGCAGCTTTTCTTGCCACCAGACCTTTCTCCATCAATTGGGAATCTGACGCCGTCACTAAACACATTCCTTAAATTGTAGCCATTTGTTGTATGTTTTTTTTTTGTGTCTAGTCCGCATATATATCACCATTGCCCTTGATTTTCTTAACTGCATATCTCTTAAATGTCAACATATACACATGTGATTTAGTTTACGAAGATTTTTCAATGCCGAGAACCTCGATCAGAGAGTAAAAAAAGGCGTATGGTTCACAATGGTGTAAAATTAAAATGGAATATACCGGGGTAGGATTCGAGTTACAGGAACAAGGGCCAAACCAAACACCCAAGAATGGAATCGTTGAGCGAAAACACTTGACAACCTCCTAGAAGCGGCTTTTCTTGCCACCAGACCTTTCTCCATCAATTAGGAATCCGATGCCATCAGTAAACACATTCCATAAATTGTAGCCATTTGTTGAGTGTTTTTTTGGTGTCTAATTCGCATATATATCGTCGTTGTCCTTGATTTTCTTGACTATATATCTCTTAAATATCAACATATACACATGTGACTTAGTTTACGAAGATTTTTAAATGCCGAGAACCTCGATCAGAGAGTAAAAAAGGCGTCAGGTTCACAATGGTGTAAAATTAAAACGGGATATACCGGGCTACGATTCAAGTTACCGGAACAAGGGCCAAACCAACCACCCAAGAATGGAATCGTCAAGCGAAAACACTTGACCACCTCCTAGAAGCAGCTTTTCTTGCCACCAGACCTTTCTCCATCAATTGGGAATCTGATGCCGTCACTAAACACATTCCTTAAATTGTAGCCATTTGTTGAGTGTTTTTTTTGTGTCTAGTCCGCATATATATCACCATTGTCCTTGATTTTCTTAACTGCATATCTATTAAATGTCAACATATACACATGTGATTTAGTTTACGAAGATTTTTCAATGCCGAGAACCTTGATTAGAGAGTAAAAAACGCGTAAGGTTCACAATGGTGTAAAATTAAAATGGGATATACCGGGGTAGGATTCGAGTTACAGGAACAAGGACCAAACCAAACACCCAAGAATGGAATCGTCGAGCGAAAACACTTGACAACCTCCTAGAAGCAGCTTTTCTTGCCACCAGACCTTTCTCCATCAATTAGGAATCTGATGCCATCACTAAACACATTCCATAAATTGTAGCCATTTGTTGAGTGTTTTTTTTTTTTTTGGTGTCTAATTCGCATATATATCACAGTTGTCCTTGATTTTCTTGACTGTATATCGCTTAAATATCAACATATACACATGTGACTTAGTTTACGAAGATTTTTAAATGCCGTGAACCTCGATCAGAGAGTAAAAAAGGCGTAAGGTTCACAATGGTGTAAAATTAAAATGGGATATACCGGGCTAGGATTCGAGTTACCGGAACAAGGGCCAAACCAACCACCCAAGAATGGAATCGTCGAGCGAAAACACTTGACAACCTCCTAGAAGTAGCTTTTCTTGCAACCAGACCTTTCTCCGTCAATTAGGAATCTGATGCCGTCACTAAACACATTCCTTAAATTGTAGCCATTTGTTGAGTGTTTTTTTTTTGTGTCTAATTCGCATATATATCGTCGTTGTCCTTGATTTTCTTGACTATATATCTCTTAAATATCAACATATACACATGTGACTTAGTTTACGAAGATTTTTAAATGCCGAGAACCTCGATCAGAGAGTAAAAAAGGCGTAAGGTTCACAATGGTATAAAATTAAAACGGGATATACCGGGCTACGATTCAAGTTACCGGAACAAGGGCCAAACCAACCACCCAAGAATGGAATCGTCAAGCGAAAACACTTGACCACCTCCTAGAAGCAGCTTTTCTTGCCACCAGACCTTTCTCCATCAATTGGGAATCTGATGCCGTCACTAAACACATTCCTTAAATTGTCGCCATTTGTTGAGTGTTTTTTTTGTGTCTCTTCCGCATATATATCACCATTGTCCTTGATTTTCTTAACTGCATATCTATTAAATGTCAACATATACACATGTGATTTAGTTTACGAAGATTTTTCAATGCCGAGAACCTTGATCAGAGAGTAAAAAAGGCGTAAGGTTCACAATGGTGTAAAATTAAAATGGGATATACCGGGCTAGGATTCGAGTTACATGAACAAGGGCCAAACCAACCACCCAAGAATGGAATCGTCGAGCGAAAACACTTGACAACCTCCTAGAAGCAGCATTTCTTGCTACGAGACCTTTCTCCATTAATTAGGAACCTAATGCCGTCACTAAACACATTCCTTAAATTGTAGCCATTTGTTAAGTGTTTTTTTTTGGTGTCTAATCCGCATATATATCACCATTGCCCTTGATTTTCTTGACTGTATATCTCTTAAATGTCAACATATACACGTGTGATTTAGTTGACGAAGATTTTTCAATGCCGAGAACCTCGATCAGAGAGTACAAAAGGCGTAAGGTTCACAATGGTGTAAAATTAAAATGGGATATACCGGGCTAGGATTCAAGTTACAGTAACAAGGGCCAAACCAACCACCCAAGAATGGAATCGTCGAGCGAAAACACTTGACAACCTCCTAGAAGTAGCTTTTCTTGCCACCAGCCCTTTCTCCATCAATTAGTAATCTAATGCAGTCACTAAACACATTCCTTAAATTGTAGCCATTTTTTCAGTGTTTATTTTTTGGTGTCTAATCCGCATATATATATATCACCATTGCTCTTGATTTTCTTGACTGTATATCTCTTAAATGTCAACATATACACGTGTGATTTAGTTTACGAAGATTTTTTAATGCCGAGAACCTCGATCAGAGAGTAAAAAAGGCGTAAGGTTCACAATGGTGTAATATTAAAATGGGATATACCGGGCTATGATTCGAGTTACAGGAACAAGGGCCAAACCAACAACCCAAGAATGGAATCGTCGAGCGAAAACCCATGACAACCTCCTAGAAGCAGCTTTTCTTGCCACCAGACCTTTCTCCGTCAATTAGGAATCTGATGCCGTCACTAAACACATTCCTTAAATTGTAGCCATATGTTAAGTGTTTTTTTTTGGTGTCTAATCCGCATATATATCACCATTGCCCTTGATTTTCTTAACTATATATCTCTTAAATGTTAACATATACACGTGTGATTTAGTTGACGAAGATTTTTCAATGCCGAGAACCTCGATCAGAGAGTAAAAAAGGCGTAAGGTTCACAATGGTGTAAAATTAAAATGGGATATACCGGGCTAGGATTCGAGTTACAGGAACAAGGGCCAAACCAACCACCCAAGAATGGAATCGTCGAGCGAAAACCCATGACAACCTCCTAGAAGCAGCTTTTCTTGCCACCAGACCTTTCTCCATCAATTAGGAATCCGATGCCGTCACTAAACACATTCCTTAAATTGTAGCCATTTGTTAAGTGTTTTTTTTTTGGTGTCTAATCCGCATATATATCACCATTGCCCTTGATTTTCTTGATTGTATATCTCTTAATTGTCAACATATACACGTTTGATTTAGTTGCCGAGAACCTCGATCAGAGAGTAAAAAGGCGTAAGGTTCACAATGGTGTAAAATTAAAATGGGATATACCGGGCTAGGATTCGAGTTACAGGAACAAGGGCCAAACCACCCACCCAAGATTGGAATTGTCGAACGAAAACACATGACAACCTCCTAGAAGCAGCTTTTCTTGCAACCAGACCTTTCTCCATCAATAAGGAATATGATGCCATCACTAAACACATTCCTTAAATTGTAGCCATTTATTTAGTGTTTTTTTGTGTCTAATCCGCATATATATGACCATTGCCCTTGATTTTCTTGACTGTATATCTCTTAAATGTCAACATATACACATGTGATTTAGTTTACAAAGATTTTTCAATGCCGAGAATCTCGATCAGAGAGTAAAAAAGGCGTAAGGTTCACAATGGTGTAAAATTAAAATGGGATATACCGGGCTAGGATTCGAGTTACAGGAACAAGGGCCAAAGCAACCACCCAAGAATGGAATCGTCGAGCGAAAACACTTGACAACCTCCTAGATGCAGCTTTTCTTGCCACCAGACCTTTCTCCATCAATTAGGAATTTGATGTCGTCACTAAACACATTTCTTAAATTCTGGCCATTTGTTGAGTGTTTTTTTGTGTCTAATCCGCATATATATCACCATTGCCCTTGATTTTCTTAACTGTATATTTCTTAAATGTCTGCATATACACGTGTGATTTAGTTTACGAAGATATTTCAATGCCGAGAACCTCGATCAAAGAGTAAAAAGGCGTAAGGTTCACAATGGTGTAAAATTAAAATGGGATATACCGAGCTAGGATTCGAGTTACAGGAACAAGGGCCAAAGCAACCACCCAAGAATGGAATCGTCGAGTGAAAACACTTGACAACTTCCTAGAAACAGATTTTCTTGCCACCAGACCTTTCTCCATTAATTAGGAATCTGATGCCGTCACTAATCACATTCCTTAAATTGAAGCCATTTGTTGAGTGTTTTTTTTTGTGTATAATCCGCATATATATCACCATTGCCCTTGATTTTCTTGATTGTATATCTCTTAAATGTCAACATATATACATGTGATTTAGTTTACGAAGATTTTTCGATGCCGAGAACCTCGATCAGAGAGTAAAAAAGGCGTAAGGTTCACAATGTTGTAAAATTAAAATGGGATATATCGGGCTAGGATTCGAGTTACAGGAACAAGGGCCTAACTAACCACCCAAGAATGGAATCGTTGAGCGAAAACACTTGACAACCTCCTAGAAGCAGCTTTTCTTGCCACCAGACATTTCTCCATCAATTAGGAATCTGATGCCATCACTAAACACATTCCTTAAATTGTAGCCATTTGTTGAGTGTTTTTTTGGTGTCTAATCCACATATATATCACCATTGGCATTGATTTTCTTGACTGTATATCTCTTAAATGTCAACATATACACGTGTGATTTAGTTTACGAAGATTTTTCAATGCCGAGAACCTCGATCAGAGAGTAAAAAAGGTGTAAGGTTCACAATGGTGTAAAATTAGAATGGGATATACCGGGATAGGATTCGTTTTACAGGAACAAGGGCCAAACCAACCACCCAAAAATGGAATCGTCGAGCGAAAACACATGACATCCTCCTGGAAGCCGCTTTTCTTGCCACCAGACCTTTCTCCATTACTCAGGAATCTGATGCCATCACTAAACACATTCCTTAAATTGTAGCCATTTGTTGAGTGTTTTTATTGGTGTCTAATCCGCATATATATCACCATTGCCCTTGATTTTCTTGATTGTATGTCTCTTAAATGTCAACATATACACGTGTGATTTAGTTTACGAAGATTTTTCAATGCCGAGAACCTCGATCAGAGAGTAAGAAAGGTGTAAGGTTGATAATGGTGTAAAACTAAAATGGGACATATCGGGCTAGGATTCGAGTTACAGGAACAAGGGCCAAACCACCCACCCAAGAATGGGATCGTCGAGCGAAAACACTTGACAACATCCTGGAAGCAGCTTTTTGTTGCCACTAGACCTTTCTCCATCAATTAGGAATCTAATGCCGTCACTAAACACATTTCTTAAATTGTAGCCATTTTTTGAGTGTTTATTTTTTGGTGTCTAATCCGCATATAAATATATCACCATTGCTCTTGATATTCTTGACTGTATATCTCTCAAGTCTCAACATATGCACGTGTGATTTAGTTTAAGAAGATTTTTCAATGTCGAGAACCTCGATGATCGGAGTGTCGCGCTCCGGTCAAAGATAATATTTATAAGCCCAAATTACCCTTAACAATGTGTTAGTGGTAGTAAGGGGTCGATCCACGAAGAGTATGTGGTTTGTGTATGGATTTGACTGAATTATAAAAACTTGTCACAATTATGAAGCTTGCCAGATATTTTTGTATTTTTGTTTAGAAGAAAGATGTGAATTTGGACTACTGAAATTGAATTACTTGATTAACAACTACTACTTAACGATTGCAAGAATTTCTGGATACGAGAACAATAATATTAAAAGGGAATCACACCCGGTTTCGGTAATTATTAACCTAGGATTTCTACAAGTTCTAGTTCAACTCAAATGCATTTGATTAACGGATTTAGTGTACCGTGACTTAGGTGCTACTAACTATCAACGCCCCGAAGAACGGACAAAAAGACATTTTGTAATCAACACAAGTAAATCCTAACAATGACAATGTACAATTACATATCACCGTTTCGCAAAGTCATAACTTTTAACATCGCTCGACAATTCACGAATTCGTAACAAATGTAATACTATTATCAAGAGTTTCAAAAACCAAATACAAATTGTCACTAAGTTAAAACAAGAACAATTCGAAACCCTAGAATTAATAACTACCTACACCGGGGTGAAACCGAGATGATTAGCCGCTCATGGTTGATGCAACTTGATCACCGGATATTTGGAATGCAGAAGGAGTCATCTTGAAGCTTGTAGGATGAAGGAATGATGGAGAATTAGGGTTTATGGGATGGTGATGATGAGAAGGATGATGGATTGGTGAACTAGGGTTTGATGATTGATTGTTGTTGGATGAGGATGATCCCGATTGTAGAGATCAAGATGATGGAATAGTAGGTGGAATAGTTGGTGAATAAGGCTCTAAAAACAAGATTCAAACTCCCCCAAATGTGTAACTCCTGAATTGAATAGTCAACCCCCAATAAGAACCGATCCAACACCTCAAAACCCCAAACTTCGCGATCCTGATTTTGACGAGCCGTCGCCGACGGCCTGAAGCCCCGTTGTCGACGGTGCCTGCTTCTCGATATTTGGCCGACGGCCTATTTTGCTGTCTACGGCCAATTCTTGGCGACGGTGATATGCAGAGGTCGTCGGCGACGGCCCCCTTGGGCGTCGGCGACGGTGCCTCAATATTTCACTTTCTGCTTTTCGCGTTCCTTGCTTCTGGTTGACCCGTGTTGCTTCCCGGTGGTCCCGTTTTCGCTCCGATGACTCGTAAAGCTCCCAAAAAGCTCCTTAAAATCCGGTAGACCTGCAAAACACAAATCTAATCAAGAGTAGGCAATTCGAAACTAAAACTTGTGTAAAAACATCAAATTAAACAATTACAAGCACCGGTTTTCAACCACGTATCACATCCCCACACTTGTCTTTTGCTTGCCCTCAAGCAAATCTGTTTTTCACTTTCACGTGGGTCGAGCAACGAATATACATCCCATTCCCGAGACAAAGGTTGAGGTCTGATGTCATGCTAAAGTTCAAACTCTTTACAATATTCAATGTATTTAATGGTAACGTGCTTTTAGATGCACAAATGGTTACCCAAGATTAACCCGCCCGTAAATTTAACAACTCTTGCATATCCCTCACAATGTGCTCTCCACTCGGCTTAAAATTTGCTAACATGTATAATGTATTAGCTTTTCAACAATTAATCGCTCAAAACCGATTAGAACACGTACCCGCATAGGCTTGCAACTCAATCATTCTCCACTATCGAACACAAATACTAAGCACAAGTCAAAAGGTCTTTGAAGGGTTGTAACGGGGCTAGGCGAAGGGTAGGAAATAGGATATTTTTAAAGTGGCTAAAGTGATGAAAATTCGACTTTTTATTACAAAAGACTATCCTAACCAAAAGTAAACTACAAACATCAACTATGGGCAATAATCTTTCACCCCTTTTATTCGATAACTACTACGCTTCTTTTTGTGTTTTTCTTCAACAATTTTCAATTCTTTTTCATACTTTTTTTTCTACGAATCATAACAACTATACAAACTTGAGCTCCTATAATCGAATTTTCATCACACGGGTTTAAAAAGAAAAGGTTTAAGGTTTATGGGCTATAGGGTGGTCAAACGAAAGGTTTAGGCTCAAAATGGGCAACTAAGGAGTTTGTTCGGGTGAGGATAGAAAAATGGTTTAAAGAGAAAAAGGTTTACCTAATGCCTTAATCATTCTCGTGCTTGTATTTGGTCTATAGTCTCAAACGTATCAAAAGTTGCAAGTTCTACAATACGCGACTAATGGCCCACTCAAACAAAGAAACATGTAAATGTGAATCTATGATATATAAATGGCTCAAACCTCACGTATAAGGGTATGATATGTGATATGCATACATTGCTAGTTCCTTAGGCGAATTATTCCCAAATAACCACCCGCTAAATACCCGTTATGCTTATTAATTTGAACTTGACCATGACAAAAGACCAAATGGGTTGTGACATCCCTCGTTGACTTGGTTACTTGTGCTTTTGAGATTGCTTTGAAAACAAGACAATTTTGAAAAAAAAAATTTGAAATTTTCCCCCATCCCCACACTTGAGGCAAACATTGTCCTCAATGTGTAGTGTTTAAATGAACGGGTCAAAATCGAAAAATTTTTATTACTCCCCCATCCCCACACTTGAAGTACATATTGTCCTCAATGTGTAAGAACTAGAGTTTTAGCAATGCACACGGGATGTGACACGACTAACCTTCCCAACTTTTCATCCCGGAACTTAAAATACACATTACAATCCACTTATTCTAAACTACCAATCAAAGTAAAAAGAAACACATGCACCTGATTTTTATCGCTTGATGCTCATATCCTTCGTCTCTTCATAAAAATGGTTGTCCCGCGAACCCGTTATACCTACAAATTCTAATCCTTGTGTAGAAGCATGCTTCTCACAACCATCAAAATTTGTTAGTTACTTAGTTCTACCATTTTTTATGAACACCTTACCAAGCCATGCATTATCTCACTTCGATTTTATGTTGAAAATATTTTACAACAGCAACAAGCCTAACTCACTTTCGTAGGAATCACGGTTGCATTTAGCTTATGCAACAAGCCCTTTTAAACCTCCCAATAGCTTGGGAGGACGAAAGGTCTCGTGGGGGTTATATATGGAACACACCCACAAAGTTCATTTAACTAGGCGATAATTTAAATAATCAAAATGAGAAAAACGAAAATAAACTAATAATATACAACAACAACAACAAAAACGTACCTCGCCTCTACCGCTGATATCTCTCATTAGGGTTCACTGGCGGGTTCGGCTGGTACGGATAACCAGTAAGGGCCTCAAACATATCCCTATAGTTATCCAGCGGGCTTGACTCTTGTTGGGGTGGCGGCTGGTACGGCATGGGAACGAAACTCGAACCGACTGCTTCGAGCCAATGAGGGGTTGGATCGGATGGCCCTCGCGGATGAGGAAGGTTGGGGTAATCGGTCCACCCCGAATGTTCAGCATATGGAAGCCCGGCTTGATAATCTCGTTGATGGCGTTCTTGGTCATGGAGCACCTTGAAATTATTAATCGCCATCTGGTTGGAGAAAGCCATTGCCCCCCATCAGCGTTGGTCCAACTCTGCCTGTGCATTCCGGCGCCTAGCATCCTCTTCCTCCCATGCTTGTCTGCTGGCCCTTTCCTCTTCTTGCAGCTGTATCATGCGTTCCATTTGTGATTGTTGCAACGCATATTGCAACTGCTGTTCCTCCAACTGCTTTTCCACCCTCTCGCGGAAAGATGATTGAAAACCCCATTGTTGTTGTGAGTATGCCCCTTGCGCCTCTTCCCATTCCTTCCGACTAGCATGGTACTCTCTTGCTTCACCAATACCCGCCGACACGTTGTCGTAGATCGCTTGATCCCCACGGTCCCACAACCGATACGACGGTATTTGCCTTCGAGTCACAAAATTTGCAACCTCATCAGAGATTTCCCTATGCTGCTTCCTGTACCTACGCCTCGGTCCCCGTGGACCGGAAGGATCAATCTCCTCCTCAACGTCGGGCATCTCCTCATCGCCCCCTTCTTCATCACCTTCTTCTTCATCGCCCTCTTTATCATTAAACTTATAACTATCTCCTTGTTCGTCCTCGACCGTATGTAGGTGACCAAAAGCTTTCACTGATATCTTCCAGTGTCGCCTCATGGTGGCGAAGTTGAATTGATCAATGGGCTTAGACACCCACAGCGAATCTGGAGGCAATGCATTCTGTTGAAGAATCATGGCGCTAATCAACCTTGCATAGGGAATCATCTTCCGCTTAAACGATTCCCGTGTATCCCAAGTGTTGATCATAACAATCTGACGCCACGAGAGCGTGGGCGTCCCATATAGCAAAGCATGCAAAACCCGACAGTCGGGTGCTTTCATCGTTCCCCGATCTCCAAACCGTACCATAATGTTCTCTAAGGAAATACCTTGAAGTATTTTTCCCATCAAAGACAAATGGGCTCTTTGATCGCCTACACCCCCAGAACCCGGTAGTGTGTCCTCCAAAAGAGTCACTGGGTCAGCATCATTCCTCTTGTTGTCCAAAAACTGATCATACCCATAATAATCGTACGCGTCGAACCCAAGTGAGTCAAACCTCGCTATAGCATTCATATGCTCGAAGGACATCACCATTTGATTTTTCCCAATTTTCCCAATCAACTTCCACCTATGAGCTGGTCTATCGGAGTGTTCAAAACGAAGGGTGGATAGCCACTCACAAACTGCCCCCAAGTATACCCGATTGGTGATGTCATCACACCAATCAATCACTCGCTCCCAACCGAGTTTCTCGAACCTTTGCACTATACCAATCTTCCTAAACTCTTCAACATCTACCGTGCGCTCACAGACCGCCCTGTCAGGTACGGGTTTAGAAACACCCGTAACCATTTTCATCCGCCACATCTTGGCTTCTAACCTCTTATTGTTGTAACGAGAAAGAGCCTTTGTCTTCTCGTCCTTCCATACCGAAGGTGACCCACTGTTCTTAGCTTCCGTCCACTCCCAATCTTGCCTAATAAGTTGCCCATCTCCCTCTTCTACATTACTAAGTTGTTCCCAACGCCTTTGATAAACCCCAGAGCCCGAACCGGCTCCCGAAGATGAACCTTGACCGGGGGTCTTTGCCTTCTTGCTCCCACGAAACATGGCTACAATCACAAGACAAAGATAACAATAATTAGTACATTCCAACCTTCAACAATCTCAAACTTTGAACATGGTATGTAATGTTGAACTTTAATCTAATTTTAGATGTAAAATCGCCTTTTTAAACTTCCAAAGTCGCTCATTTTATCATCTATATTGACTAACACATTTAATCCTAAGATTTTTCAATAAAAAATCATGGTTCAACAATGTTCAACATCACTACTATGTTCAATCATGCCAAAATCTTAGTGTAATCACATCACTAAAACTAAGCATGCTCAAACCCCACCCAAATCAAGCAAACACCCTTGAATTTATGCTCAAATATCCTACATTATGATAAACAACCTACTCTTAAACAATAAGTCTAAAATTTCGGAAGAAATCACAACACATATGAAAATCATGCACATATTGAGTGAAAGTTCATACCTTTAGTGAAGATTGACAAGAATAACCAAAGAAAAGTGTAAACCAAGAACTTGGATGAATACTCTTCAAAACCCTAAAACACACGTCCAGAAATCTTGCAATCGAGCAAGAATTGATGAAATTGGTTATGGGGGTTTTGTTCTTCTCTGAAAATCAGTCAAGATAGACTCAAGAATCAAGTGATTTGGTGAAGATTTGAAGAAGTTATGGAGAAGAGAAGGTTTAGGGTTCTTGAGAGGAATTGGGGAAGATGGAGTTAGAATGCAAGAGAGAGAAGGAGGAAAACGTGTAGATCTGAATTGGGAGTGATATTAGGTTGATTTCGGGTCAAGTATGTGGTCAAAAGCTATTTCGGGTCAAGTTTAGGTACCAAATAAGAGTTTGGATGCAAATGTGAGCCACAAAAAATGAACCAGCGTCGGCCAGACATTGAGGCACCGTCGGCGACGGTGAAGGAGTCCGTCGGCGACGGTTGCTGGTTTTCAAAACAGCCGCGACGGCTTAACTTGCTGCCTACGGTGAAATTTGGGCTACGGTGTTTTGGAGAATCCGTGGGCGACGAAGAACCCAGCCGTCGGCGACGGCTCTTGTATCTTCCATTTTTTATTTTTCAATTTTAAATTTTTTTTTTTGAAAAGAGGAGGAAAATAACGACTTTTTTAATAAAGGGCCTATGTACACTAAAAAATCCTAAAAATTATTAAAAATCTTTTTGTGAATTTTATAAGTTAAGATTTTATAAACAAAATAACCGTCAACGGCCCTACCACCCCCCAAAAATTCGTGTATTGTCCTCAATGCACCAAAACACGTCTAAAACATACCTTGTATCTTCATGACCCGTTTGGAGTGCTCGAACTTCACACAATCAAGAAAGGTTAGTATGAAACGGAAACGATTCACATCCAAATACAAAAACAATTAAATAATTATACATAACTTTACACAAAATGTTACCGGTCCTTTTTATTCGACCTCATAAACCGGGAAACTTGCCACGAAGCTTACCGATTCCTTGTTTGCATCCACTTTCTCGTTACCCTCGAGAAACGGTTTTAGCCGATGACCATTTACCGTTTGCCGTACCCCGTCCTTCGGGTCCTCGATAGTAACATCACCCAATTGTCCGACCCGGGTGATAACATAGGGTCCCATCCATTTGCTCCGGAGCTTGCCGGGAAAGAATTTGAGCTTCGAATTGTAGAGCCACACCTTTTGACCCACCTCAAATTCTTTCTTCCTCAACTTGGCATCATGCGCTCTCTTCATTCCGTCCTTGTATTGAGATGCGTATTCATACGCCATCTCCCTTAGCTCCTCCAATTCACACAACTTGAGCTTCCGTTCCTTACCTGCATCATCGTATTGCACATTAACCTCTTTAATAGCCCATAATGATTTGTGCACAAGTTCAACCGGTAAATGGCAGTTTTTACCGTAGACCAACCGGTAAGGTGTAGTGCCTATGGGTGTCTTATGTGCCGTTCGGTAGGCCCATAAAGCATCGTTCAATCTAATTGACCAATCCTTACGGTCCGCCCGCACGGTCTTTTGCAAAATCTGTTTGATTTGCCTATTTGACACCTCAACTTGCCCGCTTGTTTGCGGGTGATAGGGGGTAGCAATCCTATGGTCAACACCAAACCGTTTTAAGAGTTTGCCAAACCGAAAATTTTTAAAATGAGATCCTCCATCACTTATGATGACACGAGGAATCCCAAACCTTGAGAAAATATTGGTTTGGACAAAGTTGCATACTACGGAATGGTCGTTTGTCTTAGTGGCTATTGCTTCGACCCATTTTGACACATAGTCAACAGCCACCAAGATGTACAAATTGCCATAGGAATTGGGGAACGGGCCCATGAAATCAATACCCCATACATCGAAAACATCGACTACAAGGATTGGTTGCATGGGCATCTCATCCCTTTTTGAGATACCCCCTAATTTTTGACACTCAATGCAATTTTTGGCAAACTCGTTTGCATCTTTGAAAATGGTAGGCCAATAAAGGCCACTATTTAACACTTTGTGACCCGTTTTGTGACCACTAAAGTGACCACCACATGCAAACGAGTGTAGATGTTGCAACACGCTCGGAATCTCTTCGTCATCAATGCATCTCCTTATAACTTGATCCGCACACTCCTTCCACAAATGCGGTTCTTCCAACCGATAGTACTTGATTTGGGACATGAAGTGTTGCCTTTTCCGTCTATCCCAATGTGCCAGCATATCGCCTGTAACAAGATAATTGACAATGTTAACATACCATGGCAATTTATCTAATTTCATTATATGCTCATCTGGGAAAGACTCATTGATTTCTAAGGCTTTCGGATCATCTTCCACCATCAACCGGGACAAGTGGTCCGCTACCACATTCTCAATACCCTTCTTGTCCCGTATCTCCAAATCAAACTCTTGGAGCAACAACACCCATCGGATTAACCTCGGTTTCGCATCTTTCTTCTCTATGAGGTACCTAACTGCAGTGTGATCCGAATAAATAATCACTTTACTACCCCATATATAAGACCGAAATTTATCCAATGCATAAACCATCGCAAGTAGCTCTTTTTCGGTAGTTGTGTAGTTCAATTGTGCATCCGAAAGAGTCTTACTTGCGTAGTATATGGCAACGGGTTTCTTGTCAACCCGTTGTCCCAACACGGCCCCTACCGCATAATCACTTGCATCGCACATGATTTCAAAAGGTAAAGACCAATTTGGCGATTGCAAGATTGGGGCCTCCACGAACTTCTCTTTTAAATTGTTAAAAGCATTTTGGCAATTTTCATTGACATCAAACGGTTGGTCTTTTAACAACAAATTACATAAAGGCTTTGTTATATCACTAAAACCCTTAATAAACCGCCGATAAAACCCCGCATGACCTAAAAATGACCTAACACCTTTAACAGACGTGGGATATGGTAAAGTAGATATGACTTGTACCTTAGCACGATCAACCTCTATCCCACGACTTGACACCACGTGCCCCAACACAATTCCCTCTTGAACCATAAAATGGCTCTTTTCCCAACTTAGGACCAAACTAGTTTCAACACATCTTTTTAATACTTTATCTAATTGGTCCAAACAAGTCTCAAATGATGATCCAAAAATTGAGAAATCATCCATGAAGATTTCCAAAGACTTTCCCACCATATCGGAGAAGATACTCATCATGCACCTTTGTAAGGTGGCGGGAGCATCACATAATCCAAACGGCATCCGCCTAAATGCGAAGGTACCGTAGGGACATGTAAATGTAGTCTTTGATTGATCTTCCGGATGGATGGCAATTTGGTTATAACCGGAATAACCATCTAAGAAGAAATAAAATTTTTGCTCCGACAATTTCTCAACTATTTGATCAATAAAAGGTAAAGGAAAATGATCTTTGGAAGTTGCGGTATTCAACTTCCTATAATCAATACAAATTCGCCACCCGGTTACCGGCCGGGTAGCTACCTCTTCACCTGCGTCATTTTTGACGACTTGTATACCGGCTTTCTTGGGAACCGTCTGTGTTGGGCTCACCCATTGGCTATCCGAGATCGGGTAAATGATACCCGCATCAAGCCACTTCAACACCTCTTTCTTCACGACCTCCCGCATGTTCGGATTTAACCGCCTTTGTGCATCTCGAACGGGAGTCGCATTCTCTTCCGTGATGATTTTGTGCATCACCACCGAGGGACTAATACCCTTCAAATCCGCAATGGTCCATCCAATCGTCGCCCGATTGGCGACCAACACTTCCATCAACTTTTTCTCTTGCTCCCCGGTTAAATTTGATGCAATGATAACCGGGAGAGTATTGCCTTCTCCAACATAAGCATACTTGAGATGCTTTGGCAATGCTTTCAACTCCACTTCCGGAGGCTCTACTAAAGACGACTTCAATTTAGTATCAATGCTCCACGGTAAGCTTTCAACTTGGTGCGTCCATGTCGGTTTTCCTTCTCTAACCGCAAGCACCTCTAAACTCCTCACTTCCTCGTCCATGCTTTGTTCCACATCCACTTGTGACCTGTCAAACATATAACAATCCTCCATTGTGTTTTCCCCATAAACGACTGTGTCGCAAAGAGGTATACACGTGTCAAAAATGTCTGCCATATAGCATTCATCATCAACTAGAGGGCTCATAAGTCCGGAAAAAACATGCAACCTCAACCTCCGGTTTCCAAATGTCATGTCAACCGTTCCCGTTCTGCAATTAATTTGAGCATTTGCAGTTGCTAAGAACGGTCGACCCAAAATCACCGTAGGTTGTTTGGTTGGGTCCTTGGCCACATAATCAAGTATAAGAAAGTCCACCGGATAGTAAAAATCCTCGATTTTCACTATCACATCCGAAACAATTCCACGGGGTAGTTTAGGGGTCAAATCGGCTAACACCACGGTGGTGTTTGACGATTGGAGTGGACCAAATTCATATTGGTCATACAAGCTACCCGGTAGAATGCTTACGCTAGCTCCAAGATCTAGAAGTGCCCGGTTGATTTTAAAATCGCCTACTTGAATTGAAATGATAGGCGCACCCGGATCTTGGAACTTGGGTGGTAGTGCACCCGAAAGGATCGAACTCACATTTTCGGTTAAATCTAATTTTTTTGGAAATTTGTGAGTGCGTTTTTGGGTACACAATTCTTTCAAGTACTTAGCATACAACGGTACTTGCTTAATTGCATCCAAAAGAGGTAAATTGATTTTGACTTGTTTGAAAATTTCCAACAACTCTTCTTGTTGTGGACCTCTTTTGTTTACAACTTTTTTCATGGGTCCCTTCAATGCTTCGGGATAAGGGGCGGTATTAGCCTCCACACCCTTTTCCTTAGCCTTGGGGACGGGGATGGTCCCAACGGGTGGGGTGTTTTTCTTTTTCAAATCATTTTTATTTTGACCCGTTTGACCATCCTCACGCTCATCTTCACTCACATCTTCCACCACCCCTTCAA
This sequence comes from Helianthus annuus, assembly GCF_002127325.2. NCBI lineage: Eukaryota > Viridiplantae > Streptophyta > Magnoliopsida > Asterales > Asteraceae > Helianthus > Helianthus annuus. Next base: position 22,621 of record NC_035447.2, read on the forward strand.
CAAATTGGGGTGATGGTGGTTTGACACCATTATCTATGACTCGACCACTACGTAAAGAAATTTCATTTAAATGTACCTCATGTGTGTGTCTCGAGCCCGACCCTTGATGTTTAGGGTTTACCGTGGTGTCACTTGGAAGTTTCCCCATACTTCCCTTTATTTGGGCCACTTCTTCCGCTAGTTGACCCACTTGTTTCGCCAATGCCTCGTGTGCTTTGTCTCGAATCTCGTTTGCTTTCTTTATCTCTTTAACATCGCTGTGAGTCTCCTTTTGCATGTTTAGCAAAGCATCCATCTTGGCACCCAAGTCATCACCACCGGTTTGGTTGTTTGACCCACTTCCGTTACCGCCTTGGTTATTGTAATTCTTTTGGTACCCACCTTGGTACCCTTGGTTGTAATTTCGTTGGTAACCTCCTTGGTTACCACCTTGACGATTTTGATATGATGACCTACTTCCTCCTTGATTACCCGACTGGAAATTCGGGTTCATTTGATTTGAAGCGTTGCCATATCGGAAATTGGGGTGATTTCTCAAACCCGGATGGTAAGTGTTAGAGTTCATGTCATACTGTTTTCTATCTCCATACACTTGATTGACTTCTTCGGTGTAACCACTCGACCCCATTGAGCATTGCTCAGTCGCATGCCCAATATCTCCACATTCTTCACAAACCGCAAACTGAACCGCATTTACCTCTTTCTTCTTTTTCAGTTGGGCTATTTCCCGTTCTAAGGTGGAAATCCGGTCTTTGGAATCGAGATCGGGAAGTGACCGGGAAACTGGATGTCTTTTTGCTCTATCGGCTGATTCTTTTTCCTTGGATCGTTTGCTCATCCTTTCCAAGAATTCCCAATCATCATCCTCATGATTGCTCAAGAGTGTACCATTGCTTGTTGTCTCGAGACGATTCCAAGTTGCATCATCCAAACCCCGTACAAAGCATTTCACCAACTCCCATTTTTCTATTTGGTGATGTGGGCATCTCCTCATTAGCTCTTTGAATCGGGTAAATGCTTCATGTAAAGGCTCACTCGAAAGTTGATGAAACGACCGAATTTCGTCTCTAGCATCGTCGGTCTTTGCCATAGAATAGTATTCATCCAAAAATGCTTGTTGCATTTGTTCCCAAGTTCGAATACTGTTGGCCGGAAGTGTAAGGAACCACTGTTTTGCCTTGTCTTTCAACGAAAATTGAAATAACCGAAGCTTAACTTCCTCTAGTGCAAAGTTGTGCCCCCCAATAGTATCACAAATGGAAGAGAACTCCGTTAAATGTGTGTACGGCTCATCATTGGACCTCCCATTGAAGTGAGGAAGTATGTTGATGTAATGCGGTTTACAATCAAACATCCTCCTCTCGCAAACTATCGGAGAATTATTCTCGGTCACTATCGGGCGGAAACGGTCATTTACTCCCCGTGGAGGTGTTGACGACGTTGTGGACCATTAACTTCTTGATCGACTGGTCTTCGATTATCCCTTCTTTCACCTCTTTGATCCCCCCTTCGATTATCCCTTGGGTTACCACCTCCCACGAAACGAGGAATCCGGTTAGGGTTTGCATTGTTGTTGTTGTTATTGTTGTTGTAAAACCCATCATTCCGGTTCCGTTGGTTATTGTTTCGTGGTTGACGGTTGTTCCCATAACCATCATTTCTTCCACCTCCGTAACCGTATTCATCGTCCCCAACATAATTGGCGTTTTGGTAACCAAATTCCTCATCGTCATACCTTCTAGCGTTGTAGACGTTTCCCCTATTCACGTAGCCCCAATCTTCATCATCATTAGCCCGATCATCGTAATACCCCCATCGTCCGAATTTTCTGTATGAATGCTTACGTGTTCCGGTGATTGATAACCGGGAACACTATACGGTTCATCATCGGGGATTGCATTCCTTAAATCGTCGATGTTGAAAAACGGGTCTTCATTTGTGTGATTGCCGCGATCACGGTTACCTCTACGATCGGAGTTGACATTCCGATCTCAAGGTTGATAGGTAACGATGCTTGTCGGTGAAGGGGTTGTTGTTGAGGTGTTCGTTGGGTGTTGTTGGTATTTTGGTTTCGGAAAGGTGGAGTAGGTGGTCTTGCGTTGGTATTACCACCTGGTTGTTCTTGAGGTATAGGTTGGGTGTTTTGAGCGGGGTAAAAGGTTCCTCGAGATTGAAATTGGTTTGGGTTAAGATTTTGGTTGGAGTTGTGGTTTGCCATTGAATCGGTTTCAATGGTCGGTGTGAGTGGTGGTGATTGGGTGGTTTGATTAGAAGCAAGAGTTGCTTCTAACCGGCTTGCTAGGTTTCTTCTTGCGAGTCTTTCGATTTCCGGTTCGTAGACTAAAGGTGAAGTCCTTCCGGAATTTCGTGTACGCATGCACTACCTGTAACCTGCACAAGTAACACACCCCGCGTAACAAGGAAAAAGACAAGTACAAAAAGAAAGCTAAACAAATTAAACAGTTAATCACGAAAAATTCAAACAATATCCAAACACAAAGCGCACGCACTCCCCGGCAGCGGTGCCAAAATTTGATCGGAGTGTCGCGCTCCGGTCAAAGATAATATTTATAAGCCCAAATTACCCTTAACAATGTGTTAGTGGTAGTAAGGGGTCGATCCACGAAGAGTATGTGGTTTGTGTATGGATTTGACTGAATTATAAAAACTTGTCACAATTATGAAGCTTGCCAGATATTTTTGTATTTTTGTTTAGAAGAAAGATGTGAATTTGGACTACTGAAATTGAATTACTTGATTAACAACTACTACTTAACGATTGCAAGAATTTCTGGATACGAGAACAATAATATTAAAAGGGAATCACACCCGGTTTCGGTAATTATTAACCTAGGATTTCTACAAGTTCTAGTTCAACTCAAATGCATTTGATTAACGGATTTAGTGTACCGTGACTTAGGTGCTACTAACTATCAACGCCCCGAAGAACGGACAAAAAGACACTTTGTAATCAACACAAGTAAATCCTAACAATGACAATGTACAATTACATATCACCGTTTCGCAAAGTCATAACTTTTAACATCGCTCGACAATTCACGAATTCGTAACAAATGTAATACTATTATCAAGAGTTTCAAAAACCAAATACAAATTGTCACTAAGTTAAAACAAGAACAATTCGAAACCCTATAATTAATAACTACCTACACCGGGGTGAAACCGAGATGATTAGCCGCTCATGGTTGATGCAACTTGATCACCGGATATTTGGAATGCGGAAGGAGTCATCTTGAAGCTTGTAGGATAAAGGAATGATGGAGAATTACGGTTTATGGGATGGTGATGATGAGAAGGATGATGGATTGGTGAACTAGGGTTTGATGATTGATTTTTGTTGGATGAGGATGATCCCGATTGTAGAGATCAAGATGATGGAATAGTAGGTGGAATAGTTGGTGAATAAGGCTCTAAAAACAAGATTCAAACTCCCCCAAAAGTGTAACTCCCGAATTGAATAGTCAACCCCCAATAAGAACCGATCCAACTCCTCAAAACCCCAAACTTCGCGATCCTGATTTTGACGAGCCGTCGCCGACGGCCTGAAGCCCCGTCGGCGACGGTGCCTGCTTCTCGATATTTGGCCGACGGCCTATTTTGCTGTCTACGGCCAATTCTTGGCGACAGTGATATGCAGAGTTCGTCGGCGACGGCCCCCTTGGGCGTCGGCGACGGTGCCTCAATATTTCACTTTCTGCTTTTCGCGTTCCTTGCTTCCGGTTGACCCGTGTTGCTTCCCGGTGGTCCCGTTTTCGCTCCGATGACTCGTAAAGCTCCTAAAAAGCTCCTTAAACTCCGGTAGACCTGCAAAACAAAAATCTAATCAAGAGTAGACAATTCGAAACTAAAACTTGTGTAAAAACATCAAATTAAACAATTACAAGCACCGGTTTTCAACCACGTATCACACGATCAGAGAGTAAAAAAGGCGTAAGGTTAACAATGCTGTAAAACTATAATGGGATATACCGGGCGAGGTTTCGAGTTACAGGAACAAGGGCCAAACCACCCACCCAAGAATGGAATCATCGAGCGAAAATACTTGATAACCTCCTGGAAGCAGCTTTTCTTGCCACCTAACCATTCTCCAGCAATTATGAATCTGATGCCGTCACTAAACACATTCCTTAAATTGTAGTTGTTTTTTATATGTTTATTTTTTGGTGTCTAATCTGCATATATATCACCATTGCTCTTGATTTTCTTGACTGGATATCTCATAAATTTCAAGATATACGCATGTGATTTAGTTTACGAAGATTTTTCAATGCTGAGAACCTCGATGAGAGAGTAAAAAAGGCGTAAGGTTCACAATGGTGTAAAACTAAAATGGGATATACCAAACTAGGATTCGAGTTAAAGGAACAAGGGCAAAAAAAACCACTCAAGAAGGGAATCGTCAAGCGAAAACACTTGACAACCTCCTGGAAGTAGCTTTTCTTACCACCAGACCTTTCTCCATCAATTAGGAAGTTGATGCCGTCACTAAACGCATTCCTTAAATTGTAGCCATTTGTTGAATGTTTTTTTTTTGGTGTCTAATCCGCATATATATCACCATTGCCCTTGATTTTCTTGATTGTATATCTCTTAAATGTCAAACATATGCACGTGTGATTTAGTTTACGAAGATTTTTCAATGCCCCGATGTAACAACTGTCACTAAAATCCCTAATTAGGATGGTAATTAGCTATTAAGGAAACCCTAATTGAGACACCTAAGTGATTCTACGCAAACCCTAAAATTTCCAGAACAATCAGAATCAGGATCAGGGCCCCTAAAACTCAGGGGGGGATAAACCCTAGCCAACGATTATCCTCATAACTCTGTGTAAAATTCGAAATTAACGAAACTGTCAACACAGCAAGCCTAGTTACACACGTAGCTACCCTATGAACATAGGTTACCACTCGCGTAGCGCGACACCTATAGGGGGTACCCCTCGCGCTACGCGACGGTGTCAAATTTCGGGTATAAATAGAGGGGGTTGGGACTTGAATTCTGTCTTTGGAACGACGTAAATCCGAGTTACGTAGATCAAGTTATCACAGAAACAGTCCAACACACACACACACAAATATCGAATCACTGCCGCGGAACAGGGTAATTACTCGATCGCTATTACGATTCAGTTTCCGGAATCAATACATTCAAAGAATGTCTAAGTGCCACCCACATTGGGCTATGCTTTGTCGTTTGTCGGTAATCCGATAAATGAGTTGAAGCATTGTACTTTGTCGTTTGTCGATGATTCGATAAATGAGTTGAAGTACTATACTTTGTCGTTTGTCATTTTGATAAATGAGTTGAAGTATTGCACTTGGTCATTCATTGTGAGAAATTGATCTCGGAAGTTATCGTAACTGCTGTATTGATCACTAATCCTGTTTTGTGTGCTTTATTATGAAATTAGGTTAAACAAAGATAAAATCATATTCTGTCAGTACTAAATCTGCAATGTGAGTTATTCTTCTTTTATAAACTTTTCTCACCGTTTGTGAGTTGTTAACTGTTTTACAATACTCCAAATTATTTCCAGAATTATAACTTACAGTGATTAAGTTTATGTAATCATCAAATTACAGCCGGTATGTGGGGTATTGTATACATTACTTGATAATCTTCACCATTGGGGCAGCCATTGGGTGATATGACCATAATCACAGACACCATTGGACGTATGGGCCAATGGGTCGAGTGGTAAAGTACTGTGGGTAGATTGGTTGATATCAGAAACATTGTAAAAGATCTTACTACTGTAAATTATAATAAATGTGTCATTTTCAGTAACTAGAATAATTCACTCAGTATTTCCCCGCTGACAAAATCTTTTCCAAACATGTTCCAGGTGATCTGCTGTAATTCAGGAAAAATGCAGGGGGAAGCATTTCAAGCTTAAGATAGTGGCTCAATATAAAATAAAGAATTATGTTTTATTAATGAAATCTTGTTATTGTAAATTATCGGGGTTTTATCCCGAATTGTGAAATAAAAATAAATCGGGAAAAGTTTTAACTTAGCCGATCCTGTGAATAAATTTTCCGCTGCTAAAACTCACAATAAATAAAGTACCGCAGGATTTCTGTCCCGCGGCTCCTGAAACGGGTAAAACCGGGTCGGGGGCCGTGACAGAAACAAGGTGGTATCAGAGCCACTAAGTTAAGCTAATTAAGTATTTAAACGATACTTAATTTTCCTGATTACTATTATTATGATTATGTGTTTATGTGCTTTTAACTGATTATTTGTTAGTTACAGTATGGGTAAACAAAAGTTGCAAGATATCTATCTTAAATTAGATAGATCAATTTATGAAGAAGGAAGTTCGTCTAAAACTAAATTTTCAAAGCTCCCTACAATTCCTGAAGAAGGAATATTTGTGCAAAAAGCGAATTATGAAAATCCGCTTTCTCCTAGAAAAAGGAGTATGATTATTAAGAAAAGTAAGGAGCAAATCAGAGAAAAGAAAATTAAAAAGGAAAACCGGGAGTTACTTAAGAAATCACCTTGGAAAGATAAACTCGATGAAAAATGGGCAAATTTGTATATGCTAGCCACTGTGGCAGAACATGCAAATCTCTAGAAACCCTAAATTTAGCAAGCAGCACTTCCCAATAAGTAAATAAATAAAATTTAGTAAAATAAATCTGAGTATGTTCCCCTGTATTTTGTACAAATAGTGTGCAATAAAACTTTCATGTTATTTGTTAAACTTTGTTCCAAAGTTTTAACTTGATATTTTGTGCATTTTGCATATATGCTACACAGCATGAACGAGATATCTGAAGCTTTTCAGAACCTCAATCTGTACCCAGTGAACATAGAAGTTTCTCATGAATTCACGGGATATATTGCTGATGTGGACCAACCTGTAAAACTCCCTACTCCACCAGTGACCAAACCAAAAAGGAAGCCAAAGAAAAATTATGTATGGGGAAGCCGTATACGTAAGAAAAAGTCAGTTACAAAAACCCCTAAAACTAGTGAACCTTTAGACAAAGGAAAAGCAATTATAATCCAGGAAAACCCTAATCCACAAGAACAGGAAACTGAAGCCAATGACGAATCTAGGCAAATGGAGAAACAGTTTGATCAGTATTCTCAGGAAATAGAAATAGAAATAGGGCAAGATTCTAACCCAACCCAGGTAGAAGTTGGAGAGAGTTCTAATCAAATCAGAAGAGTTACCTTTCAGGATCAGATAGATATGTTACTAGAAAAATGTGAGACTATGCAACCTGCTAGTCCGGGTATTTTTACCTATCCTATCGAAAACCCAATTCCTATGAATTTTGCACCAACCATCACTGAACCAATAATCCATAACCAACCTGTAGAAATGGAAGAATGGTGGACCAACGATTGGCAATTTCAAAATATTGTCAATAACGCTTACTCATTTCTTCCACAGCTCGACCCAGAACCCCTACCTAATCCACCAATGAGCAATGAAAACCTGGCTGAACTTCGCCACTTTGGTGAAGAGTTGATGGATGCAGGGAATAGAATTAGGGAGATAGGGGGACAGATTGCCTGGAAGTATGACGAGAGGGAACTTCGTTTTTAGGATGACAAGTAGGAGGATGGTGAAGCTATCTTTGTATAATAGTAAAAGTAAATAGCGAAACCAGTTGTAACATAACAAATAAAACCTTGTAAAATATCGGTGTGTATTGATGCATACTATACTGATATGAAATAGAATCGAAAAATCGATAATTTTGACTTTATGTGCTTTAAATTGTTTGAATTATTTATTGCTAATTGCTAATTACTTATAATAAATTATCATCAGATGGCAAATAATAACGAACCAGTAAATGAAGTTAATCAATCGGAGCAACACCCAGAAGATCAATATATGACCAAACAAGATATTGAAAATATGGTTGCCCAAGGAATAGCTAATGCAATTCCAATGTTCGTTGCTGCTATGAAAAATCCAAACGATCCACAACATATTGTTCCTAGTAAACATACCATCGAAGATAATTTCAGTAACAGTATAAACGGGGGCAATGATCATATAAATCATGACAATGAATCTCAGCACACGCCGCGCCCTAAGAAGCGAAAAGCTGCAACGCCTGGTTGCACTTTCAAAGAATTTCTTGCTTGTAAACCCGCTGAATTTGCAGGCAACGAAGGAGCAACTGCAACACTGCGATGGTTAGAGAAAACCAAAGCAGTAATTGCAATAAGTAAATGTGCTGAAGAAGATCAAGTCATGTATGCCTCAAATCTGTTTAAGGAAGGAGCACTAGAATGGTGGAACACAGTGCTGCAGGCAAAAGGAAGACGAGTGGCTTATGCTATGACCTGGGAAGAATTTAAGAATCTTGTTGAAAGAAAATTCTGTCCTGAGTATGAGAAGGAACAAATGGCAAATAAGTTCCTAAATCATCGAATGACCGGGGTAGATTGTCGTGGTTATACTTCAACATTCTTCGAATATGCGAGAGTGGTACCTAACCTGGCTTCGCCAGAACCAGTACTCATTTCTCGATATATTTGGGGATTAATTAGCGAAATTCGCAATATCGTCAAGGCTGCGAGACCTCGTACTATTGACGATGCAGTAGAATTAGCTAACACCCTAACCGACGAACTGATACGCACAAGAGATGAAGATAGGAAGAAAGAATTGGCTCAGAAAATTACCCAAGGATTTAGGGTAGGTAATAGTAGTAATTTCAAGAAGAAAGGAGCCAGACAATCTTCCATCCCGCCATTTTGCAGAAATTGCAAAAGAAAACATTTTGGAAAATGCAATGCAATTTGTAACTTCTGCAAATCTGTGGGCCATAGTGAAGAGAACTGTAAGAAGAAAACTGTAACCTGCTTTCACTGTGGAGAAACCGGACATTACAAAACCGAATGTCCTAAACTGAACAAAATCACTGATAACAAAGGCAAACCCGTTGAAGGAACTGTTAAGAAAAATGCCAGAGCTTTCCAGTTAACTACTCAAGAAGCCGAGCTCATTCCGGATGTGATAGCCGGTACGTTTTTAGTTCACAACGTCTATGCAAAAGTATTATTTGACTCTGGTGCAAACCAAAGTTTTATAAATACTTCATTTTTTCAAGCTCTTAAGTTACCATTAACTACCGTTAGGCAGATTTTTACAGTCGAAACTGCAGATGGGAATTCAGTTAAAATCAATCAGGTTTTGCAAAAAGTAGAAATAGGACTTTCAGGTCATAAGTTTGTTGCAACCCTATTACCTATGAAATTAGGTGAGTTTGATGTTGTGTTAGGAATGGATTGGTTAATAGCCAACCATGCTCAAATCATATGTGATAGAAATTCTATAGAAATTCAAGCACCTACTGGAGAGGTAATTAAGATTTCAGGAGATAAACCTAGGAAGCCATTAAAGTTTATATCAGTAATGAAAGTTGCTAATTATGAACGAAACCAAGGAATAGTATATATGATTTCCGTAATCATTTGTGCTAAAGGTAAAGAACTCAAGGAAATTCCTGTAGTCTCAGAATACCCAGATGTATTTCCAGAAGATTTACCTGGATTACCACCAGACAGAGAGGTAGAATTTAGGATTCATCTAATTCCAGGAACTACACCGATAGCCAAGGCACCTTATCGATTAGCTCCTACCGAAATGCTAGAATTGAAAAAGCAATTAGATGAATTACTAAGCAAAGGATTTATACAACCTAGTTCATCCCCTTGGGGTGCACCAGTGTTATTTGTGAAAAAGAAAGATGGAACAATGAGAATGTGTATTGATTATAGAGAGTTGAATAAGGTCACAATTAAGAATCGATACCCATTACCTAGGATTGACGATCTTTTCGATCAATTACAAGGAGCTAGGTATTTCTCTAAGATAGACTTAAGATCTGGATATCATCAATTGAAGGTACAAGAGGAAGACATACCTAAAACTGCTTTTAGAACTAGGTATGGTCATTATGAGTTTACAGTCATGCCCTTCGGATTAACCAATGCCCCAGCTGCATTCATGGACATGATGAACAGAATCTGTAAACCATATTTGGATAAATTTGTGATCGTGTTCATTGACGATATACTCATTTATTCCAAAAGTCAAGACGAGCATTGTCAACACTTGCATGCAATCTTAACTTTGTTAAGAAAAGAAAAATTGTACGCTAAATTTTCAAAATGTGAATTTTGGCTACAAGAAGTGCAATTCTTAGGCCATATGGTGAACCATGAAGGTATTCACGTAGATCCTGCTAAGATCGAAGCAATTACCAACTGGAAGGTTCCACAAACTGCAATGGAAATTAGAAGTTTTATAGGTTTAGCCGGTTATTATAGACGGTTTATTAAGGATTTTTCCAAGATAGCCGTACCATTAACTAAGCTGACCTGTAAAGCCACTAAGTTTGAATGGGGACCAAAACAAGAAGAAGCTTTTAGAATCTTAAAGCATAAATTAACCAATGCGCCAATCTTAGCCTTACTAGAAGGAACAGAAGATTTTGAAGTATATTGTGATGCTTCAAAATTAGGATATGGATGCGTGTTGATGCAACGCAAGAAGGTAATTGCGTATGCCTCCAGACAATTGAAAAAGCACGAAGAAAACTATACGACTCATGATTTAGAACTAGGAGCCATAGTTTTTGCCCTTAAGATTTGGAGACATTATCTGTATGGAAGTAAGTTTACTGTTTATACGGATCATAAGAGTTTAAGGTATATATTCGGGCAAAAAGAGTTAAACATGAGACAAAGAAGATGGATGGAAGTCCTGAGTGATTACGACTGTGATATTCAATATCACGAAGGAAAGGCCAACGTAGTAGCAGATGCCTTAAGTCGTAAGTTCCATGAAAAGCAAAAGCGAGTCCGTGCTCTTAGAATAAATCTACAAATAGATTTAAGAGAACAAGTGAAGGAAATTCAGAAAACGGCAATCAATGACGAGGCCGAAAGAATGAAAGGTTACCTAAAAGAATTGGAACAAGGAAATGATGGAATTTGGAAATTTCACAAAAGCAGAATTTGGGTACCTAAACAAGGAAATTTAAGATCGAAAATTTTAGAGGAAGCTCATAAATCTAGGTATACTGTACACCCAGGAAACAATAAGATGTACCAAGATTTAAGAAAGAACTTCTGGTGGATAGGAATGAAAAAGGATATAGCTGAATATGTATCTAAGTGTTTAACCTGTTCACAAGTTAAAGCCGAACATCAGAAACCCTCAGGTTTACTACAACAGTTAGAAATGCCTGTATGGAAATGGGAACTTATAACAATGGACTTTGTTACTAAGTTACCCAGAACCAGAAAAGGTAATGATGCGATTTGGGTGATCGTGGACCGATTAACCAAATCAGCTCATTTTCTACCCATAAAAGAAACCTTTAGCATGGAAAGGTTAGCCAAGTTGTATGTGGATGAAATAGTATCCTTACATGGAGTCCCATTCTCCATTGTATCGGATAGAGATAGTCGTTTCACTTCCCGATTTTGGACAAGTTTCCAAGAATCAATGGGAACCCGACTCAACCTGAGTACTGCATATCATCCACAGACCGACGGACAAAGTGAAAGGACAATCCAAACTCTGGAAGACATGCTCCGAGCATGTGTAATTGACTTTGGAGGTAATTGGGATAACCATTTACCATTAATTGAATTCTCCTATAATAATAGTTACCATTCAAGTATAGAAGCCGCTCCATTTGAGGCACTATATGGACGCAAGTGCAGAACACCCGTATGTTGGGCAGAAATAGGAGAAAGTCAATTATCAGGTCCAGAAATCGTACAAGAAACCACAGACAAGATAACCCGAAAGACTGAAAACAGCCAGAGATCGCCAGAAGAGCTATGCCGACAATCGTCGCAAACCACTTGAATTCCAAATAGGAGACAAAGTACTACTAAAAGTATCTCCTTGGAAAGGTGTTGTAAGATTCGGTAAGAAAGGGAAACTGAGTCCCCGATATGTTGGACCATTTCCAGTGATTCAACGAATCGGACCAGTTGCTTATCGCTTACAACTACCAGAAGAACTAGCTGGAATACATGATGTATTTCATGTATCCAATCTCAAGAAATGTTTATCAGACGAATCCCTGGTAGTACCTCTTCAAGATATAGAGGTGAACGAAAAATTAAAGTTTATAGAGAAACCACTACAGATCGAAGATAGAAAAGTCAAGTTTCTCAAACACAAACGACTGGTATTGGTCAAAGTCAAATGGAATTCAAAAAGAGGACCAGAATACACTTGGGAGCTGGAATCAGAAATGAAGCGCAAATATCCTCATTTATTCCAATAAATCTCGAGGACGAGATTTTTCTTAAGGTAGGGAGGATGTAACAACTGTCACTAAAATCCCTAATTAGGATGGTAATTAGCTATTAAGGAAACCCTAATTGAGACACCCAAGTGATTCTACACAAACCCTAAAATTTCCAGAACAATCAGAATCAGGATCAGGGCCCCTAAAACTCAGGGGGGGATAAACCCTAGCCAACGATTATCCTTATAACTCTGTGTAAAATTCGAAATTAACGAAACTGTCAACACAGCAAGCCTAGTTACACACGTAGCTACCCTATGAACATAGGTTACCACTCGCGTAGCGCGACACCTATAGGGGGTACCCCTCGCGCTACGCGACGGTGTCAAATTTCGGGTATAAATAGAGGGGGTTGGGACTTGAATTCTGTCTTTGGAACGACGTAAATCCGAGTTACGTAGATCAAGTTATCACAGAAACAGTCCAACACACACACTCAAATATCGAATCACTGCCGCGGAACAGGGTAATTACTCGATCGCTATTACGATTCAGTTTCCGGAATCAATACATTCAAAGAATGTCTAAGTGCCGCCCACATTGGGCTATGCTTTGTCGTTTGTCGGTAATCCGATAAATGAGTTGAAGCATTGTACTTTGTCGTTTGTCGATAATTCGATAAATGAGTTGAAGTACTATACTTTGTCGTTTGTCATTTTGATAAATGAGTTGAAGTATTGCACTTGGTCATTCATTGTGAGAAATTGATCTCGGAAGTTATCGTAACTGCTGTATTGATCACTAATCCTGTTTTGTGTGCTTTATTATGAAATTAGGTTAAACAAAGATAAAATCATATTCTGTCAGTACTAAATCTGCAATGTGAGTTATTCTTCTTTTATAAACTTTTCTCACCGTTTGTGAGTTGTTAACTGTTTTACAATACTCCAAATTATTTCCAGAATCTTAACTTACAGTGATTAAGTTTATGTAATCACCAAATTACAGCCGGTATGTGGGGTATTGTATACATTACTTGATAATCTTCACCATTGGGGCAGCCATTGGGTGATATGACCATAATCACAGACACCATTGGACGTATGGGCCAATGGGTCGAGTGGTAAAGTACTGTGGGTAGATTGGTTGATATCAGAAACATTGTAAAAGATCTTACCACTGTAAATTATAATAAATGTGTCACTTTCAGTAACTAGAATAATTCACTCAGTATTTCCCCGCTGACAAAATCTTTTCCAAACATGTTCCAGGTGATCTGCTGTAATTCAGGAAAAATGCAGGGGGAAGCATTTCAAGCTTAAGATAGTGGCTCAATATAAAATAAAGAATTATGTTTTATTAATGAAATCTTGTTATTGTAAATTATCGGGGTTTTATCCCGAATTGTGAAATAAAAATAAATCGGGAAAAGTTTTAACTTAGCCGATCCTGTGAATAAATTTTCCGCTGCTAAAACTCACAATAAATAAAGTACCGCAGGATTTCTGTCCCGCGGCTCCTGAAACGGGTAAAACCGGGTCGGGGGCCGTGACACCCGAGAACCTCAATCAGAGAGTAAAAAAGGCGTAAGGTTCACAATGGTGTAAAATTAAAATGGGATATATCGGGCTAGGATTCGAGTTACAGGAACAAGGGCCAAACTAACCACCCAAGAATGGAATCGTTGAGCGAAAACACTTGACAACCTCCTAGAAGCAGCTTTTCTTGCCACCAGACCTTTCTCCATCAATTAGGAATCTGATGCCGTCACTAAACACATTCCTTAAATTGTAGCCTTTTGTTGAGTGTTTTTTTTTTTGGTGTCTAATCCACATATATATCACCATTGGCCTTGATTTTCTTGACTGTATATCTCTTAAATGTCAACATATACAAGTGTGATTTAGTTTACGAAGATTTTTCAATGCCAAGAAACTCGATTAGAGAGTGAAAAAGGCGTAAGGTTCACAATGGTGTAAAATTAGAATGGGATATACCGGGCTAGGATTCGAGTTACAGGAACAAGGGCCAAACCAACAACCGAAAAATGGAATCGTCGAGCGAAAACACATGACATCCTCCTGGAAGCAGCTTTTCTTGCCACCAGACCTTTCTCCATCAATTAGGAATCTGATGTCATCACTAAACTCATTCCTTAAATTGTAGCCATTTGTTGAGTGTTTTTTATTGGTGTCTAATCCGCATATATATCACCATTGCCCTTGATTTTCTTGACTGTATGTCTCTTAAATGTCTACATATACACGTGTGATTTATTTTACGAAGATTTTTCAACGCCGAGAACCTCGATCAGGGAGTAAGAAAGGTGTAAGGTTCATAATGGTGTAAAACTAAAATGGGACACACCGGGCTAGGATTCGAGTTACAGGAACAAGGGCCAAACCACCCACCCAAGAATGGAATCGTCGAGCGAAAACACTTGACAACCTCCTAGAAGCAGCTTTTTTTTTTTGTCAACAGACCTTTCTCCATCAATTAGGAATCTAATGCCGTCACTAAACACATTCCTTAAATTGTAGCCATTTTTGAGTGTTTATTTTTTGGTGTCTAATCCACATATATATATCACCATTGCTCTTGATTTTCTTGACTGTGTATCTCTTACATGTCAACATATACACGTGTATTTAGTTTACGAAGATTTTTCAATGTCAAGAACCTCGATCAGAGAGTAAAAAGGCGTAAGGTTCACAATGGTGTAAAACGAAAATGGGATATACCGGGCTAGGATTAGAGTTACAGGAACAAGGGCTAAAAACTTAACAACCTCCTGGAAGAAACTTTTCTTGCCATCAGACCTTTCTCCATCAATTAGGAATCTGATGCCGTCACTAAACAGATACTTTAAATTGTTGCTATTTTTTTGAGTGTTTATTTTATGGTGTCTAATCCGCATATATATCACCATTGCTCTTGATATTCTTGACTGTATATCTCTTAAATCTCAACATATGCACGTGTGATTTAGTTTAAGAAGATTTTTCAATGTCGAGAACCTCGATCAGAGAGTAAAAAAGGCGTAAGTTTAACAATGGTGTAAAGCTATAATGGGATATACCGGGCGAGGTTTCGAGTTACAGGAACAAGGGCCAAACCACCCACCCAAGAATGGAATCGTCGAGCGAAAATACTTGACAACCACCTGGAAGCAGCTTTTCTTGCCACCTGACCATTCTCCATCAATTAGGAATCTGATGCCGTCACTAAACACATTCCTTAAATTGTAGCTATTTTTTAAGTGTTTATTTTTTGGTGTCTAATCCGCATATATATCACCATTGCTCTTGATTTTCTTGACTGTATATCTCTTAAATATCAAGATATACGCATGTGATTTAGTTTACGAAGATTTTTCAATGCTGAGAACCTCGATGAGAGAGTAAAAAAGGCGTAAGGTTCACAATGGTGTAAAACTAAAATGGGATATACCGGACTAGGATTCGAGTTAAACGAACAAGGGCTAAAAAAACCACCCAAGAATGGAATCGTCAAGCGAAAACACTTGACAACCTCCTAGAAGCAGCTTTTCTTGCCATCAGACATTTCTCCATCAATTAGGAATCTGATGCCGTCACTAAACACATTCCTAAAATTGGAGCCATTTTTGGGTGTTTATTTTTTGGTGTCTAATCCGCATACATATCACCATTGCTCTTGATTTTTTTAACTGTATATCTATTAACTCTCAACATATACATGTGTGATTTAGTTTCGAAGATTTTTCAATGCCGAGAACCTCGATCAGAAAGTCAAAAAGGCGAAAGGTTCACAATGGTGTAAAACTAAAATGGGATATACCGTGTTAGGATTCGAGTTATAGGAACAGGGGCTAAACCACCCACCCAAGAATGGAATCGTCGAGCGAAAACACTTGACAACCTCCTAGAAGCAGCAGTTCTTGCCACTAGACATTTCTCCATCAATTAGGAATCTGATGCCGTCACTAAACAGATACCGTGAATCATAGCCATTTTTTGAGTGTTTATTTTTTGGTGTCTAATCCGCATATATATCACAATTGCTCTTGATTTTCATGAGTGTATGTCTCTTAATTGTCAAAATATACACGTGTGATTTAGTTTACGAAGAATTTTTAATGCCGAGAACCTCGATCAGAGAGTACAAAAGGCGTAAAGTTCATAGTGGTGTAGAACTAAAATGGGATATACCGGGCTAGGATTCGAGTTACAGGAACAATGGCCAAACCACTCCCCCAAGAATGGAATCGTCGAGCGAAAACACTTGACAACCTGCTGGATGCAGCTTTTCTTACCACCTTACCTTTCTCCATCAATTAGGAATCTGATGTCGTCACTAAAGAGATACCTTAAATTGTAGCAATTTTTTGAGTGTTTATTTTTTGGTGTCTAATCTGCATACATATCACCATTGCTCTTGATATTCTTGACTGTATATCTCTTAAATCTCAACATATACACGTGTGATTTAGTTTATGAAGAATTTTCAATGCCGAGAACCTCGATCAGAGAGTAAAAAAGGCGTAAGGTTAACAATGGTGTAAAAATGGGATATACCGGGCGAGGATTCGAGTTATAGTAACAAGGGCCAAACCACCCATCCAAGAATGGAATCGTCGAGCGAAAACACTTGACAACCTCCTGGAAGCAGCTTTGCTTGCCACCAGATCTTTCTCCATCAATTAGAAATCTAATGTTGTCACTAAACACATTCCTTAAATTGTAGCTATTTTTAAGTGTTTGTTTTTGATGTCTAATCCGCATATATATCACCATTGCTCTTGATTTTCTTGACTGTATATCTCTTAAGTGCCAACATATATACGTGTGATTCTGTTTATGAAGATTTTTCAATGCCAGAACCTAGTTCAGAGAGTAAAAAAGGCGTAAGGTTCACAATGGTATAAGACTAAAATGGGATATACCGGGCTATGATTCGAGTTACCTGAAAAAGGGCCAAACCAAACACACAAGATTGGAATCGTCGAGCGAAAACTCTTGACAACCTCCTGGAAGCAGCTTTTCTTGCCACCGGACCTTTCTCCATCAATTAGGAATCTGATGCCGTCACTAAACACATTTCTTAAATTGTAGTTATTGTTTAAGTGTTTATTTTTTGGTGTCTAATATGTATACATATATAACCATTGCTTTTGATTTTCTTCACTTTATATCTCTTAAATGTCAACATATACACGTGTGATTTAGTTTACGAAGATTTTTCAATGCTGAAAACCTTGATCAGAGAGTAAAAAAGGCATAAAGATCACAATGGTGTAAGACTAAAATGGGATATACCGGGCTAGGATTCGAGTTACAGGAACAGGGGCCAAACCACCCACCCAAGAATGGAATCGTCGCGCGAAAACACTTGACAACCTCCTGGAAGCAGCATTTCTTGCCACCAGACCATTCTCCATCAATTAGGAATCTGATACCGTCACTAAACACATTCCTTAAATTGTATCCATTTTTTGAGTGTTTATTTTTTGGTGTCTAATCCACATATATATCACCATTGCTCTTGATTTTCTTGAGTGTATATCTCTTAAATGTCAACATATACACGTGTGATTTAGTTTACGAAGATTTTTTAAAGCCGAGAACCTCGATCAGAGAGTACAAAAGGCGTAAGGTTCACAATAGTGTAAAACTAAAATGGGATATACCGGGCTAGGATTCGAGTTACAGGAACAAGGGCCAAACCACTCACCCAAGAATGGAATCGTCGAGCGAAAACACTTGACAACTTCCTGGAAGCAGCTTTTCTTACCACCAGACCTTTCTCCATCAATTAGGAATCTGATGCCGTCACTAAACAGATACTTAAAATTGTAGCCATTTTTTGAGTGTTTATTTTTTGGTGTCTAATCCGCATACATATCACCATTGCTCTTGATTTTCCTGACTGTATATCTCTTAAATGTCAACATATGCACGTGTTATTTAGTTTACGAAGATTTTTCAATGCCGAGAACCTTGATCAGAGAGTAAAAAAGGTGTAAGGTTCACAATGGTGTAAAACTA
Organism: Helianthus annuus; assembly: GCF_002127325.2. Taxonomy (NCBI): domain Eukaryota; kingdom Viridiplantae; phylum Streptophyta; class Magnoliopsida; order Asterales; family Asteraceae; genus Helianthus; species Helianthus annuus. Next base: position 40,923 of record NC_035447.2, read on the forward strand.
AAATGGGATATACTGGGCTTGGATACGAGTTATAGGAACTTGGGCCAAACCAACCACCCAAGAATGGAATCGTCGAGCGAAAACACTTGACAACCTCCTGGAAGCAGCTTTTCTTGCCACTAGACCTTTCTCCATCAATTAGGAATCTGATGCCATCACTAAACACATACCTTAAATTGTAGCTATTTTTTGAGTGTTTATTTTTTGGTGTCTAATCCGCATATATATCACCGTTGCTCTTGATTTTCTTGACTGTATATCTCTTAAATATCAACATATACATGTGTGATTTATTGTACGAAGATTTTTCAATGCCGAGAACCTCGATCAGTGAGTAAAGAAGGCGTAAGGTTCACAATGGTGTGAAACTAAAATGGGATATACCGGGATAGGATTAGAGTTACAGGAACAAGGGTTAAACCAACTACCCAAGAATGGAATCGTCGGGCGAAACGCTTGACAACCTCCTGGAAGCAGCTTTTCTTACCACCAGACCTTTCTCCATCAATTAGGAATCTGATTCCGTCATCTAAGAGAATTCCCTATACCCAACCTTTGACTTGCTCCAAACTTTTGTTAGTTTTGCCCAATACCCGGGTACACGACAATTCCCTTACAACAGAGCTATACTCGGGTTTGTGAATCGGCTCATGAATTGGGTCTAGGGGCGTCCATGGATGCTTCCAAGACCCAATGCAAGAATCGGATCTGAGAGAAATCCCTAGACCTACCATTTGACTTGTTCCAAACTTTTTATAGTTTTGCCCAATACCCGGGTACACGACAATTCCCATACAACAGACCAATAACTCGTGTTTGTGAATCGGCTCATGACTTGGGTCTAGGAGCAGTCCGTGGACCCTTCCAACACCCAACGCAAGAACTGGATCTAAGAGAAATCTCTTAACCTACCATTTGACTTGTTCCAAACTTTTTATAGTTTTGTCCAATACCCCGGTACATGACACTTCTTTTACAATAGAGCTATAACTCGGTTTTGTCAATCGGCTCATGACTTTGGTTTAGTAGGCATCCATGGACCCTTAGAAGACCCAACGCAAAAACCGGATCTAAGAGAAATCCCTAGACCGATCATTTGACTTGTTCCAGACTTTTTATAGTTTGGCCAATACACTACACGACAATTCCCATACAACAGATCTATAACTCATGTTTGTGAATCGTCTCATGACTTGGGTTTAGGAGGCGTCCGTGGACCCTCCTATGTCCCTACACAAAAAATCGGATCTAATAGAAATTTCTAGACCTAGCATTCGATTTGTTCTAAACATTTTATAGTTTTGCTTAATACCCGAGTACATGACACATCCTTTATAACCGACTTATAACTTGGATTTGTGAATCGGCTAAGTACTTGAGTCTTGGAGGCGTTCATAGACCCTTCTAAGACCCAACGCAAGAACCGGATCTAAGAGAAATCCCTAGACCTACCATTTTACTTGTTCTAAACTTTTTATTGTTTTGCCCAATATCCGGGTATAAGACAATTCCCATACAACAAACCTATAACACGTGTTTGTGAATCGACTCACAACTTGGGTTTAGGAGGCGTCTGGGGACCCTTCCAAGTCCCTACACAAAAAAAGGATCTAAGAGAAATCCCTAAACCTACCATTTGACTTGTTCTGAACTTTTTATAGTTTTGCCCAATACCGGGTACACGACACACCCTTTACAACCGATCTAGAACTCGGGTTTATGAATCGGCTAATTACTTGGGTCTAGGAGGCGTCCGTGGACCCATCCAAGACCCTATGCAAGAATCGGATCTAGGAGAATTCCCTATAACAAACCTTTGACTCGTTCCAAACTTTTTATAGTGTTGCCCAATACCCAGGTACACGACACGTCGTTTACAACCGGCCTATAACTCGAATTTGTGAATAGACTCATGACTTGGGTCTAGGAGGCGTCTGTGGACCCTTACAAGACCCAACTCAAGAACCGGATTTAGGAGAATTCACTAGACCTACCATTTGACTTGTTCCAAACTTTTTATAGTTTTGACTAATACCCGGGTACACGACAATTCCTTTACAACAGAGCTATAACTCGGGTTTGTGAATCGACTCATAACTTGGGTCTAGGAGCCGTCCGTGGACCGTTCCAAGACACAACGCAAGAACCGGATCTAAGAGAAATCCCTAGACCTACCATTTGATTTGTTCCAAACTTTTTGTAGTTTTGCCTAATATTCGGGTAAACGAGACTTCCCATTCAACAGACCCATAACTCGTGTTTGTGAATCGGCCCATGACTTGTGTTTAGGAGGCGTCCTTGGACCCTTACAAGTCCCTACGCAAAAACCAGATCTAAGAGAATTTCCTAGGCCTACCATTTGACTCGTTACAAACTTTTTATAGTTTTGCCCAATACCTGGGTACACGACACGTCCTTTACAACCGACCTATAACTCGGGTTTGTGAATCGACTCATGACTTGGGTTTAGGAGGCGTCTGTAGATTCTTCGAAGACCCAACGCAAGAACCAGATCTAGGAGAATTCACTAAACCTACCATTTGACTTGTTTCAGACTTTTTATAGTTTTGCCCAGTACCCAGTGTCAGATGATGCACAATCGTGCGTTCTGAGATCCAACTGTTGATGCACAAAGACTCATGCACAATCATCGGGTACCGGGTATTCCCACAGGTTTCGGTTAAACCCATTAGTTTATTATATTAATACATGTTGGATATACCGACCCAAAATCCGTCGGGCACCTATTGGGTACTTGATTAAACTTATACACAAACAAGTATCAAGATATAAACACACACATATATTATATATATATATATATATATAAAGAAAAAGAGATGTAATCTAGTGTGAATGGTAGGGTTACAAACATTCTTTGATGAACAAATGTCAACAAAACACATAACATAGATTTGTTAATCTAGTGTGTATAATATACGAAGATGCCATAGCAAAAAAAGATTATAATATATACATATTTAAAAAAATATAATCGGGTAAAAGTTACCTTATCGGGTCGGGTAAATAAGTATATCACTAAATATCATACTCGTCTCAAACCCGTGAAAAAAAAAACAAAAGTGTAAACTGCCATTTTGGTCCCTGTGGTTTGGTCACTTTTGCTACTTTAGTCCAAAACTCAAACTTTTTGCATCTAGTTCCCTGTGGTTTCAGTCTTATTGCCATTTTGGTCCAAAAATGAAATCAGGTCATATTTGTCTTATAAAATCCTGCTATTTTGTCATTTTCCGCAGGTGCAAAATGATCATTTCTTTTTTATAAATAAATACCATATTTTATAAGACAAATATGACCTGATTTGCCCCTGAGGAAAATGACAAAATTGCTGGATTTTATAAGACAAATATGACCTGGTTTCATTTTTGGACCAAAATGGCAATAAAACTGAAACCACGGGGACCCAGATGCAAAAAGTTTGAGTTTTGGACTAAAGTGGAAAAAGTGACCAAACCACAGGGACCAAAATGGCAGTTTACTCAAAACAAAAAATAAACTCATACCCAGTTCCATACCCGAATACCGCACCTTATACCCATCCCAAATGTGTCGGATTTCAAGTTTTACCATCGGGTCCGGATTGAATTACCATCCCGTCCAACTTGTTCTCATATATAATTTTATTTACATCATTTTTTCAATTGTAAGCGTATATTGGCCAATTCAAAGAAACTATAACTATCATATCATATTATATTATGGGGTAAATTACATTTTTCGTCCTTTATGTTTTTGTATCATATTGCAATTATTAGCCTTTAATTTAAATAATTACAGTTACAGTCTTTTTTTTTTTTTTTTTTTTGTAAAACCCATTACATTATATGTTCTTTAACACTAACCAGATTAAAGTTTTCAGTTAAATTTATTCACTTAAGAGTATTTTGGTCATTTCACGCTTTTAATTAAAATGTTTCTTAATAAATAAAAACAAAAAAATAACATTTTAATATATCTATTTCTCTTTCTCTCATCCACCAACAGCCGTCACTTACCACTATCCCCTAACCTAACCTAACTACCATATCCTTCACCTACCACCACCACCACCACCTAACCTAACCTAACCTAACCTAACCTAACCGCACCACCATACCTCCCACCGTAGAAACCATACAACCTATTTTCCTTTAAAATTTCCACTTCCCAAAGCATACCAGAATCATCTTATAATTACAAGAGTAAATTACAAGTTTTGTCCTTTATGATTATCCCAAATTTCAGGCACTGTCCTTTACCTTTAAAATTGATGACTTCTGTACTTAATGTTTGAAAATGTTGCACGTTATGTCCTTTAGGAAAAACCCAGTTATAATTTTCAGTTAAGTTATGTCATGTGCACCGCATATGAGGATAGAACGGTCATTTCACTCCCCACTTGTCTTTCCCCCATTTTAATACCCTAATTTACTTCCTCTTTCATCTTCAACCTTCATTCTCATCATCTGAACCATCATCCCCCTTCATCTTTAGTTTGGATAATCATAATCTGTGTTCCAGAGTACGCTAAATTTATGTAAAAAGATTATTATATAATCAATCTATATTTTGATAGAAAAGTCATAATAAGATTTGGAAAAATGGAGTATCTCTGTTCTCTAGCAAACACCGGCGACAGACAGCTAAAAATAATATTTGTAAAAAAAATCCTTTTTTACATAAATTTAGCATACTCAATTCCACAACAATACATAAAAAGTTCCTTTAACCCAATACATAAGAATCATAATCGTTGGTGATGACGATGACGAAGGTTAATGGGTGTGTGATGGATGTGAACGGAGGAGGTCGTGGGTGTACGGTGGGTTGAAGGTGGTGCGACCTTTGAGGATAAGAAGATCATGTCGCTCTGTGAATCTTGATTGATTCTCACCGTTGATTTCTTTGGAACACCTTCGGAATTCATCCGAGTCTGGAGATCTGTGTTCCGGTAAGAACAATCATCACCTTTGGTTGCTTTTCAGCCTCAAAAACCAACTTCCAGTTTTGAGGCTCGAAAAAACGAAGAAACTCACCGATTCACTCTCTAATGTCATACATTGATTTGTTTTTTTTTTTTCCTGTGAACTACGGTTTTCTGTTACGTCGTATTTGATTTAGGTGTTTCAGGTCTGTTCTAGGGTTTCTATTTTTTCTGAAGATGAAGGGGATGATGGTTCAGATGATGAGAATGAAGGTTGAAGATGAAAGAGGAAGTGAACTAGGGTATTAACTATTAAAGGGGGGAAAGACAAGTGGGGAGGTGAAATGACCGTTCTACCCTCATGTGCAGTGCACATGACATAACTTAACTGAAAATTATAACTGGGTTTGCCCTAAAGGACATAACGTGCAACATTTTCAAACATTAAGTACAAAAGTCATCAATTTTAAAGGTAAATGACAGCGCCTGAAATTTGGGACAAACATAAAGGACAAAACTTGTAATTTACTCTAATTACAATGACATTTTAGACTACAAAATAATTAAAAATTGCATTTTACTTTTCAAATATTAGATCAACTATATCCAGATCTTGTTTTAAAACAAAAAAAAAAGAAAAACTTTTTTTTGCCCATGTTAAAGTCCTCTGATAATAAAAGAAAAAGTAGGGAGACCCTAACATTCAAAATCCATAGTCACCGCTCACTTCTTCTCCACTCTTTCTATCGTCTTTTCTCTTTATCTTATGAACATCACAAGAGCCGCAATAATCATTAAAATACAGAGGGATTGGTTGTTGGTGGTGTTATTGGCCGGATGATGGAGTCACTATTCAGGGGGTGGCGGTTTAGATGGATGGAGGTGGCCCTAATCTGGTCAAACGGATTCAGAGACTATGTCGTTGTCGTTCAAAGGATTTAGACTTTGCAGTGTGGTGATTTGGATGGACGGAGGTGGTGGTGGTGTGGTGTGGCGGATCTAGATGGAGGCATTGTGACGGTGTGGTGGATCTTGATGGAGGAGGTGATGTGTTGTGGTGGATCTGGTGGTGGTGGCGGCTGTCACAGTAGTGGTGGGGTTAGTTTTTGAGAGAGAGAGAGAGGGAACTGAGATAGAGAGATAAGAGGGGAAGAGAGAACTGATTGGGATAAAGAGGTTGGAGCTATTTATTTACTTATATATATTTTAAATATAATTGTAAAATTACTAATCTACCCTCACATGCAAGGCACATGCCATATTTAACTGAAAATTTTAACCTGGTTAATGGTAAAGGACGTAGGGTGTAATGAGTTTTACAAAAATGACTGTAACTATAATTATTAAAGGTAAAGGTCATATATTGCAATCTGATACAAACATAAAGGACAAAAAATGTAATTTACCCTATATTATATAATAACAAAATCCATTAAGTTGTGAATAGTGTGGCATTGCTAAAATGAGTCATCGATATGAGTGGTGCAAAACCAATTAACCAAATAATAAAGAGTAATTTAAAGGGTGGGTACGTGGGAATCAAAGCCTAACACGGATACCATTAGGGGACCCGGGATGGCAATTAACCACAACCATATCACGCGTGATACACCACCATCACGAGTGATACACCACCGCCACTCCTTCTCATCACTCGTTGATTTGATAATGTGTCAACCATATCACGCGTGAAGAATTTGATTTGAATTCAGTTTTGTTTTGTTTTTTTAATGACTATGATAGTGTGTGGTGAGTGATGGACATTTTCACTAAAAACCATCACTAGTGATGGAATAAAGCTCGATGATATGATGGAAATGGATTGGATGTTGTGAGTGATGAATGATGACCACCCTACCCCTTAATAGTGTTGTAAAATAATATATGGACTTGAGAGTTTAATATTTTGTTTTGACAAACGTAAGTTGAGCAAACGTAAAGCCACATGCTAAATTTTGATATATTGCAAATGTAGGGCTCAGAATTATGCATCAAGACATATATTTTGGAGATTAACCTAACAATATAATTTGAGTTTCACATGCATGAATCGGTCAAAAGTAATTGAGCAATGACGGGGATGAAAATCGACGAATAATTTGTGCCTGACAGGCACATGGAGGTTGAAACAGATGATGAAGACAACAAAGACGAAAGAGATTGTGATGATGACGACGACGAGGAGGAAACTGGATCCACCTGTGAATCAGAATTACCACCCTCTGTTAACCACTTTCATAACTGGCCTCAAACTTACAGGTCTCCTCCGTTTCTTTCTTTTTTATACATGCACATATTATCTAATAAAATAAAATATATTAATTGAATATGCAGGCAGTCTATGGACATGTACACAATGCCACTTCATTCTGTGAATTCTTTTAGGGGAACATCAGAACTGAATCTACCAATCAAGACATCATTTGGTCCTCTTACTCCTACACAAACACATGAACGTGATGGTTTGTGCAAGCCCCTCCTTAAGGCTAAAAGCTTGGGGAAAGATCATGTTCCCGTCTCAACCTCCCCCATGAAATTATCTCAAACATCAAACGTAACAATCTCTGGCCTCCCGCCTCCTGTCGAGCAGTACTCCTTTTCTCAAGCAGTCCTTAATGGTATTCTTTTTCTCATAATTATAATAGCCACCATGTTCTTGTTGCTTATCGTCACGTATATATGCAGCCATAAATGTGCTCTACGGCATAGGAATTCTATCAATGCCTTATGCGTTTAAAGAGGGAGGCTGGTTGAGCCTTGTGCTTCTCATGGTGTTTGGTGTTATTTGTTGCTATACTGGAATACTGTTAAAAATATGCTTAGAAAAATGTCATGGTCTCCAGACCTACCCTGATATCAGACAAGCTGCTTTTGGTTATTTTGGCCGTGTATGTATAGCTGTGAGTATACATACCTTTGTTTTCTACTTTCTCGCTCCATTCCTAAGTCATAACTTGTCATTTTCTCTTCGCTTGAATGCAGATGGTTTTGTACTTGGACTTGTTTGTAAGTGAATATTCATGATAGCTGATGCGTCTACTTAATTTTCAAGTTGTGTAATAACTGTTGTACACTGCATGCAGTCTTCTTGTGTGGAGTACTTGATAATGATGAATGATAACCTTTCAGCACTGTTCCCACATGCCCACCTGGATATTGGGGGGATTATACGTCTTGATTCTTATCTCTTCTGTGCCATTATATCTACCCTTGTTATCCTTCCTACAGTCTGGTTGCGAAATCTCAGTTTACTCTCATATATTTCAGGTTATATATATAGCCTTTATATACAGATATATGTGTATGTAGTTAGATCAATATGTGGTTTCAAAGGTAACTCTCCACTGCAGAAGACTGTGTGAGGTAAAAGAAAAAGTATCTAAAGGTTTCACATTAAGATACCATGTCTGTATATTTAGAGTGGAATGAATGTTGATGTTTCTAGGTAGATTTAATTGGTTATAATATATAAAATAAAGGGACTTTTGTGAGCAGCTGGAGGAGTTGTAACATTGGCTGCTATGGTGGTGTGCTTGCTATGGCTAGGGGTGGTTGATGAGATGGAATATCACCCGAGTCGAACTGCATTAAACTTGGGGAACCTACCTGTAGCAGTTGGTCTAATTGGTTTTTGCTATGGCAGTCATTCTGTTTTCCCCAATATCTACACTTCAATGAAAGAACCTTCCAGATATCCATCTGCGCTTCTTATCAGGTCACTATTATTATTATTATTATTATCATCACCATTTGAACACACGACCTCCAAGATATTAAGACCCAAGAGGGAGGGGGGATGCCATGATACCATTTAACCAACATATTTGATGACACAAACTACTCTCAGATACTTCATTCACCAAATGATACGTTCAACTTATAGCTCATTTAGTTACTTTCCGGATTCATATTTCATACGAAATTTGCTACAAATCAAATATAAACATGCTTCTATACTTAAATATTTGCTTTCGACGATTTGCAATTATCAGAATGTTTTTAGAACAGGTTTTAAAGAGTTAATAATATCAACTTCATAGTTAAAATTCAGTTACTTAAACCTCAGATCTCTCTCTCTCTCTCTCTCTCTCTCTCTCTCTCTCGAATTGGATGAAGTGCCTTTAGTTGTTTTTATTGTGAGAGACTTTAAACACACATAGGCTAGGTAAAGTTTGGTTTGTCATTAGTTGTTGTTTTTATTGTAATGATCTAATATACTTGTTTGTCAACAAATGCAGCTTTTGCGTATCTTTTGTTATGTATACTGCTGTAGGAGTATACGGCTACTTGATGTTTGGGGACTCGGTGAAATCTCAATTCACTTTAAATATGCCCTCACATTATGTGTCTTCCAAAGTTGCAGCATGGACTGTGGTATGTATGATAATCTTCTCTTTGTTGGCCCCAATTGATCGTTGATCTCTAGAATATGAATCGAACTTGAATATAAACGGAATGTTTTGTACATGTGAGGAATACAATTGAAAAATCTAGACTCTATTTATACTATCCAACAGTTGCGAGTGAATAGACGTGTTTCTTCGCAAATCAGTGCGTCTCTTTGATCTTGTGGTGCTGTCGCCATTCTGAATGGTCGCGTCTCCTGGAGGCATCGATCCATTTAGTTTGTAGGTTATAAACTTCCAATTTGTCGCATCTGGTCCTTGTACTTCTATAACTATTCTAATCGCAACTTAAACTATCTAATTAAAATACAAACTATTTACTAATTACAGAACAATCCCTCGAACTTAAGGATGTGAAGGGATTATAACTTCACTCTTTCTTTTTTCTTGATGTTTATTTCCATCATAATTCAACAGGTTGTGGCCCCTATTACAAAGTTTGCCTTGACACTTACACCTATTGCATACGGTATAGAAGAGTTGTTGCCTCCAGCTCAACAAAATTCATATGTTGTCTCAATGATGATAAGGACGACTTTAATGATTTTAATATTGCTTGTAGCTCTAACAGTTCCATATTTTGGTAAGCATCCATATTACATCCAAATGCCTTAGGAGTTGGTATTTGCTAATGAATAGTATACAGGAGTTGTGATGGCGTTGACTGGATCCGTACTAGAGATGCTTGTGGTAATGAACCTAGCTTCCCAATGAATGAATTAAAGACTTGTATAAGTATGAATCAAAGGTATAATGCATGTTATTTTGTTGTTGAATCAGTCTATAATCTTTCCTTGTGCTTGCTACTTGCGCTTACTTCATGGGCATACCACAACAGTTGAGGTGCAGATCCAACTTTTCCTGTTGTATATAGCTAAAATGTGTGGTAATAGAAGCTAACATGTGTGACTGATAATGTTGCAGATTACAATGTGCTCAGTGATGATATTGATGGGGCTGGTATGTGCTATTGTAGGCACTTATACATTACTTGCAAGCATACCCCGTTAGATTAATTAAAGAGGTGATAGTAGAAGTAAATAGTTGGTTTGCAGAATGGTTGTAAGTTTGAATACATAAATATCTGAAAGAAAGACGAGGGAATTTTGTGTTTATAAGTAGGTAATTTATTTATTTATTATATATGAAAATGAAAACGAAAATACATTTGTGTTGTATAATATTAAACTAGTACTAGTAGGGAAGAGAGAAAATAATATGAAAAGGGAGGAGGGAGGGTGGAATAAAAAAATGTGGGAGTCAGTCGGAAACAGTATGGGCAAGTTGTTGGCGATGGATAGCAAAATTTAAAGGAGGAGGAATCGGGATTCGAGTCGGTCCATCATCTCTTCTTCTTCTTCTTCTTCTAGTCTCTTCTCTTCTCTTGTCTTCTCTTTGCTCCATGGATGAAGATGCGTGTGCAATTAACAGGTTTTCATCTCTTCTCTTCTCTTCTCTATATATGCAAGCAATTATTTCCAATTTTCAGATCCACTGGCAGATCTAGGTCAATAATCGGATCTAGATGCTTTTTATTCTATAATTTGTTTTTAATCAAATTAGGCATTTCTTCCTAGGAGGAATACTACTAGTGATCTGATGATGATGGAAACAAGAGGAAATTCCAAGATGAAATTTCCGAAACAAGAGGAATACTACTATAATAATAATAATAATAATTTTGATGCATGCCGGAACAAGAGGAAATTCCAAGATGAAATTTCGGAGGAGCTTCCTGTGGCAAAACACACCTGCTTGTGTTTGGATATCTCTTCTTCTTCTTCTGCCAAAGATAGCAACAGCTTTTCCGATGACGCCCCCCCTTCAACATCCTCATCCGTTAATTGGTGTGAGGAGACAAAGACATGTGATGACATCACTTTCTACGAGGAGGAGGAGGAGGAGGATAATTCTGAATTTAGTAGCTCAATGGAAGATTTGTTTTGCTCCAATGCAGTCATTTCAAATAATTCCGTGCTTTCATCAGGAAGATGGAATGTCAACCAAGGTCAGCAGGCAGGCAGGGCTACTAATTTACTTTTAAATAAAATAACCAATTATCCTCAATTTATGTATGTTTCCTTCTCACGCAGATGCTGCTGCTGCTGCTGCTGAACAAGGAACTGAGAAGCTCACCATTGATAAAGAGTTTGAACAATATTTTTCAATGCTTATGCTCTAGGTACTCACTCTACTTGATTAAGAAGCTTTTGATTGTAAGTAACTGATTATTATTATTATTATGTAAAATATTATTATTATTGCTTCTATCTTGAGTAGTTAGTTATGCTTCCATAGCACATATGTAAAAAGGTTTTTTTTTTTTTTTTTTTTTAAATTCTATCAGACTTTGTGTAATTTCTATCTATAAATGGGCCCGTGCTTGTTCTGTAAGGATGGGCTAGAGTAGAGATGAGCTGGTCACACCCACACCCAGAATGTTATCTTCTTTTTTTCAACTTTCGTATAGTTTTAGTGCAATGTGTTGCTACGGGCCAAGTGTGTTGTTAATTAATGTACAATGTACCATGATTTGGTGCCTGCCTTTTCTCTGCTTTATTAGCATGACATGGAGCCAAGACTTGCAACAATAAGGAAAAGAAATTTAGCTACAAATATTCAACATACTTAAAGCTCTAGTAAGACCAAGAAAAATTGAATCCCAGCCTAAAAAATAATTCTTCTTGTTTCTTTTGGTCCTCCCACATCTGCGATATGCTAATTACTTCTAGCTTGATTCCTGCTGCGGGTCATTGAAACTTCTCTCTATCGAAACCAAGTGCTATATTTGTTTGTGCCTGTCAGATGCCTGAGCATTCTTACTGCACCATTTTAAACTTCTTTAAAGTATATTGTATGTATTTCTTTAAAGGCATAGTAGTTTGTAATCTGTGTAGTTTGACGATTTTTTTATTTCAAACATGGAATATTATAATCTATACCTAATTTAATAGAGGAACTTAATTGTTATTAAAGTTGGGTTATAACAGATGTCAAGTTCAAAATAATTACCAAACAAGTTTCTTAATCAAAAGAGGTTTTTTTTTTTGTAAAAATTAGTCAAATCATTTTGAGATTTTTTTGATAAAAAACAAATTGAACGGTGATAAAAGGTCTATAACCTTTATATAATATATTTAACGTTTAGAGGTTCAACTTGCATCTAAATAACCAATGGGGTGGTGGTCCATTGGCAAAAGCAAACCTTTAACCACCTGGGTTTAAGAGGGATTAAAAGAAATTTGTCGTTAAAAAAAAAAAAAAAACTGGCATCTAATAGAGATCCGGTAATTACAGAATAAACCATGTCAAGCAAAACTTTTAGTTTATATAAATAAATTTTACTTTAGTTGTTTCAAGCTATATTATTGTTATTATAATTGGCTCGAATGTACAATAATGTTTGTTTAGTCACTCCTTTTAGCTGTCTTAATTTAGGTACTAGTTAATTACAGAATAAACCATGTCAAGCAAAACTTTTTTCATTCACATAAACTTTATAATAATTTAAATCAATTTCTTCTTCGTTTTTTTAATTAAAAGACGGGAATTGAAAAATTAAGTGGCACTGCTATAGTTAATTGGTATTTTTATAACTTATTTTTTATTATAAATTAATAATTACTGACATTTTTAATACATTATCTCAATTAAACCCACAGGCTGTGTTCTCCTTTTAGCTCATAATTTCTGCATGCTTACCCACTGACTCAAAATTCTGTGGACACCCTGTACGACATGCTTCTTTGATGCTTACTTTTATATGTATGTATATATAAATTTATCATTCCAACCAATTGCTTAGATAGATGAATGGAGAACTGGGCACAAGCAATGGCTTCTGCCGCAGCTTTGTTGCTTGTTATTGGTTTTCTTTGCTGTTGCCTTACTGCCAAACCTCGCGCACACGGGGACACCGCTGCATGCTCCTGTGATGGCTTCGTTTAATTTCCTATGGCTCTTTTGTCTTAGTTTGTTAATTACTTTTAGCATATTCTTTCTATGTAGATCAGTTTATTTTATTTTCATTGTTTAACATCTCGGAAGCTGATATATATATACACACACACTTTAAGTAGTTTAATACAGTTTGTCTCCAAAGTGTAAAGTATATTTTACAGTTTTGTTGATTTTTCGCTAGTACTCTCAAAATCTTAATCCGATAATTGAAAGAGAAAACAAAAACTAGTGCACATTTCATTCTCTAAAAAGTGTACCACATTTAGACATAAGCCATTCCAGATCGGAACACCTGCGTTAGGGTGCTTCGCTCCCTTGTATCCACTTGGTTGTTTGGTGAATGAAAACATAATAGTCTTGACCCTTGAGCATGCTACTCATATCTTTCTTTAGTCTTAAAGTAAATTTTGGTAACTAAAATGGCTTAACGACACCATAATCACCAACAAGGTACACTATATGAAATTAAGAAGAGCAATTTGTTACGATTAAGCATCGAATTACCTTCAAAATGTGAATCCAATATTTTGGTCATTAAGGAGCACAAAAACAGGCGTCGAAGAAAATGACAAGATATAATCTATCTAAATCTATCTCTTCCTTTATGACTGACCACAAAGTTTGATGATCTTAGCTTGTTAGTTCTCTTATAATCTTACACGTTATGTCCTTTAGCACTAACTTAGTTTGTTTTTAACGTTAAATGACATCACATGCAACTCACATGAGGGTAATCTTGTAATTTTACCCATTTAATTAAAAAAATATGTTAATTAAAAAACAAAAAAATATACAAACCCAAAACTCTCTCTCTCTCTCTCTCTCTAAACTCTCTCTCACTCCTTTCTCTCTCTAATCTCGTTCAAAATAGACCAACGAAAACCACTGTCATCATCCTCTACAATCCTGTTGTTGGAGTGCAGCACTGTCGACCACCATCCCCAATTTCAACATATCGATTTCAACAGAGATTGTATCGTTGCAAGAACCCATCGATGCGGGACTGAAATTGGGCAAAAACCCATCACACTGAACAGTTTGTGGATCACGATTTCAATGTGGTTGTGGTAGTGGTGGTGGTAGATGGTGGCAGGTGTGGCGGTGGTTGACGGTGGAATAGGCTTGGCCGACGTTTGGACTGGACACTTTGTGGATCACGGTTTCAAAGGCACTCACTCCGATTCCGCAATCACCACTAATGCCAACAAAGTATGCAACTCTTGTTCTATGCTTTTGTTGCAATACTTTGATTTGATATGACATTTTTAGTTTTCTGCATGTTAGGGTTTTCTATGTGTTGCTTGATTTAGGGGTTTTTTATGTGAGTTTGATTGAAATATGCTTGATACGTTTGATGATTACTGGATGTAAAGATGATCATTGTTGTTTTATTTTTTGGTGATTAAGTTTAAGAGTTTGATGTTCCACACTTGTACATCTGATGTTTTTAAATTGGATATATTAAAATTTTGAGTTTTCTTTTGCAGGAATTTAACAAAAGTAGAAAGGGATAACATTGATTTCGAATGAAAAAACAGACCCACCGCCAAACGATTTTCCGACCAACCGATCTTTCATCTGGTGGTGGCGGTGGTGATATGATTTAAAATAGACCTTGTGTGATATGATTTAACACACAAGGTGGGGCGGGAGAGGAGGGTAAAAAGACTAAACTACCCTTGTGTGATATGATTTAACAAAAAAAAATTAACTGAGTTAGTACTAAAGGACACATTTTAAAAAACTAAGTACAAAACTTATCAATTTTAAAGGCAAAGGACACCGCCTGAAACTGAGTACATAAATAAAGAACAAAATTTGCAATTCACTCGTAGAACATTTAAGTCAAACTGTTAGTAATGCTTTTTGACCATTGTAAACCATAATCAGATCTTTGAAAACTAAATCCAAACCTTTACTATCAGTGTGGCTTGCTTTGGTTCTCATGGCAACTAAAACTTAAAAGACCTCCTTCATGTATTTTATATTGTAAATCAAAGTCTAATTATGTTTTATTGTTAATCGAAGTCTAATCATATGTATAAATACAACTTAAAATAATTAAAGGCCTAAGAAAAACATAAAATAATCGAAGTCTAATCTAACTATGTTTTTTTGTTAAAATGAAGCTCATTTAACAACTGCTATACTGCACCTGTTAAAATTATCAACCCTTTTGGCAAAGATACAAATATACTCGGCAATGATCTTCATAAAGATTACTGCACTTGCCCATAACACATTCCAAGAAGATAGGAACCAGCCCAGGACACAACCCTGCCTATATGGATTAGAAAACCCTGCACCAATTCTGAATACCAGTAGAAACTAATACCACCAAACAAACTTCAAATCGCTATACGAATAGTGTAACCCATACCAGATGAGAAGCATAGTAACCATGACTTTAATAAACATATGAGCAACTCTGGAGCTCAGCAAGTTCCTCCAAAACTGGACTTTGTTAACAACTAATCATATTTTTAAAGAAAACACAAGTGTTTCAGAAATCCATGATTGTACATCAGTTCATCAGATGTCTAATACTAAAGAAGAAAAGAAACATAAAAGGAGAGCATTCACAAACAAGGTTGATATTTCACCTGCTATTCTCACTGATGCTGTGCTGTGTTCATCCAAGCTAACAACCACAAAGGCGCAAAGTGTGTCATATCTCCCCAAGATATATCTGTTTATCACTGCTGCAAGATCCTATGATAGGTTCGGTGGGGTGGAAGACACACTCGTTGACAGATCCAGTGTGGCCAGGAAGCTTATAGAGTATGCGTCTTGAAGTGGTATCCCAAATATAAACCATCCTATCAGAACTACCAGCAGTAACCTTGCTCCCATCAGATGACCAGCTACACTTGAGAAGGTTCTGCTCCACATTGTGCTGGTGCCCCTCCATTATCTTCACACATCGGTTCTGTGGGGCATACGGACGCATGTCCCAAATACGAAGAGTACAGTCCATCGCATTGGTAAGGAGGTATGACCCATCAGGGCTCAGCTGCATCCCCGTTATCATATTCTGATGACCTTCAAGGGTCATGGTAACCTCGTTTCTCCTAAGATCCCACACTTTGACAACATTGTCAATTCCACCACTGTATATCTTGTCTGAAGCATCAGAAAAGGCAACAGCAGTGATCTGGTATTTGTCTGGAAAAGTCTGGATGGCACCCCTTTGACGCAGGTCCCAGAGCTTAGCAGTGCCATCATCAGATCCACTCACAACAAGAGGCGGACCTCTCCTGGAAGGGGAGCATGAGTTGACAAAAGACGAGTGTTCCGCCATCTTCTTTATCTGCTTCCCGGTCTCTACATCCCATGCCCTCAAGGTCTTGTCTGGACTGGCGGAGATTATCTGGGACCCATCAGCCGTCCACTCTAGATCCAGCACAGCATTCTTGTGCCCTTTGAGAACCATGAAGTTCTTGCATTCGCCAGTTACGTGCCAAAGGAAGATTTCTCTGTCATGAGATCCCGAGGCAATCACTGTTCCTGCTGGATTGAACTTCATGGTATAGACGGCACTCTGGTGACCTGTGAGCAACATGATAGGTGACAACAAACTTGATGTTCTTTGTTTACCGTTTGGATTACTCATCATATTCTGGTGACCACTATATGATAACTCCATTGGTCGAACACCCGCAACGGCCAAGGCACCTTCACCTCCTTGCATTTTTGCCTTTAGTTCCTGAATGAAAAAAAAAAGTATAAGCCAAGCCATGTCATCATTTTCTATTTGCCCCAAATTCAAGGTCCAAAAATCATGCAACCTGTTAATATTATTTCTACATCGCATAGCTAATCCGTCGGATCTAGATCCAATCGGTCATTTTGTGTTTCAAAATTGACAGAAATTTATATACATAAACTAACTGATGATGTTCAATCACAGAGCTGCATAACCTAATTAACTAAGTAACGAAGGTTGAACATGAAAGGAAAGTAACCTGTAACTTGCAACTTTATTGATCAACAAACAGTGATGAAGTAACCGGCGAACCCTGATGGTTGATGAAGTCTAGAACAACAGCCCTAATTTTGATCGGTTATTGATCAACAAACAGTGATGAAGTAACCGGCGAACCCTGATGATTGATGAAGTCTAGAACAACAGCCCTAATTTTGATAGATCGATAAGTATCTGGGCTTAAATATGGGTAGTGGGCTACATATTTATTTATATTGGGCCTGGGCTATAGTTCTTTCAATTTAGAGGTGCCCCATATGCTGCTATCCTTGCAAAAACTCAAAAGAAAAAAGTTACAATTTGAGCCTTTACTTTTCTAATTTAAATAATCAAATCACTAACGTTATGTCCATGCTATTTTAGAAATAAAATCTTGATTCAAATTTTGAACTTTGATTGTTTTACTCTGGTAAATGTTTCTTTAACAATTGTTCTTTGATTAGCGACGGAAATAACGGCTAAGGAATATTCTAATCACCAGAATCCTTGCCGGCGCCACTTCCGGCTAAAGAAGAACCTAACCATGGCTACTCCAATCCTCATGAATCCGAAAATGTTCCTTTTGGCCGGTGTAACATAATCTAGTTATTTCACACAACTGAAGAGACCTTTGGAGATCCCAAAATCAAACAGAGCATGAAAAACGCGAATCTACATGCTGAACCAAACTCGCATCCACCATAGATGGTTTACCCACGTCCCCTTGAGCCTCATGACCACCCGACCTCAAAGGAGAGAAGTCGCATGCAAACTTTTCTTTATATGACAGGGGAATAATGTTACTAATAAACTACAACTTTTCATGTGTTCTCTTAACATTTTCATCTTCCAAATTCTGACCGTGTTCCATAACCGGTAGCGTATGTACCCTTCCTTGGTCCATGATGAAACACTGGTTAACACAAGGTTATCCAGCTAGGTTGTCTCGTGTGTTAAGGGTCAATCTCTTCCTCCACTCGCAAATCGATGGATTCCTGCAAAATAGAACACCGGTGACTCGCCACAAGGAGGGGAATAGGGGGGTTCTCCTTGTGACCACCCTCCGGCGTGAGAATAAGTATTGTTCTGAGGAGAATAGTGTGTGTTGTAGGTGAAATAGAATGTTAAACCTCAAGAAGGAGTCCTCTATTTACAGCCGAAGGATGAATGAGGGAAGAGGCGACCTGCCAGTTGCCATTGAGCGCCAGCTGTCCGACCAAGAGGAATATCCTCTTGGTCTCCTCTGTTGTTATCAGAGTACTGGATGACATGGCGCACCCTTATTCGTCCAGCTAGGAGAATTCTGGCAGTGGTTGTCGGCCTGTCCTATAGGTATCTTGCAGGTCTAGCTGACGTCCATCTATTGGTGACACGTGTCGTCTTTTATGTCTAGGAGAGCATCTTTTGTGTCACCTGCGATTTCTTCCAGAAGCTTCTAGAAGCTTCTGGATGGACGTAGGCACTATGCTGGAGAAAAGTGGTGTGGTCCCTGCCATGTGTGCATGGATTTGGGACCATACGTCTTCAAGAAAATCTAAAAAGATTTTCTTTTTCTTTAAAATTCTTAACGTATGGAAAGTGGTTGTTTACGGAGGAATTGTTACCGATAGGGGGAGCTAATGTTAAAAGATGAGCTCAAATTTTTACACATTGCTAGTTCTAGTGTGTTGGATAAAAGTTTTGACTATTAGTGTTGAGTTGAGAATTTCTTAATTTGTAATAAAGTTTTTACATCTCTTGATTAATAATAATTTGTTAAACTGTGTTGAAAAATTCTTATGGTTTCTCGGGATGTTTGTTTTGTATACAGGTTGTTGCAATTTGTTCCCGTGAAGCAAAGTGATGTAAAGTGAAGTAACGTGATGAGTAGCTGTGAAGTTTAGTGAAGATGAGTCTTTTTGGATCCATGGTAGAAACCTCCTTTCTACATTGCAGACAAAGTTTGAAGAGTTTGAAGATTGCTATGCAAATGCTGAACTGGAGTTTTTCTCAAGTGCTAACGATTTTAAAGATTTGGTGATTGGATGCATCAGCTTTGGGGGAGTCTGTTGCTGACAGAAGCTATTGAAGCTGAAGCTATCCAAAGACCAAAGACGATGAAAAGATTACATGAAGAATGCAAGATGACCAAAGAAAAAGTTGCTTTATGAAGCTATTGTCAAGGGGGAGTCTGTTGATGCATGTTTGTGACAACACCTTTTAGATTTGGGTCTTTAGATATCTTGTAATTAGTGAAACGATAAACGGTTAGCGGGTTTAGCTTTGTATTAGTTAGTTAATAGTGATTGGGCCAAACCAAACCCACATTGGGGGAATGATAGGCGAATTGGGCTTGTCCAATTCGCAGCCCATGTGCTTTAACCGTAGCCCAGGTTGCAAACTTGTGTTATATAAACAAGGCTTTGCATTAGAGTTTAGGTTAATCACCATAATCACTAAAGAAAGAGTTTACAGAGAGATTGAGAGAGAATTCGTAATAGCTATAGGGCTTGGACGAATTTGTGTGTGGTTAGAGATCTTGATTGATTGTAATCAGATTGATAGATAATCAATAAAGATCAGTTTGTGGTGATTTCTGCTTCTACACCTTTCTGTGACAATCTGATCTAGAGGATTTCGCACTCTAGATTAGATAGACGATTATGTCAAGATCCATCGGATTAAGGGACCTACAACCTACCTGCTTTCATATTTCAGATTCATGCACTGGGACGTCGGTCTAGGATGATGTGTGATCGGAGTGGACTACATTATGTTGTGCTCCTAGTAACTAGGGGTGCAAACGAGCCGAGCTACTCGCAAGCTACTCGAGCTCGGCTCGAAAAAAAGCTCGAACGAGCCGAGCTTAAATGAGCTCGAGCTTCAAAAATTACCTTCGGGCCGAGCTCGAGCTTTAGAAATAAAGCTCAAATCGACCCGAGCTCGAGCTTTCATATGTTAAACGAGCTCGAGCTCGAGCCCGGCTCGTTTGCACCCCTACTAGTAACGCCAGCGATACATTCTGCCTAGTCACACGGAATTCCAAGACAGTCTTTTATCCAGTGTGGCCATGAAGTATCCACAGTTGGATCTCAGAACGCGCAGCCGTGCATCATCTGACACTTGTTTGATCTTGAGTTCCCAAGGCGGGCACAGTTGTGCAAGGTAGTTAGGTCTGATGTACCTTGCATCCGTGCTCTGACTTGCGACCGGAGACTAACAGCATTAGGGTACTGTTATTCAGGGTCCATTGGTGGCCAATATGTCAATAGTGAGACTGCCAGTGGTTATTTTTGAAGTTGAGACTGTTGGTGGCCAATGACGAATAGTTGGGATTATTAAAATCCAATATTGCTATTTATTTTTATCTACATAAAAGTTTATTAAAAAAAGGAGCTTGATAAAGTGAAGGTCCATGCTAGATATTCTTCGTTAATCCCTAGCAAACATTTAGGCTTAGAGATCTTAGAAAGTTTTTCTAGGTTCTTCCACGTGGTAGACTTGTTTTGTTCAAAACACACAAATTACTGAATCTCTTCTACTCCTAGAGATCCTCGTAGGTCATGCATAAAAGTTGAAAGTGAAGTAAAACATGTGGTTATAAGTAGGTAGCACTCAGCTCAGCATTGCGGGCTTACTGATCCAAAATCAGATGTTCCAAAGAGAAAGAGTGGAAAGGGTGGTGATAATATCATCAGGTCTACGTGTAGATCTGGCGAGATGGGTTCTGATGAACCTGCCACTTAAACAAGGAGACATCATTAGGTTGTTCAGACTGGTGCAACCGTTCGGCAGGCCACCATCCTTAGGTTGCGGAATATGCTTCTCAAAGCCTACAAACTATGAAAAAAGTAACTGGACTACTTCTACTCTCACGCCAGGTTAGGTTAGGTTGCCAAATATTATTTAAGATATCTTCTGTTAAGTTGTTTAATTAAAGTTTTTTTTTTTTTTTTTTTTTTGATCAGGAAGGAGACTGGATACAAGTGCGACCATTTTACAGAAACAAGAAAGCATAGAAAGAGAAATCATAGAAAAACAAGACGAGTCTCAGTCGAATATCGAGATCCAACATATAATCCGGCTTGCGGAATCTAGACAGGTATCAGAACCAACTACCTTTACACATATTGCTGCATAACTAAAACCAAACATCCAAGCTAGTAAGTATATATGACTAAGTATGATAAATACAGATTGATTTTGACACATCGGCAGAGGCAGGAAACTCCATGAAAGAGTTTGCAGTCCAGGCTGCTAAGGATTTTGGAGCAACCTATGTGGTGCTAGACAGGTCATTTTGCTTACTAGCCCTTATTTGTGATTGTATTTTATATATACACCTCTATTATCGATCAATGTGTAGAAATATACATTACATATTTAAACGGAAATGATAATTTCTTTGATAATGTTAAACAGTCCTAGGAAGGAAGATCAAAAGTATGTCATGGATAATCTTACGTGTGCAATCTTGATGATGAGCCGTACGGGTCGAGTAGAAATTTTAAGAGATCCCAAGCCCGAGGACGTTCATCCACACAATATTACGCGTGAGTATTATCCTATCCTAGCTCGTGACAAAAAAAAAAAAAAAAACTTCCTGCAGAGAGTTGATGGTAGGTTTTGGTTTAATTAGATATGCAGCAGGAGTTGATATTTGATGATAATATTTGCACGATATGTGGACACGAAAGGCTGTTGAATGGTGGTTTCTTCACACAGTTCAGTTATGCAGAACTTGCTTTCTCGACGTACGGGTTTTCTCAAAAGTATGTTTTATCAAAGTCCAGAAAGAGGGTTTATAAAGGAACTTTGCCCAGTGGGTTGCAGATCATCATAAGAAAACACTTTTTTGCGACCATCAAAGAATATGAGTTTAGATCGCTTGCACTAACACTAGGCAACGTCAGGCATGAAAATGTAGCAACACTGCTTGGATTTTGTTCCGAAGGATATCACAGGTTCCTTGTGTACGAATATGTTTGCCATCAATCACTCAGCACACATTTATCAGGTACGTGTTAATTTGTATGAATGGCATGCTATATATATGTATAAGAAAGAAATTTCATGTGTAGCAAGAAGTGAAGAGTTGACTTGGGAGAGAAGACTGAAAATAGCCCTAGGCACTTGTAAGGGATTACAATATTTGCATACCAACAACATTTTTGGATGCATGAGACCAAAAAACATTCTTCTAACGCATGACTTTCATCCGCAGGTACATATTCTTAATTTATTTATTTAGGAGTTAATTAATGTGTGTGTATTATTAAATTAATTTCATATATTTGTTTGAAGCTTGCCAACTTTGGTCTGACAAAAAACCCATACGAGGACTTAAATCACTCGTCTGAAGCAAGGGTCCTTAAGACTTTCGAGTATCTGGCCCCCGAGTATGGTGAAACTGGGACCGATTCAAGCATCACCGATGTGTATTCATTTGGGGTGGTGCTCCTTGAGTTACTAACAGGTCGAAAGACTCTTGAAGAGACATGGGGGAAAAGCTTTTTGAGATGGGTAATTAATTAATTAATTAATTAATTAATGTTGTTATTCTTGAGGCTTAATTGATAACGGGATGTGCAGGCAAGGCCTCTACTAGAAGAAAAGGTGTATATGGAATTGGTAGACCCATCAATAAAAGACAATATGAACCTTCTTCAACTGGTTTTGATCGTTCGGGTTTTAGAAAACTGTTTGTGTTATGACCCGAGAGAAAGATGCTCGATATCAGAGGTACCTAATTCATTACTTGAAGGAAATATGTTTAAGTAATAGTAAGTAGGTCATGCATGTAAATGGGTTTTACTTGAGCAGGTGGTAGCAGATCTGACCCACATTGTTGAAATCCAAGACCACTCTCCTGCTCAGTAGTCTTGTTGATCAAAGCTTCGAATCCTAGATGTGCTCAGCCACCACTTATACTTCATTGCTTTACTTACACCTTCAACTATTGTCAGTCAGTCAGTCAGTAGCCAACCAATTTTGTACAGAATTGAAGCAAAATCATTTCTTTTTTTGGTAGATTTGCGTATGAGGTAGGAAGAAAGAATATTATAAAAATAAAGTTTATTGTTGTTTGATGACAAATGATGAGAAGGCTGGCTGGCTGGCTGGCATATAGGGAACAGTAATTGGTAAATTTTAGTAATTTATTTGCTGGCTCTTTTAAGTAGCAAGTGAAGAAAATTTTCTATATTCCTTTTGGCATTGCTTTCGTGATCTGAAAATGTTAATATTTGATATGTTAATGGCTTGTTTGCTAGTATAGAAGAGAAGCATATAAATGTCTGTGTATAAAGATGATGAATTGATTGTAATTGTAGTGTAAAGAAACAGGAAAGCAAAAGAGAAATATATTTATGAGGGTATGTTGAAGTGAAAAAGCCATGATATGACAAAAGCAAAAACCAAACATGCCAATATGAAGTTGAGTAGCCTATGACCATTGATGCAGCCACCGCCTCCTCCTCGGCCTAGGCCTCCACCTCCACCTCTTGCTGTTAAGGATCCGTGTGGCGTTGCTGCTTCCAGATTCACATCAAGCACAGCTACATGATGAGTTGAACAAGGCATGGGCATCTCAACCAGGTTGCTCACAATCGAATTACAGATTTCACATGTTCTGAACACAAACACAAACACCGCAGGACATTTAGGAACAACAAAAACATCCATCCTTCTCAGTCACCCACTACACTAAATTTGTTTAGATGTTGCTATCTAATTATAATAATAATAATAATAATATTCTGAAAAGTCAAAATTCAATGGTCAATATATAATAATAATAATAAATTAATTAATTAAAGAAGGGGCCGGGGGCTTACTTATTTCCCTTGATTTTGAACCAAGTCTCAGCGCAATGTTTATGAGCAGCAGCCAGATCGTTCTTACAGCAGCAACCCAGTTCAATAGCATCATCGCCCTCCACAAGCCCCAAATGACAGATTCTGCAATCTTTACTACTCTCGCGATCGATTTCAGGATCATCGCCTCCGCAGGTGGAGTAGAAGCAACAACCCTCTTCTTCTTCTTCTTCGGAAAAGCAATCGCCGCATTCTAAATCAGGAGGGGCACTAGAGGAGGAGGAATCGGCCATTGCTTTGCTTTAATTGAGGAGGAGGACAAGCAAAGCAAGCAAATAAAAGTGGATGAGTGTCTGTCGACTGTGGGGTTTGCACTTTCCATCCATTATTATAATTTTTTATTATTAACGGGTGAATGAGATAATTGTGAAGGGGTAGGGTTGCAGAAGGTTGGGGCTGGAAATCAGCAACAAACTTCATTACTATCCAAAAATGCTACTCCACTCTTATTATTTACACTTCAATTTTATAAATTTCAGATTTAACCAATAAGTTTTTTTGCCCTTGGCTTTAGACCATACGTATTTTGTAAGACTATGCGATATGGGGCGGGGGTTGGGGCGTGGATTGGAGAGAAACGCTCAAGTCACCACTTCGGGTGGGTTTGGGTTTGGGCGTGGCCCCTTGGGCGGGAGTTTAAGGCCGGGCGTGGGGCGGGCTACCACATGACATGGCGGAATCTCATTGGCCAAAAGCACTAGCCTTTGAAATTGGTTTTTTTTTCCACGCCACCCAACCCACACCCTACCATACCCCTTTGAAATTGGCTTTTGGTCTTGGGTGTCTCATAGTCCACGTGTCGCACCATGCCCCCACCCACGCCCACCATACCCCACGGTCTAAGAGGGAATAATGCCCCCATCCTTGGGCGTTTTCCGTCATATGGCAGTCCAGTCAGTAAGGGGCATTATTGGGCGTTTTTCTAAAATAGGTGTAATGAGGATGTGGGTATTATGTTAAAAAAGTGATGTAAGAATTAAATAAAAAAAAATAGGTGTAAGGGGCATTATTGGGCGTTTTTCGACCCCTCGGGGGCGAGGCTTTGTTTTTAGTAGATTAGGGTTTTCTATTCAAAAAGGGATGGCGGCGCAGTTTGTTGCTCGTCTACCTGCTATCTTTATGTAATTTGCCCTGATGAATTATTAATGAAAATATATTCATTAAAAAAAATAAAAAAAAATAAAAAAACTAACCAAAAAAAGAGGAGTGGCCAAGAAAAAGGGGGATAAATCTGATTGGCCAACAATTTTCCTTTTAAGCGTGATTTAAACCACGCCGGAGGGGGTTTTTTGCGAAAAAATGCCCAAACACGCCCACGGGGGTGGGGTGCTTGGCGTGATGGGGCGTGATTGGCTCTAAAAAACGCCGGATCTTGCCCACTACGCATGGTCTTACAGCCTAGTGGTACTTTAGGTATGAGATAAAGCTTTGGGAATAATATGTCCTGGGTTCGATTTCTACAAGATGTTTTTTTCCATATTTATTGGGTTTCTTCCTAAATTGGTGTATAGGCATTATGCCTAGTGGAGATGAATATGATCGGGTGATTCTGCTGATTGCATAATAATATTCCAATGGTGTATCAATGATCCGAATTTACTGTTAAAAAAACCAATAAGTTTTTTATAATATCCAAACATTTCAGATTTAACCAATAAGTTTTGTGTTTCATTGTTTCTCTACTATTTAAACAAGAAGGGGGGTGTTTAGGTTTAATTGGAAAATTCATTGAAGTTAAGGTGTTTCTCTTAATGTTAAGTGTTCGAGTCTTGCGGAAGACGGATTTGGGGTAATTTAAGCTGTTAAAAAAATTAAATACGTTTTAACCAATAAGTTTTATATATTTGAATTTGTTTTCTTGTTATATCTAGCTTTGAAAGTGTAATTGGAGCAGTATTTTATGATTGTAATAACTCGAATGAAAAACAATTGGGATACAAAGAATCATAAGTTTCTTATTTTCTTTTTGTGGAATCTTCACAAATTTGTAATAACTCGAATGAAAAACAATTTAAAAAAAAACAATTGGGATACAAAGAATCATAAGTTTCTTATTTTCTTTTTGTGGAATCTTCACAAATTTGTAATAACCTCGGATAATATAAAGTAGTGGTGGTGATATTGGGCTGTGTACGTGGCAATGTGGCATTAGTCGATGGTCACAAAGCGTCTAAGTCATCGCCTACGTCGAATGAATGGTGTGAATCATTTCAAGGTAATTTACTTAAGAAGGGGGATACTCACATCTTAGACAGAATTCCTAAATTATTGTGAAAAGAATTTAAGGTGACCCTACAGGCCTACCTTTAGTGGGAGAAACTTGGGTATCATTAAAGTATGCCATAACTCCAAGGTTTTTATCGAATACTCTTTAACTTTAATAATTACAGTTACAGTCATTTATTTGTGAAATCCATTACATTTTACATCCTTTAACTCTAACATGGTTAAAATTTTCAATGAAGTACCGCATGTGCTTTGCACATGAGGATAGATTGGTAATTTTACTCATTTATTTATCTAAAAAAAAGTAAACAATAAAACGAATCAGACATAAAACCATCTCTCTGTATCACCTCTTTCTCTCTCTAAACCCACCACCGCCGCCGCCGCCACCACCACCACCACCCGACCTTCACTGTGACCCAATTTTACCACCACTCACAACCTACATCTATGCACAACCAACTACCTACCATCTCTAGTACACAGTTTTAGAGGGGGGATTTTAGAGAAAGTTGAGACACATGAGTGGTTTCAGTTAGAGATCTGTATCTCTCTATCTCTATCTCTATCTCCTCCTGCACGGCGACGATGATGGTGATGGACCTAGGCTTAGAAAATGTTGAGCGGTCCACGAGTTCTTGCGGATCCGGCGAACGGCGTCGCACCACGAGTTCTCCGCAGATTATGTTTGTGTATATGGTGGGTTTATTATGAGGGTATTCATGATGGGAGTTGTAATTTAATGAAAAAAAATTGGGTGAATTTGATTAGGTTTGAATCCTCAATTTAATGAAGAAATTTGGTAGCTTGTCAGGTAGAGAGAGGGGCGTTCAGATGTGATGGGGTGGTGGCAATATACAAATCACTGAATCACATATGCTTGGGTGCTCAAAACTTGCAGCAAATGGAATGAAGAACAAGGTAGAAATTGATGATTCTAGAAACAAAAAGATGTGGTGGAGGAGTGTAATTAGATCTAATAGGATGAAAAGTTTTTTTTTTTTATTTTTTGTGTTTATGAAGTTGTTTTTTTATTTATAAATATACTTTTAAATAAAATAACTAAAATGCCCTCATGTGCCTTGCACATGATCAGACTTAACTAATAGTTTTAACTGGGTTAGTGCTAAAGGACCAATGGTGTAATGCTCTTAACAAAAACGGACTGTGACGATAATTATTGAAGTTAAAGGGTATCCATTGCAATCGGGTACATACATAAAGGACGAAAGTGTAATTTACCCTAAGTCTTGAAAGTTGTTTCTAAGAAGTTTTGTTATTGATGATGCTCGATACAATGGGTTGCCAATGATGAAAGATATTACCTTTGATTAAACAAGTTTCTACGGATGGCAACTTGTTTGTAGGTCCCCAGGAAATCCGTGTACGATGAATTTGATCTGTGATACCTAAGTAATCTACAAGTATGAATTTGTTAAAGCTCGATAGCCCGATCACACACACAATAATGAACTCTCATGTGTATTCCATAAGCTGATGTTCGTATTGTGCCCTAACACGTCTAAGAACTACGAATACGTCTTATCAATCTATTTATAGTGCCTCGAATAACTGACATCGGACTATGTTTAACGGTAGATTTCGTATGAAACCAATGTTTCACTTAACTTTTAAAGCGAAACTAAGTTTCACCCGAAACCCTATTCAAAAACACAAACTAAAGATTACAAGCTATTGTCTTACAAAATTTTAACCCTTTAGACTCCCCTTGGCCATAACTTCACGTTTTCATTGATAATACTTCAACACAATCTTGAACTTGCATGCACACCTTATCTAATACATGGCACCACCACTCTTTGACATTCCTTTGCTTTAGCTTCACACTCTGGTACACTAAAGATTTGATTCTCATCCTAGATATTCAACTCATGCTCTCAGAAATTTATCAGGTTCAACTTATCATAAATTTGAACTATATCTGTGACAACTTCTATACAAACAGGTCATCATCTATACATTCTAATTACATGGATCATTATACGTGGATCATCTAGATTAGTTTGGCATAAAATAGGTCATACAATGTGTTGCATTGAGACAGCAAGGTTACCACAAGTCCTCTACACAAGTATAACCATTAACTAGTATAGTTGTAGATATTGTTAATACTACTATTTGGGTTGACAACCCCTTCATGGTTAGTCGCGCTAACCTGTCCGACATTCCAATGAATGCATAATATCCATAACATTCAATGTTTCTGGCATAACGTTGGGTTAGGGGCAAAACGTCGGGTTTGGTTATACGACTCTAGGTAGGCTACAAACAAATATGTATGTTTACTCACATGTGTTTTCTTGCATTTATAAACCTGCGAGCTCACCTACCCTTTTGGTTGACACATTTAGGCATGTTTTTCAGGGAAGTAAACGTGCAAGGAAACTAACATCAGGTAAGATGCACTTTTGGGAAATGTTATTACATGATTATGTTTTGTGAAATTCGATTTAAACAAACTAATGTAATAGTAACTAAACAAGTAACATTTGGGAATGATTTGAATTTGATTGGTTGATTTGAATTTCTAGTTAAACAATCGATGTGGCACCATATCCCTCCCGCCTTGGGCCTTTCACTACGACGTAGGCTGTGACGGTATCTGGTGTTCCATTACAAACAAACATTGCTTCACTAGTCTGTTCATCATAATACCAACATTTATCCTAACGAAATAACTTATAATACGACATATGTAATTAAATTGATTCAAACTATACTCTTCAACAAGAGCTTTAACTGCGTCTTCTTGTAAGGTCCGTTGTGTTTAAAGTCCGTTGTGTAGGCTTCAACATGTCTTGAACCACGTCTTCTTGTACAATAATTTCCTACAAAAAGAACAAATAAGTGTTGACGGTTGTGGATGAGGCACATGTTCAACATACTTTCCTTAAAATAGATTCGCGCCTCCACTAAAGACGACTCATCTGTCTCCCAGTGGTACAACAACGTAAACAGTCTGTACTGCCAGATTTCCTTGTAGTAACAAAAAATGAAGCACATAGCCTACTAATTGTACAAGAGTTAAGGATTAGTAAAAGGTTTCACTTAATTAGAGACTTAAGAACTCTAGTAAAACTAATTAAATGTCATCAAGAAGCTCTACTCAAGGATTTCTTGTCTGTTGTTCCTATCGAAGGTTTAGGGCAATGTATATCGGCTGTGGAATACCGGGCTATCCTCAAGTACCTGTTGATGGTACCCCTTTTCCCGGTTAATGACCCGTGTCCTGTATGTCGGAAGTCATGTTTGGATTCTTTTGGGGAGCATGCAGTCCATTGCAAAGAATTACCGGGCTTTAAATATCGACACGATTTAGTTCGAGATGTGCTTCATGATGTCCTTAAGCGGGTAGGGATCTCGGCAAAAAAGGAAGCTCCGGTGAACTTCTTGACCGATCCATTAGAAGGGAGATCTACCTTACGGCCCGCTGACATTCTTGTTTTTGGGTAGGAATGAGGGAAACACGCGTGTGTCGATTTGACAGGTGTGTCCCCCCTCGTTGGGCTAAGGGACCACGGGTTTGTGGCGGGCCATGCGATAACCAAGGCAGAGGCGGGCAAAGTAGCTAAGCACGAAAAAACTTGCATAGAAAATCAACACGTGTTCATCCCGTTTGCTTTCGATACCTTTAGCGCTCTCGCCCCTGACGCGGTGCGGTTCCTCAAGCGGGTTCAGCAGGTGGTAAGTAGTAACACCGCGACACAATGTGTCTTACCAGTGAGTTTACTAATATTTTTGACGCAACGCTATCATAAAGTAATTCTTGTAGTATAACACGTGCATGAATTCACTTGCATGGAATTCAGAAATTTATTTGTCTGGTAAACTAGATCATGCACAGTCATTAAAGCACAAATTACTGTTCATTTAGTGTACGGAATGTACGGAAAAGCGACGGTTGTCACACATATCACACTTGAAAATATCTATTTGATTTGTTCAAATATCACAAACAAGCACAATCATGAGAGCCTCGGATCCTAACAGACCTACACCTAGGCCCCAATTCTATTGTCTAACTGCTTTCTGCAGAAATGTTGACACAATGTGTCTTACCAGTGAGTTTACTAATATTTTTGACGCAACGCTATCATAAAGTAATTCTTGTAGTATAACACGTGCATGAATTCACTTGCATGGAATTCAGAAATTTATTTGTCTGGTAAACTAGATCATGCACAGTCATTAAAGCACAAATTACTGTTCATTTAGTGTACGGAATGTACGGAAAAGCGACGGTTGTCACACATATCACACATTGGATACTCGTGCCCAATTGTGAAGGTTAACAAGTACTGTATACAAACCCCATAGTACTGACAACAATTGTAGAATTACAAAAACTTAATCACTGTAGTTGTATTTGAAAATATTTGAGGTTTTGGTAAAACATTTTGACTCACAAAAACGTACTCTCAAATATTGAGAAAAAGTGAATGTACTTACTTTGTTGACTTAGGTGATACTACTATGGTTTCCTTGTGATTCTCCCGGTTATTATCTATTAAAATTAAGCAATGCATACGTCTTAGTAAAATAACCCAATTCACATTAACCGTACAACTCGAGACAGAATTCCAATGACTAAGTCAGGCAGGACCGACATGCATTACGGAATCCTAGATCAATCGAGTGTAACACGAGACAGAATTCCAACGACCGAGTCGGGCAGAGCCGACATGCGTTGCAGAATCCTAAAATGATCGTGTAGGGTAATAGCAGGGTTATAGTACTTACAACGAGGCAGAGCTTCGCTTTATAGTGGGTATTATGCCCGAGTATAGTTTCTACTATATAGAAATTGAGAGAGAAATCGAGAAATGAACGAGTGATCAAATGAGCCGAAGCGCTTTATTTATAGGCTGGTCGACCACTCTCTCGCGCCCCGCGAGAGATACAGCTAGGGCCTTCGCGGCCCGCGAGAGCCTGAAAGGCGGCTGTAGACCAGGTGAGTCAAGGGGTAGGCTTGGTGAGTCATGTGCGACGTGGCACTATGACTTGGCCGACAAACAAGGGCAGTCGCGCCCCGCAACAGACCAAGGGGGTCTTGGTCGCGGCCTGCGAGCGACATCTGAAATTTGTTTTTCTTAATTTTTCTAATTGTAGGGCTATTTCGGGTCTGTTTCTCGCGTACGAGGTATATTTAGGGACGTTTAGGGGTGTCCAAAATAGGGATGGCAATGGGTCGGGTTCGGGTCGGGTATTGGTAATCCCATACCCATACACGCTTGTAAAATTATGTCCCATACACGACCCAATACCCGTCGGATATTTGTCTGGTAATTACTCGTCGGGTATCAGGTATGCCCGCGGGTATCGGGTATACCCATTAATTTGTTAAAATATTTACGTTGGGGTTCTAAATACATTTTTTACAATTATAATTATTATATATTTTATTTATACAATAACTATTATAAATTAAAAACGTGCATTACATAATATAAGTTTTATCATAAATTAATTATAACTTTATAATATTTATACACTTATATGTATATACTTCACAACATACAAAATAAAAATACTATTATCAAATACATATACTAAAAGAAAATTTAGTTTTTCACATTATGAACATACTAAAATAAATCACTAATAGACAATGGTTAATGGAAAATAAAAATATAAATTAAAAAAATCCGGGTATATGATCGGATATATAGTTCGGGTAAACGGGTATGTGGTTTCGGGTAATCGGGTCGGGTATCACCTAATCCCATACCCGACCCATACCCGCGAAAATTTTTAAAACTAATTCCATACCCGGCCCATTACCCGTCGGGTATCGGGTATACCCGTCCCATTTGTGTCGGGTTTCGGGTATACCCGTCGGGCTCGGGTATTTTTGCCATCCCTAGTCCAAAAGTATTTTTAGGAGGGTTTTTATAGGTTGCGACAGTGAGTGGTATCAGAGCTACAACCACTGGTTTAAGCCGAAGAAGTGTTCTGCTGACACTTAAATTTTAATTTCTATGTTAGGAAATAACTTATGTGTGAATATTGTTTTGTGTTATTTAACTATTTGTTAGATAGGTCATTTAGATAGGTCACCAAAAGATGAGGGAAAATCATCACAACCCAATCCCTCAGGATACTCAGCCGATACTGAGGAAGGGATATTTATATTTAAGGCACTGTCTGAGGAACCCTTTACTACTAAAAAGAGAGGTTGGTTTAATAGAGGAGCACATACAGTAGAGGGCGATAGTCAGATCTAACAGGGAGACGAATGCACAAACTCAGGAAACAGTCAACAGTCAACAGGCCTCCTTGGGAAGAGGAACTAGATAGACAGTTGGCCATTTCCATATGTTAGCCATTACAGCAGTAGATGTTGACCTAAATCAAATAGCCAAACCACCATTGTTACCTTTATTCCGAGACCAACAAATGCTAGAACCCAACCAAGCAAACCAATTCCCAATACCTGTATTTGACCCCAACGAATTACCTAGAATCCCAACCCCATAGCCTTTACGATACGATCCATGGTTTGATGACAATAGGTCATACTCGACCCTATACACTTCCGAAGAACCAATGCCTTTAGAACGTGATCCGTGGAAGGATAATGATAGGACATTTTTCAAAATGAATAGCGCAGATCCTTACAAGGAACCCGTACCTCATCCAGAACCATTAGATCCACCAATGAGTCAAAAACAGGTGCAGGAACTCCATCAGTATGGAGATGATTTGGTAAATGAAGGGAATAGAATTCGAGAAATAGGAGAGAAACTAGTTTGGAAATATGATGAGCGAGAAATGCAGTATTGGATAAACGGTACCTAGAAAATGCCTAGATATATGTGTAATCATGTATTTTGATAAAAAAATCCATAAATAGACTAAAATAGATACGATGCATAGCTACTAGTGTATTTGATTTCCAGTTGTAGTTTGTAATAGATGTATATATGTATATATAGAAAAGAGTAAAAGCCGCAATGATCGACGTTTTTGATCAAGTTGTTTGTGTGATTGTGTATAAATATTTGTATTAAATGTATTATGTGATAATTATTAATTGTTAAATATTCACAATTTAGATGAACACCGAAGTAAATCAGGAAAATCAGAATAATGAGAATAACGGAAACCAAATAGATGACAACGTCGTCCAACATATAGTAGCACAAGTAATTATAGATGCTATGCCTTATATTATCAAGACTGTTAAAGAAGCAGAAAATAATAAATCTGCAAATGGAAGTAAACGTTAACACACTAAACCAAGTCACAGTGTGAATGATAATGGACCTATTATCCAAGCTCCGATTCCAAAAAGAAGAAGAACCGCTTCTTATAGTTGTTCTTATAAAGAATTCTTGGCATGCAAACCAATAGAATTCTCAGGCAATGAAGGAGCCATTGCAGCCTTACGTTGGATAGAAAAGACAGAAGCAGTCATAAAAATAAGTAAATGTGCAGATGAAGATAAGATTATGTTTGCTTCTAATCTTTTCAAAGATGCAGCCTTAGAATGGTGGAATACTATTCTCCAGTCTAGGGGAAGTGACAGAGTTTATAATATGGAATGGATCAACTTTGAGGATATGGTTGAAAGAAAATTATGTCCTCCTAATGAGAAGGAACAAATCGCCAATAAGTTCCTAAATCTTAGAATGACTGGAATAGACTGCAAAGGTTACACTATCATATTCTTCGAATATGCTAGGATAGTGCCAACCTTAGCCTCACCAGAACTAGTGTTAATCTCCCATTATATTTGGGGATTAATTAGTGAGATTAGACACGTAGTCAAGGCAGCTAGACCGCAAACCAAATTTAATCAAAATGTAAATTTTCCTGATTCTTTTAGGAAATTTTATTTTTGACTGACAGGTTGAATCATTTTGGTTGTAAAATATTAGGACTTGATTCTTAATTTATCATTTTTATTTATTTAAAGAATCATAATAGATAATACAAAATTGGCGTTTCTAAATTTGATCTTTAATGTATTAAGTAGTGAAGTATTACTCCTATCTCACAATATATATACATATGACTCAAATATAATTTAAGGGATGAGTTAAATTATTAGATAGTAAAAAAACTTAAGCTATTTACTGTCGATATGTATGTGTTGTATATATTTTAGATCATCTGGTTATACAATACCAAATATTTCTGCACGTACTTGTATGAAATTTCATTTGTTTCATTAATATAGGTTATAAAATATAAAATATTTATATATATTTTCCATAGGTATACAAATGTAAATGTATTTACGTGGATATAATATAACACAATCATATGCAATAATATTGTCATAATGTTATTATGAATATTTTTTTGTTTTAATTATTTCATTTAAACAATAAACATGTTTTAAGTATGCTAAAATATTATATTTTAACAAAATTAATTTAATTATATGTTTTGTCAAAACTTTGACAAAAATATGTATATTTAAGTCGAGTAAAATTTTGGGTTATATTATAAATCATAAAACATACTACTTGCATCGAATAATATTTTATATTATGATATTTCAGTGACATCATACCTAAAGGGTGTTATCTTATATCCTTGATTAAGATATTAATATCAATATCATAATATTATTATAATTTATATTGAATTGTGTTCATATAAATATATAGGTATGATATATATCACAAAATTTAATATTAATATATTATGAATATATCCCCTTTATATATTTATAGCATAACATACTGTAAGATACAAATAGGGGTTACATATACTGAGAATTTAAATAACATAAAATCATTTAGGTATAATACATGAATTGTATTATCTTAATATTTATATTATGATATTTTCTAAGTATCATACCTGAATTGTGTTATCTTATATTAATATTAAGATATTAATGTTAATATCATAATATTATTATAATGTTATAAAATTCATATTGAATTGTATTCATATAAATATATGATAATATATCATAAAAATTGATAAGACATAACATTATTAATATATCACCTATATATATATATATATATATATATATATATATATATATAGGGTCGGGATTTAGAGAAAACGGTAGAAAGTGTGAGGACGGTGAGAACGCTTATGGATCGTCCGATTAAAACAATCTATGGACTAGATTGATGCGGTGACATTTTCGTAAATAACATCAATTTTATTACGTGGACGCGCCTCATTAAGGGTAAAAAGCTCTTTACACTTCTATACTAAAATGCCATACTAATGAATAAAACGCCATTACGGACCAAAACACATCCCTATATAAACAAAAACATCCCAGACATAAAAACACACCCCCCAGAACCTGAAATGCCATATTTTCTACTATATACCATTCATCTTACAAACGCCAAAATCCCTAAAACATCAAACACACCTACTCAAAAAACGCCATATTTTCTACTATATACCATTCATCTTAGAAAACGCCAAAACACTCAAACATCAAAGATATTGACGGTTCTTTCAGATACACTATTTCCCCAGTAAAACGCCAAAAATAGCAAATATCGTTTCTTGTATATTCAAATATTGTTCTACGCCAAAGTTTCGAAGAATGCATTCTTTCCTGAGGTGCTGTGACTCAAATAACATTTTGCTGCATGAGATGGACAAATCATAAACAAAAAGATGCTTGTGTCAGACTTATGTCATTTTTTGTGTTTTGTTATTGATGAATATTATAATGGCATGAAAAGACGAATGACACTGATGAGTTGTTTGAAGATACATATTCAAACAAAAAACTCATGTCATTTTGTCTTTCCAAATGGCCACAAAAACACAAGCATGGCTAAGCCAAACCGCCAGCGAACATGATTCAAAGAAGAAAAAGATTGATGACAGTGAAGATTTGGAAGATGAATTGTTTCTATTTTTATTTTTTTAATTTTTTTCTGTTGTTTGTTATGTATTTTTCAAACTTAGAATAAAAAATACATTATATTAATACAACGCCAAACAGTCATAATGCATGTGAAACGCCTTAATGAAGTAAAAACGCCAAAAACTCCCAAACTATAATGAAAGTAGTTTGCAGAAGTATTAATAAAAGCTAAAAATGAAAAAAAAACGCCAAAAACTACTTAAAGCCATTAAAAACGCCAAACTTGGGAGATGGAAAGTCTATGACCCTAAAAACTCATAAAAAACTGAACAAAAAATAGTAAAAATACACAGTAACTGAAAAGACGGCTAATTTATTAATATCATTTATTATAAATAAAATCTCACCTAAACTACGCACCAAAAACATCCTATATGAGAGATGTCTCTGCACAATCAACTGATCACACACCAAAAACAAACGTCATATTTCCTAGAAACCATTCACTTTAAAACGCCAAAAATAATAGTTAAAAAAGCCACAGATGCAGAACCTCGATTCTTCTATATTAAGTATTGATCTGAATGAAGTTTCACTGAATGGATTCTTCTCTGAGTTGGGTATCTCTATAATCTTTTGCTGAATGAGATGGACAAATATTCAAGAAAAAGAGACTGATGACACTGATATAACATCGTATCACTTTATTCTTGATGGATATATTGATGACATGAAGGAATCAATACATTAGAGCAGGCGTTGGTCTTCAACGTGTCATCAAACAAGTATATATCCACCCACAATAAAGGATGCCACAAAAAATAAGTATCTTCTAAAGACGGGCGTTATGTAGGAAAATAAGGATCTACATAAGGTATTCAAAAACAGGTTCAAAGAGCCAAAAAGGTTAAAGTAGAAGAGGCTGATGACAGTAAAGATTTGGATGAGAAATTAGATTATAATTTTTATTTTTTTTCATTTTCTATTGTTTGTTATCTAATTCTCTGTTGTTTATTATCTAATTCTCTACTAATTTAAAAAAAATTGAGTATAAAACACCAAAAACTACAAACACCAAAACGCCTGATAGTGTGAAAAACTGTGAGAACGCATGCTGGCAAAACACGATGTTGCTATATAAAACGCCAAAAAACGCAAACAAAGTATTACTGGAAAAATCAACACTAATTGAAAGATGAAAATTGAAAGAAACAGTAATTGCTAAAACAGTAAAATGAAGAGACGGTATCATTAGTGCCAAATATTTATTATATTAAAAGCCACTACATGGAAAATTGAGTTTATTTATCTTTTCAAAATGCCATAATTGCCTGTCACATTATAGGCTTGTATCCTACATGGCACAACACTTGATATAATAAAATCAACAAAATTACTGATGTTTTTTACATTAAAGGCCTGCAGTCACTTTTCTAAGCCTTCAGTACTCTCCAGGTGGCTTTTATGGGCTTCACACTAACTTACCTGAAACGCGTTTTAAAAGCATTTTATCAGCTAGAAATACTAGCGAGTGCATCCCAGTTTAATCGGAACAGTTTTACAACTTTACAGAATTGAGGGCATCCGCAATTACATTTGTTTAAATCTACTCAATTACTCATTCAGTACTGTCAACACCTGACCTGTAGGTCATATTACTCATTGGCTATCTCATTGTCCAATGGTAACGTCTTTCACATTTTGTATACAAAACCCCAACATACCGGCAGTAATTGTAGAATCACAAATACTCAATTACTGTTAAGTGTAATTTAAAACATTTGAGGTTTTGGTAAAACATTTTGACTCACAAAATAATTTACAAAAAGGTGGCAAAAAGCAGATGTACTCACATTTATAGACTTAGGTATTCCTACTGGCTTCTTGGTAATGCTATAGCTTCCTGATAATATTATAATTTCTTGGTTAGTTTTAAACAATGCACATGTGTTAGTAAAATAACCCAAATTGTATTAACCGTACAACTCGAGACAGAACTCCAATGACTGAGTCAGGCAGAGCCTTAACATGCATTACGGAGTCCTACATCAATCGGGTGTAACACGTGACAGAAACTCCAACGACTGAGTCAGACAGAGCCTTAACATGCGTTACGGAGCCCTAAATCGATCGTGTAGGGTAATAACAGGGTTATAATACTTACAACGAGGCAGAGCTTCGCTAATAGGGGGCATTAGGCTATAGCTTTAGCCTACAGAATTGAGAGAGAGTTTTAGAAAATTTGAACGGTTTGGAATGTCGATCCCTGCTCCTTTTATTGTCTGATCTGGGGCAAGTCGCAGCCCGCGACTCCTTCTTCCCTCTGTTTCGCGGCCCGCGAGGAACCGTATGGTGGGTTTAGGATTGCTGAGTCACAAGGTAGGTTCGATACGTGGATAGGACACATGGCTAAAGCAGTGCCCGTCAAGTAACAGGTTGTCGCGGCCCACGACAGACCTGGCTTGACTGGGTCGCGCCCCGCGAGGGCTCTGTGTATTTGTTTTTATTTGTTTTTCATTAATATAAATATTATTCGGGTCCACTTCTCACATACAAGAGATGGGCTCAAAAACGTGTTAGAAGTTTTGTAATTGTAATTCCCACCACTCTCAATTTACTCGAAACCTTTTGAAATTCCTACACATAAATAGAAAGTGATGATATTTGTGTATTTTTAAAAGTGTTCTAATTAGGTCACTCGTATTGTTTTTGTCCCAATTAAATAACTTAAAATTAAAATCGTGCCATGTCCTTTTTCCATGTGTCAAGAAAAAAATGGAGCATAAGATGTTAGGGTCAGATTATTTTAATATATGAAATTATATTTATAAAAATTAAAAATACTTTAGTTACATTAAAAATTAAAAAAAAACAAGTTAAAATCCACGTCATCACTCGACGTTAGCATCAAATAAAAGCAAAAAAATAAACGAAAATTCACATAACCACGGTTACCTTTGAAATGGATGAAAAACCCCTTAATTTTAATGAAAAATGAATGTTAAGTGACATGATTGGAACACTTTTGAAACTTGAATGACCTAATTGAAACACTTTTAAAACTTGGTTACTATTCTACAAAGTTACCCCTTTCTAAATATATTGTTTCGAAATTTTCAAACTAATTCTCCCAAAAATTTGGAAATTTTAAAAACCTTCTAAACCTTTCAAAAATAATGATACTATCAAATCTTTTAAAGATTGATATAATCTCTTGTTAACAGCTTTCAAAACAGATCAAAGAGGCAAAAATGATTATTTTCTAAACAAAATCGGATGAACACAATGAAGAACGCGAAGAACACGATGAATGCTCTTGATGATTTTCAACAAAAAGTTTCAAAATCTTGAATATTTGATATCTAACCGAGCCTAGAACAGGTTCTAAAGGCTCTGATACCAATTGTAAGTCCCGTAAAACGGATCTTTCAATGATAGAAACAACCTATTGATTGTGCGGAATCCAATCAATAGGTGATTCAAGAAACAAAACGAAAACAAACAAGAACACCAAAATAACTTTTAACTCACACACGTTTCTATTACTTGAATAAGCAAAAATGTCTGGTATGAGTACACCACCACCAAATCGCCTCCCTCTCTAGCTCTATAGAAATTCTGTAACAATGAGGCTCAAACCCTAAAACAAGTTAAAAGCTTGTTTATATACCTACTCAAGCCCACTTCCCTACATGGGCTCCCCTTGGACCTGCTTGGCCCACATGGCCTAAAGCTTGGCCCAAGTGACCTATAAAGGTCCAACACCTAATGTAAACTAACCCGGTAACGCCCAGTTCGTAACCATAGCCCGTTGTATTAATTTGAAGATGATTAAGAACCCTAATTTTCGTCATAATTTGGTCTTCAACAAGATTTTTGGGTGTTTATGGATTTTAATCCATAATTATATGATGATACTGATCAAAGATGTTAGGAAGATTTCGACTGAGGTTGCGAGTGAGGTCATCAAATGACTCGAGATCTGTCCAGTTGCGAGTCGCAATCTCTGTTGTTTCGACTCAAAGCTTGACTCGAAACCTTGAGGTCTCAACTGAGGATTGCAAGTCGAGATCACTTGGTTTCGACATATAATCAACCGTTTCCGACTCGGAACCATCTAGTTCCGACTCGAAACCTCTTGGTTCCGAGTCAAGATCTTGTTGATTTTTCTTAAAATAATATTGTTTTTATTTAATCGCAACCAAGTCTAATTGCCTGGTCTCGACTGATCTATCCATGTTGACCTTGTTGATCAGTAATCTTTGACTTAGTCAATTTTAATTAACTGAGCTAACAGGTAATAAAGTGTCAACAAATTCTATACTTAACATGATATACTTTGTGTAGGAACATGGATCTAAAAGTAATCTCGGGCCATAATCAAGCGAGTTACCTGTCCACCACCGAAAAAGCACAAGAAGTTGTACACTTCGCTGATAAAAGGTCTGAATAGCTGCAAAAAGGTCTGAACAGCTGCAAAATAGTTCACACCCTCAGGGAGAATCTGGTTGTCTATGAAGATCTAGTTAAGGAATTCTGGAAAATTGCGAGATCTGATGCTCTAGGAGGCGAAGGAAATGGTTCAATTGAAGCCGTTATACAGAAGAAGAATGTTACTGTGACTGAACAAATCATCAGGGAAGTTCTACGATTCGGTGATCAATAGACAGACCCAATTGATCTTCCTTCATAAGTTTTTGAAGCAATCTTACCACGTTTGAGTTATGAAGGAACTTTTCCCTCTCTGATGAAGAAGTTTGTGAATCCATACTGGCATTTATTGATGCACATGTTCATCATGTGTATGACAGAGAATAGAGGAGGGACTGATCAGTTGAATATCACCCAATCTGCAGCATTTGTGTGTCTGATTACAAATTAAGCTTATAATTACTCAAAGTATGTCTTTGAAGGAATGAAGAGGAATGTTACTGGGGTGCGAAAAGATAACTTCGTGATGTATCCAAGATTCCTATAAATGATTCTGAACGCACGTTATTCTGATTTGGAGAGAAGTGGAAATACATTGGATTTGAAGCCAATGGGACCAGCTTGTTTTGGGTCTCTAACTCCAAAGAAGGGTACTGCAAGCAAATTTGAAGGAAGAATAGCCCTGGAAAAGTTTGGCCCGTTTGCTGAGACTGAAGAAGCGGTGGCTAAACAAGAGAATGCACAACCAGAGAATGCACATGTGAATGTTCCTGTGAATGATGTGGTTGCTGAAGAGCATATTGTTCAAGTAGTTGCTGATGAAGAGCCTGAGGCAGAGTTTCAGAATCTTGACTCTGACGATGAAGGCATTGTGATCAGTTTTGATGGAGATTGTTGGATCGTCTTGTGACCCTAACGAGTCA
This sequence comes from Helianthus annuus, assembly GCF_002127325.2. Taxonomy (NCBI): domain Eukaryota; kingdom Viridiplantae; phylum Streptophyta; class Magnoliopsida; order Asterales; family Asteraceae; genus Helianthus; species Helianthus annuus. The sequence goes on from NC_035447.2 coordinate 82,434, forward strand.
ATCTGAGTAGTTCATCATCAAATACAAAGGCGGAATCAATGTAATTGACGTCAAACAGCTTGTTTTCCTTTAATTTTCTTCTTATATTGATTTCCTGAGCTTTTACAATTCTGATAACAATTCGGCAGCACCTCGGCTCTCAAACAATGACTTCTAATTCCGTATTAAATGATCAGACAACATCAGTATTTATAGGGTGGTTAATTCCGCACGAAACTATCCCAAGCGGAATTACATTGTTCATGCGAAATTACTAATTCCGTGTGAAACAACTAATTTCGTGTGAGATTCTTTAATTCCGTGCGAAATTACACAAGTGTAATTTCGTGCGGAATTACCCTAAAATACTGTTTCTCGATTTCCGTGCCCTGATCTAACTAATACAATACAAGACTCAATAAAGACGAAGTTAATAGACATCATTGCACCAACAGACTCCCCCTTGGATGTTAACGAAGTCTTTAGCATTCAATCTTCAGTCTTTAGTCTTGTTCTATCGCTCTCTGCCCTTAATTGTCTTGACATTGTAAAGCATCCTTCAATCTTTTATCTTCAAACTCTAACCTTCAATCTCCCCTTTGAATGTTGATCCAGAATTTTGACTCCCCCTTTCGCAGACTCCCCCTCTCGATAAGCTGGGACTTGAATTCTGGTTCAAACTTTGACATTTTCTTTACCATGGGGATCTTGACTCCTGTTTCCTGTTTCTCAAACATATAACATTACAATCTATACAATCTTAAACTTCTTTTAAACTGTTCATTAGTTTTAGAAATCCACTTAAGTATTCAGGTCCAAGTTAATGACCCTGATTACTCAATTTATCTACCAAGTCCAACTTAATGACCTTGGTTGATCTGTGACAAAAACAAATGATTTTTGTTCAAACATTTTCAAACATTTTTCTGAAAATTACAAGTTTCAAGTTAATGAACTTGTTTTGACTTTCCAATTCCTCAATTTACATGTTAAGCTCCCAACTCATCATCCAGCTTAGAATCTTTCTGCATCTGCTTCAACCTTCTGAATCTGAAGATCAACTCTTTACTTTGGTTTGTCAGAAAATAAAGCAGAAATGAAAAATCTTTTTGGATTTTTAATAAAGTTTCTAAACTAGAAATGAATTACAGAACTAGAATGCAATGAAAATAAACTATTTACAAACATATTTTTGGTGAGCGTGTTAGGGAATCATATCAACTGATGACAAGATACTAGCACCGTTAAGCTCGATAACATACTAAGTCTTAAACAATTCACTTAGATTGTCGATATGCTGATCCTCTTAAATTTTCGTACAAACTTCAATCTGTTCAGGATACGATTTAGGTGAATTAATGACTTAAACTTATATGTGTGTCCCATCTCTTGAATATACTCCCGTATCCAGATCCCAATATTCAGTCTTACAGGTGAGTATACCACAGATGATATCTGTAAAAGGGTTAGATGCGAAACCGTGAGAACTCAGGTTAGAACTTCCGTTCAGCAAAGAGATGACGGTTCGACTTTAGGTGTGTTCCCTTTAGAGAATCTTTTCTTCAACAACACATAATTAACATTTTTCAATGCTTCATCATTTTTTGTACTGAGGGTGATGCTAAATTTCAAGCAATGCAGAAAGTATTATACGGGGACTAGGCCATTGCTTCCGCAAAATTGGAAGTCCCGGGATAATACCCCAGATATCACTGAGTATTAAGACCTAATATCTCAGAAAAAAGGGACCTTTCAAACAAGATTTCAGGGGTTACCTATATATCCAAGATTTGTTCCCCACAAAATAAGCAAGTTTGAATTTTATGTTTATATCCCAAACAAGATTTACTGAATGTATAAAAACCTATCGACACATCATCAGCGAGACTGTTTAAAGCTTTAAAACTTTACATTTCTTTAGCATACTGTAACTGTCAAGCCGATGTACTATCATTTTCCCTTTTTACAAAAACTCTTTTTCAGTTTTCTATTGTTTTTGGATTTTTAAATTTTCTCATGTTTTTGGATTTTTGAAATTTTTTACTGTTTTTGGATTTTTGAAAATATATCTACTCCCCCTAAATACCAAAACAAGTAAAAAATCGACAAACCATTGCAGATTGTTTCTCAACATCATCATCTACAATGTTATCCTCATCAACGCCAATAATCCCATCCAACACCGATAAAAGCTTCATACCGTTTAGTTTTAAAAGATATTTAAAACGGGTTTTATCAAATGCTTTAGTATGTAAATCAGATTTTTGATTGTCAGTGTGGATTTTCTCAATTTGTATCAACTTCTTCTCAAAGCAATCTCGGATGAAGTGATGACGAATTTCGATATGTTTCGTTTTAGCGTGATGAACGGATTTTTCGTGATATTAATTGCAGCCTCATTATCAACAAAGATAGGGGTGTTAAGAAATTGCAAACCGTAGTCGCGCATCTGTTGCTAGATCCACAAGATCTGAGAGCAGCAACTGCTAGCAAATACATACTCAGCTTCACATGTGGATAGAGCCACAGAGGGTTGCTTCTTACATTGCCAGGTGACCAGACGTGGTCCAAAAAACTGACAACCCGCTGTTGTTGATTTACATTAACTTTGCAGCTTCCGTAGTCGGAATCAGAATACCCTTCGAGCATGAAATCGCCTGTTTTTGGATACCACAACCCCAATGATGGAGTTCCTTTTAGGTAGCGCAATATCCGTTTCACAATCACCATATGCGAAGCTCTGGGCTTGACTGAAACCGTGCTGTGAGGCACGTTGGATACATGATATCGGGTCTTGAAGCAGTTAAGTACATCAGCGATCTGATCATGGAACGATACATAATTTCATATACCCTGTCTCCGGTGAGATATGGGTTTATCCCATGATTCGTCGCTAAAGGGGTTGACACTGGAGTAGATCCCGACATCCCAAATTTCTCTAAGATATCATGAACATACTTTGTCTGGTGTATGAAAATTCCCTCAGGTAGTTGATCAACTTGAAGTCCAAGAAGAATTTCATCTCCCCCATCGATGACATTTCGAATTTTTGCTTCATAACTTTTTTCAAAGTCTTTGCACAAATTTTCATTCGTTGACCCAAATATGATGTCGTCCACGTATACCTGAACTATCAGAAGATGTCCGTCGACCTCTTTGGTGAAGAGAGTGGCATCCACTTTTCCACGGATCAAGCTGTTGGCTAACAGGTGTTGAGACAATGTCTCATACCAAGCTCTTGGGGCCTGGTGTAAACCATACAGCGCCTTATCCAGTAAGTAAACCTTGTCTTTGTGGATTGGGTCGGCGAAGCCCGGTGGCTGTCCGACATATACCTCCTCTTTTACCTTCCCGTAGAGAAACGCCGATTTCACATCTAACTGATATACTTTGAAATTTTTGCACGATGCATATGCCAGAAAGATTCTAATCGCTTCTAGTCGAGCCACGGGAGCATATACTTCAGTGAAATCTATACCCTACTGCTGACTAAAGCCTGGACTATGAGTCGAGCTTTGTTTCGAATTATAACCCCTCGATCATCTCTCTTGCATTTAAACACCCATTTTGTGTTAATTTTCCTATGACCATCAGGCAAATCTACTAACTTCCACACTCCTAATTTCTCAAACTGACTCAACTCTTCTTGCATAGCATTGACCCAAGAATCTTCAGTTAGCGCCTCTTTGTAAGTTCGCGGTTCGATCTGCGAAATAAAACAACTTAGTGAAAACTCAGTTTGTAAAGGTGCTACTGTAGAATAAAAACAAGTAAGGCCTTGGTCAATTTGTCGTCTAGTGCGGACACCTGACTGCAATTCTCCAATAATCAGCTCTTCTGGATGGTATGAAAGTGTTCTTCGCATCACCTCGCCTGGAACATCTACCTCTCCCTCCAGATTTGTGATATTTTTGATCTACACTTTGTTCACTGACTGGAATAGATTGACTTGAAATCTGAATTTGCTCCCCCTCAGAATCTGAATCACCATGGTCAAATACTGGTCTGTTCACATATTCTTGATTATCATTCTCTACCGTCTGATTATCTTGAGCAACTTCATTTTGTTGAATATCATCATGTTCTCCAGCATTGCTTGGACCTGCTTCATCGTTATTTGAAGTATGCCTTTGACGTCTTGAAGACTCAGCTGGGAACCTTTCCTGCGATGACTCATACTCTCTCAGAATATCCAACTCGTCAAAGAAGTCTTCTTCTTCCTCTTCTTTTTCCATGTCAAACGAATTCCACAAAGTGTCATAGTGAAAACGCCATGAATCGCCGGGATTTTGCGGTGGCATTGTGTAGCCTTGACATTCAACATTATGCGCCTCAATAATCCGCTTCAAGTTTGGAACATAGACTCGTCTCAAAGGACTTGAGTAACCCACAAATATCCCTTCGATGCTCTTTGGACCAAACTTTCCAAAACGTTCTAGAACTGTACAGGGAGACCCAAACGGTTCTAAATACTTCAGGTTCGGCTTGCGGTTATTGATCAGCTCGAAACAGTCTTGTTGAATTTCTTGACAGTGAGAACCCGATTAAGTGTATAGCATGTGGCTGATACTGCATCTGCCCAAAAGTTAACAGGTATCAAGCAAGCATCGTCCTGGCCGTTTCAATTAGTGTCCTGTTCTTTCTTTCAGCTACTCCATTCTGTTGCGGAGTGTAAGGAGCACTAAATTCATGCAATATACCTCTTTCATCACAGTATTCTTCCATCTTGACATTTTTGAACTCAGTACAATTATCACTTCTGATTTTTCTGATTCGTGCATGATACAAGTTTTCAATCTTTCTGAATAACGCCATCAAGCTTTCAAACGTTTCATCTTTAGACTTCAGAAAAGATACCCAAGAAAATCTTGAATAATCGTCTGTTACAACAAGACAATAGAGATCTCCAGTAATACTTTTGATGTTCACTGGACCAAACAGATCCATATGTAGTCTCTCTAAAGGTCTTGAGATTGAATTTTCTTTCTTCCCGGGGTGAGATTTCTTCTTTTGCTTTCCTTTGATGCAGCTAATGCACTCCCCCTCGAGATGAAAACCTTTCACATGAACACCAGTAACCAAATCATTGTGCACCAGGTGATTCATTTTTCGCAAATGTATATGACCCATCTTTTTGTGCCACAGTTGTGATTCTTTTTCTGTTGCTCTAGACATGAAACAATGAGCCTGACCCGTGGTTGTAGCTGCTACACTCATATCCAACACATACACATCATTGAATCTTGTTGCTCTCATGATAATCCATTCTTCGGGGACAACAAATCCAGGTTTCAAGATCAAACACTTTTTGTCTGTGAAGTGCGTTGCATACATCCTATCACAGATCTGGGAAATACTCAGAAGATTATTCTCAAGCTCAGCAATGTAGTTAACTCTTTCAAACATGACAATGCCATTGGATAGTGTTCCTTCTCCAATTATTCTACCACCTTGATTTCCTGCGAAACCTACATAACCTCCATTAAAACCACGAACATCGTACAGCAGGGTCTTCTTCCCTGTCATGTGCCGATAAGCTCCACAATCCATAATCCATCGTGAAACGGATCTTGGAAGCTCCTGCACATTTCAAAAACACTTAGTTAGATTTTGATGTCACCCAAGCCTCTATCGACTCAGGTAACTGGACATCAAGGACAGTTCTTTTGGTGATCAATGGTGGAAAATTCTTATCATTGATCTTCAAGCTTTCTTCAGACCCAACCGTAACCTCTTTGTTTAAGAAAAACTCATCTTTCTGAGGTTGACCAGATGGTTGGTCTTTCTTTGGAACATCTTTCTTCTCAGACTTTTGCATTTCTTTCTCAAGTTTCACATAGTAATCCAAAGGAACATTCATCTTTACCGGTGTAGTAGAAGATGATTGTTTTTCTGACTATGAAATCTTTGGTTTTGAAGAACTTGTTTTTGTTTCAACAACTTTTTGCTTCCATGTTTGTTGAGATGACGCAACCCGTTTGTAAAACTTGTCATTTTTAGTTACCACATTCTTAATAGGTTCAGTTTTGACTTTGGTGTTGTCATTTGTCAAAACCTTTTTCTCAACAACGAATGGAGCTTTTCCTTTCACATCAACTTTCCTCTTCTGAGTCTCAACAGCTTCAGTTTTAGGCTTCAAATTGGTACACGTTCGTGCAATATGTCCAACTTGATTGCAATTGAAGCATGTTCGGGTGTCAACTACCCGACTTGTGCCTTCATACTGAGGCTGTGAGGCCTTCTTCTCAAAGAACTCTTTGTTTGATTTTGAAAAAATTTTAGACTCTTCGTCAGACAGTGAACTTGAGCTTGTCACAAACACTTTCCTCTCAATGAACTTCTTGTTTTGAAAATTCTTTCTTTGAAACTTCTTACCACCCTGATAACCACCCGACCATTTGTTTTGATTGTTGTTATAAAAACATGGTGGAACAACAGGTTTTTTGTAGTAAGCTTTATCTTTTTCAAAATTCATTTGTGTCACACCCCAACCGATGGCGGAATCATCGGGGCGCGGCACTGAGCGAAACAGACTGTTCAAAGAAATTCCATAACAACTATTATTACCGAATAGTTTAAATATCACGTCCCATACCGTGACCCATAATAGTTATTACAGACATAGATATCCTTTAAATAAAACATGTTCCGACAACTCAGATTTAAACACATAAATACAAATTGTCTTGGTTTCTAGACTCTTTCCTAGCCTCGATTTCATAGCAGAGAAAGCAAGTAAGCATCCTAAACACAAGTCACATACGTTAAAATAAAGTCAATACATATAATGTAAAGGTGAGCATACAAGTTTGATAATAGCATATAGAGTTCGAATAGTTTACGCATAACCAGCACGTACACAGAGGGAAATGATGCACATTAATTATCGACATGGACCTATCAATACCAACGACTGCGGGTTGACTGTCCGAGACAGTTCGCAATACATGATCACCACCGTAAATCATGCAAGTAATTGTCCTTAACAACCCCCGTGTGAACGGGTGCTGAGTCCAAACTATAGTACTACGTTGCTAAGGCAGTTAGACAGCATTCCACATGTAAACATAACAACAAGCATACATTTAATCACGTAATACATGCAATCGGTTAGCGTTCAAATAGTTTGAATAGTGTGTTCGATTGTGATTTTGATAAGTAACGTATGTAACACCCAAAAGTGCTAAAGCAAAAAGGGTTCGAGTATACTCACAGTGATTGATTATGGATTGAAGGGAGCGCTGAGAGTAGGGTTAGCCTGAATAGTTCGATAGCACAACAATGAGTAACGTGGAAAATAAGACATGTGTGAATGGATCGAATAGGCTGGTCGATCGAACGGCAGGTTCGATCGAACGGTCTGTTCGATCGGCCGGTAGGCTCGATCGGCTGGGCCATTCGAGTGGATTGTTTCTTCCTCTGGTGTGTTTGTGTTTGAGGATTTGAACTTTTGAAGTTTTCGTTGTAGTATATGAGAACACTGAAGTGTTCTTACCTTTCAGGTCGATCGATCGAATGGTCCGTTCGATCGGCCGGCTTAACCGATCAGCTGGGAACTTTTGTAGTGGTTCTCAACAGGATGTCGCTCGATCGAACAGACTGTTCGATCGGCTAGCATTCCCTACTACGAACGAGTTGTGAAAACGATTAAGTGTTGAAGCATAGTATCTCATGATCCGAAGAGTAATGTTTACCAATCGAGTAGCGTATTCGATCGAGCATCACTTCGTCAATAGTATACTTCATAAAAATTGAAAGTGTGGAACCATGTGCTAGCCGATCGGCTGGCCCGGTCGATCGGCTGGTATGTCCGATCGGCTGGGCTGTTTGAACAGCCTAGCCGTTCGGCCAGCATTTCTGACCTGGTCGGCCTTTCGTCTAACACTTGGCTGTTTGATCACTTGTTGCCATATCGAGGTAGTTTGATAACACGTTGAACTATGATATCCTCCGTTCCTACTCGTTTCTTCGGCTCGGGCAGGAATCACCCAAGTCCGGCCGGTGAACGGTTCGGAACGTCGGTTTAGAGTTTAACCCATCATCGGTGAACCTTGTATATAGAATCCGAATCTTGAACCTCTTAACTGTTAGAATGATTGGTTAGCCGGTTCGAGCTCTGTTTCTACCGGTTTTAAGGTTTTGAGTGTAAAAGGTTGAAGAAAGTTGGAAATTATTCATAAAAATGTTAAGATTCTTACAAATCTTAGTTTGTTTATGTGGAAACCGGTCAGATCTAAGCTATTCATGGTTGAATGAGGCCAAAGTTTGGTGTTCTTGAAGAACACTATGATGACATCACCCAAGAACACTTAGATCTTGGTGATTTCACGGTTAGAAATCGAGTTTTGAAAGATAGAAAGGTGTAGAATCATGCAATGATAAAAAACGTACAAGAATTAGAGTGAAAACTTACCGGAGTTGAGAGAAATCTGAGAAAAGGTGAAGAAGAAGGCTGGTTCGGTCAGAGCTTTCCAAAAATGGAAAGTGTGACAATGACAGCCCTATTTATAGGCTCCAAAAGAGGAAAGTGGCAGCCGATCGGCCAGGAGCTCTGATCGAATGGGCTGCTCGATCGGCTAGGAAGATGCTAGCCGATCGGCTGGCCGGTTCGATCAGGATGCCTCCTGTTCGATACGCGACCCACTTTGAGTATTTCGCGACGATTTTCGATGTTTCGATTTCGATGGACGATGATACGAATACGATAGAGTTCCTAGTCAAATTACTTTCAGTTCCATCTACTATATCTAACATACAATCTTCTATAAGTCACGTTTCGATGTCGGTTTTGATTGAGTTTGATTGCTTTTCGAGTTTTGATTCGATTTTCGATTGATTCACTTGAATTCCACACCAAACATATAAGTAATCACGCACACGTAACACATAAGGCACACACACACGTATAACAATACCAGAGTTCGCGTAATTTGAGTCTCGAGCCTGATTGATGAATCGATTAACTTGATTATTGATTGATTAACTTTATCGCATTGTTACTTCCTACTATTCACAGCGTAAATCGGTCGCATTGATTAAACATTCGATCATTTCATTATATACAACACTTACTCCACATAATACAAAAGTAAAAAGAACATTAACAGTCAAATCAGTCAAAGTTGACTTGGACTTTGACTTTGACTTTGACTTTGACATTTGAAAACACGGGGTGTTACAGCCTCCCCTTGTTTAGGGAATTTCGTCCCGAAATTAAGTCGAAGGCTACGCAACGCCGTGATTTACCAATTTGATGCTTCAGATCTATTTATTTAAACAACTGCGGGTACTTGGCCTTCATGTCGCTTTCGAGTTCCCAAGTGAACTCCGCGCCTCGTTTGCCTTCCCATCGGACTTTCACGATCGGGATGCGAGAGCGCCTGAGTTGCTTGGTTTGGCGATCCATGATTTTGACAGGCTTTTCCACGAAGTGTAACGTTTCGTTGACCAGAAGATCGTCAAGTGGTACGATTAGATCATGGTCAGCAAGGCATTTTCGGAGGTTAGAGACGTGGAAAGTCGGGTGGACGTTACTGAGTTCCTCCGGTAGTTCGAGTCTGTAGGAGACTTTTCCGATCCTTTCCAGAATCCTAAAAGGTCCAACGTATCGAGGCACGAGTTTCCCTTTCTTGCCGAATCGGACTACACCCTTCCAAGGTGATACCTTTAGGAGTACGTAGTCACCAACTTCAAATTCAAGGGGCTTGCGTCTCTTTTATCGGCGTAACTTTTCTGTCTGTTCCGAGCTTTCACCAAGTTGTCTTGAATCTGGTGGATTTTGTCAGTCGTTTCTTGTAGAATCTCGGGACCGGTTAGTTGCGAGTGACCGATCTCGTGCCACACAATAGGCGATCGACATCTTCTACCATACAAAGCCTCGAAAGGTGCCATTTGGATGCTGGCATGATAGTTGTTATTATACGAGAATTCCACCAATGGCAGGTGCTTGTTCCAACTACCACCAAAATCTATGACACACGCTCGGAGCATGTCTTCAAGAGTACGGATCGTTCTTTCAGTCTGTCCGTCGGTTTGAGGATGGAATGCAGTACTCAGATTAAGCGACGTACCAAGGGCCGCTTGAAACGTTTCCCACAATCGCGAAGTGAACCGAGCGTCACGATCTGAAATGATGTCACGAGGCGTACCATGATTACGAATGATCTCGTCGGTGTAGATTTGGGCTAGTCGCTCCACCTTATAGTCCTCTCGTATCGGCAAAAAGTGGGCTGATTTCGTTAGACGATCGACTATGACCCAAATACTGTCGTGACCTGATGGCGTGGGCGGGAGTTTTGTTATGAAGTCCATAGCTATACTCTCCCACTTCCATATAGGTATCGGCGGTTGTTCGAGTAAGCCAGAAGGTCTTTGATGTTCAGCCTTGACTCTTGCACAAGTTAAGCAACTTCCAACGTAGAGGGCGATATCCCTTTTCATGCCCGGCCACCAGTACTTATAGCGAAGGTCCTGGTACATCTTGTCAGCGCTGGGATGAATGGAGTATCGGGATTTGTGGGCTTCGTTCATGATAATCTTTCGCAAATCGGTCCGCTTAGGGATCCAAATTCGGTCCAGATAATAGAATATCCCATCGGATTTGCTTACTAACTGAGCTCCATCGTGATAGATCCTCTCTTTCTTCAATGTACGCTCGTTAAAGCAAGCATGTTGAGCTTCGCGGATAAGGGTTTCGAGGTTATGCTGGGCTTGGATGTTTCGGGTACTGAGCACGTAACTCTTTCTGCTGAGCGCGTCGGCAACCACATTCGCCTTGCCTGGGTGATAGCGAATCTCACAGTCGTAATCGTTGAGAAGTTCTACCCATCGGCGTTGACGCATATTAAGCTCTCTCTGATTAAAGATGTGTTGTAAACTCCTGTGATCAGTGTAGATTGTACACCTAGTGCCATACAGGTAGTGTCACCAAATCTTCAATGCAAAGACAACCGCGCCTAGCTCGAGGTCATGGGTTGTATAGTTCTTCTCGTGGATCTTGAGCTGACGAGACGCGTAGGCTATAACCTTGTCTCACTGCATGAGGACACAGCCGAGACCAAGGTTAGAAGCATCACAGTAGACAATGAAGTTGTCGCTTCCGTCGGGCAGCGTAAGAATCGGAGCGTTGCACATCATATGCTTGAGGGTTTGGAAGGCAGTCTCTTGTGCGTTTCCCCACACAAAAGGCTTGTCCTTATGAGTAAGAGCGGTAAGTGGCACAGCGATCTTGGAGAATCCTTCAATGAATCGTCGATAATAGCCCGCTAGTCCGAGAAAAGAACGAACTTCTGACGGGTTCTTAGGCGTAATCCAGCTTTTGACAGCTTCAATCTTCGCAGGATCGACATGGATACCCTGACTATTCACGATGTGACCCAGAAACTGAACCTCCTCCAACCAGAATTCGCACTTGGAGAACTTGGCATAGAGTTGGTTCCCCTGAAGTAACTCGAGAACCAAATGTAGATGTTGCGCGTGTTCGGCTTTCGTTTTGGAATAAATCAAGACATCGTCGATGAACACGATGACGAAACGGTCAAGATAAGGCTTACACACACGATTCATCAGGTCCATAAAAACCGCGGGTGCGTTGGTTAGACCAAAGGGCATAACAACAAATTCGTAATGGCCATAACGGGTTCGAAAAGCGGTTTTGGGGATGTCTTCCTCTTGAATCCGTAGCTGATGATATCCTGAACGCAGATCGATCTTCGAGAAACATGATGCACCTTGTAGCTGATCAAACAAATCGTCGATTCGGGGCAAGGGGTATCGGTTCTTGATGGTTAGCTTATTTAATTCCCGATAGTCGATGCACATCCGAAACGATCCGTCCTTCTTTTTGACGAAAAGGACTGGCGCGCCCCAAGAAGAGGTGCTTGGGCGAATAAAGCCTTTTTCGAGTAATTCTTGGAGTTGGTTCGAGAGTTCCCGCACTTCGGATGGAGCGAGTCGATAAGGGGCTTTGGCAACGGGGTTAGCTCCAGGAATGAGGTCGATGCGGAAGTCGATATCACGACTTGGCGGTAGTCCGGGGAGATCATTAGGGAACACCTAAGGAAATTCACGAACCACTGGGACGTCTTTGACTTCAACTTTCTTTTTCTTTCCCTTCTCCGCTACTACAATGTTGGCCAAGAAGGCTCGGTATTCCTTGCGGAGATACTTGCTGGCTTGAATACACGACATAAGCTTGAGACCTTTCGACGCTGTTTCACCGTACACACACAATAGATCACCATTCGCGAGCGAGAATCGAATCATCTTTTCGAAGCACACAACTTCAGCATGGTTTTCGCGAAGAAAGTCCATGCCTATTATGACATCAAAGCTTCCGAGTTGCATTGGAATAAGATCGATTGGAAAGATGTGATTGTTGAGCTCGAGAGTACAATCATGGAGTACCGAATTAACGACAATAGTTCTTCCCGCAGCGACTTCGACTTCGAATGACGAGGACAGCTAAGAGCGCTTACGACTAAGGAGCTTCTCAAATTCAAATGACACAAAGCAGTTATCGGCTCCAGTATCAAACAAACATGATGCATAAATACCATTCACAAGGAACGTACCATTAACCACGTTGTTATCCACCTGAGCCTGACGGGCATTGATATTGAAGGTTCGGGCATGGGCTGCTTGCTGCTGTTGCTGAGGCTGCTGTTGTTGCTGTTGCTGCTGGGGCTCTTGCTTAACCACCCTGTTCGGGCACCTGTTTGCAAAGTGGTTAGGGTCACCACATGCAAAGCAGACTCGAGCATTGACTGCAGGTGCTTGAGCTGCTTGTTGGCCTTGAGGGGCGGGAAGTAGAGCTTGGTTGACAGTAGCTTGAACTGGGGCTTGACGGGGACCATAGCGACAGTTCGCAATGAAATGACCGTAGAGGTTGCAGTGAGCGCAAAAACGACAGGCTAGACCCACTGGATGATGATACGAACACGTTGGGCAGAGTGGGTGAGGGCCTGTGTATGCACGCTTTGCTGGCGGTGCATTGATCACTGGAGCTGAGCGAGGGTGCTGTTGCTGTTGAGCTGGTACAGCTTGTAGAGGAGTGGCGTTTGTCGCGGCAGCACAACTCTTGTTGCTGGAGCTGTTGTTGTTGTTCCTCTTCTTCCTTCTTGATGACTTGGAGGATTGAGCAGATGAGTCGGTGGGTGCTGCGGTGGCTTGGTGCAGAGACTTGGTATGTTTATCCCAAAAACCAGACTTCACTCGCTTGTCATTTATCTCAGCTGCAAGTAGGTAGGTTTCTTCGATCGTTGCTGGCTTGGCGGCATGAACAAAGTCGGCTACACAGTCGGGCAAGGCTCGAATGTACTTCTTGATGGCTTGATCTGAGGTCTTGACTTGATCGGGACATATGATGCTAAGCTGCTTGAAGCGAGCAGTGAGAGCAGCGTTGTCTCCATCCTTCTCTTTGATTCCCCAGAACTCGTCCTCCAGCTTTTGGCGTTCATGAGGAGGGCAGAATTCGTCGATCATGATTGCCTTCAACTCCTCCCATGTTAGCTCGTAAGCTGCATCATTTCCGCGCTTGTTTCGTTCGGCCGTCCACCAGTCTAGAGCACGGGACTGGAAGACACCTGTAGCATTGAGAGTGCGGAGATGTTTAGGACATCCGCTCTGACGCAGAGTGACTTCGACTGAGTCGAACCAGTGAAACATGGCTGTAGGACCATCTTCGCCAGTGAACTCTTTTGGTCCGCATGCTTTGAACTGCTTGAAGCTGAAAGCAGCCTTGCTTGAATCCTTAGGGTTTTCAGCTCGGGATTCTTCAGACGTTTTGCTGGCATTTTCATACACCTCACTCACGGCTTTCGCGACTTGCTTGGAGATGATAGCAGCGAGGCGTCGGTCTCTCTTTTCTTGGCGAGTAAGTGGGGTTCGGTGTCCGGACGACGACATGGTCTGCATTAGACATCGTCATGAGACTCAACACAACGAAATCGAATCTCACCTCACACGTCTACTACTATCTAAAGCTTAGAATCACGTCGAAACACATATCACGTAAACACATAAGCACATAAGCACATAACCACAGATACATGTAAACACAGAAGCACATAAGCACATAGTCACATAAACACAAAAGCACGTAACCATTTAATCACAGGAGCAGTCAGAAAACAGAAACCTATCTTTCAAATCTCGTGTGTCGTTCGGATAGCGTACCGAATAGCATCGTATAGTATAGCCTAACTTAGTCGTATAGCATATCATATCGTAATATCGTCTAGTTTGCAGCAACTGGAGATCGATTAGGGATAGAATAACAGTACGAGTCGTGTGTGTCGATTCAAATGATAGCAAAATCGAATAACATCCCAAAATATAAACACAAAAACAGAGAAAGCACACATAAACACATAAAATTAACGAGTCATCCGAGTACACGGTTGCGGTTCTCAGAATCGAAACACATAAAATCGAGAGGTAGATTGTCTGCGGCTACTAGACATCGACTACCCAAGGCAGCTCGACTATTCACAGTAGACTTGTCATCACTTTTGACTCTAGGGGTCGTGTTTCTTCCTCGATTCTTGGGCATTCCACACGCGTTCCCTAGGTCATACTTTGTGAGTTCAGGTCGTTGGAGTCCACCGAGGCCTTGGTGAGATAAATAAAGTCCAGAACAAACTGCCAAGGTTAGGATTTCACCCCTTGGCTTAGCAATTTCTTCCTTGTTTTAAGAAAATTTAAGGAGAATTTTCATCAAATTGAGGGTTTCACTCCTCATTTGGTATAACTCTCCTTATGTGTAATGGAAAATATTAGGTTAAGCATGAGTAAATGGATAAAATCATCATAAGTCAGCTAATTTAGTCGGGAGTTTACGGTTTTCACACCTATTCCTGACCGAATCGCATGACTGAAATTGAAAATTCGAGTGCAGTGATAGTGAAGAATCGTAGAATAGGGCACATAAACTGGGTCTGTTGGTTCCTAACTATAGTCTAGGTCTCTAAGACAGCGACCCGGACTAGGTCGTGTCTAACCTAATTCCCTATAGTTATGGCTCTGATACCAATCTGTCACACCCCAACCGATGGCGGAATCATCGGGGCGCGGCACTGAGCGAAACAGATTGTTCAAAGAAATTCCATAACAACTATTATTACCGAATAGTTTAAATATCACGTCCCATACCGTGACCCATAAGATAAATTTAGTTATTACGGACATAGATATCCTTTAAATAAAACATGTTCCGACAACTCAGATTTAAACACATAAATATAAATTGTCTTGGTTTCTAGACTCTTTCCAAGCCTCGATTTCACAGCAGAGAAAGCAAGTAAGCATCCTAAACACCTGTTACATACGTTGAAATAAAGTCAATACATATAATGTAAAGGTGAGCATACAAGTTTGATAATAGCATATAGAGTTCGAATAGTTTACGCATAACCAGCACGTACACAGAGGGAAATGATGCACATTAATTATCGACATGGACCTATCAATACCAACGACTGCGGGTTGACTGTCCGAGACAGTTCGCAATACATGATCACCACCGTAAATCATGCAAGTAATTGTCCTTAACAACCCCCGTGTGAACGGGTGCTGAGTCCAAACTATAGTACTACGTTGCTAAGGCAGGTATACAGCATTCCACGTGTAAACATAACAACAAGCATACATTTAATCACGTAATACATGCAATCGATTAGCGTTCAAATAGTTTGAATAGTGTGTTCGATTGTGATTTTGATAAGTAACGTATATAACACCCAAAAGTGCTAAAGCAAAAAGGGTTCGAGTATACTCACAGTGATTGATTATGGATTGAAGGGAGCGCTGAGAGTAGGGTTAGCCTGAATAGTTCGATAGCACAACAATGAGTAACGTGGAAAATAAGACATGTGTGAATGGATCGAATAGGCTGGTCGATCGAACGGCAGGTTCGATCGAACGGTCTGTTCGATCGGCTGGTATATCCGATTCGACAGTCCTGTTCGATCGGCTGGTAGGCTCGATCGGCTGGGCCATTCGAGTGGATTGTTTCTTCCTCTGGTGTGTTTGTGTTTGAGGATTTGAACTTTTGAAGTTTTCGTTGTAGTATATGAGAACACTGAAGTGTTCTTACCTTTCAGGTTGATCGATTGAACGGTCTGTTCGATCGGCCGGCTTAACCGATCGGCTGGGAACTTTTGTAGTGGTTCTCAACAAGATGTCGCTTGATCGAACAGACTGTTCGATCGGCTGGCATTCCCTACTACGAACGAGTTGTGAAAACGATTAAGTGTTGAAGCATAGTATCTCATGATCCGAAGAGTAATGTTTACCAATCGAGTAGCGTATTCGATCGAGCATCACTTCGTCAATAGTATACTTCATAAAAATTGAAAGTGTGGAACCATGTGCTAGCCGATCGGCTGGCCCGGTCGATCGGCTGGTATGTCCGATCGGCTGGGCTGTTTGAACAGCCTAGCCGTTCGGCCAGCATTTCTGACCTGGTCGGCCTTTCGTCTAACACTTGGCTGTTTGATCACTTGTTGCCATATCGAGGTAGTTTGATAACGCGTTGAACTATGATATCCTCCGTTCCTACTCGTTTCTTCGGCTCGGGCAGGAATCACCCAAGTCCGGCCGGTGAACGGTTTGGAACGTCGGTTTAGAGTTTAACCCATCCTCGGTGAACCTTGTATATAGAATCCGAATCTTGAACCTCTTAACTGTTAGAATGATTAGTTAGCCGGTTCGAGCTCCGTTTCTACCGGTTTTAAGGTTTTGAGTGTAAAAGGTTGAAGAAAGTTGGAAATTATTCATAAAAATGTTAAGATTCTTACAAATCTTAGTTTGTTTATGTGGAAACCGGTCAGATCTAAGCTATTCATGGTTGAATGAGGCCAAAGTTTGGTGTTCTTGAAGAACACTATGATGACATCACCCAAGAACACTTAGATCTTGGTGATTTCACGGTTAGAAATCGAGTTTTGAAAGATAGAAAGGTGTAGAATCATGCAATGATAAAAAACGTACAAGAATTAGAGTGAAAACTTACCGGAGTTGAGAGAAATCTGAGAAAAGGTGAAGAAGAAGGCTGGTTCGGTCAGAGCTTTCCAAAAATGGAAAGTTTGACAATGACAGCCCTATTTATAGGCTCCAAAAGAGGAAAGTGGCAGCCGATCGGCCAGGAGCTCCGATCGAATGGGCTGCTCGATTGGCTAGGAAGATGCTAGCCGATCGGCTGGCCGGTTCGATCAGGATGCCTCCTGTTCGATCCGCGACCCACTTTGAGTATTTCGCGACGATTTTCGATGTTTCAATTTCGATGGACGATGATACGAATACGATAGAGTTTCTAGTCAAATTACTTTCAGTTCCAACTACTATATCTAACATACAATCTTCTATAACTCACGTTTCGATGTCGGATAGCGTACCGAATAGCATCGTATAGTATAGCCTAACTTAGTCGTATAGCATATCATATCGTAATATCGTCTAGTTTGCAGCAACTGGAAATCGATTAGGGGTAGAATAACAGTACGAGTCGTGTGTGTCGATTCAAATGATAGCAAAATCGAATAACATCCCAAAATATAAACACAAAAACAGAGAAAGCACACATAAACACATAAAATTAACGAGTCATCCGAGTACACGGTTGCGGTTCTCAGAATCGAAACACATAAAATCGAGAGGTAGATTGTCTGCGGCTACTAGACATCGACTACCCAAGGCAGCTCGACTATTCACAGTAGACTTGTCATCACTTTTGACTCTAGGGGTCGGGTTTCTTCCTCGATTCTTGGGTATTCCACACGCGTTCCCTAGGTCATACTTTGTGAGTTCAGGTCGTTGGAGTCCACCGAGGCCTTGGTGAGATAAATAAAGTCCAGAACAAACTGCCAAGGTTAGGGTTTCACCCCTTGGCTTAGCAATTTTTTCCTTGTTTTAAGATAATTTAAGGAGAATTTTCATCAAATTGAGGGTTTCACTCCTGATTTGGTATAACTCTCCTTATGTGTAATGGAAAATATTAGGTTAAGCATGAGTAAATGGATAAAATCATCATAAGTCAGCTAATTTAGTCGGGAGTTTACGGTTTTCACACCTATTCCTGACCGAATCGCCTGACTGAAATTGAAAATTCGAGTGCAGTGATAGTGAAGAATCGTAGAATAGGGCACATAAACTGGGTCTGTTGGTTCCTAACTATAGTCTAGGTCTCTAAGACAGCGACCCGTACTAGGTCGTGTCTAACCTAATTCCCTATAGTTATGGCTCTGATACCAATCTGTCACACCCCAACCGATGGCGGAATCATCGGGGCGCGGCACTGAGCGAAACAGATTGTTCAAAGAAATTCCATAACAACTATTATTACCGAATAGTTTAAATATCACGTCCCATACCGTGACCCATAAGATAAATTTAGTTATTACAGACATAGATATCCTTTAAACAAAACAAGTTCCGACAACTCAGATTTAAACACATAAATATAAATTGTCTTGGTTTCTAGACTCTTTCCTAGCCTCGATTTCACAGCAGAGAAAGCAAGTAAGCATACTAAACACCTGTCACATACGTTAAAATAAAGTCAATACATATAATGTAAAGGTGAGCATACAAGTTTGATAATAGCATATAGAGTTCGAATAGTTTACGCATAACCAGCACGTACACAGAGGGAAATGATGCACGTTAATTATCGACATGGACCTATCAATACCAACGACTGCGGGTTGACTGTCCGAGACAGTTCGCAATACATGATCACCACCGTAAATCATGCAAGTAATTGTCCTTAACAACCCCCGTGTGAACGGGTGCTGAGTCCAAACTATAGTACTACGTTGCTAACGCAGGTAGACAGCATTCCACGTGTAAACATAACAACAAGCATACATTTAATCACGTAATACATGCAATCGGTTAGCGTTCAAATAGTTTGAATAGTGTGTTCGATTGTGATTTTGATAAGTAACGTATGTAACACCCAAAAGTGCTAAAGCAAAAAGGGTTCGAGTATACTCACAGTGATTGATTATGGATTGAAGGGAGCGCTGAGAGTAGGGTTAGTCTGAATAGTTCGATAGCACAACAATGAGTAACGTGGAAAATAAGACATGTGTGAATGGATCGAATAGGCTGGTCGATCGAACGGCAGGTTCGATCGAACGGTCTGTTCGATCGGCTGGTATATCCGATTGGACAGTCCTGTTCGATCGGCCGGTAGGCTCGAGTGGATTGTTTCTTCCTCTGGTGTGTTTGTGTTTGAGGATTTGAACTTTTGAAGTTTTCGTTGTAGTATATGAGAACACTGAAGTGTTCTTACCTTTCAGGTTGATCGATCGAACGGCCTGTTCGATCGGCCGGCTTAACCGATCGGCTGGGAACTTTTGTAGTGGTTCTCAACAAGATGTCGCTCGATCGAACAGACTGTTCGATCGGCTGGCATTCCCTACTACGAACGAGTTGTGAAAACGATTAAGTGTTGAAGCATAGTATCTCATGATCCGAAGAGTAATGTTTACCAATCGAGTAGCGTATTCGATCGAGCATCACTTCGTCAATAGTATACTTCATAAAAATTGAAAGTGTGGAACCATGTGCTAGCCGATCGGCTGGCCCGGTCGATCGGCTGGTATGTCCGATCGGCTGGGCTGTTTGAACAGCCTAGCCGTTCGGCCAGCATTTCTGACCTGGTCGGCCTTTCATCTAACACTTGGCTGTTTGATCACTTGTTGCCATATCGAGGTAGTTTGATAACGCGTTGAACTATGATATCCTCCGTTCCTACTCGTTTCTTCGGCTCGGGCAGGAATCACCCAAGTCCGGCCGGTGAACGGTTCGGAACGTCGGTTTAGAGTTTAACCCATCCTCGGTGAACCTTGTATATAGAATCCGAATCTTGAACCTCTTAACTGTTAGAATGATTAGTTAGCCGGTTCGAGCTCCGTTTCTACCGATTTTAAGGTTTTGAGTGTAAAAGGTTGAAGAAAGTTGGAAATTATTCATAAAAATGTTAAGATTCTTACAAATCTTAGTTTGTTTATGTGGAAACCGGTCAGATCTAAGCTATTCATGGTTGAATGAGGCCAAAGTTTGGTGTTCTTGAAGAACACTATGATGACATCACCCAAGAACACTTAGATCTTGGTGATTTCACGGTTAGAAATCGAGTTTTGAAAGATAGAAAGGTGTAGAATCATGCAATGATCAAAAACGTACAAGAATTAGAGTGAAAACCTACCGGAGTTGAGAGAAATCTGAGAAAAGGTGAAGAAGAAGGCTGGTTCGGTCAGAGCTTTCCAAAAATGGAAAGTGTGACAATGACAGCCCTATTTATAGGCTCCAAAAGAGGAAAGTGGCAGCCGATCGGCCAGGAGCTCCGATCGAATGGACTACTCGATCGGCTAGGAAGATGCTAGCCGATCGGCTGGCCGGTTCGATCAGGATGCCTCCTGTTCGATCCGCGACCCACTTTGAGTATTTCGCGACGATTTTCGATGTTTCGATTTCGATGGACGATGATACGAATACGATAGAGTTCCTAGTCAAATTACTTTCAGTTCCAACTACTATATCTAACATACAATCTTCTATAAGTCACGTTTCGATGTCGGTTTCGATTGAGTTTGATTGCTTTTCGAGTTTTGATTCGATTTTCGATTGATTCACTTGAATTCCACACCAAACATATAAGTAATCACGCACAAGTAACACATATGGCACACACACACGTATAACAATACCAGAGTTCGCGTAATTCGAGTCTCGAGCCTGATTGATGAATCGATTAACTTGATTATTGATTGATTAACTTTATCGCATTGTTACTTCCTACTATTCACAGTCGTAAATCGGTCGCATTGATTAAACATTCGATCATTTCATTATATACAACACTTACTCCACATAATACAAAAGTAAAAAGAACATTAACAGTCAAAGATGTCAAAGTTGACTTGGACTTTGACTTTGACTTTGACTTTGACATTTGAAAATACAGGGTGTTACAATTTGCCTCTTTGTTTGTTTCAACCCTTCAATTTCCAACACATCAATCTCAATCAACTTAAACACATTTCTTAGTTTTGTAACACCTCGAATTTTTGCGTCCAATAATGTGTTAACACGTGTCATTTGTTTACACGTGGCATTAATATTGAATAAAGGATTACGTTTGACAAACCTTGAAAGTATATAAATTCGAGGGTTATAAATGTCAACAAGGGTAAATATACTGTATAGTAACCCTAAATAATGCTTGTACCTTCAAACGAATAGAACATAGATCGTACGGAAGCGAAACGCGGAAGAAAGTGAGAGATTACGAGCTACAGGGGTTAACTGTGTCAACATGTTTAATTATACCTCTGAGTGACCCTTTAACGTTCCCAAGGCTTCGTAACAGTATTATACGCTCACTAGAATATACTGTATAAATTCCGCGAAGTTCCGTCTTAAAACGAGAGAGTTATACTCAAATTCGTATGAGAAGGGTTAAAAGCGTCAACAGTGAAAGTTAAGGCTTTCCAAATAATTAATAAACTAACCGGGGACTTAATAATGCGGGTAAATAACACGAGGCCCCTATCGGTAAATAACCGAGGGCCAAACCGCAAAGTTACCCCTTCAAACCCGAAAGGTCAGGTAAATCATTACGAAAGATTTCGTTATTAATTACCAGATTCTGATAATCATTTCAAAAGATTTAAAATTTCTGGAAACCAAGCCTCTCGCGACCCGCGTTAAGTAATAGCCTAAGTGTAGGCGGGCCGCGAGCCTCCTGTTTTACGCGCCTGTTATTTGAATCCCAGGCGACCCGCATTAAACAAGCATGGAACTCCCATGCGGGCCGCGTAAAACGCCCAGATGCAGAAAGTTGTAACTACTTGCCTTTTGGAGCCTTTGAACGATCAAAACACTAATGAATGAGGCATGGGCACCCTACACTTGACCCATATCACTTAGGGACACCTACCCATGATCCATGATCAAATGTAGACTGAGTTGTGATGATCTTAGGTGCTTTCTTTGGCTATAAATAGCATACTTGTGAGCATATGTTCACCACACCTCAAACACACATCTCTGATCATTCTAAGAGCTCCCAAGCATCCATCTCTGCTCTATAAGCAAGAAACAACTTCTGTAAGTCGTTCACAATCAATAGGGCCTTGCATTTCCATAGTTATAGCTTATAAACACAACCGTCGTAACTAACGGTTGTCATTACAATAACTTGCAAATGGTTCAGTTTTATGACGAATCAAAAGTGGTTTTGAGTTGGTATTTATGTGGGTAATAAACCTCTAAAAGGGTTCCCCCTGATCACCACTCTAACTATGACAAATATCGAGTCAAACGCGCACTTAAAAAGTCAACAGAAAGCTATTTTAGCGATTTATGCATAATCTGCAATGTACATACTAAGAAACCTGTTTTGACACTCATAAAATATGATATTAAGTATATAAACTTGTTAGCGCTCATTTGAATCGATCATTTGCTATATTGAACCGGTTCGGAGCCGAATGTCGCAAAAGTTTGACTTTTGCATTGACTTCAGTTCTGACCCGTTTTAGTGAGGTATAGATATACCTTAGGACTCACTTAGGACCAGGTCACATATTGGCATAAACCTCTGTGATCGGTTCATGAGTTATCCGAGTCTTTTACGCATTTCCGTTAACCGCCTAAAAGTTGACCGTAACGCCATTTTGAAAATAAAACGAGTATTTCGGACACGTGAACTGACCAGAACCTTGCTTATTAAATTATAAGCATGTCCTTAAAGTTTCACGTCAAACCGAGGTCTAGAATGAGAGTTATGCTAAATGGCGCATTTAAAGTAAACTTTAGTAATTAACGGCGCAATTAGCATAACACCTATCTAAACCAAGATTTCGTCACCAAAACTTTTACCCACTGTATTTAAATAATATTTTGGGAATTTTAAAGATTTTTAATAATTTTTACCTCGCTCATAACCTGCGGTTATGGCTACGGTTCGGTAAATACCGAATATGCCCTTTTCGGCCAAAACATGAGTTCTACAAGGTCTTTTGACCCGATTCCAGTTGCTACTGGTTCCAAATAATAAATAAAGTATTTTAAGCTTTATAAGCTGTACGGGAAACTCAGATTTCCTGTAGAACTCGAAAAGCTCTTTAAAAGTCTTTAAAATGACCGAAAAGCCCCTACGGGGCGTAATATTAACTAAAACTCGTTACGGGCATCACGGAAGGTATCCTACTGATACCACAACCTCTTTAAGGCATATTGACTTAGGAAATAAGCGTACGACTCTCATGGTTAACCGTTTCGCCTATTGCGCGCACGGTTCGGCTCATGAAACTAGTTTTCATAAATTAGCCGATACGGGTCAAATTATATTATTTGGACCCCAAAATCCAGAGTGTGAACCATAAACCCATATAAAACAAGTCTCTGAACTTGTTGGGTCAGAATCGCACTCCATTCTCGGTTTTCGCCTTTTCACGCGATTAAACCATATTCACATATCGGAACCAACCGGTCTAGGCTACGGCCATTATAACGACTCGTTAGGATTCTAAGAGGTTAATTAAAACCTTCGTTCCAGATTAGGAGCCCCAGTAAAAGCTATCGGTGATTTAATCCAAATTAAGGAAATATACTTGCAAAGGTAAATACTTTAACTTATTTCCCCTATATGGGCTTGGGTTACGGTATATTAATACCGCTTGATTGAGCATTATATTCTTCCATCGCTTAGGTGGTTAATTAAATAATATGACTGGCTCATTTAAACAGTTTTGTTTCTTAAAAGCCTTTGGGGGGTTTAATGACCGTTGTCCCGGATATCCTTGGCATCATTTTACGAAATGGCCACGACCATCGACATCCCGGTGTAGGCGTACACCCGGTATATATTGTCGACATTAAATTAAAAGACGTAGCCGTTGGTTTTTATACTACGGTTTTACGCAGTGTGGCGTGTCTATAAATCTTTAACCCGGCACGACCCGGGCTACTGAACGCATAAAAGAACATGTAAAATGTTCACAAGATTTTAATAATTTTCCCAAGTTATAAAAGAGTTTGTGCCTCGTGCATTCAAATCAATTTTAATAAACATTTTCAAATGTGTCAGTTGAACGTATTTACCAGTGTAAACTGACGTATTTTCCCCAAAAAGATTAAGTGCAGGTACTATACGAAATGGGCTGGTATAGGCGTCCTAAGCATCGTACATAGTCTCGCAAACTCGATGCTGCATCTGAATGAACAATATTTATTATTTTGATCCGCTGTGGATATATTCAACTTCTGTAATACATTTGATATTACAACCAGAGGTTGAAGTTTTATATTTATCTTAAGCTTCCGCTGTGCATTTATATAATTGTGTGGTTTGACTATATTGTTGCCAACATCGTCACGGTAATCCCCCACCGGGCCCACTGGTGAGACACGTGGAAATCGGGGTGTGACAAGTTTGCCAACATTCACATTCTCTATCGGAAAATCATGATCCGAATACAACTTATCAGAACCCTTCATCTTGTACATCACAAGATTTGGTTCCTCATTTAAGTTGTTTTGGGACTTTGATTTTGGAATGTATCTGTCCAAAAAGCATTCATCATCCTCAGTAGTGTCACTTTCAGATTTTAAAACATTTTCAGCCATGCTTTTAATAATTTTAGATTGGACACTATCCTCATCGGACGATGAAGTGAATGTGACATCAATTGTGTCCGGAAGTTTCACTTCATTAACATCTTCATCATTAACCAGCCCTGATTGTTTCTTTGAATAATTATTTAAAACTGGTGGTGGAACTTGATGATACCCCACCCCTGTTCCATCCCAAAAGACATCTTCGCCTGCTTTGTTTTTCCCGATGGGTTTGGGAACAATGTGTTGCAAAACAAAGCTTGCGGAGTTGTAACTGGTTAATTTCAGATTAATGCGCTCATTTTCAATTTTAGCTTATTGGAATTGAAGCTTCAACTTGGCAATTTCATCCGGTTGCTGGTTGATTAATTCCTCTTTCACTCTAAGAACACCTGTCAGTTGAAGATTTTCTTTGTCTGTCTTACCATTTCTTTCATCAGAATCTTTAACCGTTCGTTTTAACTTCTGAAAATTTTCTGAGATTTGACGATTTTCAAGAATCAGTTTTTCATTTTCTTTTCTAATTCTTTCTACGTCATTTTGATCGTTTTCGATTTTCTCAATTAATTCTTTTAATTTGTCGTTCGAAGCTTTTAATAACTTATCACGGTTTAAGATCTGATCTTCAACACTTCTAACTCTACCAGTCAGTTCTTCAACCTTCTTACCACTAAGGTAAGCAACTGTACTACAAACTTTGCACTCTTTCATGCAATTTTTGCAGTTGTTCTCAGATTTAGCATTCTTACCTGACTCATGTGTATCATTTGAACTGACCTTGTTTTCGGACTCAGTTCCAGAACCAGAAACTACCTCTAGTTCTTTTGCAGCTAAAACCTTGTCAGCCATCTTCTTCAAGTTTTCAGCAGTCAATTCTTGGTATGCATCAATGATTCCATCATCAATCTTCTTTGGCTACGGCTCTTTTTCCGTCTCTCTCTTTTTCTCATCAGATTCTCCTCCTCCCCACCATTCTCTCTGTCTGGCTTCTTCTTCATCAGCAAGTTGTTTAGTGAGAACTTCAATATCAAAAGTATCTGGATCCACAGCTATGTTTCCATTCGGATCAAGATAACATTCTCTGTCAGGATCCCATCTCCTTGCTTTCTTTGCTTCCATCCATGTACGATAGATTTTGCCTTTCATGAATCGAGTTGTTTCCTTCCTGTTCACATACTTCACTTCTTCAGATCTTTTATCTTTAAACGGAATAATCTTTGCTGCTGTGAAGGCATAACCAACTGCATCTTCCTCAGGCAAAACATCACTCCAATCATAACCTTCATCGTCATGAAAAACTGCAAGTGCCCTGGATTTTTCTTTGGGTGCCTCCTCTATCTACTTCATCCTGGGAGGTTCTGCTTTATTCTGATGATAAATCGCTCTTTTGTAATAATCATCTCGAAAAGGATTTGCAGTATCATCAGTGTAAGCATTTCTGCACTCACGCTTAAAGTGACCTTTCTGTTTACATTTAAAGCATGTCACTTTTGACTTGTCAAAGCCTAACTTGGTAGAAGGTCCACCAATAGACTGTCTTCTAGTAATCTCCATGAATCGCTGCGCTCTTCTCACTGCACTTGCCATACACCACCTTATATCGATCAATTCCATCTCCTCAGGGTCGATTTGATCGTAATCTTCCTTTGTTAGGTTGGTGTTGCCTATCTTTCCTGCAACGAGACTTTCGTACGATTCTAACACAGACGCTAAAAACACCATATGTTGCTTAGCAGATTCTTCACTGAAATTCTGACCATTCTTCAGATCCACTGCAATGTTGCATTGAAATAGATTCTTTGATGCAGATTGATTTGAAGTACTTAATGAAGAACCACCATGATAGCCACTGCTAGGAGTTTCTTGATTCATTGGGTTTGAACTTTCTGCTGAAAAGGCTGTCTTCGGAGATGCAGTCTTTGGGATCACACTGCCTCTGTAATACAGCTCCACATTCTGCTGATAAGATGTGTTATTGACTTTATTGGAGTTTTTTTATCTCCAATTCATGGCTTTCCAGTCTTTCTATAAGCAGATCTACTTTCAAATCAGCCGGCTTTATCGTATTCTTCAGCATCAATGCAAAATACTGCCAGTCTTGCTCATTCGGTAATGCTTCAAACAATTTGTCTACCAGCTCTTCTTGAGTGTAAATGATGTCATGTCTAGAAAGCTCCATCTTCAGATGCCCGAATCTCTCAATCATCTTGGAAACAGACTCATTCTTTAAACAACCAAACAAATCAAACTCTTTTCGTAACAGTTTCTTTTTGTTCTTAACTATTTCAGCACTACCAATACATTTTATTATTAATTTTTCCCAAAGGTCTCTCGAATCTTTGTACTCGATCAGTGCGATAATATCATCTCGGACAGATTGGTGAAGCAGAGCAATACACTTTTGTTCAGCAACATATCTTTCAATTTGATTATCTTCTAAGTTCTCATAATCATCTCTCCCCAAATCAAAGCCATTTTTCAAACTTCTCCAACTGGGATACGCAAACGCTTTAAGCCATTCTTCGAATCTTGTAGCCCACCTGTTGTAATCTTCAATTGCCATCAACTTAGGTGGCTTGTTGTATGTTCCATATGCACTGTCTACACTCATAGCATCCGAAAGAATTTTCTTCGCACTCGGTGTTGGTGTAGCTTCATTCGTGTTATCTGAAGTGCCATCTCCCGAACCACCGGTAAATGCAAATACGTCACTAAATGGATTCATGAAATCATCCATCTTTCAAGTACCTGAAACAGTCAACAAACACTTAGAAAAATTTTTGGAATTTTGAAAATTGGATTTCAAACGGAATTAGTTCGAACGGAATTGCTTCAAACGGAATTCCAACTCAAACGGGATTAGGTGGTTCAAACGAAATTAAGGTGTTTGAAGCGGAATAAGGTTCTTTGAAATGGAATTAGTAATTCCGTTTCAACTCTTCAAATGGAATTTGATTCCGTGTGACTTTTCAAGCGAAATTAGAACTTGTTGGCTAATTTCGTGCGAAATTAAAGATCCAGTACAAACGGAATTAGGATGACGTCAACATTTTCGAATCTGTTTTCAGCTGGAATTACAAGTTTTGTCAGATTTAATTGTATTTTAGTCCAATTCTTTCAAGGATTAGTTAAAACTATGATTTGCTTATAATATGTCAATATCAGGCCATTTTGTCCGTTCAATTTTGTTTAAATCAGAAAAGAAGGAGTAGAAGTGAGAGAATCCGATGAAATCAAGCTGAATTGGTATGAACTCCTCGTCCTGAGCTCTGATACCACTTGTTGGATTGTCGTGTGACCCTAACGAGTCAATCTGAGTAGTTCGTCATCAAATACAAAGGCGGAATCAATGTAATTGAGGTCAAACAGCTTGTTTTCCTTTATTTCTTCTTATATTGATTTCCTGAGCTTTTACAATTCTGATAACAATTCGGCAGCACCTCGGCTCTCAAACAGTGACTTCTAATTCCGTATTAAATGATCAGACAACATCAGTATTTATAGGATGGTTAATTTCGCACGAAACTATCCCAAGCGGAATTACATTGTTCATGCGGAATTACTAATTCTGTGTGAAACAACTAATTTCGTATGAGATTCTTTAATTCCGTGCCAAATTACACAAGTGTAATTTCGTGCGGAATTACCCTAAAATATTGTTTCTCGATTTCAGTGCCCTGATCAAACTAATACAATATAAGACTCAATAAAGACGAAGTTAACAGACATCATTGCACCAACAGAGATGATGATGAGCTTCCTCCTGAAGCTGAAGTTAGTTCTGCTGTGTCAACTGTTCCACCGGTGTTTACTGCTGAAAGTTTGGCTCAATTATTAAAGTCAGTTACCGAAAAGATTGGGAATCCTCCTTCTGATCCTTCAATACAAAGTCAGGAGCCAGTTACTGAAGCCCCAAAGGACTCCAATTCTCAGTTATAACACCCTTAAATTTTTCACTTGTTTTTAATAATAAACAACACCATTTCTAGTAAAAATATTGATTAAGTAACATGTCACTCGTTAACGAAGTTCATAAGTAACAAAGACCTTAGTCAACTAATGACTAAGTTAAAGCGTTTTATAAATTTGTTTAACATGTGTTTACAACCCATACACAAATATTACAAAAGATCTAAAACATTGCGGAAGCTTCAAAATGGAGTGTTCGGTTCTTCATTTAATCACTTGATCGCCACCCGTAAGATCCACCAAATTACCTATGATCAAAACCGTTAAATCATTAGTTTTGACGTTGATATATAATATAATCCCAAGATTTAACATCACATTAGAAATAACAAAAATATGAAAGTTATTCTGGTTCCACCGTAACTTACGGTGTCACCGTAAGTTACGGTGAGTCCTGGAAATCTTTTGGTCCACCGTAAAACAGTAGTGAACCACCGTAAGACCCTGATCTCTACCGTAAGTTACGGTACCACCGTAACTTACGGTAGTACCTGGAAGTTCATGTTTTTGTTTGGTTTGGGCATTACACCAAGACCCGACTTTCGGGTTTCAGTTTTTCTATGATACCAATTCATTAAAACCTCGTATTTCTAATATGTTATATAATATTCAAAATCAACAATCAAACTATCAAAATCCGAAACAATAACCATGCCTTACTTGATTATCCGACCCGTTTGGCTCGTCTACGGAATTCCTTCCTTTTGACGACTACCAACGAGTTCTAACCAACTTTTGACCAAATATTCAATATAGCGATATCATCGCTATATTTCTTTGTAGCTTATATTCTAAAATTCAACTATGCGTATCACAATGATCTAAATTTACTTAAGGTGACGGGTCAAGTTACATACCTTTAAAGCAAGCCCTTCAAACGTGCGTCTACACTGGTTTGCCCGCTCGACACCCCAGCTTCCTTTCCTATAGAGTTCAATCACTTTATGTTTAGAACTCTTTGTTTCACATACATGACGCGCATTTTGCAATACATCATGGTTATGCGTTTTTAACTTAATAATTCAGTTTTAAGCCTTCTATGAGGCATTTCAACAAACACTATATAGGCAGAATTTTCATACCATTCATATTTCAAGTTCATAGCTTACTTTTTAGCTAACTCAACATTAATAAAACTCTCATATAGCATGTAAACATCATACTCTTCTGGAAATCATCTTCTATGATCAAATTACACTAGAATAATCATTCTAAACCCTAGTGTTCATCTTCATCTTGTAAAACCCACAAGCCACCTACAAGGTGTTTATGAATTCATCAAAATTTCGCAAGATTTCAACTTCTATTTGCCTAGGGTTTGTCCCTAAACACTCTAGTTGTTCCTAAATCATCACAAGGCACACATGCAACTAACAATTCAGAATTTCCCAAATTACATGTGAAATTCAAGTTGAGAGATTCATGAAATTTCACATACCTTGTAACCCTCTTGTGATGAGGATCACGAATCTCTGTTTTGATTTCGATTTGGAACGAGAATTAACCTTCAATTGATGTGAAGCTTAGGGTTTGAGAGGGAGTGGGGGTCGCCCCTGATGTTTTGATCGACCAGACATCCTCTTTGTGGGGTGTTTGGTTGGTTTTATTTGTTACTAACAATCAAGTTTTTAATTGTTACAACTTAGGCCCCTCTACTTTGTTTTACTTATTGTTTAGTAGCCTTTAACCCTTCATAAGCTATTTCTAGTCTATTAACTAACTAGGTTAAAAGTTTCTAGTTAGTAAATTTTCCCGTTTATTTATACTTTATAATTTTTAATATAACGTTTTATATTTTCGGGGTGTTACAAGTCCACCCCCCATAAAAGGGTTTCGTCCCCGAAACCGAAATACGTACCAATAATGAAGGGTAGAGTCGTCGCATTTCTTCCTCGGACTCCCACGTAGTGTCCGAGCCTTTTCTATGCTCCCATCTGATTTTAACTTGGTCGATTTGTCTATTTCTTAAGTATTTGACCTTCCGATCTGAAATCTCCACCGGTCTCACCGCATAATTCAGACTATTATCTACTTCAATATCATCGAAATGAATATAAGCTGTTTCATCCGCTAGGCACTTTCTTAATTGTGACACATGAAACGTGCTATGGATTCCACTTAGTTCTGCCGGTAGCTCGAGGCGGTAAGCTACCTTGCCGACCATTTCAACGAATTTAAATGGCCCAATAAATCTCGGGCTTAGTGTCACACCCCAACCGATGGCGGAAACATCGGAGTGAGACGAAGAAATATTGCTCATCACACATAACGCTATTTGTGACAGTATTTAATAAATCGATTTCATTTCATAAAGTAGATTGTCAACATTACAAAAAAAATTCAAATACAACAAGTTCAAAGAAGTATATAACAACATAAGCAAAATTGATAGAACGATTAAACCTAAACGTCTATATGTGTATCTAGGCATCAACGCTACTTCATTTCATAGCATCATCATCCTCAGCCTGTAACATGTTTAAAATAAAGTTCAATGCAAAAGCAAAGGCGAGTATACAAGTTTAAGCATAAGTATAAGTATAAGTATAAAAGTTTAAAACGAATCCACATGGCAACTTAGTCTATACGAGATCAACCTAGCGTGGCATGCAATATTTCTAGCCAACCTCCGTTTACGCAAGAAAGTTTAATTAATTCAACATGACCCAAGTTTAAGGGGGGCGGTGCGTTACTCCTATAGCGCTATACATGTCGAAGGGAGGCTCGTGAGAGCTAATGACTAAAACATATCACATAAGTATGGTCCATGTAAGCATCAAGTATCATAACATAGTATTCATGTATAAGGATTGTTTTGTGCATTGCATAAAGAATAAGTTTAAGTGTAGTTTAATAGTAAAACATGTTACACCCCAAAAAGTGTTAAACATAAAAAGGGGTTGCGAGTATACTCACAAAATTTGTATAAGCTTTCCGATTATCCAATGTGACGAAGTTGACGAGGTTAGAAGGTTGAATATGTCCGTTTAGGGATTTAGGAAGTTAAAACACAAGAATATATGTATTCAAAAGTAATCGTCCTTTAACACCAAGTACTTGTTCTTGACACTATAAAACCTTAAGGGTTAATGTTTTCATGAGTAGTATACTCATTAGAATCGTAACAAGTCTTATGTCTTGGATGATGTATTCTACTATTTCGATGAATGAACACAAGTCCACCATCAAGGGTTCGAATAGTAAACATATGTATAAGTATTATATGTATTATTTAGTCCAATAATCAAGCATGAGGTAGAAGATAAATCTTCATTTAGGTACCTCTATTGTGTCATAGAATTCATGTAGGAGGTAGGAAGAACAAGCTTCCATTTAGGTACCTCTTATGGTTCACCACTACACTTGATGTAAAAAAAACAATCAAGGAGGGTCATGAACATACAATAAAGAATAAGAAATATACACACTAACTAAGAGAAATCATCAAATCATGTGAGGATTGTATGTTTGGACAACCCAAGTTGTTCCATAATCACTCATGTATCAAAGACAAAGTTTGACATGACTTGTGGGTTAAAACCCCTAAACAAAACACCAAGTTTATGAGGTTTAATCCTCTGATTTTTAAGTGTCTCAACCTTGTTTTTAAGCTTAACCAACCATGGGATAAGTTGTAAGCATTAGGACATAGGTATGAGATGTGTTGAACACAAGTTACATAGGTATAAACAAGTTTTTGATGAACATAAAAACAAACAGAAAGTTTATGGATGATTTCGGGGCATTTCCAGGTCTGATTTCTCCAAAGTGAAGTCTAGGAATCGAACCCCATGATTATCCAAGTAAGTAGGAAAAAGAATCAAGTGATTTTGTTAAGAAATGAGTGAGTTATGCTCATTTTCGTGAAGGGGTGTCAATCTGCTCGAACCCTTGCTTTCAGCTACGGTTTGGAGGATGTTTTGAGAGTTTTTGGTGTTGCAAAAGTGGTAGGGAGGCTGGTTATAAGTGGTATTTATAGGGGGAAGGATTAGGGTTTCAATGGGTTGGGCTTTGTAAGTGTTTAGAAGGGGTTACACCTTGAAACTAGCCCACAAAACCCAACTATATGGGGCTGAATTTTGCTGAATTGGGGCTGCCATATTTCTTTATTTTTTTATTTTTTTTAAAACATTATAATGAGTAATTTTGTTAATTAAGTTGTGTAATAATATGCAACAATGTTTCCCCTAACTTGTAACAAGGTGAAATATGAAATAAAACATGATTTAACTAGGTAAAAAGTGTAATGTACAAGTATGTAACATGTTTGTAAGTGACAAGTATATGTCACATATTAGATGATTAACCGTTGTATAAATAAGCATATTATTAGGGGTTTTTAGGTATCAACAATTTAAGGACGAGCATGGACATGCATCGTGAATAAGTATCGTATAAGTATGAATTACAAATAAGGATTCGATGTACAATGAATTCGAACGTATGAACATGTATGAATATGTAGATGGTGAATTTAAAGAAATACGAATTTTATTTATGATCCAAGTCTCGGATTTTACAACGAAAAGAAGACTACAATAATACAAGATTTCCAAAAATAGCATTACAAGGCGAGCTTTCTAATTATGGAAGGTATGAAAAAGCAGGGCGTTACACTTAGCTTCCCCCTTTTTCTGAATCTAATAACGCCCTTCCATGGGGAAACTTTTAGCATAACCTTGTCACTCACCTGAAATTCGATTGGCCTATTCCTTTTATCAGCATACGCCTTTTGCCTTTCTTGAGCCGCCTTCAAGTGTGCCCGAACTATGCCAATCTTCTCGTTCGTGGCTCGTACTATATCTTGGTGGGCGAGTTCTCGTGGACCCACTTCACCCCAACATACCGGGGTTCGACACTTCCTTCCGTAAAGCATTTCGTATGGTGCCATCTTGATACTAGATTGGTAACTGTTGTTATACGAAAACTCAACTAACGGTAGGTGAACATCCCAACTGCCTCCAAAGTTGATTATACACGCCCGTAGCATGTCCCCCAATGTTTGTATCGTTCTTTCACTTTGTCCATCCGTTTGAGGATGGTACGCAGTGCTAATGAACAATTTGGTCCCCATTTGCTCTTGGAAATCTCGCCAGAAATTCGAAGTAAACCGGGTATCCCTATCAGACACGATGGACACCGGCACCCCATGACGTGCTACGATTTCATTGGTATAAACTTCTGACATCTTTTCTGACGTATAAGTCTCACGAATCGGAATGAAGTGAGCACTTTTCGTCAATCTATCCACTACTACCCATATGGCATCAAAACCGCGATTCGTTTTAGGCAACTTGGTCAGTAGGTCCATTGTTATATGTTCCCATTTCCAAACCGGAATATCTAACGGTTGGAGTTTGCCGTATGGCTTCTGATGCTCCGCCTTGACTTGTAAACATGTCAAGCATTTTTCCACATACTTCGCCACATCCCTCTTCATTCCGGGCCACCAATAATTTTGTTTCAAATCATTGTACATTTTGGTCGCACCCGGATGGATTGAATAACGGGATTTATGAGCTTCATCAAGCAGGAGTGCCTTCACTCCACAAGTATGTGGAACCCATATCCTTCCGGATCGAGTCTTCAACCTGTGATTCCCATCCGACAGATCTTTCAATTGACCGATTATTCTTTCTTTCTTCCAATTTTCTTCTTTTACTGCTTCGAATTGCGCCTCTGGATACGTTCAAGTATACCTGAGGTCACTACGAGTTGCATCGATCTTACTCGTATTGGGACATAGTCTGCTTTTCTGCTTAGAGCATCCGCCACCACATTAGCCTTTCCGGGGTGATAATGTATTTCACAATCGTAGTCTTTCGCCGTTTCTAGCCATCGCCTTTGTCGCATATTTAACTCCTTTTGATCGAAGAAGTATTTTAAGCTCTTGTGGTCGGTGAATATGGTGCACTTTACCCCATACAAGTAATGCCTCCATATTTTTAAGGCAAATACCACCGCAGCCAACTCGAGATCGTGCGTGGGATATTTCTTCTCATGTATCTTCAATTGTCTCGAGGCATAGGCTATTACCTTGCCCCGTTGCATCAGCACACAACCGAGTCCCAATAGTGAAGCGTCCGAATAAACTACCATGTCTTCGACTCCGTCCGGCAATGTCAGTACCGGAGCTTGAGTTAGCTTTTCTTTTAGCGTTTGAAACGCTTTTTCTTGATCGATTCCCCAAATAAACCTTGCTTTCTTTTGGGTTAGCTTTGTTAGCGGTAACGCGATCTTGGAGAAATCTTGAATGAATCTCCTATAGTACCCCCGCAAGCCCCAAAAAGCTTCTAATTTCTGAAGGGTTCTTCGGGGGATTCCATTTTGACACAGCCTCTATCTTTGACGGATCCACCAATACTCCGTCGGCATTTATGACATGGCCTAAAAATTGAACCTCTCGTAACCAAAAGGCACATTTAGAGAATTTTGCATATAACTTCTCTCGCCTAAGTATCTCTAACACTTCTCGCAAGTGATGTGCGTGTTCAGTTTCACTTTTCGAATACACCAAGATATCATCGATAAACACGATGACCGACTTATCCAGCATTGGCTTGCAAACCCGGTTCATGAGGTCCATGAAAGCCGCGGGCGCATTTGTTAGCCCAAATGACATCACGAGAAATTTGTAATGTCCGTATCTCGTGCGGAAAGTCGTCTTCGGCACATCTTCTTCTTTGACCTTTAACTGGTGATACCCCGACCTAAGATCAATTTTTGAAAACCAGTTCGCACCTTGTAGTTGGTCAAATAAGTCGTCTATTCTGGGGAGCGGGTACCGGTTCTTTACCGTGAGTTTGTTTAATTCCCGGTAATCGATACACATGCGCATGCTCCCGTCTTTCTTTCTTACGAACAACACCGGTGCGCCCCAAGGAGACACACTCGGCCTTATGAATCCCTTCTCAAGCAGGTCTTGAATTTGGGACATCAACTCTTGTAATTCCGACGGTGCAAGTCGGTACGGGGCTTTTGCTACGGGTTTCGCGCCCGGAATCAATTCGATCCCGAACTCTATTTCTCGTTCAGGCGGTATCCCCGGTAAATCTTCCGGAAAAACATCTTCATAGTCTCGTACTACCGGTACATCTCCAATCTTTCGTGATTCTTTTTCAGGCTCATTTGCGTATATCATGAATGCCTTGCATCCTCGTTTCATTAGCTTGTGAGCTTTCAACATCGAGCATACTATGGGGTTGCCTCCTTTTTCGCCATAAATGGTGACGTGTTTCCTGCTCGGAGATGTCAGTTTTATCTCTTTACGGAAGCACACGACCTTTGCATGGTGTCGAGATAGCCAATCCATCCCAACGACTACTTGAAATTCTCCCATCGACATCGGGATTAGATTTATCAAATATTCTTCATCGTCAATGCTCAGTTTACAATTTTTACATACATCACAAACAATAAAGCTTTTGTTATTACCTATCTCTACTTCTAAGGGTACAGGTAGTTTTGTTAGAACGAATGAAGGATGTCGAATAAATCCATATGAAACAAAAGATTTATTCGCACCCGTATCAAATAACACACGTGCAGGAATCGAATTTACAGCAAATATACGTGAGACCACGTCAGGTTCAACCTTTGCTTCTGCGGCGGTTAGTTAAAAAGATCTTGCCTTTGCTTTAGGGGCTTCACCTTTCGGTTCCTGCCTATCCTTCTTTCCAACCGATTCCGGACATTCCGACTTCTTGTGACCCGTTCGATAACAATTGTAACAAACCGTCACTTTCTCCGGGCATGATATAGCCATATGTCCCGTCTTCTTGCATATGGGACAAGGCTTATCCTTGTAACGGCATTCGCCTTTATGACCCTTCCCGCAGATTCTGCAACTTGGCGACCCGCCTTTTGTATCAGATTTCTTTGCACTTTCGTTTGTTCGTGCCTTCTTAGTAGGGCTTGGATTCACATCTTGTGCTCTCCGTTCACCCCTTTCGATGCTCTTTTTCAATTCGATCTCCCTTTCCCGAGCAGCATTTATAATCTCGGTAAGGGTCTCGTATTTGGAAGGGGTGATAAATTCCCTATATTCGGCACTCAACATGTTATGATAGTAGTATATCTTTTGTTCTTCGTTCGTCACTAGATCGTCACAAAACTTCATCTTATCCATAAACGTTGCCGTAATCTTGTCTATGGTCTCGTTTTTGTGCCTAAGTTGCATGAACTCTTCCTTGATTTTATTCATAACCGCTTTGGGGCTATGATGCTTAAGAAATGGCGTCTTGAATTCTTTCCAAGTCATGACCTTAGCAGCTTCAATACCGATCTCTCTCTTTTTGTTATCCCACCAATCTTTCGCTTGATTTCTTAGTTGACCCGTACCATAGGCTACATAGTCATCTACGTCACAATGGGTCCTCTCGAATACCCCTTCAATATCACTTAGCCATCTTTGGCACACTATTGGGTCAACCTCTCCATTATATATTGGTGGTTTACAAGCCATGAATTCCTTGTATGAACAAGGCTTTCGTCCTCCATGCTTTTCCTTTGTTAAATTTGAATCATCTTCTAGTTTCTTGATTCTATCTTCTACCATTGATAAAACTGTGTTTTGAATTCTATCAATGAAGCCTGACAAACTGTTTTCGATCGTCTTTCCAACCTCTTCGGCAATCACTTCCCTCATTTGTTCGGTGACTCTTGGCACCGCATCATCATTACCTCCATCAGCCATTTCTATTTCTGAAATGTTTACATAAGTTGTTAAACATTCCATTTATAACACATGTTTTACTTGTTTGATTCAATCAAGTTCATAACTTGATTTAATCGCTCTTGCTTTGATTCAATCAAGTTCACAACTTGATTTGATCGTTCTTGCTTTGATTCAATCAAGTTCACAACTTGATTTCATCGTTCTTGCTTTGTGCATTTCTTGTATTTAAATGAGCTTACTTGCTCTTTTCATGCATATTTATTCATTTCTTATTCTTTACGTAATATAAAATTTATTAACAGAAGTTAAGTCTTACCGGACTGTCGATCAAGCTTGAACCGAACACTTGTAGACAACCTTAAGCTCTGATACCAACTTATAACACCCTTAAATTTTTCACTTGTTTTTAATAATAAACAACACCATTTCTAGTAAAAATATTGATTAAGTAACATGTCACTCGTTAACGAAGTTCATAAGTAACAAAGACCTTAGTCAACTAATGACTAAGTTAAAGCGTTTTATAAATTTGTTTAACATGTGTTTACAACCCATACACAAATATTACAAAAGATCTAAAACATTGCGGAAGCTTCAAAATGGAGTGTTCGGTTCTTCATTTAATCACTTGATCGCCACCCGTAAGATCCACCAAATTACCTATGATCAAAACCGTTAAATCATTAGTTTTGACGTTGATATATAATATAATCCCAAGATTTAACATCACATTAGAAATAACAAAAATATGAAAGTTATTCTGGTTCCACCGTAACTTACGGTGTCACCGTAAGTTACGGTGAGTCCTGGAAATCTTTTGGTCCACCGTAAAACAGTAGTGAACCACCGTAAGACCCTGATCTCTACCGTAACTTACGGTAGTACCTGGAAGTTCATGTTTTTGTTTGGTTTGGGCAACCAAGACCCGACTCTCGGGTTTCACTTTTTCTATGATACCAATTCATTAAAACCTCGTATTTCTAATATGTTATATAATATTCAAAATCAACAATCAAACTATCAAAATCCGAAACAATAACCATGCCTTACTTGATTATCCGACCCGTTTGGCTCGTCTACGGAATTCCTTCCTTTTGACGACTACCAACGAGTTCTAACCAACTTTTGACCAAATATTCAATATAGCGATATCATCGCTATATTTCTTTGTAGCTTATATTCTAAAATTCAACTATGCATATCACAATGATCTAAATTTACTTAAGGTAACGGGTCAAGTTACATACCTTTAAAGCAAGCCCTTCAAACGTGCGTCTACACTGGTTTGCCCGCTCGATACCCCAGCTTCCTTTCTTATAGAGTTCAATCACTTTATGTTTAGAACTCTTTGTTTCACATACATAACGCGCATTTTGCAATACATCATGGTTATGCGTTTTTAACTTAATAATTCAGTTTTAAGCCTTCTTTGAGGCATTTCAACAAACACTATATAGGCAGAATTTTCATACCATTCATATTTCAAGTTCATAGCTTACTTTTTAGCTAACTCAACATCAATAAAACTCTCATATAGCATGTAAACATCATACTCTTCTGGAAATCATCTTCTATGATCAAATTACACTAGAATAATCATTCTAAACCCTAGTGTTCATCTTCATCTTGTAAAACCCACAACCCACCTACAAGGTGTTTATGAATTCATCAAAATTTCGCAAGATTTCAACTTCTATTTGCCTAGGGTTTGTCCCTAAACACTCTAGTTGTTCCTAAATCATCACAAGGCACACATGCAACTAACAATTCAGAATTTCCCAAATTACATGTGAAATTCAAGTTGAGAGATTCATGAAATTTCACATACTTTGTAACCCTCTTGTGATGAGGATCACGAATCTCTGTTTTGATTCGATTTTGAACGAGAATTAACCTTCAATTGATCAATTTTGTGAAGCTTAGGGTTTGAGAGGGAGTGGGGGTCGCCCCTGATGTTTTGATCGACCAGACATCCCCTTTGTGGGGTGTTTGGTTGGTTTTATTTGTTACTAACAATCAAGTTTTTAATTGTTACAACTTAGGCCCCTCTACTTTGTTTTACTTATTGTTTAGTAGCCTTTAACCCTTCATAAGCTATTTCTAGTCTATTAACTAACTAGGTTAAAAGTTTCTAGTTAGTAAATTTTCCCGTTTATTTATACTTTATAATTTTTAATATAACGTTTTATATTTTCGGGGTGTTACATCAGTCGTTAAAGCGGAGAAAAAGAGATCCTCGACCTGGAGTGTTTGCCGAACTAATACAAGATCAACCAGTGATTGATGAAGACGATGATGGTCTGTATGATTTTGATTTTGAGACTGCTAAAGATACGACTGAAACACCATTCGAGTTTGAGACTACTACTACTGCTACAGAGACAGCTTTTGATTTTGAAACCACTGAAACAAGAATGGATGTGGATCTGGATTCTGCTAAAGTGTCAGTTTCTTCAGAGATTCCTGTTACTGTTTCTGATCCATCTAAGACCCCTGTCACCGTGTCAACACCTCAAGTTATTGCTGTTATTGGAAGTTCTTTTGTTGTTGTACGTGATGAACCATGCAGTTCTAGTGGGAAAAGGCCTGAAGAACACTTGAAGATGTCGTTTGTTGATGATTCAAGTGATGATGATGAGTTTATTAGTGTTAGGGAGTTGAAAAAGTGGATCGTGGTTCTTGAACAAGATTCAATTCATAAAGATGCGACGATTATTCAATTAAAAGACACGGTTGTTCAGAAGAACCAGCAGATAGATCAACTACAAGGCGATGTCAGCCTGTTGTTCAACAGGAGAAACAAAAGAAAGCTGTTGAGGATCGAGCTAGAGCTATTGCAAAGGATGATGCTGAGCGTGCTGCAGCAATGGATCTGTTCTTCAATAAACCAGTTGATAAAGAAAAAGATAAAGCAAAGACCAAGAGGTTAAAGCAGAAAAGGGAATTGGTGGTTATGAAGAATAGAAATTTGAATCTTGCTGATCCTGATGTTCAAATTACTCATCATTTGATGGATGTCGGTGAAAGTCTTTATGATAAGGTTGGAAACAAATCAGGTGTTGTAAGCTGGGGGTTTGACCACGATCGAAAGATGTGGTGGATTAAGAGAAAGATTGGTCCAGTGGAATATTATCGAAGACCAGCTCAGTTTCAAACTATGACGAAGGTGGATTTAAGTATACTTTCGAATGCACCATATATCGATGACAGTCATGGTGGTAGAGGATATTTATTTTTCGAAAGACTCAAACGAGAGGTTGCATGAGGATTTCCGTCTATGAAAACCGTGGAATCTATTGTGACACCTGCTCCAGGAGTACGAGATCCTCAATCAAACAGGCGAATGAAGATTGTCACATGGCCACTTACTAATAAAGAAAATACAATTCCACTGGTGAAGAAGATTTCAGGTGGCATTTTGAAGACTATGCATTTCTGGGCGTACGATGAGACGTTGAGACAGGTGTTAATTGTATGTAATGATGATGTGCAGTTTCGATTGATTGATCAAGTGGATCTACTGAATTTGGACTTGGTATATCTTGAGGTGCTAGCTCAAAGTCAGATTCGATCCACGGAAAAGTATGAAGCTACTGCTAAATAGTGGACTGCAGCTGTTGCTGGTGCACTGCATGTCAGAAAGAAAGGATTTGGTGGTTATCATGACAAGATGGGTGCCAGTGGAAGCAGTTGAAGATAGAAGAACCTCTGTGCTATAAACCTAGGGGAAGATTGGTGTAACCTGAAGGTTTATACATAGAGAATTACTAATAGTTTAAGGTTGATTTTGTAATTATGTTTTATCTAGTATTTTGGGTCGAAACAATTGTTTGGGTCATGTATGGTTTCAGCTGGGCTTGTAGGGGTTTACGGCCCATATGTCTAGTATATAATCAATCCTCATATATTTTTTTTTTTTTTTTTTTGAGGTGGATCAGTTCATTAGAGATCTAGAGGCCAGCCGAAACCTTGTGGGTGTCTTGTATCAGTCATCTCAATCGGTGAATGCAAGATAAGCTTTTGATTTTATTGTTTTGGATTGTTATAACTTGAATCACCTTGTGTTAGGATTCCGCACTAACACAAGTTTAGTGTTTGATATCATTGAAAGATCCTTTACGGGACTTACAACAAGGCTCAAGGATATACACCGAGAAGTTCAGTACTCGATGGGGTTAAAGTTAAAATTTCTTAATTCCTTTTATTAGATTTGAAATGTTCTATTATTTTTCAATTTCCTATGTAATTGTTACTGTTTTAACAGTTTAAGTTTTAAAGACGAGACATCTTCCTTTTAATAGTTTAGTTTTACTTATTATTGTGACTTTAAACATTTATTGTTTCAAAATACTGTTTTGACAGTTTAAATTTTAAAGATGAGACATCTTCAATAACTCTATGATCAAAAATTTTGAAAGACTCTCTCTTCAGTCAAAGTTTGACTTGTGGCCTCATCCGCTTCATGTGGTAGCATCTAAACAGGCTAGATGCAAGTGGCTGGCATGCTATTTTTATAACTAACTTTTGTTATTATTTCACATTTTATTAATGATTCTTTTGTATTTGTAGCACTTTTAAAAGATAAGGGGTTGATGTTAATGGTATTCTTAAAGATTCTACGAAAAAGAAAGTTGAGGAAGAGCCTCAGTGGTATATTGATTGCATTGCAACTTTGCAGGTTTTGTACAAGTTTTTTATTAGTTTTTTACTTATTAGATGGGTAGTTTTGTAATTTACTAATGTACAACCATAACAAATATGGTTGTACACATTGGAACCTGGATGACAAGGACTTGTGGAAGCAAGGCCAAAAGAAAAATATTTTTGGGCTTTTGGTGGCCTTTTTATTTGGGCTAAGAAATGAAAATGTATAAAACTAAATGAATTAGATAAACAAAATAATGTAAATGATGAAAAAATTAATAACGTTAACAATGAACAATATATGAACGGTAACGTCATCAGATGGTTTCAGCACCTATTAAATTACAATATTACCCTAAACGTGCGACAACGGTTAAAAATGAGGTGCCTAAATAGTATATGAACGGTAACGGCATCAGATGGTTTCAGCACCTATTAAATTACAATATTGCCCTGAACGTGCGGCATCTGTTAAAAATGAGATATCTACTTAGGAATAGCCTAGTGGTGTTGTTAAAAATGAGCGGCACCCGACACTGATGTGGGCGCTGGCATCCGGCAAGGTCGATGGTGTAATGATTTTGCGTAACTTACTGACCGCATCGATTCTTCCCCATTTCCCTTCCATGGCTTGATTGTTACTTCTATTTTAATTTGATTTAAATGATTTGTGGGTTTATGTGGTGGGTTTAAGGCTTAGAAAGTTACTTTTTAATTGAACTTGGGCTAAATGAGTTAATGGGTTTTTTTAATAGAATGTGGGCTTAATTAACAAATCATTCTATATTAGTTGAAATATGGATTAAGGTTTGTTGTCAAATTTTTCAAGGTACGATGAAGAAATTTCTACGGGTGCAATGTCGAAATACTCGTATATATAGCACTGAAAAAATTCTTTTATGCGGGTTCCGCCGAACCCGTAC
The DNA here is from genome assembly GCF_002127325.2 of Helianthus annuus. Lineage (NCBI taxonomy): Eukaryota > Viridiplantae > Streptophyta > Magnoliopsida > Asterales > Asteraceae > Helianthus > Helianthus annuus. The sequence continues at coordinate 125,253 of NC_035447.2, forward strand.
CCTTCTATGTAACTACCCCTATTGAGACCGTAACAAACCTAACCGATACCAATCAAATTCTCCTACATAATAAACTGAACCAATACTGACCGACTTCCCACCGCATCCCACCTTCAAATCCTGCTAGTTAAACTTATTGAAACATTCAACAATTGCACTTATAAGTTATTTTAAATAAAACATCCTACTTAATTCCTCTGTCCAATTAAAGCTTTTTATATATGTTAATTATTTATTTTACCAAGCTATATGTTTGATATCACAGATTGTACCTTGTCGATGATTAAGGCAACTAAAAGGCATTACAAGCAAATTAGTAGCACATTATCTTTGCGTAATTTTCTTTAGTGAATTGAAATATGCATGCATTTAATTGACAGCTTAATCGTATTTGATTTTGTTAATTTGTGAAAGAGAAAAAAGAGGAATTGGAGGGTTATTATTTGTGTATACTATTACTACTAGCTTACAACTTCGTGTTTTACGCGGGTTGAATGACGAAAAAATGTAAATTATAAACTTGTATATAATCTTTATTAATGAAATCATCTATTTAGATAAATTAGCAAAACAAAAGAACAGTTATATTTTCGTTACTTGTACATGTGATTTGATACTTTATTAGTAATTATTGTTTATATCCAAATAATATATTTTATGTTAACAAATATATATGATCAGGGTAAAATGAAAACTTCTACGAGTTGTGAGAACTTAGAGAACTCAAGCTTACAAAAGGTTTTTTTGAATTTTTTACTGAGGGTGTGAATGAGCGGTTAGACACTCAATGTGTTAAACTTTTTGATTTTGAATTCAAGTGGTTAAAACCACTAAAACATAGAGACTCAAAAAGTAATTTACTATTAATTAAATTTGAAATTATACGTTTGATCTCTAACTATATTAAATAATATTATACTTATTATATTATTTGATACATTTATATTTGTTATAGATAATTGTTAATTAAATTTGAATTTAGACGTTTATCTCTAACTATATTAATTAATATTTAATATGTAATACTATTATTAAAAGTGACGAGGCACCAGAGAGTGACACGTGTACAAAAAGATTTTTATTTATTAGTATAGGAAGATATATCTAAAAGATTTAAAACCCGTAAGAGGATTGGTTAAATTGCTTATATTATTACTATATATTACTACTAGGTTAGAACCCCGTGTATTACACGGGTTGAATAAATGTAATTTTATATACCAAATAATATATATATATATATATATATATATATATATATATATATATATATTTAATGTAATTTTGTATACCAAATAACATAAATATATATATATATATATCTTTAAAAATCCCGTTTATTACACGGCTTGAATTATAATTTTATATATCAAATAATAAAACAATATATATTTAAAAATCTTGTTTATTACATGGGTTGAATAAATGTAATTTTATATATTAAATAATAATGTTGTATTTTTAAGAACCCCGTATATTGTACGGGTTGAGTAAATTTAATTTTATATATTATATAATGAAAAAAAGTTACATTTTTAAGAAACTCATGTGTTATACGGGTTGAGCACATGTAATTTTATATACCAATCAATAAAATGTTATATCTTTATAAACCCTATGTATTATATGGATTGAATAAATATAATTTTATATACTACATAATAAAAAAATAGTTATATTTTTAAAGACCCCGTTTATTACACGAGTTGCATAAATGTAATTTTGTATAGTAAAAAATAAAAATGTTATATCTTTAAAAAAAACCTCGTTTATCACGTTTATCACATGGGTTGAATGAATCTAATAAAAATGTATATCTTTAAAAAAAACTAACGGATATACTTGATATACGATGGATGTGGTGATTGCAGTAATGGTTCTTATAAATGTCACATAAACATAGTGATTGCCCTATTTGAGTTGAGAGTTGAACACGAAAATAAAAGTATAAAACCAATAAACATTGTTTATGATTTTTGTTTACCCCTTATCAAGATTTTTGAAATCGGTTATACCCTTAACTACTTTAGTTTAATAAAATAAATAAATCATTTACATTATATTAATTTATATTTAACGTACATCTTTTGTTAATTTCAGGATAAATAATTTAGAAATCTAATAAATATTTTTAAAATATTAGATTATCTCCTATACGAATTGTTTAAATTTATATTAAATTTAAATTTAAATTTATATTAAATTTAAATTTATAATTATATTTTAATTGATTAATTATCTATAAAAGTTAGATGGCTTCAATGAATGACATGTGTTCTCTCATTGGTTTCTTTTATTATATAGTAGAGATACTATATATTAATAAACGAATTGAAATGAATAGTGATTTTAATATTATAATAATATATAGTTTTTTTAATATTTTTATTATTTAATATTTTAATACTTTTTTTAATATCAGGGGTTGTGATAAGTTTGATGTCAACCGGTATCAAACAAGTACTGGTATCGAAAATACCGGGACGATCCTATTCGGTATCAGTACATGAAGGTAAAAACCGACACTAATACAGAAAACGCCAAAAGTTGGTGCCAAATTGATATTGGAAATCTTTTGGTTCGGGAAATTCAGTGCTGCTACCCGGTACCATTTGCTCATCCATGATCACGGTTACCGTACGAACAACGGCATCGTACAACTGTTTTTTTGTTGATTTTCTTCACCTTTTAATTTTTTTTTCTTTTTTTAGTTTCAGGGGTAGGGATGAGCTCAGTGCCAACCGATACAGAATCGGTACTGATACCGAAAATACCAGTTACGTACTGGTATATGAAGGTAAAAAACAGTAGTGAACCGGTACCTGGAACGCCAAAAGTCGGTACCGAATTGGTACTTAAGATCTTTCGGTTCGGCAAATTTGGTACCGGTACCCAGAACAATTTGCTCATCTCTGACCACGGGTTTCATACGAACAACATCGTTACCATACAATTTTTTTCAATGTTTTAAAAACCGGTTCAAACCGGCCGGTTGTACCGGTTGAACCATCCGGTAAAACCGGTTGAACCGCCCGGTATACCCGGTTGAACCGCCCGATACACCCGGTTAAACCGTTTTTTAGCCAAATCCGGTATGGTATAAAAACCGGATTTTAAAACATTGATTTTTTTGGTTGATTTTCTTTCAATTATCTTTTAGTGTGTTTTTCTACATTTTCTTTTTATTCTTGTCAGCAGTTTTGTTCGCAACACACTTGTAGTTATTTTAAAACACATGTAAACACAGGCTAAATAACAAAAGAAACTCGTCGTAACGCGACGAACTTCTTTAAACCTAGTTATTCTTAATTTAGATCTATCAGCAAGTGTGTTTATGTACGTAATAACATGCAAATGCATTTATTTATCATATCATAAACAAATTTAAAATAAAAAAGAAAAAAACTCCCATAAGTCTAAATTATTCCGCCCTCTCCTCGACTACAAATTAATTTATGAAATACTAAAAGAAATAAAGATGGATGGATGGATTATATGGATGCTGGAGCGGGTGCAGCAGCAGCAAGGTTTTCACTAGTTGCGGGACCAGCGGCGGCACCAGAGCTTAGAAGCTCGATCATGGCGCGGTGAGGGTTGCTCCGTTGCTTCTCGCACAAGTCAGGCAAAAACACACCTGTAATATATATAATAAAAGTGGTTATGTCTAGTGATGTTGACTTGGTAACATATTGGCAATTAGTTTGCAAAACTAATTAATTAATTTGAAAGGAGAATGATGTATCATGTACCTTCAGCGGCAGCCAAGTTGTAGTAAAGATCAACGATGTTGGGGCAGTTGTTGTAGCAAGGCGTGGAGCAAATCTTGGAAACGGATTGCGACTCAAGCAGGGTGTCTGAAGAAATCCCAACAGAATTCCTATCGACACCGCATGCCTTAACACACGCGTCGGTCTCTATATACTCGGACATCCTCTCCACCATCACTTCTGATGTCGTGCACTGATACCCGGTGGTCTTTCCATCCTCCTCGTAGTTCTCCAGCAAACATCTCTTCCCAGACGACGCAATGGAAAACGAGCAAACCTCTGTAGGCAAATTCTCACATACAATCTCCCCTGAAACTCATACATACATGGTCAGTTCCTTCATATATTAATTAATAATTATTATTTTATTTAATTCAAAAACTCATACATACCGAGGGCTCCTTGAAGAAAGATAGCAAAGAAGAAGAAGAAGAAGATTGGAGAAGACATGTCGGTCGATGTTTTGAAGATATACAAGTGTGTATGTAGTGTTTGTAATTATTATAAATTTGTGAAGAGGGTGTATATATATAAGGTAGCAAGGGATGAGGAAGGGAGGTTGATAATAAATAAGTTGACTGACGAAAGCCGCGTTTATAAAATAGGAAAGAAAGTGAAGATACCGGCATACCGCTGCCTGCCTTCTTAATTAACAAGTTTCATATTTTCTTCCTCGTGACGTACGTATATATTACACGGTTTGTAAATTATCGAATTGATATTAGATACTTGAATAAAATACAATACTAGCTAGGTGAAAGCTAAACATGGTATTGGCCTCCTGAACTAACATGACCTTAGGTTTTAGTAGCAAAATATTATACATAAGTTTTACACTTGCTCCATCTAAGATATAATTAATTTCAGCTCACAATTAGTATTAACATTAACAATCAGAACAAATTAAAAGTTTAATAAATTATACCTATGTTCTTTAGGTTTTTCTAGGTATTTTAAGATACATTAAAATAGAAAGTTTAGTTTTTCTCAGAAATATATATGTATGTATGACATGTATATTATTTAATTACTAGAAGAAATTTAAGAAGGAAGAAGGAAGTCTTGCGTGGAAGTAGAATTAGGTGACCGGTGAAATGTCAATATGAATCCACTTGCTTCTAGACTTGCATTAAGCCGGGGTCCACGTGCCATAATCAAAATTAGTTACCTAGTCAAGTCAATAAACTGGAACGTTCCATGTAGTTGCCACATGCCAAATTACACGCTTGCTTTTCTTCCTTCTTAAACATCATATATATTCATTCATTCAATAAAATTAGAAAATAGTACATGTTATTAGTTTATCACAGTTGGTATTAAATTACTTTGAAACATAAAAACATACTCAATAAAATTAGAAAGTAGATGTTATTAGTTTATTCCAGTTGGTATTAAATTACTTTGACATATAAAAACATACAATAATACTATTTCAATGCAAATTTAAAATGTATTGGAAAACAAGCAAGCATACGTTCCCCCATCCCAATTCACACTTATTTTTTCACAGGAAGGTGGGGAGTGTTTAGTTTGTTTATGGGTCAAAATCAAACCTATAACATATATTACACTTTTCAGATTTTTATGGTTCATCGGTTGGGTCACAAACTGTTGGTAATTTGCAGACCTCAAGTCACAAGTCGGTGAATTTGAGGGATCAATGATGACAAGTTGATCATAGTTGGTTAAGTTTCATAATTATGTTATAATTATATTTTGTAATATCTTGGCCATTAGCTTATATAAACCAAGATAGGGTTTACATTATTAAGAGACAAGAGATAAACCGAGTTATGGTTTATGAGTTATTGTGATCAAGTTTTTTGAGTTGATTATTCGATTGAGACTTGAATTGGTATCAGATTCAAGTTCAATCGTTGATATCAAACAGCTACTCGAGTTAATCGGCGACATAGGCAATTACGGGTACTAGCGATTTCCAACGAGTGATTAGCGGCTGAGACATAGCTAGTAATCAGTGGAAGATCTCTGTCTCCGTTTTCTTGCGTCACCAAGGTTCGGTAAGTTTACGGCAATTTACTGAACTCGGTTAATTAGGCGACACGACAAAGCATTCGGCAATTACGGTAATTATTGTCAAGTTGATTAATTGTGGGATATTAGGCTATGCGGTATGGTGACCATCCTCCCTCCCTTGGAGGATGATCCGCCACGTAGGCGCCACATCATAGTCCTATAGAAGATGATCCGCCATGACAAAACACTTGAAATGGGAGGATTCTCCTACCCCACTAATTATGGCAATTAAATTATTATTTTTTTATTTTTGCAAAGGAAACACATAGAAAATGGGTGGGTTTTGTCCTGTTATGGATCGTCCCCAACGTCTCCATGGAGACGGTCACGACGCAGACGGGAGGGGGCAGGACGGTGTGTGGAACGGCGCCGGACCAGGACGCAAGAGGAACAGTCCTCATACCGTGCAGTCTTATTATCCAAAGGGGTTCGGATTCTTCAGCCGCCGGAAAGAAAATAATTAATAAAGGTTTTCAAATAAATAAATAAAAAAAGAGGAGTTTCTTTCTTTTATTTGAGTATACTACGATTAAAAAATATAATAAGTTGATTTTCTTTTGTTGGTTCAATAAGTTGAGTTTAACTATTGAACGATAATTGTTATTTGCATTGGACAAGCGAGTTCAATTCAAGATTTGTTTTTATTCGGAATTACGAGCGGGATTTGTGATTAGTCTTGCGAGTAGACGATTCGGTTTTGAAAAGTTGTTCAGAAAATGGCTAACGGGGATAGACCATCACCGGTTGTGATTAAGGATCAGAGTACCACAACTTTACAATGTCCAATATTAACAGAAACAAATTACAACATCTGGGCTATTTGTATCAAGGCGGTATTCAAGGTTCATGGAATACTGGAAGCTTTAGAACCAGGCAAAAAGGAGGGAGAGGCCAATCATGATGACATGGCGGGTTGAAGGTTCGAGAGGCAAAGATTGAGTAGGAAGGATAAGTCAGTTAGTTACCAAAGTAGCCAATTTGGGAACCACCTACGAAGACAAAAAGCTAACCAGAAAGTTATTAGGCTCTGTTCCAGCAAAGTATGTTCCAATTGTAGCTTCAATTGAACAATTCGCAGATTTGAAGGCCATGACGTTTCAGGAAGCAATCGGTAGACCGAAGACGTTCGAAGACAGGACTAAGGGTATCGTGTTAAATTTTCTGTGAAAAGTCTAAAAGACCTTTGTGTTAATTAAATAAAAATACCATGGAAATTTAAAAGATTTATTATATGGCCCACTTGTTAAAACACAACCCCACCCCTGCCACTCTCCACTTTGATTTGTACCCTTAAAGAAATTGCCATGTAATTGCTTTAACTTAAAATAATGCCATGGAACTGGAATGTGAATAAGATTTCAATGGGGGTGTAAGGAGTTGATGTATGAAAATAGGGGGTCTGGGTAAAATTCATATGTCACATTTCACTCATCTCAACCCCACTACCAAACCAAGCCACCGCCCACCTAACAGCCACCCTCACACAACCGTCGTAGCCGTTTCCGTTCACCCACCCCACCTATGCACCTTCTTCTTCGTATAAGATCACAAGCAAGGGTAGGATCGTAAAAATCCCATCATCAACACTCTCATATTCTCTCACTTTACTCTCTCTCTCTCTCTCTCTCTAAGAAACCCACTCTACCTTGTGATTTACACCCGCAATAACCGGACCTCCAATTACACATAACAGGAAACTCGAACTCGTGTTTGTCTTCATCCGCAATCGGATTCACCGTTTCTGTGTGAGGATTTGTGTTTACGTGACTATTGTCGATACTATTATCGTCGGTGAAACTAAAGATATCATCGTCATTGAAGTTATTCTGTGTGAGAAGCTTTGTGGTGTTACGTAGATTGTTGAATCGGACTCTGGTTCGTCTCACCTTGAATTTCCCTGGTTTTGTAAAATAACACCTATAGTCCTAACTTTTGGAAATTACACCCGTGGTCCCTGTGGTTTGACAGTTTGTTACTCGGATAGTCCCTGGAGTGGATGGACGTTAGTTTTCTCAGTTAAGTTGATGTAAAAAGACTAAATTACCCTTACTAAGAGTTTAGTTATTATTTATACACACAAAACAAACAGCTTCTTCTCACATCTCTAACCCTTATCACCTACGGCTGCCATCACTACCACCACTTACCAACTACCTCCGGCAGCCACCACCTCCGGCGACGAGATTTGTAACCAGCTAACGACCCAGCGAGATCTAACCCACCATCTTCGTCTTCGACAACTGCCCACACATGTCCGTCACTGATCTGGTCGGAATCTGCTTCTGAAAGTTACAACATGAACAACGGGACAGGGGTGCCATTGCCTCTAAATATTCTCACCGGAGTTCACCGGAATTTAACCAGAAGTTGCTATTCGTCGGTCCAATGAAAATCAACAAATCAGACATCATTAAATGTCGATCTAACTGAAAAAGAACATGCAGGGGGAAAACTTACCGAATCTTCGTTGGAACCCAACCTTTCGCTTTAGTTTGTTTATGTTGATGTCGTTGCCCAGTTTTTCATCACAGCTACCGTCTGAACCTTAGGTCTCTTAGTCGAAACCCTAGATTCAATCACTGGAGCCGTTTGAAACTAGCTAACGACCGGCAACGGAAATGAGCCGGTGGGGATGTTTTTTCAGAGAATATGAGGGTGGGGATGGGGGTGGGGGTGGCAGGTGGTGGTGGGGGTTTGCCTGAGAGAGAAAGAGAAAGAAAGAAAGAGTAGAGATAGTCAGTGTGTGTGTATGTGTTTTAGGGAGAGTGAGTGAGTGTGTGTGTGTTTGTTTATGTAGATATATATGTATGTGTGTTTGTGTGAATATTTTTTCTTATATTTTAATAAAAGCAAGGTAATTTTGTAATTTCAAATGGACTTAACAGAGAAAACTAATCGTCATCCACTCTAGGGATTATCCGAGTAACAAACTGTCAAACCACAGGGATCACAGGTGTAATTTCCAAAAATAGGTGTTATTTTACAAAACCACAAAGACCATCCGGGCATTTTACTCAAAGGGTAAAGGATGAAAAGGAAACTTAGGAAGTAATGGTACCATCAAGAATGCATATGGTACAAAATAAAAGTACAATAAAATTAAATAGCAGATAAGCAAGGGTAACAAAATTCTCATAATTATTGTTTGGTTAATATGATTGTATCTTCGTTGGAACCCTACCTTTCGCTTTAGTTTGTTTATGTTGATGTCGCTGCCCAGTTTTTCATCACAGCTACCGTCTGAACCTTAGGTCTCTTAGTCGAAACCCTAGATTCAGTCACTGGAGCCGTTTGAAACTAGCTAACGACCGGCAACGGAAATGAGCCGGTGGGGATGTTTTTTCAGAGAATATGAGGGTGGGGATGGGGGTGGCAGGTGGTGGTGGGGGTTTGCCTGAGAGAGAAAGAGAAAGAAAGAAAGAGTAGAGATAGTCAGTGTGTGTGTATGTGTTTTAGGGAGAGTGAGTGAGTGAGTGTGTGTTTGTTTATGTAGATATATATGTATGTGTGTTTGTGTGAATATTTTTTCTTATATTTTAATAAAAGCAAGGTAATTTTGTAATTTCAAATGGACTTAACAGAGAAAACTAATCGTCATCCACTCTAGGGATTATCCGAGTAACAAACTGTCAAACCACAGGGATCACAGGTGTAATTTCCAAAAATAGGTGTTATTTTACAAAACCACAAAGACCATCCGGGCATTTTACTCAAAGGGTAAAGGATGAAAAGGAAACTTAGGAAGTAATGGTACCATCAAGAATGCATATGGTACAAAATAAAAGTACAATAAAATTAAATAGCAGATAAGCAAGGGTAACAAAATTCTCATAATTATTGTTTGGTTAATATGATTGTATCTTCGTTGGAACCCTACCTTTCGCTTTAGTTTGTTTATGTTGATGTCGCTGCCCAGTTTTTCATCACAGCTACCGTCTGAACCTTAGGTCTCTTAGTCGAAACCCTAGATTCAATCACTGGAGCCGTTTGAAACTAGCTAACGACCGGCAACGGAAATGAGCCGGTGGGGATGTTTTTTCAGAGAATATGAGGGTGGGGATGGGGGTGGCAGGTGGTGGTGGGGGTTTGCCTGAGAGAGAAAGAGAAAGAAAGAAAGAGTAGAGATAGTCAGTGTGTGTGTATGTGTTTTAGGGAGAGTGAGTGAGTGTGTGTGTGTTTGTTTATGTAGATATATATGTATGTGTGTTTGTGTGAATATTTTTTCTTATATTTTAATAAAAGCAAGGTAATTTTGTAATTTCAAATGGACTTAACAGAGAAAACTAATCGTCATCCACTCTAGGGATTATCCGAGTAACAAACTGTCAAACCACAGGGATCACAGGTGTAATTTCCAAAAATAGGTGTTATTTTACAAAACCACAAAGACCATCCGGGCATTTTACTCAAAGGGTAAAGGATGAAAAGGAAACTTAGGAAGTAATGGTACCATCAAGAATGCATATGGTACAAAATAAAAGTACAATAAAATTAAATAGCAGATAAGCAAGGGTAACAAAATTCTCATAATTATTGTTTGGTTAATATGATTGTATCTTCGTTGGAACCCTACCTTTCGCTTTAGTTTGTTTATGTTGATGTCGCTGCCCAGTTTTTCATCACAGCTACCGTCTGAACCTTAGGTCTCTTAGTCGAAACCCTAGATTCAGTCACTGGAGCCGTTTGAAACTAGCTAACGACCGGCAACGGAAATGAGCCGGTGGGGATGTTTTTTCAGAGAATATGAGGGTGGGGATGGGGGTGGCAGGTGGTGGTGGGGGTTTGCCTGAGAGAGAAAGAGAAAGAAAGAAAGAGTAGAGATAGTCAGTGTGTGTGTATGTGTTTTAGGGAGAGTGAGTGAGTGTGTGTGTGTTTGTTTATGTAGATATATATGTATGTGTGTTTGTGTGAATATTTTTTCTTATATTTTAATAAAAGCAAGGTAATTTTGTAATTTCAAATGGACTTAACAGAGAAAACTAATCGTCATCCACTCTAGGGATTATCCGAGTAACAAACTGTCAAACCACAGGGATCACAGGTGTAATTTCCAAAAATAGGTGTTATTTTACAAAACCACAAAGACCATCCGGGCATTTTACTCAAAGGGTAAAGGATGAAAAGGAAACTTAGGAAGTAATGGTACCATCAAGAATGCATATGGTACAAAATAAAAGTACAATAAAATTAAATAGCAGATAAGCAAGGGTAACAAAATTCTCATAATTATTGTTTGGTTAATATGATTGTATCTTCGTTGGAACCCTACCTTTCGCTTTAGTTTGTTTATGTTGATGTCGCTGCCCAGTTTTTCATCACAGCTACCGTCTGAACCTTAGGTCTCTTAGTCGAAACCCTAGATTCAGTCACTGGAGCCGTTTGAAACTAGCTAACGACCGGCAACGGAAATGAGCCGGTGGGGATGTTTTTTCAGAGAATATGAGGGTGGGGATGGGGGTGGCAGGTGGTGGTGGGGGTTTGCCTGAGAGAGAAAGAGAAAGAAAGAAAGAAAGAGTAGAGATAGTCAGTGTGTGTGTATGTGTTTTAGGGAGAGTGAGTGAGTGTGTGTGTGTTTGTTTATGTAGATATATATGTATGTGTGTTTGTGTGAATATTTTTTCTTATATTTTAATAAAAGCAAGGTAATTTTGTAATTTCAAATGGACTTAACAGAGAAAACTAATCGTCATCCACTCTAGGGATTATCCGAGTAACAAACTGTCAAACCACAGGGATCACAGGTGTAATTTCCAAAAATAGGTGTTATTTTACAAAACCACAAAGACCATCCGGACATTTTACTCAAAGGGTAAAGGATGAAAAGGAAACTTAGGAAGTAATGGTACCATCAAGAATGCATATGGTACAAAATAAAAGTACAATAAAATTAAATAGCAGATAAGCAAGGGTAACAAAATTCTCATAATTATTGTTTGGTTAATATGATTGTATCTAAATACCATCCCTCCCCCCCCCCCCCAACCCCATTTACTTGATGCACCTGTGAAATTGAGTGTGGAGAGAGGAATTAGGGTTTGGTTATGGAGGAAGACGAAATTTGGAGGAAATTGATAGTTTGAATGGAGGTGGTTATTGTAGAGAAATAGGAGAGAGAGAGAGAGAGAGAGAGAGAGATTTATGGGAGAGATTATGAGAGGATTTGTTTAGTTTATTAATAAATTGTTTGTCTTTATAGTTTTTTAACATAGAGGTATTTTAGGCATTTCTATAAAAACTTAACGGTAAAATAGACGATGTTAAGTGGGTGGACTGTAATAGTTACGAAAGTGAAAGTACAGTGACTGTTTTGGCAATCTTAAACTAATAGACTGAAATCGTGATTTTCAACAAATCACAAGGACGAAAAACGTAATTAACTCTTTCATTTATTTATACACATATAATCATAAACAAATTATCAAAATTTAAAGTAAACCATAAAAGTTTTATTACTAGTACTTTAAGTGAAGAAAAGTAAAAGTTATTAATAATCCAAGGGGAAAATGAAAAATTACTAAAGGGTAAGGGATGAAAAGGAAAATTAGGAGGTAATGGTACCATCAAGAATGTATATGATACAACAATAAAAATAAAAGTGTAATAAACTCAAATAGCATATATGTAAGGGTAACTAATTCGCATAATTATTGTTTGGTTAATATGGGTGTGTCATATTAATTGTGTGGAGATAAGCGAATAATAACTTGTAACAGCGCACAAGACAACTATAAAAAAATTGAATTTTGCCAAAATCGACTTAAAATATACAGAAACTGGAATTTCATTAAACAAACCTGAAGCTGTGAAGACTGGTGACAAGACAACTATAAAAGAATTGAAATCTAAGACTATGGGAGTACCTCTTAGCTGATAGATATACATATTAATAGGACTAGATATACATTATAATACAAATAAATACTAATAATCCTATTCTATGTATAACTATCGGCTAAGAGTACCTACTAGTCGCCACCACAACCATCACTATTAGCACTGTTAGTTGCACCACCACCACCAACAATGGCAGGGGCAGGGGCAGCAAAGCCAAAGGTAGCAGCAGAGGTGGCAACCAGGGCGGCCCAGGTGCCAGGCAAGGAGATGAAGCAGTTGTGGACTGTTGCTGCAAATGCACCCTGGATACGGGTTTGCATAGAAGTTCTCTTCTACTCTAGGAGAGTCACGGACCTTCCTCTCATGAGGTGCTCCTAACCGGTCCATATGATTGCTCTTGGCTTGAGAACTAAACGTGTCCCATGTTATCGCTCCATTGTCCAACCGATCTATCAAGTTAACAAATTGTTGCCTGAATTCAACAACACAACACATGCAAATGATTAAATAATGTGCCGTTTTGGGTTATATTTCTAATAGTTTAATAATTAAGAAAAACTTAACTACGTACCTATTAGGGCTGATGGTCTTACGGAAGCCTTCAAACTTCCTATGCCCTTGGACCACCTTTGCCATATTCCCATCATAGGTATAAACAAAAACATCACTCTCAAGGGCAACAATATGATCAACTGCGGCAAGACGATTTTGATACTGCTTAAACGAGTCTAGTTCCTCTTGTGTCATGAGTGTGGTATGAGAAAACACGTTTGAGTACTCCTTCTGAAAGGCGTCCATGCTTGTATCGCCGTATATTTCACCTGCGACTATGTAAATTTGGGCGGTTGGAGGGTACCCCAAGGCTTTAAGGAAGAAAGCAGCTTCTCTGGGGGACATAGGACAGCCCCCTTGTTGTCTCCTTTCTTTGCTGTTTATTTCCTTTTCTTTCCAATGCTTCACACCATATCTCATGGCTCTTAGCTCCTCTGCTTCATCTACTGTCAAGTTGTGGCTGCACCCTGTGAATGCAAGCATGTCTTTCTCATATCTGCAAGTCAATTTTTTTCACTTTCAAGAACCGCAATTTGACCTTCTTGGAATTCATAGCCCCAATCATCAAATTTAACCCTCAGCTAGGAATTCGAGTAATCATATTTCATCAAAATGGGCATAGAGATTTATCTCAAAACACTGACTAATAATTGCATTTGAATGGTTGACTTTCAAAGTCAAACAGACTGCAGTTTTATTAAAAGGAGATAAAATAACATAACTGATCTTACTGTATAACTTGATTTTTGTGATTGCATTGTAATAAGTTTGGAGTTAACATTAGTGACAGATGAAGTAAGATTACCTTAAATGAAGAGCAATATAAGGTTCTCCTCTGCTCCTAAGTCTATCAATCAACTTTTTTCCTAGCTCCTGAATCTCCTGAGAGTAACGAAGGGCCTCATAGTTGGCTCAACACCTAAGCTTTTGAAAAGAGGGAGCAAGTCCATTGTTGACAAGTCTTGAATCTGTATGCGTAATTACTTTGTGTTTCTTTATTTCTCCTTTCAGATTTAAAGATTGTACGTACACATACATACCTTTGACCATGAAATAGGAGCCTTAAGATGTGGTTTTTTACTCATTAATTCTGGTGGTAAAGGCTCTACAACCTCAATATCTTCTTTTAAAACATCCATATATAAATAAACAGAAGATTTTAAAAATCCATCCATATATAAATAAACTATTTATGCATCTTTGTTTGATATAACTGCAGGTTTTGTTGTCCCAAGAAATAAAGAAAAATATTCAAGAGTTTGAACTCTAGTGAAAGTTCTTCAGATACAGAACTCCCACTCATATATAATAAATAAACAGAAGATTTTAAAAATCCATCCATCTGCCCAAAGCAATTCAAAAGTCTTAACAAGGTATTAATAAGTCTAATTTTCAGTGGTCTGATTCAAAAATGTTAAAGAACATCAATGTTCATTCCTGACTCACAATATTATGTAAGGCATGTTCATCAAAACATTAAGAAATAAGCATTATATTCCATTCCAAGTCAACTAGAAAGATGATCAATCAATGAAATGTGAGATTGGTATATTTTTAGTCTGTCTAATCACAAAGAAGAAAACAACATTTCTACATTGGACTAATTAATGGCAGTAAGTTGTACTATCACCATGTTAGCAAGTTGTTCTTGTCACTTGATCCACATCTGGTCATCAAGGATTACGGCTTTTCACTGCACAACAAGTGTAATCAATTAATTAATAGACTGAATAATCTTTTGTGTTGACATATAAACAGCCACAGCATTATTAATACTTACCAGGACTAAACACTTTGATGCATTTTGTTACAGACTTCACTGATGTCACCGAATTAGGCCCTGCACCTGTCACAAACAGCTTTAGAACCCTAAAACATATATTATGAAAGCAAGTTACTTTTGGTAAATCTTTTACCTGCAGTATTCATGTCTTGCTCAGATCGGATTTCTGTCACCATAGAAGACATTCCCGAAAGAAGTTCATGACCACCTGTGCTGTCATCCACCATTGTGTCCGGTGATCTAAATTGAAACAAAATGGTTAGAGTTTGTTGACAATACTAAAACAACAAAAACAAAATAAATGTTGAAAGCCTTACCCTGAAAGGCACTCAGGAGAAGATCCATTATCCGGCTGGCAGAAGTCAAGATCAAAATCACCCAACAAATCAGTCAGATTGAAATCTGCCCCTAAACAATCTAAATTAGGCAAGTCAAAGTCAAATGCGTCCTCTTCAGAAGGAGACTCCGTATTCCCATCAGAAGTCAACGGCTCTGCCACCGTTTCAGAAGTATCAAAATCCAGCCTTCCTTTAACATGATCCCTGCTGGTGCTAAACCTTTTCGAACTTGTTTTCAACGGAGATGTAATGCAATGATTCCTCTCAATTGAATAGACCGACACTTGCTTCATAGGACTCACTTGAATCGTCTCGGATGTAATAACAGTACGGTTAGTGGATGTAAATTGCTGGGGTGTGACTGTTTTCTTGTTACTTGAAGGCGGAGTCTGGTTATCCCCAATTGGGGAGACGGTTGGAGAAGGAGAGGGTGTTTGAGGACCAGGATTGAAAAGACACTTGGCAACGCTAGAACCTTGAACCGGTGACAGATCAGTAGGTGTGGTGTTTGATGGAACGGGAGTGATTTGTTGTTGACTATTTGATGTTATGGCAGGTGGTTTGACAGAAGCAGAAGACTTGACTAATTGTTGGGTGCGAGTTCGCTTTGAAGTTGATGGAGCAGCAGGGGCATTCTGCCCCCTTCTCTTCTTTAAGGCTGGTTGGCTTGTAGTTGGAGTTGAGAAATTAGTGGATTCTGATAGAGGTTTGGAGGTTGACATCATGACTGGGGTGTTGTTCACTGTAAAACAGAATTCAATTCACTGTCAGATTTTATAACAAATCCCAAACCTTTAGGTACGTTGTGAGGATTAAGATGAACATTCTCATTTCATGTTATGAATTTACATCAATCAAGATAGATGGTAAACGAGCAACAAGCTACACCGCTTACCATTTTACAAATTGACCCCCATTTTACAATGGCTCAACTTTATTCAATACCCATTTGCATATCTCTAACAGTTTCCAGATCTAACTCAGACGATTTTCAATCTATAATAGACCTAGATGGGCGGGCAAACTTTAATAATAATTTATCTCGTTTTCATATATATAGTTGAGTTGAATTGAAAGAAATTAGCAGTAATGGTTATAAATAATAATAATAATAATAATAATAATAATAATAATAATAATAATAATAATAAAATAATAAAAGCATTAAGCAAGAAATGACCTGATGAGAGAAGGGGGGGCCTGAGCATAGAAGGAGATGGGAGAGGAGCAGCAGTGGAAGTAGAAGTGGAAGTATAAGCATTCATAGCATCCTGCATTCCTCGGAGCAAGGTTTGGACCCGAAACTTCTCCTGGTCTAATCGAAGTTTCTCTTGATTTAACAACACCTTCTGCTCCTTTAAACAGATATACTCGTCCAACATATCCCCCAGACTCAAGAGGCTCTTGGGGGCCTCGTTCACGGGGGACTTGGAGATGAGATGAGAAGCCTCGGTTCGAAATGTGGATCTGGTTCGAACGAAGTTGTTATCGGAGAGGTATCTGTCAACGATGAAGGCCACTTGAACCGGAGTGACCTTGCCTTTGCCGATTACGTTGTCCGATTTCCTAGATCTGGTTTGCTTCCCCATTTCGGAATTGAGAATGTGCACAAGAAGATGAAGAGATCTATCTAACTACCTGTAGTCCTGTAGTACAAATAAGGGGAAGGAAGGAGGGGGCGCCAAGAATTCAAAGTTTTGGGTGAAGGAATGAATGTATGGAGGGAAATGTTCTTAAATTAGTGCGCCTAAATTTGTTTTGCATTTCTGCTCATCATTCTATTTAATTTATCCTTCCATTTATTAATTAAATTAATTTTCTTTTCTTTTTTTACACTAATTAATGATGTATTAATCTAATTTGTATAATATTAGGTAACAAAATAAATATATTTATTCATTTCAATACACTATTTTAACACAATATTATATTTAACAGTATAGGAGGTTGATTCATTACATCTGAACATGGCCGATAAATTTATTTGTGTTAAAAGTATCAGCTCTAAAATCATATATGCTTAAAATCTTGTAACCCGAAGACGACTCTTTCAGTGGCAAAGCTTGAGATTTCCGACCGGGAGGTCGAAAACGTATATACCAAAAATTTCTATAAAATCGGGGGGTCAAAAACGTATATACCCAAAAATTTCTATACAAAAACTATATACTCTCCACTACTTAGTGAAAAGTTCGAGGGGTCGGTTACTCCCACAAAGCTACGCCCTTGGACTCCTTACCACATCTAGCTAAACAAGTTAAAGGGTTGACACGTCATAAACATATTAAATGAGTCGTAAGCAGGTGTTAATAAAATGATTAATGGGGTACATATATGAGTGTGTTTAATCAGACAAGTTAAACTCAGCAATCCAAAAAACGACATGTTTAATATAAAGATTTGACGAACTAAATATTGGTTATTTTCATTAGTGACATGAAAAAACAATTAAGTAAAAGTAATTGTCTATTAGTGCACTTAAATGCCGTTCAAAAAGAAATTAGTGCACTTAAATTATTTGGCATTTTTGGTCAGAATGATATCGAGGGACGATTAATAGTAACTTTATTTTTAAAATAATATATAGTTTTTTTATTATTTTATTATTTAATATATAATATAATAATAGTTTATTACTATATTTACTTTAATTAACATATTTTCTTTTTTTAAACATCTATTTCCTTTACTTTTTTTAATAATTGTTTTTCTTTTTTTAACATATATTAATTTATCGATTAATTTGATACTTCATTAATAAGTTACGTTTATAACTTTTTTCTAAAAACTTAAGTTTATAGTTGTGCTTGATTTCTTTCCTTGACATTCCGTGATAATTTTGTTAAAACGAGGTTATACTCAAAATAAATTCTTTATTTGGTATCATAAAACGGGACGGTGATAAACTAAATCGTTCTAATGGTTTGACTTTCTAAACAACATGCTTTATTTTAAAATCACGTTTGTTTTACATTATCATTTGCTCGGTTCCGCTGCATTGCGCGATACAAAAAAACTAATTCTAATTAAGTTTAATCCTTCCATTTATATAACTACTATTATTTTTTTAACTTTATTTACAGTTATTATAGATGTAAAATACATGGTAACAAAATAAATATATAGTAAATGTATGTGGTACTTTCAATAGAGCAGCTTGTTACCAGGTCCCTTTTCTAAATTTATCTTTTTAGCAAAGTCACAAAATTTCAAGTTAGAGTGGAATAATCAAAAGAAGAATAAGAACGAATGGAATAACTCTCCAAAAACTTTTATTATAAACAAAAAAATATAACTAAAAAAACTTGATTACAATAACACATAAACCATAACTCGGTTTATCTTCTCTTATCTCTTAATAATGTCTAAGCATACATTGGTTTATATAGGCTAACCCTAACTTGGTGGCCAAGACATTACCAAATATAATTATAACATAATTAGGAAACTTAATCAACTATGACCAACTTGTCAACAATGATCCCTCAAGTTCACCGACTTGTGACTTGAACTCCTTTACCACCCTTTCTCATCACAAACTTGTGATGAGTCGGGAATTAGGGATTAGCACGGTACCCGTTCGGTACCGAACCGGTACCAAAAAACGGGAACCGGTACCGGTACTGGTATTTACCATTGTTTTACCCGTAAATACCGGTACAGTACCAGTACTGAATATACCCGGTACGGTTCGGTACCGATTCGATACCAGTACCCGGTACCAAATGCTCATCCCTATCGGGAATTACCGCCAACAAAATTAGCCTTTAAAATTAACCAATATAATCGTCAATCAAAATAGTCATTGACCTTATAATAATGAAATGAATGATACGATGACACGCCATGTCCTTGTGTGTTGACAAGACTAGGGGTGTTGATCGGGTTTTTTTTTTAAACTAGGGTCATTCCCTAGTCGCGCGTTGCGCGATATACATTATGATTAGCATATATAAAGTATTAAAACGTTTTTTTTTTCAGATCTCGTGTATTACATGTTTGATTTCCGAGTTTAATCTTTATCATGTTTGGTATCTTTGCACTAAAATCTTTATCATGCTTCATGTTTAATCTTTATATATAAATGGACATTGAACTCCATAATTCGGAAAACCATTAGAAGAAATGGCAAACGGTTTTTTTTCTTGTTGGAGATACTCTATCCATAAAAAAACTCCCAAAGAGTCCTAAAGCTGCTACATTTCACAAAAAAAGTACGTACATATTGAATCTGTTCAGTACTTCAAATGGCTCATTAACTCTAAAAAGCATTATATTCAAGAACAGAAATGAAACAACAAACAAATTTGACAAAAATAAGGTTAGACAAACAGTTTTTTCTACTCTTCAGGTTATCCAAGATCTACTTGAAGAAGTCAAAAGCAAGAGAGTTGTGATCATTACTCCTTCAAAACCATAAGGTTGACTCGAATAATTTGACCGATACTAAAGTTGTCATTTTGAACCGTGCGCAACCTACACATTTTGCAACCTCTATTAGTTGGCTAATAAGTGATTTAATCAATATCTTCAGCAATTGTATATGGATGTGGATTATCACTCCAAAGTTCTAAACTCTTGATGCCCCCTTATTCATAGGTGAACTTGTGTTAGAATGCTTTCTACATGACCTTTTTTTCCTATAAAAAAGTATGACTTCTCCATTGTCTTAATAATATCAACAATTAACATAATTTTAAATTAAAAGTACCTTCACTTGCAGCAGCAGAGTAATGCGGTTGATGCGGAAAGCGTTATAGTTTGTCACCATATCTCGCATTCTCGCCCACCTACAACTGTTAATTTGTCACCACGACCCAATCTGTCCTCAGAGTTGCATCGGTTGATGCGGAAAGCGTTATAGTTTTCATAAAGACAGCAACAACTGGGAATTTCAAATAAATCAACCATAACTTTCACCACAAAATGCCTTCCAAACATGATTTAAAATAGCATCAATCCTCTTTATCATATTTTTATTATTATTTTTATATAAATACCACTATAGGGGAAGGTTCATTTGAGAAGAAAATTAAATTAAGAAGAAAAAGAACAAAGGGTAGAAATGTAAAACATTAAATAATTTTTTTTCAACCCATTTATTATTATCTTTGACTAATTAATTAGTCATAAACAATATCATCCTCCACACTTAAATTTTTGATTACACACATCAAACTTTATCCTATACGTTTTGAAATTTATCCTACACATATTGAAACTTATCCTACACAACTCGTAATTCTTCCTACACACCTCGTAATTTATGCTACACTTTAAATTATATATTTTTTCTTTTTCTTTTTTGAAAATTATGTTTTTTTAAATAAGTTACAAATTTAATGTAGTTAGCTACCAATGAATGATCCATCTAAGTTTTCCAATATACCCTTACAGTAATATTAAATACAAAAATTAAATGAAGTAAAATGAAGCATTCTTATTGGTTGAAATTTTCTTCTTTTTTATTCTTACAAAAAAATTCTTCTCATTTGAACTCTCCACTACCACTATATGGCTGGTTCATATCCTCATAGTGTCTCATTTTATTACACCATGTATATTTTTTATCCAACAATTGATGTGAATATAATAAGTTAATCACAACAATTAATCCCAAATTAATATCTAATTCTATAAACAACTGTTCCTTACTAACCTTTTATTCAGCTGGATATCATTATCTTCAAAGAAACAATAAAGCCAAGATACTTTGTAAATGTCAGATTTACCAAACCGGTTAGAACTAATTTTGTAACATATATCCATACTATAAAACCGTGTTGTAGGCTACCAATTTGACACTCAAATAATATATATATATATATATACATACACACACATAGCCACAAAATCCATCATTTAAAGTTAAAAACACCTCAAAAAATGAAAAGAGTAAAAGCCATTCAGTATAAAACATCAAACTCACCAATTCGTAACACATACAGATGAATTCGAAAATTTTCTGGTGCAAATAGGTCATATGGATTAAGAGGTGCGTACCAATTAGAGTTGGAACTTCATACATGATGTTCGTCATCAGCGAGTTATAGTTGGATACTTCGAATAAGATGAGGATTTGAGATAATAGAAATAATTAGGGTTAGGGCTTGTGAAATACATGTAGCGAACCTGGATATGTGAGCATGTAAGAAAGGAGAAACCATGGCAGATATGAAGTCGAATCTATGTCCTTAAATCCAAGTACGATTTAAGTGGATAGCAGGAAGTATTACTTGATTTACGATAATCACATCGGTGGTGAGCCTAACCGTTGTCATGGTCGTCGTCTACATAGCTTCTCTCTCTTAAACCCTCAACCGTTATTCCGTCGCCGGAATCAGGTGGCGCCGCCGTGCTCCGCTGTTGACAGATCAGCCTAAGCGTTTACAGATTCTTTGGCTTAAGTTAGATCTCCTGGAATCGACCTGCTTTGGATCAAAGTTTTCATTATGCTGCTACAATCAATGGGCTGCTACTACAATCAATAGGCTTTTGACAATTGATCTCTTCAATAATCTCTGACACGTTACATCAAATTAGGAGATAAACAATGACATCCACACAAAATCAGGTCCAACTCTGTCCAAAAAGATTTTATGCACTAAGTATTGGAAATCAAATAAACAGCCAAGAGCCATCATGGAGACATCAGGAGTGTCTAGTTATCATGTAGGTGCAATGTTTTTGGTGTCATGGATACTTATCCTAGACTCAAATCTTGCTGGTGTTGCTAGGGTTGTAAATGAACTGAACGAATGTTCGTTCGTTAAGGAACAAACTTGTTTTTGAACTGTTCACGAACGCTTACCGAACGAGATTTTTTGTCCGTGTTATGTTCATGAACATAAATGAACACAATCGACGTTTATGAACACAAATGAATACAATATTCAAATATGCATTTTCATCACAAACTTTACGACGAATCCACAAAAAACAAGTAAACACTTAACATAATTATCCGAACACAGTTGACATGATTATCAGAAACATGATTAGCACAAAAGTATGAGTTTGTCAGCGTTTAACACAAACTAAAATTGAAATAGTGAAATGAGGGATGTTGTGAGAGGCATATAAGATAAGTAGGGTTTAAATATTTTAAACTAGAAATGATAAAACAAAGGGTTATTGGATTTTATCACCCCCAACTATTGGCTATTGGCCGCTACCACCCTCAACTATCACTTTCACGCCCGCCCCCCCCCAACCTAACACTTAGTGTGTTCTGTCACCACGTCGTTAACTAATCACTAACTTTTGATCCTGTTTTTAAACCTTTGGGGGTGTCATAGGGATCTTAGAAAGGTTTTAGGGATCTTTGGAGACCCCGGTCCGACCTTTGACCCCGTAAGGCGACTGGGTCGACCTCCGATCCGGTCCTGAAAACCTTGCATATATAACATAGAAAAATGTTTCGTGGTGTATTTGGATGCTTATATGGGTGCATGAGATTAAGAAATGTAAAACAAAGGGTATCTTTTTTCGTCGACGACTTGTAGTTAGTGGTATCAAGGTGTGTAGAAGATGTTTATTTTCCTGTGTGGTTGTCTCATCCTTACTTATGTGTATGAGGGTTCAAATCTCGTGCCACACATAAATGTATATTTAGGATTATATTTATAGGATGTGTAAGATGCTAACTTTTAGAAATATGATACACCAAAAGACGTAGCTGTAAGTTCGTATAATTAAGATGAATTACAAGTTTAATACAACTAATCTTATATGTTTAGAAACGACTTATTCAATATTTATCATTTTTGTTGTCCCTCATTGATACAACATATACCATAATTCAAGTGCCTGAAACCTTATTTTATCATGTTACAATGTTCATTAGAACCACTTTAGCCATACACTCTCACACCTTACTCCAAAACGACAAACCTATAATAGATATTCACATGTTTCTAGAAAAGAAAATCCCAAAACAACCTAATGACTGGTCACATTAAACCAGACTATGTTTATCTCGTTAAACACTGCGGACCGAACCGATATTCCTAATTAACGCATGCTTGTGTATATAACAACCGTAAACCGACACCCTCGTAAATTTTCCGACACTCTAAAAATATTTAAAATATCCCAATATGTCCCTAAAAACACCCCATACGTGAATTCGGGCCCCGAATACCTTAAATACTATTAAAAATAATTAAAAATTGAGTTTTAAAGTTGTCGCGGGCCGCGTAGACTTCTTAAGAGTCTTACGCGGGCCGCGAGAGATCAAGAACGCGGAAACACCCTGGGGCGCCACGTGGCCCAACACCTGGCAGACCTATAAGCTGACCAAGCCAAGCTATCGCGTTGACCGGGTTTGACGCGGGCCGCGTAGCCCGTTGTTGACACTTACGCGGGCCGCGTAAAAGTGGAAGTGAGGCCCTATATAAAGGAGCCATCGGATCTCAGTCGAATTCGTTCAGTTTTCTTTTCTCAATCTCAATTTCTAAAGTGTAGGCATTATACTCGGGTATTATACCCCCCTAAATAGCGAGGTTCTGCTACGATGTAAGTATCATAACCCCTGGAGACGTATTAGATACTCTGCCCGATTGATCTAGGGTTCCGTAACGGCCGTCGTGGTTCTGCCCGACGTAGTCGTTGGAATGCCGTCTCGGGGAGGGTATTGCTAATGTTAAAATGGGTTATTATACTAACACGTGTGCATTTGTGTAATTTATAGATTATTCCCAGGAAATCCTTACTGAAAACCCTAAGACAGCAATGTGAGTTATCTTCTTTTTATAAACCTATTTTGTGAACTGTTTTTACAAAACCTTAAATATTTTTCCATGCGAATAACAGTTATTGAGTATTTGTAAGAATGCAATTAAAGTCGGTAAATTTGGGGTTTGTATACAAAATTTGTTACAACCTTGATAGGAGTAACATGACCATAAGTCGGAACGACAGTACCGTGTGGTGGTAATTGATATAACTTGGAAACAATATAATTGCAGATGCGCCCTCAATACTATGAAATGGTTTTTATGATAACTTGATTAAACTGGGATTCACTCACCAGTATTTCCCACTGACAAAATGTTCTTAAAACGCATTTCAGGTAACAAAATATGAAAGCCAAATAGAAGCCAGCTGGACAGCACTGAAGGCTTGGAAAAGTGGCAATAAAGTTACCTAAAGATAAAATAGATGTTTTTATTAAATAAAATAGGGTGTATCCCTATGAAAATGTGTGTAGTGGAAACTTGGGTTTTACCCATGTGTTTAATATTATGGAAATGTGGTATTTTACTCTGATAAATATTTCCTAACTACGGTCCTGATGAAAATTCCGCTGCCAAATTAGACAATAACGCGATACCACCGAAATTGGCTCGCGGTCGCCCGTTCCCGGGGATTAGGGATCAGGGGTTGCGACAGAAGATGGTATCAGAGCTAAGCCACTGATTCAGCCACATAAGTGTTCTGCTGACGTCAAAATTCAAAGTGTTGGGAAATAAATTACGGAACTAAGTGCATAATTGTATTTTCTTGTTATGTGTTATCTGACTATTTGTTAGTTTACAATATGAGCGACCAAGGACCATCTGACGCGTATCGTCAATTGTCTGGTTCACCTAGCAGCGAAGGTGCCTCTTCTCAGCCTGCCCTCTCGGGGTACTCTGCTGATACAGAAGAAGGAATATTCGTATTTAAGGCTCAATCTGAAGAGCCATTTCCTCAGAAAAAGAGGGGATAGTTCAGTAGGGGAGCCCACGAGCGTAGAAAGCATATGAAAAAGTTACAAGAGTAGAGAGCACTAGCCGCAGCTAAAAGAGAAACTGATGCATATGCCGAGGATATGCTTAATAGGGGAATAGCTAATATCCATATCTTAGCAACCACAACAGCTGACCCTAACCTGGAGCAAATGCTAGCACCTCAACCACAACAACCAATTCCTGACCAACCGATGGAGATAGAAAACCCTGAAAACCAAGTAGAAATGCATGACTTCAATCCAGAGGAAATACCTAGGGTACCCGCACCAAATCCCTTAGACCCAAATTACGACCCCTGCTGGGACGACAATAGGGATTATGTGCCACGTTACCACATGCAAGAAGACATGCCCATGTCAAACCTAGGAGCCTACCCAGGGTTAGATCCTCTAGATCCCTATTTCGACAACGATGTGTACATTAGGGAGATCTTAGAGAACCCTTACCCATTTCAGGCCCCTACACCTCCATACCAGGAACTCGTACCCCAGATTCCGAACCCAGTCTAGCAGTCCTAGAACCTGCACCCCCAATGAGTACAGACAATGTACAAGAACTTAGGACTTTTGATGAGGAAATTTTAGAGAGTAGTGAAAGAATGAGACAGGTGGGAGATCGTCTCGTATGGAAATACGATGAGCGCAATATGAATTTCTGGATGAATCCATATCCATGAATGTGATGGTGGAAACGGTAGTAATAGTAATAATAATAATAATATAATAGATAATAAAATATGTGAGTATGTGTTAGGAAAAAAAAACTACGAATGCCTATTACTAGTAGTGTAACTTTAAATTTCAGTTGGTATTGTAATTTTTATTTCAGTACTAGTGTGTAATAGACGCATAGTATATGAATAGAGTAAAAGTCGCAATGCTCGACGCTTTTGACCAAAGTGTGTGTCATGTGATTGGCTATATTCAAATATTATTGATGATATTAATATGTGGTAAATGTTTAATATTCAGATGAACAACGAAGTAAATCAGGAAAACCAGAATGATAATATCCAGAATGACAACAACTCGAATAATGATAATCTGAATAATGAGAATCCGAACAACAATAACAATGGAAATCAAGTGGATAATAGTGCCATCCAACACATAGTGGCACAAGGAATCATAGATGCGATGCCCTTTATTATCCAAACTGTTAAGGAAGCAGATAATAAAAGTAAGCATAGCAGTAAGCGACCAATTGAACCGGAACACAGCGTGAACAATGGACCCGTACTTCAAGTGCCCATTCCTAAAAGAAGAAGAACCATGTCATATGGTTGTTCTTACAAAGAATTCGGGTCCTGCAAACCAATAGAATTATCGGGCAATGAAGGACCCATTGCAGCTCTGCGCTGGATAGAAAAGACTGAGGCTGTTTTAAAAATAAGCAAGTGTGCTGAAGAAGATAAGATAATGTTTGCTTCTAATCTGTTTAAAAACTCAGCCCTAGAATGGTGGAACAATATCCTCCAGTCAAGAGGGAGTGATAGGGTATACAACATGGAATGGGAAGAATTTAAAAATATGGTAGAAAGGAAATTCTGCCCTCCCAATGAAAAGAAGCAGATAGCAAATAAGTTTTTGAATCTTAGGATGACGGGGTAGATAGTAAGGGGTATACTACTGCATTCTTTGAATATGCTAGAATAGTACCAACCCTTGCATCACCTGAACTGGTATTAATCTCCCGGTACATCTAGGATTAATCGGGGAGATTAGGCATGTAGTCAAGGCAGCTATACCTCAAACCATAGAAGAAGCTGTAGAACTAGCCAATACCTTGACAGATGAATTAACCCGTACTAGAGAAGAAGACCAGAGGAGAAACCTATCTCAAAGGCTTACTCAATAATTCCGTTCTGGGAATTTAAACAGTAGGAATGTACGTTCTACCTCTGCACCGTACTGCAAAACCTGCAGAAAGAAGCATTCAGGAAAATGCTCCACTTACTGCAATTTAAGCAAAGTACCAGGACACAAGGAAGAAACTTGCAGAAGGAAGCCTACGAATGGATTGTGCTTCAATTGTGGAGAAAAAGGTCATATCAAGCCAAATTGTCCGAAATTGGCTCCAGCTGCGAACAACAAGAACACTAAAAATGCAAGAGCATTTGTTCTAACTGCAGATGAAGCCAAGATGATTCCGGACATCATAGCTGGTACGTTTTTAGTTAATGATATTTTTGCTAAAGTATTATTTGACTCTGGTACAAACCAAAGTTTTATCAATACTTCATTTTGCAAACTTCTAAATCAATCATTAACTAAACTACCACAAGAATGTCTAGTAGAGACAGCAAATGGAGAAACCGTTAGGATTTCTGAAATCTTGCAGGGAGCAAGAATAGAAATTTTTAATCAAAAATTTATTGCAAACCTTTACCCAATGAACCTGGCAGGATTTGATGTTGTGTTAGGAATGGATTGGTTAATAACCAATAAAGCTAATATTTTATGTGATCAAAAGTCAATTCAAGTGAAATCAACAAGGGGTGAAAAGATCACAATTAAGGGAGATAAACCATCTAGATCCACTAAATTCATCTCTGTGATGAAAACTGCAAGTTATATAAGAAAAGGATCTATAGTGTATTTGATTTCTATAATCACTAACACTAAAGGAAAAGAACTAAAAGACATTCCAGTGGTGTCCCAGTTTTCAGATGTTTTTCCCGAAGAATTGCCAGGACTACCGCCAGACAGGGAAGTTGAATTCAGAATCTATCTGCTACCAGGAACGGCACCGATTGCCAAAGCACCTTACCGTTTGGCACCCGCCGATATGCAGGAACTGAAGAAACAATTAGACGGTTTATTGGAGAAAGAATTCATATAGCTGAGCTCATCGCCATGGGGAGCGCCAATACTGTTCGTCAAAAAGAAGGACGGATCAATGCGTATGTGCATTGACTACCGTGAATTGAACAAGGTCACGATTAAGAATCGGTACCCATTACCAAGAATCGATGATCTGTTTGATCAACTGCAAGGAGCTCGATTTTTCTCTAAAATCGATTTAAGATCGGGATATCATCAATTAAATGTACAGGAAGAGGACATTCCTAAAACCGCATTTAGAACAACGTATGGCCATTATGAATTTACTGTCATGCCATTTGGTTTAACCAATGCCCCAGCTGCATTTATGGACATGATGAACCGAATATGTAAGCCATATTTGGAAAAATTCATATTTGTTTTTATTGATGATATTCTCATTTGCTCTAAGAGTAAAGAGGAGCATGCAAAGCATTTGCACTTACTTTTAAGTTTATTAAGATAGGAAAAGCTTTATGCTAAGTTTTCAAAGTGCGAATTTTGGTTAGAATAGGTACAATTTCTTGGACACTTAGTGATGAAGGAATTCATGTGGATCCAACAAAAATCGAGGCAATTACCAAATGGGAAACCCCTGAGTCGCCAACCGAGGTTAGAAGTTTCTTAGGATTGGCTGGTTATTATAGAAGATTTATTCGAGATTTTTCTAGAATAGCCATTCCTTTAACCAAGTTAACCTGTAAATCCATTAAGTTTGAATGGGATCAAAACAAGAAGAAGCCTTTAGAATCCTTAAGCAAAGACTAACCCATGCACCCATACTAGCGTTACCAGAAGGAACTGAAGACTTTGTAGTCTTTTGTGACGCTTTTAAGTTAGGTTATGGATGTGTATTGATGCAACGTCAAATAATTATAGCTTACGCATCTAGACAACTTAAGAATCATGAAGAGAATTATCCAACCCATGATCTAGAACTAGGAGCCATAATTTTTGCCCTTAAGATTTGGAGACATTACCTTTATGGTAGTAAGTGTCACACCCCGATTTCCACGTGTCTCACCGGTGGGCCCGGTGGGGGATTTACCGTGTACATTAGGGAGATCTTAGAGAACCCTTACCCATTTCAGGCCCCTACACCTCCATACCAGGAACTCGTACCCCAGATTCCGAACCCAGTCTAGCAGTCCTAGAACCTGCACCCCCAATGAGTGCAACAATGTACAAGAACTTAGGACTTTTGATGAGGAAATTTTAGAGAGTAGTGAAAGAATGAGACAGGTGGGAGATCGTCTCGTATGGAAATACGATGAGCGCAATATGAATTTCTGGATGAATCCATATCCATGAATGTGATGGTGGAAACGGTAGTAATAGTAATAATAATAATTGTTTTGGTCAAAAATCACACAAGGATAATGTAACCAAACTTTATGTAAACGGGGTATGATGCTTGGTTAGCTATGAAAGTAAAGGATCACTTCTGTGATGTGTTGGGGCTGGATTTTACTATAAATGATCCTTATACGTGATCCTGACCAGTGATCCTTGTTTCTTTGGCAGATAGTGATCCTCAGCCAGACTTCAGGATCAGGATCATGGGACGATATGGTGATCCTTACACTAACGGTCACTTCCACTTGTTACAAAATTATTTTGCAGGAACACCTAGCAGGATATGCCCTACACATCATGATCCAGGGACGCGTTTTCACAAATATGGCAAGAGCTAAATTGGAGATAGACGTTGTACCGGATATGGAAACTTAGCTTGATTAATGGGCAGCAATTTAGGCTAGATTATCTTTATTTCTAAAGGGGTAATGAGCTGATTAGTGGTCTATCTACCTAAAATAGGTCACCCACACATGTATAAATACCACTCTTCCTCATTCGGAAGAACACACACAACATACGACACAACTCTCAAACACTTAGACACTCAGTGATCCTTGTACTCAGCTCATTACTATCCGAAGTTGTAACTACATTTTTATTATATTGAAGTTGGTGATCGGTAGTTGCCATCACCCGAGGTTTTTTATGCCGGAGATCATACATTGATCAAGGGCTTTTTCCTCGTATAAATCATTGTGTCTTTGTATCTTTATCACAGAAGTGATCCTTTACTTTCATAGCTAACCAAGCATCATACCCCGTTTACATAAAGTTTGGTTACATTATCCTTGTGTGATTTTTGACCAAAACAGTTTGGCGCCCACCGTGGGGCAATTGGTGCTTCATTCATAAAGAAAATCTTTTGTTCGAAATCATTTCAAAGAGTTACATGGCTTCATCATTGAAGAACACCTCCACGGCGATGTCTGCAGTCACCTCAGCACAAACCACTCTACCTCCTCCACCGGCAGGATCCCAGAGAAATGCTGAGAAGAGACCAACCCCTTCTTTCTCTAAACCTCCATCTTCTTCTGCTATGAATTCTTCTATTCCCAGTACTAGTGATGTGTTTGCTTTAATTTTGCAGATGAAGGATCGTATGCAGCGGCAGGATGAAACTAATGACAGGATCCTCAGGGAGATTGGAGATCTCAAAAGACAAAAGAAAGCGGCAGAGGATCATTCCCCACTGATGCCAAAATCCTTGAGTTTTGAGACTCCAATGGTCACCTCTCAGCCATCAGGGATCCCAGACGTACAGATCACAGGGGAGACGAGAGGATTACATCTCAAGTCAGCAGCAATGACTCAGACATCGGGCTCGTATTTTCAGCCAGCAGGATCCTATCCTCAGTATATGGGATCCTTCATGAATCCGGGAGCCTATCCGGGGGCACAGCAGTTTTAAGGATCCTACTTTATCCCAGGATCATTCCAGGGCCAAGGATCCTCCTTTATTCCAGGATCATCCCAGGTTCAAGGATCCTCCTTCGTTCCAGGATCATCCCAGATACCAGGATCCTTACAGATGCCAGGATCCCTAAAAAGTTTGCAAACAGGGAGTCTAGATGTCCATCAAGGGGACTTCATTCCAATGCAGACCATTGCTTCCACTGGTCCCTCCGTTGTTCCAGAATCCCAGCAATATGGATTCCCTAACTTGAACCCAATGGGAGGTAACACTTTAAATAATTATCCTACTACTAACCTTAGATTCATGCAGGATACAGGTACCAATCATGTTATGGCCAGGGAACTACAGAAACTAAAGGACATGATCTCAAGTGTTCCAGGGGTAGTCAAGCCTATCCCAGAGATTGCAGATGGGAGCCACAAGGTATCTCGCTTTGCACCACCAATCTGTGATGCAGAGGTACCCAAAAGGTTCCATATCCCTACCATGAAGTTGTATGACGGCACAACGGATCCAGAGGAGCATATAGCACAATACAGGGAAAGGATGGAGATCAATCCTATCCCAGAAAAATTGAAGGAAGCATGCCTATGTAAAGGATTTGGATCTACTCTTACTGGATCAGCCCTTAAATGGCTGCTAAGTCTTCCCCCTTACTCTATTACTTCATTTGCTAATTTAGTTAATTTATTCAATAACCAATTCTCTTGTAGTAGAAAATTTGAAAAATTAACCAGTGATTTGTACAGGATAACTCAAAATAATAATGAATCATTAAGGGATTATATAACTAAATTTAGTAAAGAATCCTTGGATATTCCCAACTTGGATATGGCTACGGCTGTTGAAGCCTTCAAAATGGGACTTCTTAAGGATTCATTATTCTATGATGATCTTGTTATGACACCTTGCAGGAATTTAGATGAAGTAAGAACTCGAGCACTCAGGTTTATCCGGCTAGAGGATGACAAGAGGATCCAGGAGAGACAAGTAGGATCCTCAAAACAAGATAAGCAAGGATCCTCCTTCAAAAACAACAAATTCAAATCCTACCATAGAAACGAGAACAAGAATGTGCATGCTGTCGACCAAGAAGAGGATGATGAAGAATATCCTCCAATCTCAGAATATTGTTTTTCCGTTGATAATCATGAACTAATCCTTGCAATGCAGAATCTAGGTGAAAAGGCTAGGTGGCCCAGGAAGAATGATAAACCATCCGGGACTAAAGACAAGTCCAAATGGTGTGCATACCATGAGGATTTCGGCCATCTGACTGAAGATTGCATAGCCTTAAGAAAGGAAATTGGATACCTGCTAAGCAAGGGGCATCTAAAAGAATTGCTGGGGAGAAAAAAGCAAAGGACCCAGGATCCTGAAAGGATCCCCGAAAAAGCCCCAGCACCTCCGGCAAATGCACAAGTGATCAACTTTATATCCGGAGGATCAGACATCTGTGGTACATCCTTCTCAGCGGCCAAAAGATATGCAAAAGAATCAAAAATGGACAATGGAGAAAGGCCTATTAGAACCGCAAGCGTCTCAGAAGGGAAGATGATAACATTTGATGAGGATGATCGCGTTAATGTTCAGGATCCTCACCATGATAGCCTAGTTATCACTCTCTTTATCTCTAACCATTTTGTCCGCAGGATCCTTATTGACGGAGGGAGCTCAGTGAACATTATCCAGCTTGATGTCTTGAAGAAGATGGGAATCCCAGAATCAGACATCACACCAAGATCCTCCGTGCTTGTAGGATTCAGTGGAGAAACGAAGAAAACTCTGGGGGACATCAAACTCCCGATCTACGTGGAAGGATTACATAATTACCAAAAATTTTGTGTTATTGACTGTTTATCTTGTTGCAACGTTATCCTTGGCAGGCCTTGGATACATGACATGAAAGCAGTTCCATCTACCTACCATCAATGTGTGAAGCTCCCTAGCCCATGGGGGATAATCAAGATCGACAGTGATCAGCAAGAGGCTAAGGATTGCTATACCTCATCCATGAAGCCAACCTCGAAGCCAAGGGAGCAATAGCAATTACAGTATCCTCCGAGGAATGTCTTGGAGGCAAGGGAACAGGATGTAGATGAAATCCTCTTGGATCCTAGTGATCCAGAATCAAAAATCTATATCGGATCAGGGATCCTTGGCAACATGAAAGAAGACATGATATCCTTCCTCAAAAGAAGAAAATCTACCTTTGCTTGGAAACATGAAGATATGACAGGTATATCTAAAGATGTTATTACTCACAAACTTGGCATTGACAGGTCTATCAAACCAATCCATCAAAAAAGGAGGAAGTTTGCACCGGAAAGGAATGCCATTATCCAAGAAGAAGTAGAGAGGCTACTTCGAGCAGGTATGATCAGAGAGGTAAAGTATCCCAAATGGTTAGCCAATGTGGTTGTTGTACAAAAGAAAAACGGAAAGTGGAGGGTATGTGTCGATTTCACTGATTTGAATAAGGCATGTCCCAAGGATCCTTTCCCATTACCCCACATTGACTCCATGGTGGATGCAACAGCGGGGCATGAACTGTTAACCTTTATGGATGCATCATCTGGGTTCCAACAAATCCAGATGGAACCATCTGACCAAGAGGATACAGCCTTTATGACCCCAACCGGTTTATATTGTTATATTGCCATGCCTTTTGGACTAAGAAATGCAGGTGCAACATATCAAAGGCTGGTAAATATGATGTTCAAAGATCAAATTGGAAAAACTATGGAGGTGTACATAGATGATATGGTGGTCAAGTCAAAGAAAGCTGAGGATCACCTAAGGGACTTGGAAGAAGCATTCGATATCCTTGATAGTTACAACATGAAACTTAATCCTTCAAAATGCCATTTTGGTGTTAAGGCAGGAAAGTTCTTAGGATACATGGTAACCCAGAGGGGCATTGAAGCAAGCCCGGAACAAATCAAAGCATTAGTAAATATCAAATCTCCTGCCAATGCCAAGGATGTTCAAAGATTGACAGGCAGGATAGCAGCATTGAACAGGTTCATATCAAAATCCTCAGAAAAATGCAAAGAATTCTACGATATCCTAAGGAAGAATAAGAAGTTCGAATGGACTGAGAAGCATGAGAATGCTTTACAAGCCCTAAAAGAGTATATGTCCTCAGCACCAGCATTAGCAAAACCGGAAAAAGGAGATGTGTTATCCTTATATCTGGCGGTATCCTCAACCGCTGTAAGTGCTGTCCTTGTTAAGGATCACGAAGGTACACAATATCATATCTACTATGTAAGTAAAAGTCTACTTGATGCCGAATCCAGGTACTCACACCTCGAAAAACTTATCCTTGCATTAATCATGGCATCCACTAAGTTAAGGCATTATTTTGAAACCCATACTATTGTTGTTAAAACTAATTTTCCAATTAAGAATGTCCTCAGGAAACCGGATATGTCAGGGAGAATGGCTAAGTGGGCAGTGAAGCTTAGTGCCCATGATATAAGATACGAACCAAGAACAGCCATTAAATCTCAAGCACTAGCAGATTTTGTGGCTGATTTCAGTAGTGATCTACAAAAGGAAGCAGAATTGGAGGTCCAACAGCTGGATGAAACCAAGGATCCTTGGATACTACACACTGACGGATCCTCAAATATCAAAGGTACAGGGCTAGGGATCCTACTAAAATCGCCACAGGGGGACATAATACCCCACTCCATAGCTTGTGAGTTCCAGGCAACTAACAATGAGGCTGAGTATGAAGCCTTAATTGCTGGCTTACAAATTGCTAAGGATATGGGGGTAAAGTATCTTAAAGTATATGTAGATTCATTATTGATCACTAATCACTTTAATGGATCCTACGCTGTTAAAGGCGAGAAGCTAACCAAATATTTAGAGATAGTCAAAGAATTGGCACTCTCTTTTGTTTCTTTTAGCTTAACACAGGTACCAAGGGAGGATAACACGGAAGCTGATGCATTGGCCAACTTAGGATCATCCTTGAAGATTCCAGAAGATATAAGTATCCCTATCATCCATATCCTGGCTCCTGCTATTGAAAATCAGGTGGCCATGGAAATAGAAGAGGATACTGCAATGATCCCTAGTAAAGAAGCCCAATCTTATTCAGGATCATGGATCTCACCGATCATGAGATACTTGCAACATGGGGAGATTCCAACGGGAGAAAATCCTAGAGCTTTCAAGATTAAGGTATCTCAATTTGCAATCTTAAATAATGTGCTATATAAACGATCCCTTGCAGGACCATATTTAAGATGTATTAAGGATCCTGAAATTGAAGAAGTGTTGAGAGACTTCCATGAAGGAGATTGTGGAAATCACACTGGGGGCAGGGCATTATTCTCGAGGATCCTCAGAACAGGATACTACTGGCCAACCATGAAAAGGGATGCTGTAGAATATGCTAAAAAGTGTGATCCTTGCCAAAGACATAGCAATATCCTCCATCAACCAGCTGAATTCTTACACCCAATACCATCCTCTTGGCCATTCATGAGATGGGGAATGGATATAGTTGGCAAGCTTCCTAAAGCACCTGGTGGAAAAGTATTTATGCTCGCCATGACTGACTATTTCTCCAAGTGGATAGAAGCTGAAGCCTTTGCTCAAGTCAGAGAGAAGGAAGTTATATCCTTTATCAAAAGAAACATTATAACCAGATTTGGCATTCCCTCTGAAATTGTATGTGATAATGGTTCTCAATTCATTGGAAGGAGAACCACTAACTTTTGTGACAGTTGGGGAATCAAGATGATCACATCAACACCAGTTCACCCACAAGCCAATGGTCAAGCAGAATCATCCAACAAGATCATCATCAACAATCTGAAGAAGAAGCTAGGATCCAAGAAAGGGAAATGGGCAGAAGAGTTACCTTATGTGCTATGGGCTGATAGGACAACTCCCAAAAATGCCACCAGTCAGACACCCTTCTCTTTAGTATTTGGGGCAGAAGCAGTGATCCCAACAGAGATGGTGATCCCAACTGCTAGAACAAGTATTCGTGATCCTGAAGAAAATGCTACAATCCTAGCTCAGGATTTGGATACTATTGAGGAAAACAGGGATCTAGCTAGGATAAGGATGGCAAGTTACCAACAGAGGATGGCTGGTGCCTACAACAAGAATGTCAGGATAAGGAAGTTCCAAGTCGGAGATATGGTGTTGAGAAAAGCATTTCAAAATACTATCAATCCTGCTGACGGGAAACTAGCACCAAAATGGGAAGGTCCCTACTTGATTGAAGCTGAAGCAGGAAAGGGGGCATACAGGTTGCTAACCATGGAAGGGAACTTGTTGCCAAGAGCATGGAATGCTGTTCACCTAAAGAAATATTTCATGTGAACATGATCCTTCATGCATGTGATCCTCACGTTGGAGTATCCTTGAAGGATCCCGGTGCCATCGATGATCCTCATTCTGGTAATATGCTTATCCTAGAAACTATTATATTTTCCTATTTTTTACCTAAGGATAAAGATCACGTATCCTTTATCCTCTTCTCACGAACCGTTTGAGTTATGATAGTCCAGGTATCCTCCGCATATCGTCAAGATCCTCGAAAGCACCACAAGTCTTTGGGTCCAACCCCAGTTATCCTTGGGGTTATCCCCAGTTTTCGCCAGTAGCGCACGATGATCCTGATATAGTTCACGTCTTTGGGATCAGTACCCACTTCCGGGGCTGGCGACCTCATCGTACTGGCTATACCCAGGATCCTACGTATAATGGTGGACGCACCATACATCCGTTCCTAAGGTTTCTAACGTTTTCACGTTAGCTAAGGTTTTGACATTTTCATGTCACTAAGTTTGGATAGTTGCCAGAAAGGGCCATACTCCAGTTTACATACGATCCTTTGGGCTTGTCCCCAGTTATCCTTTGGGCTTGTCCCCAGTGATCCTCCGGGATCATTCTCAGTTATCCTTTGGGCTTGTCCCCAGTTATCCTTTGGGCTTGTCCCCAGTGATCCTCCGGGATCATTCTCAGTTATCCTATGGGCTTGTCCCCAGTGATCCTCCGGGATCATTCTCAGTTATCCTATGGGCTTGTCCCCAGTGATCCTTTGGGATTGTTCCCAGTTACCCTTTGGGCTTGTCCCCAGTTATCCTTTGGGCTTGTCCCTAGTTACTAACTTATCTTTTATATTGGCTTAGTCCCAAGTTATACTCCATTTTTCAGGTTTTCGAAGTTAAACAATTAAGGATCCTTAATCCTTATTGTTCATTAAGATTTTTACCTATGGTTATCCTGATTAAAGGTTAGGATCCTAACTTGGATCCTCAGGTATGATCCTTAACTACTTTTAATTTCATTATTCATTTGAATAACCTTTAGACCTTGACAACTGAACCTATGATCCTTAAAATAAACTATCTTGAAAACCTTCGATTATAGGATATTTGATCCAGGATCATATCCTAAATTTCTTAAACATAATTTGCTCAACTTTTCAAAACAAACATATGTTAAAACAATTGAAAATCAAAAAGGATAATAACACAAGATAAGCGACAAAAGTTTAAGATTTTATTTATTAAACAAAAGGATCTTTAACCCTTTCAAAAAGTTGTCAAAATTACCTACCCAAAGCTTCTACCAGCAATACGTGGCCCGTCCGCTGGGGTAGGTAAAGGGTGTCCATGATAATAGGTTCAAAAGTATTGCAGGGAAATTAAAAGGCGGCAGGATCACAACGGCTTCATCCCCCAAACAGAGGATCCCTCCACCATGTGTAATCCTACCTATTGTTCAAAGGATCCAGGATCCTTAACCCTAAGAAACTATTGTCCAGAGATTACAAACCATAATTGTTTCAAACATCAACAACCACAAAAGACCACTACCAATCCTAAAAAATTGGGCTCCGGCCTAGTCAACAATATCCATCATCGCCCAATCATGCAGCTTACTTCTTCACTGCTCCATCACCACCAGCTTCTCCACCCTGATCCTTATCAGCATCACCGCCTTCCAGCATGGGGATCTCCTCAGTCTCATCCTCATCCTCCAGGTCCGCCAACCTTGCCTTCCAACCCTCCACGTCCCATGAGCTCTTGTCAAAGGCAGGATCCTGAGCCTCCGCAGCCATTTGTAGTTGTATCTTGTACATAGCAGTTGCGGCAGAGACCTTGGCATCCTGGATGATCTCCTGCTTCTCATTATCCATGTCAATCAGCCTCTGAGCAGCTTCATCCTTGGTAGCCTGGAGTTCCTTCTCAAGATCCGCTATCTTGAGATCCTTCAACACACCCATTTGCTGAAGATCGGCAATCTGGCTCTCCTGGTCCTCAACATTGCCAAGATAAGTTTCAATCTCAGCAAGTTTCTGCAAACAAAAGAAATAAAGACAAGCTCGGAATCAGGTGATCATCGAAAGATACTAGATAACCAACAGGGGCAGTGATCCTCACCTCGTTCACATAGTCAAGAAATTGCTGACGAAGGAGAGGGAATCCTTGGAGTTCATCAGAGGCTTTCCTCTTTTTTCCCTTACCCCGAATGGACGCTTTAGGAGCTGAGACTGAAGGGCTGGCAGCAGAAGCTTTCTTCTTTGAGGAGGTGACATTGGCAAGGTCACTAATCCCAAACTTGGAGGCAGATTTAACGGACCTGGCAGATTTTCCAGCACCTACACAATTCAAAAAACAAGATAAGTTCCCTTCTAAAATTAAATATTTTTACATAAAACTAACTTTCTATGAGGATACTTACTTGACATCGTGGCAGATGCAGAGGATATCTCTTGAGAATCTTGGATAATGACTTGGAAGCTCCTAACTTCAGGATCAAGCTTTTTAAAAGCTAACACTCTCTCTTTCGCAGCAGGGGTTAACTTCAGATGAGCAACGGAGATAGCTGCATAGAAAAACAATAAAGAAAAGACATCAGTGATCCTCATCATACGAGACAGGACTGATAGTGATCCTTCAAGGATCCTCTACCCTACCATGAGTGGCCCATTCCTCGGGCAGATCCTTCCCATCCGGGATGGAATCCCTCTTAACAAAGAAAAACCGACGTTTCCAGTTTTTATCATTCTTGGTAACTTTGAAGATAGGGTGATCCTCCCCAGATTTCCGTTTCAACAAGTACCGGTGAGAACCGAAGTTGGTGAGATCATAGAGCTCAGCTAACTCTGACATCCCCAAATCAATCCCTTCTTGCTCGATGATCCTCTCAAAGGTATATAGAACCCTCCAGATCATCGGCATAGCTTGGATAAATGAGATGCCGGTAAGAGAAAAGAAAGATTGGGTAAATGTCGGAAAAGGATATGAATACCCGATGAGGAAAGGAGTAGCAGGAAAGGCCACCCAAGTGTCCGAAACAAAATCACTCAAAGCAGTAGGATCAAAAGACTTAAAAACAACGTTCGCCGGAAAGCAATGGCGAAGCTTGTCTATTTGGATATCGGTAAAACAGCATCTCTCCATAGGAGAATCTTTGATAATCCCCTGGCTTTTCAAGGGACTATCCTTCTTAGAGCCTTTGTGCGGTGAATTCCGAAGAAGCATATTCGAGACGAAAACAGGGTAAAAGCAAGAAAGAACAGGGCAAAGAAGAAAAAGAAGAAGATGATACCTGATCAAGCCTTCGGTGACGATTATAAAGGGAGATACTTCGAATTTAAATGCAAAATGATCCTAACCCTATCTCCTATTTATAATGATGATTCGCAGGGATTGTCACATCAGTGACGTAAAGATCATAACGGCTAGTCCATGTGCAACGGCTAGTAAATCGGAATCGTCCGTTAGAGATAAGCTCAAAACAAAATATAACTCATCTATTTGCATTTAACTCCTTATATTTTGGGGGCAATTGTTGGGGCTGGATTTTACTATAAATGATCCTTATACGTGATCCTGACCAGTGATCCTTGTTTCTTTGGCAGATAGTGATCCTCAGCCAGACTTCAGGATCAGGATCATGGGACGATATGGTGATCCTTACACTAACGGTCACTTCCACTTGTTACAAAATTATTTTGCAGGAACACCTAGCAGGATATGCCCTACACATCATGATCCAGGGACGCGTTTTCACAAATATGGCAAGAGCTAAATTGGAGATAGACGTTGTACCGGATATGGAAACTTAGCTTGATTAATGGGCAGCAATTTAGGCTAGATTATCTTTATTTCTAAAGGGGTAATGAGCTGATTAGTGGTCTATCTACCTAAAATAGGTCACCCACATATGTATAAATACCACTCTTCCTCATTCGGAAGAACACACACAACATACGACACAACTCTCAAACACTTAGACACTCAGTGATCCTTGTACTCAGCTCATTACTATCCGAAGTTGTAACTACATTTTTATTATATTGAAGTTGGTGATCGGTAGTTGCCATCACCCGAGGTTTTTTATGCCGGAGATCATACATTGATCAAGGGCTTTTTCCTCGTATAAATCATTGTGTCTTTGTATCTTTATCACAGAAGTGATCCTTTACTTTCATAGCTAACCAAGCATCATACCCCGTTTACATAAAGTTTGGTTACATTATCCTTGTGTGATTTTTGACCAAAACATGATGAATATGCAAAGACACAATGATTTATACGAGGAAAAAGCCCTTGATCAATGTATGATCTCCGGCATGCATAAAAACCTCGGGTGATGGCAACTACCGATCACCAACTTCAATATAATAAAAATGTAGTTACAACTTCGGATGATAATGAGCTGAGTACAAGGATCACTGAGTGTCTAAGTGTTGAGAGTTGTGTCGTATGTTGTGTGTGTTCTTCCGAATGAGGAAGAGTGGTATTTATACATGTGTAGGTAACTTATTTTAGGTAGATAGACCACTAATCAGCTCATTACCCCTTTAGAAATAAAGATAATCTAGCCTAAATTGCTGCCCATTAATCAAGCTAAGTTTCCATATCCGGTACAACGTCTATCTCCAATTTAGCTCTTGCCATATTTGTGAAAACGCGTCCCTGGATCATGATGTGTAGGGCATATCCTGCTAGGTGTTCCTGCAAAACAATTTTGTAACAAGTGGAAGTGACCGTTAGTGTAAGGATCACCATATCGTCCCATGATCCTGATCCTGAAGTCTGGCTGAGGATCACTATCTGCCAAAGAAACAAGGATCACTGGTCAGGATCACGTATAAGGATCATTTATAGTAAAATCCAGCCCCAACAATTGCCCCCAAAATATAAGGAGTTAATTGTAAATAGATGAGTTATATTTTGTTTTGAGCTTATCTCTAACGGGCGACTCCGGGTTACTAGCCGTTACATATGGACTAGCCGTTGTGATATTTACGTCACTGATGTGACGATCCCTGCAAATCATCATTATAAATAGGAGATAGGGTTAGGATCATTTTGTATTTAAATTCGAAGTATCTCCCTTTATAACCATCATTGAAGACTCTTGATCAGGTATCATCTTCTTCTTTCTCTTCTTTGCTCTGTTCTTTCGTGCTTTTACTCTGTTTTTTGTTCAAAATATGCTGCTCCGTAATTCTCCGCACAAGAGTCCCAAGAAGGAGAGTCCCTTAAAGAGCCAGGGAATTATCAAGGATTCTCCCGTGGAGAGATGCTGCTTTACTGATGTCCACATAGACAAGATTCGCCATTGTTTCCCAGCGAATGTTGTTTTCAAACCCTTTGATCCTACTGCTTTGAGCGATCTTGTCTCAGATGTCTGGGTGGCTTTTCCTGCTACTCCCTTCCTCATTGGGTATTCATATCCTTTTCCGATGTTCACCCAATCTTTCTTTTCTCTTACCGGCATCTCATATATCCAAGCTATGCCGATGATCTGGAGGGTTCTATATACCTTCGAGAGGATCATCGAGCAAGAAGGGATTGATCTGGGGATGGCAGAGCTGGCCGAGCTCTATGATCTTACTACGTTTGGTTCCCACCGGTATCTGCTGAAACGGAAAGCTGGGGAGGATCACCCTATTTTAAAAGTGACCAAGAATGATACCAAATGGAAACGTCGATTTTTCTTTGTTAAGAGGGATTCCATCCCGGATGGGAAGGATCTGCCCAAGGAATGGGCCACTCATGGTAGGATAGAGGATCCTCGAAGGATCACTATCAGTTCTGTCTCATATGATGAGGAT
This sequence comes from Helianthus annuus, assembly GCF_002127325.2. NCBI lineage: Eukaryota > Viridiplantae > Streptophyta > Magnoliopsida > Asterales > Asteraceae > Helianthus > Helianthus annuus. The sequence goes on from NC_035447.2 coordinate 167,003, forward strand.
CACTGATGTCTTTTCTTTTTTTTTTTTTTTGTCTTTTTATGCAGCTATCTCCGTTGCTCACTTAAAGTTGACCCCTGCTGCCAAAGAGAGAGTGTTAGCTTTCAAGAAGCTCGATCCTGAAGTTCGAAGCTTCCAGATTATTATCCAAGATTCTCAAGAGATATCCTCTGCGTCTGCCACAATGTCAAGTAAGTATCCTCATAAAAAATAAGTTTTATGTGAAAGTATTTAATTTAACAAGGGAACTTATCTTGTTTTGAATTGTGTAGGTGCCGGGAAATCTGCCAGGTCTGTTAAATCTGCCTCCAAGTTTGGGATAAGTGATCTTGCCAATGTCACGTCTTCAAAGAAGAAGAAGGCTCCTGCTGCCAGTCCTTCAGCATCAGCTCTTAAAGCATCTATCCGGGGCAAGGGAAAAAAGAGGAAAACCTCTGAAGATCTCCAAGGATTTCCCCTCCTCCGTCAGCAACTCCTCGACTACGTGAATGAGGTAAGGATCACTGCCCCTGTTGATTATCCGTCTGTTTGTGTATCCTGCTTTTCTGGAGGATCATCTGATCCTATGCTTATCTTTTTCTTCTCCTGTTGCAGAAACTTGCTGAGGTTGAAACTTATCTTGGCAATGTTGAGGACCAGGAGAGCCAGATTGCCGATCTTCAGCAAATGGGTGTGTTAAAGGATCTCAAGATAGCGGATCTTGAGAAGGAACTCCAGGCCACCAAGGATGAAGCTGCTCAGAGGCTGACTGACATGGATAACGAGAAGCAGGAGATCACCCAAGATGCTAAGGTCTCCGCGGCAATTGCTATGTATAAGATACAACTTCAGATGGCCGAGGAGGCTCAGGATCCTACCTTTGACAAAAGCTCATGGGATGTTGAAGGTTGGAAGGCAAGGCTGGCGGACTTGGATGATGAGGAGGATGCTGAGGATATCCCAAGGCTGGAGGGAGGTGATGCTGATAAGGATCAGGATGGAGAAGCTGGTGGAGATGGAGCAGCGAAGGAGTAGGCTGCATGATTGGGCGATGATGGATATTGTTGACTAGGCCGGAGCCCAATTTTTTAGGTTTGGTGGTGATTTGTGGTAGTGGTTCATGGTTTGAAACAATTATGGTTTGTAACTTAAACAATAGTTTCTTAGGGTTAAGGATCCTGGATCCTTTTTTAGACAATAGGTAGGATTACAAAAGGTGGAGGGATCCTCTGTTTGGGGGATGAAGCCTTTGTGATCCTGCCGCTTTTACTTTCCTGCACAATGCTATGACCGCATAGACAATGGACACCCTTTGCCAACCCATGTGGACGGGCCACGTTTTGCTGGTAGAAATGTGGGTTGGCAATTTTGACAACTTTTTGAAAGGGTTAATGATCCTTTTGTTTAATAATATAACTTAATTTTTCTGGCTTATCTTGTGTTGTTATCTTTCAATAATCCTCTTATTTCTCAATTGCATTTGTTAAAATAACAAGAGTTGAAAAAGTGTTTAATAAACTTAGGATATGATCCTAGATCAAATATCCTCATATTGAAAATTCTCAAAGTGTTTTAGTTCAAGGATCATAGGTTCGGTTGTCAAAGTATAAGGGTTGGTTAGGATAAAGAGTATAATCAAAAATAGTCAAGGATCATACCTGAGGATCCATGTTAGGATCCTGTCCTTTAATCGGGACAACCATAGGTAAGACGTTAATGGATAATAAGGATTAAGGATCCTTAATTGTTTAACTTCGAAAACCTGAGAAAATGGAACATAACTTGGGACTAAGCCAATATAAAAGATAAGTTAGTAACCGGGGACAAGCCCAAAGGATAACTGAGAATGATCCCAGAGGATCACTGGGGACAAGCCCAAAGGATAACTGGGGATGATCCCGGAGGATCACTGGGGACAAGCCCATAGGATAACTGGGGACAAGCCCAAAGGATCGTATGTAAACTGGAGTATGGCCCTTTCTGGCAACTATCCAAACTTAGTGACATGAAAATGTCAAAACCTTAGCTAACGTGAAAACGTTAGAAACCTTAGGAACGGATGTATGGTGCGTCCACCATTATACGTAGGATCCCAAGTATAGCCAGTACGATGAGGTCGCCAGCCCCGAAAATGGGTACTGATCCCAAAGACATGAACTATATCAGGATCATCGTGCGCTGCTGGCGGAAACTGGGGATAATCCCAAGGATAACTGGGGTTGTACCCAAGGATCTGTGGTGCTTTTGGAGATCTTTGACGATTTACTGAAGATACCTGAACTATCATAACTCAAACGGTTCGTGAGAAGAGGATAAAGGATACGTGATCCTTATCCTTAGGTAAAAAATAGGAAAATATAATAGTTTCTAGGATAAGCATATTACCAGAATGAGGATCATCGATGGCACCGGGATCCTTCAAGGATACTCCAATGTAAGGATCACATGCAGGAAGGATCATGTTCACATGAAATATTTCTTTAAGTGAACAGCATTCCAGGCTCTTGGTAACAAGTTCCCTTCCATGGTTAGCAACCTGTATGCCCCCTTTCCTGCTTCAGCTTCAATCAAGTAGGGACCTTCCCATTTTGGTGCTAGTTTCCCGTCAGCAGGATTGATAGTATTTTGAAACGCTTTTCTCAACACCATATCTCCGACTTGGAACTTCCTTATCCTGACATTCTTGTTGTAGGCACCAGCCATCCTCTGTTGGTAACTTGCCATCCTTATCCTAGCTAGATCCCTGTTTTCCTCAATAGTATCCAAATCCTGAGCTAGGATTGTAGCATTTTCTTCAGGATCACGAACACTTGTTCTAGCAGTTGGGATCACCATCTCTGTTGGGATCACTGCTTCTGCTCCAAATACTAAAGAGAAGGGTGTCTGACCGGTGGCATTCTTGGGAGTTGTCCTATCAGCCCATAGCACATAAGGTAACTCTTCTGCCCATTTCCCTTTCTTGGATCCTAGCTTCTTCTTCAGATTGTTGATGATGATCTTGTTGGATGATTCTGCTTGACCATTGGCTTGTGGATGAACTGGTGTTGATGTTATCATCTTGATTCCCCAACTGTCACAAAAGTTAGTGGTTCTCCTTCCAATGAATTGAGAACCATTATCACATACAATTTCAGAGGGAATGCCAAATCTGGTTATAATGTTTCTTTTGATAAAGGATATAACTTCCTTCTCTCTGACTTGAGCAAAGGCTTCAGCTTCTATCCACTTGGAAAAATAGTCAGTCATGGCAAGCATAAATACTTTTCCACCAGGTGCTTTAGGAAGCTTGCCAACTATATCCATTCCCCATCTCATGAACGGCCAAGAGGATGGTATTGGGTGTAAGAATTCAGCTGGTTGATGGAGGATATTGCTATGTCTTTGGCAAGGATCACACTTTTTAGCATATTCTACAGCATCCCTTTTCATGGTTGGCCAGTAGTATCCTGTTCTAAGGATCCTTGAGAACAAAGCTCTGCCCCCAGTATGGTTTCCACAATCTCCTTCATGGAAATCCTTCAACACCTCTTCAATTTCAGGATCCTCGATACATCTCAAATATGGTCCTGCAAGAGATCGCTTATATAATACATTATTCAGAATTGTGAATTGAGATACCTTAATCCTGAAAGCTCTAGGATTTTCTCCCATCGGGATCTCCCCATGTTGCAAGTATCCCATGATCGGTGAGATCCATGATCCTGAATGAGATTGGGCTTCTTCACTAGGGATCATTGCAGTATCCTCTTCTATTTCCATGGCCACCTGTTTTTCAATGGCAGGAGCCAGGATATGGATGATAGGGATACTTATATCTTCTGGAATCTTCAAGGATGATCCTAGGTTGGCCAATGCATCAGCTTCTGTGTTCTCCTCCCTTGGTACCTGTGTCAAGCTGAAAGAGACAAAAGAGAGTGCCAATTCTTTGACTATCTCTAAATATTTGGTTAGCTTCTCGCCTTTAACAGCGTAGGATCCATTAAAGTGATTAGTGATCAATAATGAATCTACATATACTTTAAGATACTTTACCCCCATATCCTTAGCAATTTGTAAGCCAGCAATTAAGGCTTCATACTCAGCCTCATTGTTAGTTGCCTGGAACTCACAAGCTATGGAGTGGGGTATTATGTCCCCCTGTGGCGATTTTAGTAGGATCCCTAGCCCTGTGCCTTTGATATTTGAGGATCCGTCAGTGTGCAGGATCCAAGGATCCTTGGTCTCATCCAGCTGCTGGACCTCCAATTCTGCTTCCTTTTGTAGATCACTACTGAAATCAGCCACAAAATCTGCTAGTGCTTGAGATTTAATGGCTGTTCTCGGTTCGTATCTTATATCATGGGCACTAAGCTTTACTGCCCACTTAGCCATTCTCCCTGACATATCTGGTTTCCTGAGGACATTCTTAATTGGAAAATTAGTTTTAACAATAATAGTATGGGTTTCAAAATAATGCCTTAACTTAGTGGATGCCATGATCAATGCAAGAATAAGTTTTTCGAGGTGTGAGTACCTGGATTCGGCATCAAGCAAACTTTTACTTACATAGTAGATAGGATATTGTGTACCTTCATGATCCTTGACAAGGACTGCACTTACAGCGGTTGAGGATACCGCCAGGTATAAGGATAACACATCTCCTTTCTCCGGTTTTGCTAATGCTGGTGCTGAAGACATATATTCTTTAAGGGCTTGTAAAGCATTCTCATGTTTCTCAGTCCATTCGAACTTCTTATTCTTCCTTAGGATATCGTAGAATTCTTTGCATTTTTCTGAGGATTTCGATATGAATCTGTTCAAAGCTGCTATCCTGCCTGTCAGTCTTTGAACATCCTTGGCATTGGCAGGAGATTTGATATTTATTAATGCTTTGATTTGTTCCGGGCTTGCTTCAATGCCCCTCTGGGTTACCATGTATCCTAAGAACTTTCCTGCCTTAACACCAAAATGGCATTTTGAAGGATTAAGTTTCATGTTGTAACTATCAAGGATATTGAATGCTTCTTCCAAGTCCCTTAGGTGATCCTCAGCTTTCTTTGACTTGACCACCATATCATTTATGTACACCTCCATAGTTTTTCCAATTTGATCTTTGAACATCATATTTACCAGCCTTTGATACGTTGCACCTGCATTTCTTAGTCCAAAAGGCATGGCAGTATAACAATATAAACCGGTTGGGGTCATAAAGGCTGTATCCTCTTGGTCAGATGGTTCCATCTGGATTTGTTGGAACCCAGATGATGCATCCATAAAGGTTAACAGTTCATGCCCCGCTGTTGCATCCACCATGGAGTCAATGTGTGGTAATGGGAAAGGATCCTTGGGACATGCTTTATTCAAATCAGTGAAATCAACACATACCCTCCACTTTCCATTTTTCTTTCGGACAACAACCACATTGGCTAGCCATTTTGGATACTTTACCTCTCTGATCATACCTGCTCGAAGTAGTCTCTCTACTTCTTCTTGGATAATGGCATTCCTTTCCGGTGCAAACTTCCTCCTTTTTTGATGGATTGGCTTGATAGACCTGTCAATGCCAAGTTTGTGAGTAATAATCTCCTTAGATATACCTGTCATATCTTCATGTCTCCAAGCAAAGGTAGATTTTCTTCTTTTGAGGAAGGATATCATGTCTTCCTTCATCTTGCCAAGGATCCCTGATCCGATATAGATTTTTGACTCAGGATCACTGGGATCCAAGAGGATTTCATCTACATCTTGTTCCCTTGCCTCCAAGACATTCCTCGGAGGATACTGTAATTGCTATTGCTCCCTTGGCTTCGAGGTTGGCTTCATGGATGAGGTATAGCAATCCTTAGCCTCTTGCTGATCACTGTCGATCTTGATTATCCCCCATGGGCTAGGGAGCTTCACACATTGATGGTAGGTAGATGGAACTGCTTTCATGTCATGTATCCAAGGCCTGCCAAGGATAACGTTGCAACAAGATAAACAGTCAATAACACAAAATTTTTGGTAATTATGTAATCCTTCCACGTAGATTGGGAGTTTGATGTCCCCCAGAGTTTTCTTTGTTTCCCCACTGAATCCTACAAGCACGGAGGATCTTGGTGTGATGTCTGATTCTGGGATACCCATTTTCTTCAGTACATCAAGCTGGATAATGTTCACTGAGCTTCCTCCATCGATAAGGATCCTGCGGACAAAATGGTTAGAAATAAAGAGAGTAATAACTAAACTATCATGATGAGGATCCTGGATGTTAATGCGGTCATCCTCATCAAAGGTTATCGTTTTCCCTTTTGAGACACTTGAGGTTCTAATAGGCCTTTCTCCATTGTCCATTTTTGATTCTTTTGCATGTCTTTTGGCCGCTGAAAAGGATGTACCACAAATGTCTGATCCTCCGGATATGAAGTTGATCACTTGTGCGTTGGCCGGAGGTGCTGGAGCCTTTTCAGGGATCCTTTCAGGATCCTGGGTCCTTTGCTTTTTTCTCCCCAATAATTCTTTTAGATGCCCCTTGCTTAGCAGGTATCCAATTTCTTTTCTTAAGGCTATGCAATCTTCAGTTAGATGCCCGAAATCCTCATGGTATGCACACCATTTGGACTTGTCTTTAGTCCCGGATGGTTTTTCATTCTTCCTGGGCCACCTAGCCTTTTCACCTAGATTCTGCATTGCAAGGATTAGTTCATGATTATCAACGGAAAAACAATATTCTGAGATTGGAGGATATTCTTCATCATCCTCTTCTTGGTCGACAGCATGCACATTCTTGTTCTCGTTTCTATGGTAGGATTTGAACTTGTTGTTTTTGAAGGAGGATCCTTGCTTATCTTGTTTTGAGGATCCTACTTGTCTCTCCTGGGTCCTCTTGTCATCCTCTAGCCGGATAAACCGGAGTGCTCGAGTTCTTACTTCATCTAAATTCCTGCAAGGTGTCATAACAAGATCATCATAGAATAATGAATCCTTAAGAAGTCCCATTTTGAAGGCTTCAACAGCCGTAGCCATATCCAAGTTGGGAATATCCAAGGATTCTTTACTAAATTTAGTTATATAATCCCTTAATGATTCATTATTATTTTGAGTTATCCTGTACAAATCACTAGTTAATTTTTCAAATTTTCTACTACAAGAGAATTGGTTATTGAATAAATTAACTAAATTAGCAAATGAAGTAATAGAGTAAGGGGGAAGACTTAGCAGCCACTTAAGAGCTGATCCAGTTAGAGTGGATCCAAATCCTTTACATAGGCATGCTTCCTTCAACTTTTCTGGGATAGGATTGATTTCCATCCTTTCCCTGTATTGTGCTATATGCTCCTCTGGATCCGTTGTGCCATCATACAGCTTCATGGTAGGGATATGGAACCTTTTGGGCACCTCTGCATCACAAATTGGTGGTGCAAAGCGTGATACCTTGTGGCTTCCATCTGCAATCTCTGGGATAGGCTTGACTACCCCTGGAACACTTGCGATCATATCCTTTAGTTTCTGTAATTCCCTGGCCATAGCGTGATTGGTACCTGTATCCTGCATGAATCCATGGTTAGTGGTAGGATAATTATTTAAAGTGTTACCTCCCATTGGGTTCAAGTTAGGGAATCCATATTGCTGGGATTCTGGAACAACGGAGGGACCAGTGGAAGCAATGGTCTGCATTGGAATGAAGTCCCCTTGATGGACATCTAGACTCCCTGTTCGCAAACTTTTTAGGGATCCTGGCATCTGTAAGGATCCTGGTATCTGGGATGATCCTGGAACGAAGGGGGATCCTTGAACCTGGGATGATCCTGGAACAAAGGAGGATCCTTGGCCCTGGAATGATCCTGGAATAAAGTAGGATCCTTGAAACTGCTGTGCCCCCGGATAGGCTCCCGGATTCATGAAGGATCCCATGTACTGAGGATAGGATCCTATTGGCTGAAAATGTGAATCTGATGTCTGAGTCATTGCTGCCGAGTTGAGACGTGATCCTCTTGACTCCCCTGTGATCTGTACGTCTGGGATCCCTGATGGCTGAGAGGTGACCATTGGAGTCTCAAAACTCAAGGATTTTGGCATCAGTGGGGAATGATCCTCTGCCGCTTTCTTTTGTCTTTTGAGATCTCCAATCTCCCTGAGGATCCTGTCATTAGTTTCATCCTGCCGCTGCATACGATCCTTCATCTGCAAAATTAAAGCAAACACATCACTAGTACTGGGAATAGAAGAATTCATAGCAGAAGAAGATGGAGGTTTAGAGAAGGAAGGGGTTGGTCTCTTCTCAGCATTTCTCTGGGATCCTGCCGGTGGAGGAGGTAGAGTGGTTTGTGCTGAGGTGACTGCAGACATCGCCGTGGAGGTATTCTTCAATGATGAAGCCATGTAGTTCTTTGAAAATATTTCGAACAAAAGAATTTCTTATGAATGAAGCACCAATTGCCCCACGGTGGGCGCCAAACTGTTTTGGTCAAAAATCACACAAGGATAATGTAACCAAACTTTATGTAAACGGGGTATGATGCTTGGTTAGCTATGAAAGTAAAGGATCACTTCTGTGATGAATATGCAAAGACACAATGATTTATACGAGGAAAAAGCCCTTGATCAATGTATGATCTCCGGCATAAAAAACCTCGGGTGATGGCAACTACCGATCACCAACTTCAATATAATAAAAATGTAGTTACAACTTCGGATGATAATGAGCTGAGTACAAGGATCACTGAGTGTCTAAGTGTTGAGAGTTGTGTCGTATGTTGTGTGTGTTCTTCCGAATGAGGAAGAGTGGTATTTATACATGTGTAGGTAACTTATTTTAGGTAGATAGACCACTAATCAGCTCATTACCCCTTTAGAAATAAAGATAATCTAGCCTAAATTGCTGCCCATTAATCAAGCTAAGTTTCCATATCCGGTACAACGTCTATCTCCAATTTAGCTCTTGCCATATTTGTGAAAACGCGTCCCTGGATCATGATGTGTAGGGCATATCCTGCTAGGTGTTCCTGCAAAACAATTTTGTAACAAGTGGAAGTGACCGTTAGTGTAAGGATCACCATATCGTCCCATGATCCTGATCCTGAAGTCTGGCTGAGGATCACTATCTGCCAAAGAAACAAGGATCACTGGTCAGGATCACGTATAAGGATCATTTATAGTAAAATCCAGCCCCAACAATAATAATAATATAATAGATAATAAAATATGTGAGTATGTGTTAGGAAAAAAAACTACGAATGCCTATTACTAGTAGTGTAACTTTAAATTTCAGTTGGTATTGTAATTTTTATTTCAGTACTAGTGTGTAATAGACGCATAGTATATGAATAGAGTAAAAGTCGCAATGCTCGACGCTTTTGACCAAAGTGTGTGTCATGTGATTGGCTATATTCAAATATTATTGATGATATTAATATGTGGTAAATGTTTAATATTCAGATGAACAACGAAGTAAATCAGGAAAACCAGAATGATAATATCCAGAATGACAACAACTCGAATAATGATAATCTGAATAATGAGAATCCGAACAACAATAACAATGGAAATCAAGTGGATAATAGTGCCATCCAACACATAGTGGCACAAGGAATCATAGATGCGATGCCCTTTATTATCCAAACTGTTAAGGAAGCAGATAATAAAAGTAAGCATAGCAGTAAGCGACCAATTGAACCGGAACACAGCGTGAACAATGGACCCGTACTTCAAGTGCCCATTCCTAAAAGAAGAAGAACCATGTCATATGGTTGTTCTTACAAAGAATTCGGGTCCTGCAAACCAATAGAATTATCGGGCAATGAAGGACCCATTGCAGCTCTGCGCTGGATAGAAAAGACTGAGGCTGTTTTAAAAATAAGCAAGTGTGCTGAAGAAGATAAGATAATGTTTGCTTCTAATCTGTTTAAAAACTCAGCCCTAGAATGGTGGAACAATATCCTCCAGTCAAGAGGGAGTGATAGGGTATACAACATGGAATGGGAAGAATTTAAAAATATGGTAGAAAGGAAATTCTGCCCTCCCAATGAAAAGAAGCAGATAGCAAATAAGTTTTTGAATCTTAGGATGACGGGGTAGATAGTAAGGGGTATACTACTGCATTCTTTGAATATGCTAGAATAGTACCAACCCTTGCATCACCTGAACTGGTATTAATCTCCCGGTACATCTAGGATTAATCGGGGAGATTAGGCATGTAGTCAAGGCAGCTATACCTCAAACCATAGAAGAAGCTGTAGAACTAGCCAATACCTTGACAGATGAATTAACCCGTACTAGAGAAGAAGACCAGAGGAGAAACCTATCTCAAAGGCTTACTCAATAATTCCGTTCTGGGAATTTAAACAGTAGGAATGTACGTTCTACCTCTGCACCGTACTGCAAAACCTGCAGAAAGAAGCATTCAGGAAAATGCTCCACTTACTGCAATTTAAGCAAAGTACCAGGACACAAGGAAGAAACTTGCAGAAGGAAGCCTACGAATGGATTGTGCTTCAATTGTGGAGAAAAAGGTCATATCAAGCCAAATTGTCCGAAATTGGCTCCAGCTGCGAACAACAAGAACACTAAAAATGCAAGAGCATTTGTTCTAACTGCAGATGAAGCCAAGATGATTCCGGACATCATAGCTGGTACGTTTTTAGTTAATGATATTTTTGCTAAAGTATTATTTGACTCTGGTACAAACCAAAGTTTTATCAATACTTCATTTTGCAAACTTCTAAATCAATCATTAACTAAACTACCACAAGAATGTCTAGTAGAGACAGCAAATGGAGAAACCGTTAGGATTTCTGAAATCTTGCAGGGAGCAAGAATAGAAATTTTTAATCAAAAATTTATTGCAAACCTTTACCCAATGAACCTGGCAGGATTTGATGTTGTGTTAGGAATGGATTGGTTAATAACCAATAAAGCTAATATTTTATGTGATCAAAAGTCAATTCAAGTGAAATCAACAAGGGGTGAAAAGATCACAATTAAGGGAGATAAACCATCTAGATCCACTAAATTCATCTCTGTGATGAAAACTGCAAGTTATATAAGAAAAGGATCTATAGTGTATTTGATTTCTATAATCACTAACACTAAAGGAAAAGAACTAAAAGACATTCCAGTGGTGTCCCAGTTTTCAGATGTTTTTCCCGAAGAATTGCCAGGACTACCGCCAGACAGGGAAGTTGAATTCAGAATCTATCTGCTACCAGGAACGGCACCGATTGCCAAAGCACCTTACCGTTTGGCACCCGCCGATATGCAGGAACTGAAGAAACAATTAGACGGTTTATTGGAGAAAGAATTCATATAGCTGAGCTCATCGCCATGGGGAGCGCCAATACTGTTCGTCAAAAAGAAGGACGGATCAATGCGTATGTGCATTGACTACCGTGAATTGAACAAGGTCACGATTAAGAATCGGTACCCATTACCAAGAATCGATGATCTGTTTGATCAACTGCAAGGAGCTCGATTTTTCTCTAAAATCGATTTAAGATCGGGATATCATCAATTAAATGTACAGGAAGAGGACATTCCTAAAACCGCATTTAGAACAACGTATGGCCATTATGAATTTACTGTCATGCCATTTGGTTTAACCAATGCCCCAGCTGCATTTATGGACATGATGAACCGAATATGTAAGCCATATTTGGAAAAATTCATATTTGTTTTTATTGATGATATTCTCATTTGCTCTAAGAGTAAAGAGGAGCATGCAAAGCATTTGCACTTACTTTTAAGTTTATTAAGATAGGAAAAGCTTTATGCTAAGTTTTCAAAGTGCGAATTTTGGTTAGAATAGGTACAATTTCTTGGACACTTAGTGATGAAGGAATTCGTGTGGATCCAACAAAAATCGAGGCAATTACCAAATGGGAAACCCCTGAGTCGCCAACCGAGGTTAGAAGTTTCTTAGGATTGGCTGGTTATTATAGAAGATTTATTCGAGATTTTTCTAGAATAGCCATTCCTTTAACCAAGTTAACCTGTAAATCCATTAAGTTTGAATGGGATCAAAACAAGAAGAAGCCTTTAGAATCCTTAAGCAAAGACTAACCCATGCACCCATACTAGCGTTACCAGAAGGAACTGAAGACTTTGTAGTCTTTTGTGACGCTTTTAAGTTAGGTTATGGATGTGTATTGATGCAACGTCAAATAATTATAGCTTACGCATCTAGACAACTTAAGAATCATGAAGAGAATTATCCAACCCATGATCTAGAACTAGGAGCCATAATTTTTGCCCTTAAGATTTGGAGACATTACCTTTATGGTAGTAAGTGTCACACCCCGATTTCCACGTGTCTCACCGGTGGGCCCGGTGGGGGATTTACCGTGACGATGTTGGCAACAATATAGTCAAACCACACAATTATATAATGCACAGCGGAAGCTTAAAGATAAATATATATTCAACCTCTGGTTGTAATATCAAATGTATTACAGAAGTCGAATATCCACAGCGGATCAAATAAGAAAATATTGTTCATTCAGACACTGCATCGAGTTTGCGAGACTATTTACGATGCTTAGGAAGCCAAAACCAGCCCATTTCGTATAGTACCTGCATTTAGTCTTTTTGGGGAAAATACGTCAGTTTACACTGGTAAATACATTCAACTGACACATTTGAAAATGTTTATTAAAATTGATTTGAATGCACAAGGCACAAACTCTTTTATAACTTGGGAAAATTATTAAAATCTTGTGAACGTTTTACATGTTCTTTTATGCGTTCAGTAGCCCGGGTCGTGCCGGGTTAAAGATTTATAGACACACCACATTGCGTAAAACCGTAGTATAAAAACCAACGGCTACGTCTTTTAATTTAATGTCGACAATATACCGGGTGTACGCCTACACCGGGATGTCGATGGTCGTGGCCATTTCGTAAAATGATGCCAAGGATATCCGGGACAACGGTCATTAAACCCCCCAAAGGCTTTTAAGAAACAAAACTGTTTAAATGAGCCGATCATATTATTTAATTAACCACCTAAGCGATGGAAGAATATAATGCTCAATCAAGCGGTATTAATATACCGTAACCCAAGCCCATATAGGGGAAATAAGTTAAAGTATTTACCTTTGCAAGTATATATCCTTAGTTCGATTAAATCGCCGATAGCTTTTACCGGGGCTCCTAATCTGGAACGAAGGTTTTAATTAACCTCTTAGAATCCTAACGGGTCTTTATAGTGGCCGTAGCCTAGACCGGTTGGTTCCGGAATATAAATATGGTTTAATCGCGCGAAAAGGCGAAAACCGAGAATGGAGTGCGATTCTGACCCAACAAGTTCAGAGACTTGTTTTATATGGGTTTATGGTTCACACTCTGGATTTTGGGGTCCAAATAATATAATTTGACCCGTATCGGCTAATTTATGAAAACTAGTTTCATAAGCCGAACCGTGCGCGCAATAGGCGAAACGGTTAACCATGAGAGTCGTACGCTTATTTCCTAAGTCAATATGCCTTAAAGAGGTTGTGGTATCAGTAGGATACCTTCCGTGATGCCCGTAACGAGTTTTAGTTAATATTACGCCCCGTAGGGGTTTTTCGGTCATTTTAAAGACTTTTAAAGAGCTTTTCGAGTTCTACAGGAAATCTGAGTTTCCCGTACAGCTTATAAAGCTTAAAATACTTTATTTATTATTTGGAACCAGTAGCAACTGGAATCGGGTCAAAAGACCTTGTAGAACTCATGTTTTGGCCGAAAAGGGCATATTCGGTATTTACCGAACCGTGGCCATAACCGCAGGTTATGAGCGAGGTAAAAATTATTAAAAATCTTTAAAATTCCCAAAATATTATTTTAATACAGTGGGTAAAAGTTTTGGTGACGAAATCTTGGTTTAGATGGGCGTTATGCTAATTGCGCCGTTTATTACAAAAGTTTATTTAAATTACGCTAATTAGCATAACTCTCATTCTAGACCTCGGATTGACGTGAAACTTTAAGGACATGCTTATAATTTAATAATCAAGGTTATGGTCCGTTCACGTGTCCGAAATACTCGTTTTATTTTCAAAATGGCGTTACGGTCAACTTTTAGGCGAATGATGGGAATGCGCAAAAGACTCGGATAACTCATGAACCGATCACAGAGGTTTATACCAATATGTGACCTGGTCCTAAGAGAGTCCTAAGGTATATCTATACCTCACTAAAACGGGTCAGAACTGAAGTCAATGCAAAAGTCAAACTTTTGCGACATTCGGCTCCGAACCGGGTCAATATAGCAAATGGTCGATTCAAACGAGCGCAAACAAGTTTATATACTTAATATCATATTTTATGAGTGTCAAAACAGGTTTCTTAGTATGTACATTACAGATTATGCATAAATCGCTAAAATAGCTTTCTGTTGACTTTTTAAGTGCGCGTTTGACTCGATATTTGACATAGTTAGAGTGGTGATCAGGGGGAACCCTTTTAGAGGTTTATTACCCACATAATTACCAGCTCATAACTACTTTTGATCCGTCATAAGACTGAACCATCACTGATTTATTGTAAAGTCAAACCGTAGTTACGACGGTTTGGTTTTTAGCTATTTACTAAGGAAATGTGAAACCACAAAGGGTTAGATCACTTACAGAAGCTTGAGACTTGTCTGTAGAGCAAAGAAGAAGACTTGGATGCTCTTGAAATGATCAGATAGAAGTGTTTTGAGTTGTGATGAACTTATGGACATAACCTTGCTATTTATAGCCAATGTCATGGTCCAAGATCATCACACAAGGGTCTACAAGTGCCCTTGGATGAATGGCAGGTGTCTTGGAGGATTATGGGTCGAGTAGGGGGCACCCATGCCTCATTTATTGGTTCTTGGTCGTTCATAATGCTCAAAAGGCAAGATGTTACAACTTTCTGCATCTGGGAGTCCCACGCGGCCCGCATGGGAGTTCCATGCCATTTTAATGCGGGTCGCCTAAGATTTGAATATCAGGCGTGTAAAAGAGAAGGCTCGCGGCCCGCCTCAACTTAACCATAACCATCACGCGGGTCGCGAGAGGCCTGGTTTCCAGAAATTTTAAATCTTTTGAAATGATTACGAAATCCTGGTAATTAATAACGAAATCTTTCGTAATGATTTACCTGACCTTTCGGGTTTGAAGGGGTAACTTTGCGGTTTGGCCCTCGGTTAATTACAACTAAGGACCTCGTGTTATTTACCCGCGTTGTTAAGTCCCCGGTTTGTTTATTAATTATTCAGAAAGTCTTAACTTTCATTATTGACGCTTTTAACCCTTCTCCTACGAATTCGATCGTAACTTTCTCGTTTCATAACGAAACTTCGCGAAATTTATATATTATATTTTAGTGAGTGTATAATACCGTTACAAGCCTTGGGAACGTCAAAGGGTCACTCAGAGGTATAATTAAACATGTTGACACGGTTAACCCCTGTGGCTTGTAATCTTTCACTTTCTTTCGCGTTTCGCTTCTGTATGATCTATGATTCATTCGTTTGAAGGTTCAAGCATTATTTAGGGCTACTATACAGTATATTTACCCTTGTTGACATTTATAACCCTCGAATTTATATACTTTCAAGGTTTGTCAAAATTAGTCCTTTATTTAACATCAATGCCACGTGTAAACAAATGACACGTGTTAACACATTATTGGACACAAAAATTCGAGGTGTTACATCCTCACCCCATTAAAATAAATCTCGACCCGAGATTTACTCAAATAAATAGGGGTACTTTTCTTTCATTGTGTCTTCGACTTCCCACGTATATTCGGGACCTCTACGAGCATCCCATTTGACCTTTACAATCGGTACGTGCTTTCTTCGAAGCTTCTTCACCTGTCGATCTTCAATCGACAAAGGTTTTTCTATAAATTTTAAGCTCTCATCTATATGCACATCTGTGTGTGGAATCACCAATGATTCATCGGCGAAGCACTTTTTGAGATTGCAGATGTGGAACACATTGTGAATTCCATTGAGCTCTTCAGGCAAGTTCAACTTATAGGCGACTGACCCGATACGTTCAATGACCTCAAAAGGTCCTATGTATCTCGGACTCAGTTTGCCCTTCTTGCCGAAACGCATCACCCCCTTCCAGGGTGATACCTTAAGCAACACTTTTTCACCTACTTCGAAGTGAAGATCCTTACGTTTTGGATCAGCGTAGCTTTTCTGCCTATCGCGGGCAGCCTTGAGACGTTCCCGGATCTGGACAATCTTGTCCGTCGTCTGGAAAACTATCTCTGGTCCTGATAATTGGCCCTCTCCTACTTCCGCCCAACAAACAGGCGATCTACATTTCCTACCGTATAATGCCTCGAAAGGCGCAGCCTTTATGCTGGTGTGGTAGCTATTATTGTAGGAGAATTCGATCAGGGGTAGATTCTTATCCCAGTTACCACCTAAATCGATCGCATATGCACGAAGCATGTCTTCTAGCGTTTGGATGGTACGCTCACTTTGACCGTCCGTCTGTGGATGGTAAGCCGTACTAAAGTTTAAACGCGTGCCCAAAGATTGCTGGAAACTCTTCCAGAAGTGAGACGTGTACCTGGTATCCCTGTCGGAGATAATAGTCACAGGTATACCGTGTAAGGCTACAATCTTATCAACATAAAGTTGGGCTAACATATCGGAGCTATACGTCTCCTTGATGGGTAGAAAATGAGCTGATTTAGTCAGCCTATCGACTATGACCCATATTGTATCGTTTCCTTTCCTGGTTTTGGGTAACTTGGTTATGAAATCCATAGTTACGCATTCCCACTTCCACTCGGGAAGTTCAGGCTGTTGTAGCAAGCCAGACGGCTTTTGGTGCTCGGCTTTGACTTGAGCACAAGTCAAGCACTTTGCTACATGTGCGGCCACAGACTTTTTCAAGCCTATCCACCAATAGCTTGCCTTTAAATCTTGATACATCTTGTCAGCACCAGGATGGACTGAATATCTGGAACTATGGGCTTCCTGGAGGATAACATCTCGTAGTCCTCCATAGATCGGAACCCATATACGTCCGTTCAGTCTAAGGATTCCATCCTTGCTAAGAGTCAACTGCTCCTCAGTTACTCCTAACTTTTCATTAGGATAATTAGTTTCCAACACAGCCTCTCGCTGTGCAGCTAAAATCCTTTCAATTAAATTGTTCTTGACTTCAATGCTCTTGGCATTGATTCGAATAGGTTTTACCCTTTCTTTCCTGCTTAAGGCATCAGCGACCACATTCGCTTTGCCGGGATGGTACCTGATCTCGCAATCATAGTCATTCAAGGTTTCCATCCAACGGCGCTGCCTCATGTTCAACTCCTCTTGGTTGAACAGGTGCTGAAGGCTTTTGTGATCAGAATAAATCACAAATTTAATACCATAAAGGTAGTGCCTCCACAATTTCAGTGCAAATACAACGGCACCCAACTCCAAATCATGGGTGGTGTAATTCTTTTCGTGCACTTTTAATTGCCTTGAAGCATAGGCAATCACCTTGCCCTTCTGCATAAGCACACACCCCATGCCCGTGTGTGATGCATCGTAGTAAACTACGAATTCATCTGTACCTTCTGGTAATGTCAGCACAGGTGCGTTGCTTAGCTTTTGCTTCAGTATTTCGAAGGACTCTTGCTGCTTTGGGCCCCAGATGTACTTTTCTTTCTTCTTGGTCAAGGAAGTCAAGGGCGCAGCAATCCTCGAAAAATTCTCAATAAATCTCCTGTAGTAACCTGCCAATCCCAGGAAACTACGAATTTCGGTAGGTGTCTTTGGCTCTTGCCAGTTCATGACTGCCTCTACCTTAGCAGGATCCACTTGGATACCACGCTCACTTACAACGTGACCTAGAAACTGAACCTCTCTTAGCCAGAATTCACATTTCGAGAATTTGGCGTAGAGCTTCTCACGCTGTAATAATTCGAGAATACAACGGAGGTGCTTCTCGTGGTCAGCTTGGCTTTTTGAATATATAAGGATATCGTCGATGAAGATGATGACAAATTTGTCCAAATACGGCTTGCAGACGCGATTCATGAGATCCATGAACGCAGCCGGTGCATTTGTGAGCCCAAAAGGCATCACCAGGAACTCGTAATGACCATAGCGAGTCCTAAATGCTGTCTTATGTACATCTTCATCTCTGACCCTTAGCTGATGATAGCCCGACCTCAAGTCGATCTTCGAGAAATAGCTTGCTCCTTGCAGCTGATCGAATAGATCATCGATCCTCGGCAAGGATATCTATTCTTTATGGTAACTTTATTTAGCTCTCGATAGTCGATGCACAACCGCATCGATCCGTCCTTCTTCTTTACAAATAGGACTGGTGCTCCCCAGGGAGATGAACTAGGTCTAATAAAACCTTTCGCCAGCAGTTCATCCAACTGGGTCCTCAGTTCTTTCATTTCCGTTGGAGCTAGCCTGTAAGGTGCTCTCGCTATCGGAGCTGCTCCAGGAATGATGTCTATTCTGAACTCCACTTGTCTATCTGGTGGCAAACCAGGTAGTTCTTCAGGAAAAACCTCGGGATATTCAGAAATGACAGGAAGATCCTCGATCTTCGGCTTAGGTTCTTCTATTATCACCTGAGCCATGTAAATTACGCATCCTCTGTTCAAACACCTTGAAGCTTTGAGCATAGATACGTCCTCGGGTAACCCGTACTGCGTATCTCCTTGAATGGTAAGCGATTCGCCACTCGGAGTCTTTAATACTATGTGCCTTTTGCCGCAAATGATTTGGGCCTGATTACGGGATAACCAGTCCATGCCTAGCACAATGTCGAAACCCGCTAATTTGAAGGGAAGTAGGGATAAAGGAAAAGAATGATTCCTAATGGATATTTCACATCCTTCTAGAACAGTTGAGACGGTTTCTATCGTGCCGTCTGCTAACTCTACTTCGTATTTCATATCAAGGGTTTTGATAGGCATATTTAGTAGTTGGCAAAATTTCTGGTCTACAAAGGATTTATCGGCGCCAGAATCGAATAGTACTCTTGCAAATATATTATTTACGAGAAAAGTACCTGTAAGCACGTTGTCGTTCTGGACCGCTTCCTTTGCATCCATGCGAAAAACTCTCGCATTTGACTTCTTGGTCTCTTCCGCCTTCTTGGTATACTTAGGGCAGTTACTCTTGATATGCCCTTTTTCATTACAACCATAGCAGGTTGCATCTTTGATCTTTTTGCAATCCACAGTCTTATGATCCTTGGACTTGCACAGTCCACAGGAAGGAGTCTTTGATTGCGACTGTGAATTCGCCGCAAACCTGCATTTCCCAGAGTGGGGTTTCTTGCAGATTTTGCAGTTGGGCCTTTCACCAGCTTGCCCATCTTTCTTTGCCTCCGACCCTCTTTTGCCTTCACCGTTTCCACGGTGCTTCTTCCCTGATCTTCGTGAGGTATCATCCTCACGTTTTCTCTTCTCAGCCTCCTTGTTCCTTAGTGTCCTTAGACGGACAGCGTCTAAGGTGAGAGACAAGGAGAGGTCAGTAACTGACCTGAAGGTCGTCGGCCGAGAGGCCTTTACACTTGCCTTTATCGCGGGCTCCAAGCCCCCAATGAAACGGGCAATTCTTCGAGGTTCTGGGGTCACAAGGTATGGGACCAGACGAGACATTGTATTGAAACTCGTCAAATATGCCTGGCAGTCCAGGTTCGTCATCACCAGTGACACAAAGTCAGCCTCGATCTTCTTAACCTCATGCTGAGGGCAGTAGTTTTCCTTAATGAGAGCAATAAATTCCTCCCATGTCATCTTGTACAAAGCAGACTTACCAGATGCCTGCACCAACACCCTCCACCATGCCAGGGCATCGCCCTTAAATGACTGGGACACATACTTCACCACATCCCTCTCTGCACACCCGCTGATGTCCACAATAGTGTCCATCTCATCTAGCCAGGTGATACAATCCACAGCACCTTTCTCCCCTGTAAATTCCCGGGGCTTACAAGATACAAAGTATTTGTAGGTGCAACCCTTAGCATTTGATGCATCAGTATATTCTCTATCGCGATGAACGCTGTTCTCAGTGGACGAGTGTTTGTCGTCATCTTTCTTGGGTTGAGAGGGTGGTTTGGAGTGTGTCTTTGGTTTAGAGGGTGATTTTGACACGGTTCTGCCTTGGGACTCAGTATATTGACGATCAAGAGCTGCCTGAACAGCATTGTCAATCAGAGCCTTCAGTTGTGCGCCTGTCAAATGCACTGGCGCATTGTCGTATTCGTCATCATTAGTATGGCTATTCTTTCCGTTGGGATCCGCCATTGTAACTTGAATCCGTTACAGAAGATAACAAAATTTTATTCAGGAGATTATTATATAATTGTCTTTTATGACAATTTGTCAACCATGGTAACAGAGACCATATTTGGTTAACTTATTACTCATTAAATCTTAGGATTTGAATACATCCTATTTTAGCTATATCAATAACATTGGCGGCATAAAGCCTAATTACGAGGATGTTTTATATTATTAGCCGAGATTTCAAAGAATCAAAGGCATAGAGATTTGAACCGTAGTTCTTTTATCTCTTTCTGACAGCGAGTCATAGACCACCACTGCCTTTTGTCGTTATAAGACAATTATTACGGCCCATAGGCACTACACCTCTAATGGATGTTTTAATATGGTTGGCCCGTAGGCACTACATCTCTAATGGATGTTTTAATAAGGTTGGCCCGTAGGCACTACATCTCTAATGGATGTTTTAATAATATTGGCCCGTAGGCACTACATCACTAATGGATGTTTTAATAAGATTGGCCCGTAGGCACTACATCCCTAATGGATGTTTTAATAATATTGGCCCGTAGGCACTACATCACTAATGGATGTTTTAATATGGTTGATCACCTTCATTGGTGATTTAACCCACGATTTATAAATCATTTAGTTGGGTTTTGAAATCCTTAAAGGATTATTGTATAAGAATGACGTGCGTGATTTTAATGAATCACATCTGCCATGATTGTTAACATGCGTACAGAGGTTAACAGGGAATCAGAATCTATTCAATTAGGTCGTACCATCTTGACTGGATCTTAAAAGACACCAAGCTAGGTTTCACCTTTTAAGATTCTTTATCTAGGCAGATCAATATAAAAGGAACGGTTTTGATTTATTTTATACATATTAAAACAAAACTCATAACATACATTTCATAATCTCAAATACAATTACATATTGCCCTAAACGGGTCTTTCAAATAGTACATACCTCCATAGAGGTTTAAAATAAGTGACAAGTCCACGCAGGGACTAATACAAGATAGGTGTCCATGTAAGGACTAAAAGATAAGTCCACGTAGGGACTGAAATACGATAGGTGTCCACGCAGGGACTTATTTCAAAATAGAAATTACATTAGTACAACTATTAAGGGCTAATGGTCACGTTTCTTCTTTTTGCCCTTTAGTAGGTTCGCCAAGCCCTTGAGAAATCCTCGGTGGCTTTTCTTTTCTTCCTCGAACTCTCTCTCCACACGATCTAGTCGATGGAGTATCTCTTCCTGTTCAGGAGGAGAGAAACGTGGTTGTGGCGCTTGTTGCGGAACTGGGGGTCTGGGAGGTATTGGATACCCATGAGCTGAGTAGTCCGGTGGTCCCATGTTCCCATGAGCTCCGTCAGGGTAGCGCGCATTATATCTAGCCGACACCACATATGGGTCGCGTTCATAATTGTAGTTGTATTGTGCTTGTGACGGTTCGAACGGGTTGTAAGCCGTTGGACCCGTGTAAGCAGGTATGGGTTGGTCATACCCAAATGGTGGCGAATTTTGTGCAGCTGGTGCGGAGTTCGCCTCCTGTATAGGACTTGAAGGTCCTTCTTCTTGTAGTGGCGGATAGTGGCTACTACTAGAGTGTCGAGGGGTGCTGAAGTGGATACCCCCTCCTCCTCGTGTGGACATACGAGCATTTGTCCTCCTACGCCTCGGCGGATCAGGCATTACTGGTTGCGCCGGTGGCGGAGGTGGTGGCGTAACTGCCTCAAAGCGTGAATCCTCAGAGGGATCCTGTGGATGTCGCGGTTGTTGTGATGTCTGTTGAGGTGGCGTGTAGTACCACTCATGTCGGTCAAACAACGCTTGGAAACTGTCTGGCCCCTGATAGGGTGTGCCATGGAAGGATGACCCATCAGAGACTTCTATCGGATGCGTGGGCGTACCACGAGCAGGTTCAGTTGGATCAGTATCTTCATCCATATGGTCCTCGGAGAAGTGATCTTGTGGCCCTAGTGGAACAAAGCCTGAAGGTTCCTGTATGTAGTCAGCCGGATTAAACTGACCTATGAAGTATGGAGTAGGGTCGTCGTAATTTCGGTGCGATACCGAACGTTGTAGAGGTATGAAGGAAGGTTGTGGGTTGTTGGGATCATTCTCTGAGTTTGGCCCGAAGGAGTGCCGGTAAGATGGCGTCGAGCTGTGCGAGGTGGAATGCCTCGCGGGTTCGTAAAGATCTCTTCGTCGTTGTGGTTCTTCGCTCCTTGTCATTGAAGGATGTCTTGTACCTGATGGTCCAGCTTCGTTATCGTGATGTGTCACGATATCTCCTCTGCCTCTTCTTCCCCTTCCTCTTCCTCGGAATATAACAGGTGGCATTTTCCTGCTTTATAAAACTTTAAATTCCAATAATAAAAGAAAAAGACAAAACTGGAATAACAATTCGAATTTGTCCTAAGTTCTTGTCTAGACTCAAGTATGTGCAATAGTGTCATTGAGATTAAACACAATAGGATAGTGTTTAATTCACTCAATGTTGGCTCTGATACCAACCTGTCACACCCCGATTTCCACGTGTCTCACCGGTGGGCCCGGTGGGGGATTTACCGTGACGATGTTGGCAACAATATAGTCAAACCACACAATTATATAATGCACAGCGGAAGCTTAAAGATAAATATATATTCAACCTCTGGTTGTAATATCAAATGTATTACAGAAGTCGAATATCCACAGCGGATCAAATAAGAAAATATTGTTCATTCAGACACTGCATCGAGTTTGCGAGACTATTTACGATGCTTAGGAAGCCAAAACCAGCCCATTTCGTATAGTACCTGCATTTAGTCTTTTTGGGGAAAATACGTCAGTTTACACTGGTAAATACATTCAACTGACACATTTGAAAATGTTTATTAAAATTGATTTGAATGCACAAGGCACAAACTCTTTTATAACTTGGGAAAATTATTAAAATCTTGTGAACGTTTTACATGTTCTTTTATGCGTTCAGTAGCCCGGGTCGTGCCGGGTTAAAGATTTATAGACACACCACATTGCGTAAAACCGTAGTATAAAAACCAACGGCTACGTCTTTTAATTTAATGTCGACAATATATACCGGGTGTACGCCTACACCGGGATGTCGATGGTCGTGGCCATTTCGTAAAATGATGCCAAGGATATCCGGGACAACGGTCATTAAACCCCCCAAAGGCTTTTAAGAAACAAAACTGTTTAAATGAGCCGATCATATTATTTAATTAACCACCTAAGCGATGGAAGAATATAATGCTCAATCAAGCGGTATTAATATACCGTAACCCAAGCCCATATAGGGGAAATAAGTTAAAGTATTTACCTTTGCAAGTATATATCCTTAGTTCGATTAAATCGCCGATAGCTTTTACCGGGGCTCCTAATCTGGAACGAAGGTTTTAATTAACCTCTTAGAATCCTAACGGGTCTTTATAGTGGCCGTAGCCTAGACCGGTTGGTTCCGGAATATAAATATGGTTTAATCGCGCGAAAAGGCGAAAACCGAGAATGGAGTGCGATTCTGACCCAACAAGTTCAGAGACTTGTTTTATATGGGTTTATGGTTCACACTCTGGATTTTGGGGTCCAAATAATATAATTTGACCCGTATCGGCTAATTTATGAAAACTAGTTTCATAAGCCGAACCGTGCGCGCAATAGGCGAAACGGTTAACCATGAGAGTCGTACGCTTATTTCCTAAGTCAATATGCCTTAAAGAGGTTGTGGTATCAGTAGGATACCTTCCGTGATGCCCGTAACGAGTTTTAGTTAATATTACGCCCCGTAGGGGTTTTTCGGTCATTTTAAAGACTTTTAAAGAGCTTTTCGAGTTCTACAGGAAATCTGAGTTTCCCGTACAGCTTATAAAGCTTAAAATACTTTATTTATTATTTGGAACCAGTAGCAACTGGAATCGGGTCAAAAGACCTTGTAGAACTCATGTTTTGGCCGAAAAGGGCATATTCGGTATTTACCGAACCGTGGCCATAACCGCAGGTTATGAGCGAGGTAAAAATTATTAAAAATCTTTAAAATTCCCAAAATATTATTTTAATACAGTGGGTAAAAGTTTTGGTGACGAAATCTTGGTTTAGATGGGCGTTATGCTAATTGCGCCGTTTATTACAAAAGTTTATTTAAATTACGCTAATTAGCATAACTCTCATTCTAGACCTCGGATTGACGTTAAACTTTAAGGACATGCTTATAATTTAATAAGCAAGGTTATGGTCCGTTCACGTGTCCGAAATACTCGTTTTATTTTCAAAATGGCGTTACGGTCAACTTTTAGGCGAATGACGGGAATGCGCAAAAGACTCGGATAACTCATGAACCGATCACAGAGGTTTATACCAATATGTGACCTGGTCCTAAGAGAGTCCTAAGGTATATCTATACCTCACTAAAACGGGTCAGAACTGAAGTCAATGCAAAAGTCAAACTTTTGCGACATTCGGCTCCGAACCGAGTCAATATAGCAAATGGTCGATTCAAACGAGCGCAAACAAGTTTATATACTTAATATCATATTTTATGAGTGTCAAAACAGGTTTCTTAGTATGTACATTACAGATTATGCATAAATCGCTAAAATAGCTTTCTGTTGACTTTTTAAGTGCGCGTTTGACTCGATATTTGACATAGTTAGAGTGGTGATCAGGGGGAACCCTTTTAGAGGTTTATTACCCACATAATTACCAGCTCATAACTACTTTTGATCCGTCATAAGACTGAACCATCACTGATTTATTGTAAAGTCAAACCGTAGTTACGACGGTTTGGTTTTTAGCTATTTACTAAGGAAATGTGAAACCACAAAGGGTTAGATCACTTACAGAAGCTTGAGACTTGTCTGTAGAGCAAAGAAGAAGACTTGGATGCTCTTGAAATGATCAGATAGAAGTGTTTTGAGTTGTGATGAACTTATGGACATAACCTTGCTATTTATAGCCAATGTCATGGTCCAAGATCATCACACAAGGGTCTACAAGTGCCCTTGGATGAATGGCAGGTGTCTTGGAGGATTATGGGTCGAGTAGGGGGCACCCATGCCTCATTTATTGGTTCTTGGTCGTTCATAATGCTCAAAAGGCAAGATGTTACAACTTTCTGCATCTGGGCGTCCCACGCGGCCCGCATGGGAGTTCCATGCCATTTTAATGCGGGTCGCCTAAGATTTGAATATCAGGCGTGTAAAAGAGAAGGCTCGCGGCCCGCCTCAACTTAACCATAACCATCACGCGGGTCGCGAGAGGCCTGGTTTCCAGAAATTTTAAATCTTTTGAAATGATTACGAAATCCTGGTAATTAATAACGAAATCTTTCGTAATGATTTACCTGACCTTTCGGGTTTGAAGGGGTAACTTTGCGGTTTGGCCCTCGGTTAATTACAACTAAGGACCTCGTGTTATTTACCCGCGTTGTTAAGTCCCCGGTTTGTTTATTAATTATTCAGAAAGTCTTAACTTTCATTATTGACGCTTTTAACCCTTCTCCTACGAATTCGATCGTAACTTTCTCGTTTCATAACGAAACTTCGCGAAATTTATATATTATATTTTAGTGAGTGTATAATACCGTTACAAGCCTTGGGAACGTCAAAGGGTCACTCAGAGGTATAATTAAACATGTTGACACGGTTAACCCCTGTGGCTTGTAATCTTTCACTTTCTTTCGCGTTTCGCTTCTGTATGATCTATGATTCATTCGTTTGAAGGTTCAAGCATTATTTAGGGCTACTATACAGTATATTTACCCTTGTTGACATTTATAACCCTCGAATTTATATACTTTCAAGGTTTGTCAAAATTAGTCCTTTATTTAACATCAATGCCACGTGTAAACAAATGACACGTGTTAACACATTATTGGACACAAAAATTCGAGGTGTTACAGTAAGTTTACCATATTCACTGGTCATAAGAGTTTAAGGTATGTCTTCGGGAAAAATAGTTGAATATGAGACAAAGACGCTGGATGGAGATACTTAGTGATTATGATTGTAATATCCAATATCATGCAGGTTAAGCCAATGTAGTGGCTGACGCTTTAAGCCGAAAGTATCATGAAAAGCCAAAAACGGTACGTTCTCTTAAGCTAAATCTACAGGTAGATTTAAATGATCAGATTAGAAAAGCACAAGAATCAGTAATCAAGTACGATACTGAAAAATTAAAAGGAATGATTAAAGAATTAGAACAAGGAACAGATGAAATTTGGAGATTCCATAAAAAGAGAATGTGGATACCTAAATTAGGAGACCTACGCCACCGTATATTAGAAGAAGCCCATAAGTCTAAATATACGATGCATCCAGGAAGTGATAAGATGTACCAGGATTTAAGGAAAAATTTCTGGTGGATAGGAATGAAAAAGGATATAGCAGCTTATGTTTCTAAATGTTTAACTTGTTCACAAGTCAAAGCTGAACACCAGAAACCCTCAGGATTGCTGCAACAGTTAGAAATGCCAGTGTGGAAATAGGAATTGATAACAATGGATTTTCTTACCAAATTACCCAAAACAAGAAAATGTAATGATACAATCTGGGTGGTTATAGATAGGCTAACCAAGTCAGCTCATTTCTTACCAATGAAAGAAACTTTTAGTATGGGACAATTAGCCAAATTGTATGTAAATGAAATTGTTTCATTACATGGAATACCTTTATCAATTGTTTCAGACAGAGATAGTCGTTTTACCTCTCATTTTTGGGCAAGTTTCCAAAAAGCGATGGGAACCAAGTTGAATCTAAGCACAACTTACCATCCTCAGACGGACGGACAAAGCGAAAGGACAATTCAGACAATGGAGGACATGCTTAGAGCTTGTGTAATTGATTTCGGAGGTAATTGGGACGATCACTTACCTTTAATAGAATTTTCTTATAATAACAGTTATCACACAAGTATCAATGCTGCACCATTCGAAGCACTTTATGGACGAAAGTGCAGAACCCCAGTCTATTGGGCAGAAATTGGGGAAAAGCAATTATCTGGACCTGAGATAGTGCAGGAAACAACCGATAAGATCATTCAAGTCAAGGAACGACTGAAAGCAGCACGTGATCGACAAAAGAGCTACGCTGATAACCGACGTAAACCGTTGGAATTTCAAGTAGGAGATAAAGTATTGTTAAAAGTATCTCCTTGGAAAGGAGTGGTAAGATTCATCAAACGGGGAAAGCTAAGTCCCAGGTATGTTGGACCTTTTGAGATTATTAGAAGAATAGGACATGTAGCTTATCAGCTACAACTGCCAATAGAAATGGCAGGAATACATGATGTATTTCATGTATCTAATCTCAAGAAATGCTTAGCTGATGAATCACTTGTAGTGCCTCTTAAGGATATAGAGGTAAATGAAAAACTCAAATTTGTAGAAAGGCCTCTACAGATTGAAGATAGGAAAATTAAAAATCTCAAGGATAAGAGATTAGTTCTGGTCAAAGTGAAATGGGACTCCAAAAGAGGACCTAAATATACATGGGAGCTTAAATCAGAAATGCAGGAAATATCCACACCTGTTCCAGTAGACCTCGAGGACGAGCTCTAAAACAAGGTGGGGAGGATATAACAACCGTAAACCGACACCCTCGTAAATTTTCTAACAGTCTAAAAATATTTAAAATATCCCACTATGTCCCTAAAAACACCACATATGTGAAAACGGGCCCCGAATACCTTAAATACTATTAAAAATAACTAAAAATTGAGTTTTAAAGTTGTCGCGGGCTGCGTAGACTTCTTAAGAGTCTTACGCGGGCTGCAAGAGATCAAGAGCGCGGCAACACCCTGGGTCGCCACGTGGCCTAACACCCGGCAGACCTATAAGCTGACCCAGCCAAGCTATCGCGTTGACCGGGTTTGACGTGGGCCGCGTAGCCCGTTGTTGACACTTACGCGGGCCGCGTAAAAGTGGAACTGAGGCCCTATATAAAGGAGCCATCAGATCTCAGTCGAATTCGTTCAGTTTTCTTTTCTCAATCTCAATTTCTAAAGTGTAGGCATTATACTCGGGTATTATACCCCCCTAAATAGTTAGGTTCTGCTACGATGTAAGTATCATAACCCCTGGAGACGTATTAGATACTCTGCCCGATTGATCTAGGGTTCCGTAATGGCTTTCGTGGTTCTGCCCGACGTAGTCATTGGAATGCTGTCTCGTGGAGGGTATTGCTAACGTTAAAATGTGTTATTATACTAACACGCGTGCATTTGTGTAATTTATAGATTATTCCCAAGAAATCCTTACTGAAAACCCTAAGACAACAATGTGAGTTATCCTCATTTTGTAAACCTATTTTGTGAACTGTTTTTATAAAACCTTAAATATTTTTCCATGCGAATAACAGTTATTGAGTATTTGTAAGAATACAATTACAGTCGGTAAATTTGGGGTTTGTATACAAAATTTTTTACAACCTGGATAGGAGTAACATGACCATAAGTCAGAATGACAGTACTGTGTGGTGGTAATTGATATAACTTGGAAACAAATATAATTGCGGATGCGCCCTCAATACTGTGAAATGGTTTTTATGATAACTTGATTAAAGTGGGATTCACTCACCGGTATTTCCCACTGACAAAATGTTTTTAAAACGTGTTTTAGGTAACAAAATGTGAATGCCAAATAGAAGCCAGCTGGACAGCACTGAATGCTTGGAAAAGTGGCAATAAAATTACCTAAAGATAAAATAGATGTTTTTATTAAATAAAATAGGGTGTATCCCTATGAAAATGTGTGTACTGAAAACTTGGGTTTTACCCATGTGTTTAATATTATGGAAATGTGGTATTTTACTCTGATAAAATATTTTCTAACTACGGTCTTGATGAAAATTCCGTTGCCAAATTAGACAATAATGCGATACCACCGAAACTGGCTCGCGGCCGCCCGTTCCCGGGGATTAGGGATCGGGGGTTGCGACAGTGTATAAAGATTTTTTTAGTCTCTAAACGTATATAATCAACGTCACCATGCCTTCGTTGTGTCAGCACAGTTATAGCCCTAATATCCTGCCTGGGGGTGCAAATGAGTCGGGCCGAACTCGACTCGTTTTTAACTTATGAAAGCTCAAGCCCGATCTCGTAGGTAAGTTTTTAAGCTCAAGCTCGACTCGTTCATTATTTACTAATTAGTTATTATTTTATATATAATTTAGTTATTTTTTTTTTCATAATTTTATAAATATTAATTATCATTATTTAAATTTATATTTAGTATATTAATAAAAAAATTATGTAAACAGTAGGCTCGTTTAGGCTCGTAAGCCGAATCGAGCTCGATAAGCGAATCTCAGGCTCGTTTATTAAATGAGCTTGTTTTTAGGCTCGGGTTCGAGTTCGTTTAAGCTCGACTCGTTCAAGCTTTTTTTAGCCAAGCTCGAGTAGCTCAGCTCATTTGCACCCCTAATTGTGGCTCTTCAAACTCAAAAATTTGTTCACCCATCGATTTCCACTCTCGAACAATCTCTTGAGTAGTGGATAGCATGTTAACAGCGTGATGCACGTGAACATCAAATAACCGCCAACGCTCCCTACGCTTTTGATACAATCGTTTAGCGGGTGGCATAGACATTAAGTAAAACTCATGAAAATTATCCAAAATGTCCATTCGGGAACCTTGGATAAGTGACCAATTCGAGATGTGTGGTAATTTATCACAAGTAGGATTGTGCTCCATCCAAGACTCGCCAACCTCTTTCCTTACCGCCCCACTACCACCTTGCTCACCAGAATGACCACGTCCCTCCATGTCGCCCGCGAACGGTGCACGTCGTGTGAACTTCGTGACTCTTTGGGGGGGGGGGGGGGCATCTCACTAGACTCAACATCTGTCTCTAAACCATCTACCTTTTCACGAATATTCAGTCCAGGAAGAGTTCTATTCGTTACTTTTGCAACATGAGCAGTCTCTGGTGCATTTTCCAACCCTTTGCCCTTAGCATTTTATGGGATAACAGGTTCACCAGGTGGAGAAACAAAAAAGGCACAACAGGTGGTGATTCTGGGCAAGGAATCATCGGAATGTCTGACACGGTGGCCTTAGGACACCGAATGGTTATTTTCTGCTGCCTTTGCACCGACGCAGGCGTCGACCCTACGCACACAACCATGTCACAATCACGACAATAAAAAATCAACTACGAAACTTTCACCAAGTATAAATACAATACAATACCTTTCTTTCCATCCAAGGCTGCGAATATCACCTCCAATTTAATGGTTGATTTTTTCCATGTGAAAATAGAATGGTTAACTTCAGTTTCGGATGGAGCCGAGCCCTTAGGTTGACTCATTAATCGTCTTTTCTTCTCCGAAATATTAAGGGTTGCCTCAGTATCTAGCTTACCTTTGGCATCAGCCAACTCTTTTCTTTTCTTCTCCATGATTTGTGTGATCGTGACTTGATCTTCGTCAGGTTCCTCTTCAGCACGCCTAACACCTACGTCCAGGCCAGACAGGGTGTCAGAAACAACAACATAATCCAGATATCTTTGACTGGAAGTTTGCTCACTGGTCTATGCGCCCGGTTGGACTGGAACCTCAGGCTCTTCCTGAGCTAACTCTTTAGCAACTGACTCATGAGCCGTGACCACATGCTCCACATTCTTGGTTGTCCCAAATCCACCAACATGATCAACGTCAACACCTGCACGGGTTGAGCGTGATCGATGCACAAGCTCATCAGATGAAGCAATGGACTCCTCACTTGAGAGGAGAATAGTCTCCTCCCTTGTGGGGGACATGATAGTTTTTGGTCTTGCAAAGACAGAAGGGTTGGCACCTGTGCGTGCAGGGGTATACGCCGCTAAACTCTCCTCTGTAGGATGATGGAAGTAACCTTTTATTTGCTCCAGCCACGGAAGCTCTCCTTCAGGATGTATCCTGGCAGCCATCTCCCCACAAACTTTGGGGTTCAAAGCATTCATCAAACCATATGCTGCAAACCAGATCATATCTCAAATCAACACAATTATATACAAGTACAAAGGAAGTTATAAACTAAAAAACTCTTACAGTTTCCCTTATATCCATAGGCAGGAGCATGTCTTGGGTTCTTGGGCGCCCATAACATACTCATCCCAGCAGCCACAAGCGCTGCTTCATCAAGTTGGAGCATAGGAGTTGGTCGCCCAACAAAGGTTTTGTACCATTGTTGATCAACAAACTCGATCACCGGTTCCTTAGGCACCTTTTCATTCGGCCTTCGGACATGCATATCAATAGGAATCACTAGGGGTGAGCAAATTAACCACCATAACCGATAACCGAACCATAACCGACATAACCGAACCACTAATAACCGATAACCAATATAACCAATGGTGCTCAATCGGTTATGGTTATGGTTATGAAGCTTTGATTAACCGAATATAACCGAAACCGAACCGAAGTTGTGATGTTAACTGTATATAATAGATTTGTGTTTTACAAAACCATATAGAGGGTTTTTACTAAGATAAAAGTATGTTAGTAAAAAATGATCTTGATATAGATGTCATTTATTTTGATAAAGAACTAAGGTGTTATGGCCATAATTGTTTTTGTTTGAGAATTACTTTATTAAAGAGAACTCTAAATCGGTAGTTTAACCAAAAAGTTTAGTCTTCGTTATCTTATAAAATAGGCTCAAGCTAAGTTCGAATTGTGCACAACCCTATTTATTTCAAACCTTGCTTGGTTACTTAACCGAAATTAACCAAAACCGAACCATAACCGACTTCATAACCGATTAACCATAACCGAAGTTTGGTTTTGGTTATGGTTACCAAAACTCCATAACCGAACTAGCGGTTATGGTTATGGATAATAGTAAAAACCGACCCAAACCAACCCATGCATACCCCTAGGAATCACACCACGACATATATAAATAAACTTGTGTTTCCAATCATGCAGACTCTTGGGAGGGTCTTTACTACATGGCGGAACATTCCCAGTACTAGAGTTAAATTAGTAGAATCCAGCAGTGACTGAGACATAGTAGAAGACGTTGAACATCTCAATCGTCGGAATCAAGTTTTGCACTCGGCAAATAAACTCAAAATGAGTAATCTGGGGCATTCCCACATGGCTGACCTGAGAAATATGGAGCCTATACCTAGTCAAAACGTCTCCAACAAACTTCGTAATTGGTAGTCGGAAATTTCCCTCCTTAAAGAACGCGACATATAAGGTCATATACCCAGGAGTGGCATCTAACGCCGTACTACCAGGAGAAGGGAGCGTCGCACCCCAACTCGCCGGAAACTGGAAGTTCCGACAGATCTGCTGGAACTCATCTTCCTTCCAGTTGAAAACCGCTTAGTCTGCTCTCAACGGTTCCTTCGACTTCTTTCCTTTGCGAGAACCCTCTAGTTTCGATGAAGTTGACTGAAGAAATAAGTTTTAAGATTAGGATGAAAGAAATAGAAATAATATTAAGAGAGAATTCAAAAGATAGAAGATGGATGATTTTTCTCTAAGAAGGAAGAGCCTCCAGTATTTATACCCATCACATTTAATGCGACGGGGAACAGTACCGACAAGTGGGGAGCCTTCTCCAATAGGTGAGCGACACGTCAGGTTGGAGAAACTGAAAAGACGCCACTTTAGGGCGCGTGGCGGCTAAATGCCTATCATCCCCTGCAAAAGTGACTGATACACTTCCCAATGCGACAACCATCTCACACTGCAGTGCTACAGTGACAGAGGTCGCTATCAATCCCACTAACCATGAGCCCAGGTGCTCAGCAGAAACCTTCAATCTTAGAAGAAACCTAAATACATGTTCCCAGGTGTCGGTTTAACTCAGTTGAGTACGCCATGCCCCTATGCCCCGTTCCAACTCACTTGAGTACGCCAGGTTCCCATGCGCCATTTTTACTCAGTTGAGTATGCCATGCTCCCATGCGCCGTTCCAACTCATGTGAGTACACCATGCCCCATGCGTTGTTCCAACTCACTTGAGCACGCCATGATCCCATGCGTCATTTTTAGGCAGTTGAGTACGCATTGTTCCCATATACCGATATGGCTCATCATAGTACATCGTGCTCCCATACTCCGATATGGCTCATCTCAGTACGCCGTGCTCCCATATGCCGATATGGCTCATCTCAGTACGACGTCCTCCCATACGCCGATATGACGCATCTCTACACGCCATCTTTCATATGCAGATTTGGATCATTGAATTCACTTCTCCAAATACGATAAATTTAAAAGGCATGTCTCACCTAGTCCTATCATGAGAACGTCTTATAAGTCTAGAGCTCCATCCAACTGACACACTCATCTAGAAGCAACACTGGATTGGGGGGACATTAAGGGGTGTGGTCTCAAATAGTATGCACGAACGCGCATACATGAGACCTTACAACTCTTGTGACCTGACCTCGTCATCGAGAATGATCTAGAAGGATGAGGGACACACCTGGAGACAGAGGTGAGTCATCACTGATGACGTAGAAAGAATATTCCCGACAGATAAGGAAAGGACACAACGTGGCACCAATCATCGGATGTTAGAACCAGTCGCGAGATCTCCAAAGGACAATCAGGAACAATCCGACATAAAGTACTAAAGGACGCTAAGGTGGAAGGAATAACCATGCGCCACGTCAGCCCTAGTACAGAATAAGGGCCTTGTCATGTCAGATGGACAAAATGGATATTCCCCACAATTGGACAGTTGACAAATGACCAGCTGGCGCCTTCCTTCTCCTCCACAAATCTTCGGCTATAAATAGAGGGCTTCATCTCCAGGTTTAAGGATCGCTTCTCTTACTCTATACACATATTTTATTCTTCAAAGCAAACACTTATTCTCACGCCGGATGGTGGTTACAAGGAGAACCCCCAACCTCTCCTCCATGTAACGAGTTCACCAGTGTTTCTTCGTTTTGCAGGGTTCTACGTAAAGACTAAGGAGTTTGGCAAGGAAAGAATAGAGATTGACCCTTGTTACGAGACGAACCAGCTGAGTCTAACCTAGTGTTGAATTAGTGTTTCTTCACCGCCACAGAACGTTTTTTTTCGCTACTTTATGTATTTTTTTCAAGATTGTATGTTCTTATTATACTTACATATAATAAGCTCGGCTCGTTCAAGCTTTTTTTAGCCAAGCTCGAGCTCATTTGCATCCCTAATCGTGCCTCTTGCCGCCACAGAACGTTTTTTTTTTTCGCTACTTTATGTTTTTTTTTCAAGATTGTTTGTTCTTATTAGACTTACATATGTATTGTTTTCCGCTTTGGTACTCTGAGCATTCGATTTCATCCCGCTTAAACTAAAGGGGAGTGTTAGAGAATGTATAATAGCTAATGTTTGTTGTAAATCATTACCAAAGTTAAGAGTGTATGATTTAATTAAAATTTCTTAGTAATTATTCTCATTCTATTTCATTGTACCCATATCAATATCAATAGTATAGTAATAATACATAATACCTTACATGGTTTTCATTATCCTATCATTTTCAAAATATGTATACATTATTTTAACACGTGAGAGTTGTTTGTATACCTTGTAACTATAACCTTGTTGATGCCTAAGTAGACATACATAAAAAAAATATATATTAGTTGCCCCGATCATCCACTAAAGTACAAACATAAGCGTTAAAAATGGTGATCAGTTGCCTGATACAATCAAGATCCAAATGCACATGATGGTCATGTGAGAAACACCTAACATCATCTTTCTGTATCATGTGAAATATAATTGCAGATATAGATATATCTGAATGTATAAAAGCTAAATACACCCACCCCCATGTTCTAAAATCAATGACTTCATAATAGGCCCTAAAATATGAAGTAGATATTCGCCTTGTTCTGTGGTCAAGCAAGATCCTTTGTGTATGCTATACAAGCGCTAAATCTTAAATGCCTATTTTTGTGACGAAAATGATACTCTTTGGCTTGGTCTTCCGTCGACATGTAGACTGTTGCTGCAAATGCACCCAGGATACGGGTTTGCATAGAAGTTCTCTTCTACTCTTGGAGAGTCACGGGCCTTCCTCTCATGTGGTGCTCCTAACCGGTCCATATGGTTGCTCTTCACTTGAGAACTAAACGTGTCCCATGTTATCGCTCCATTGTCCAACCGATCTATCAAGTTAACAAATTGTTGCCTGAATTCAACAACACAACACATGCAAATGATTAAATAATGTGCCGTTTTGGGTTATATTTCTAATAGTTTAATAATTAAGAAAAACTTAACTACCTATTAGGGCTGATGGTCTTACGGAAGCCTTCAAACTTCCTATGCCCTTGGACCACCTTTGCCATATTCCCATCATAGGTATAAACAAAAACATCACTCTCAAGGGCAACAATATGATCAACTGCGGCAAGACGATTTTGATACTGCTTAAACGAGTCTAGTTCCTCTTGTGTCATGAGTGTGGTATGAGAAAACACGTTTGAGTACTCCTTCTGAAAGGCGTCCATGCTTGTATCGCCGTATATTTCACCTGCGACTATGTAAATTTGGGCGGTTGGAGGGTACCCCAAGGCTTTAAGGAAGAAAGCAGCTTCTCTGGGGGACATAGGACAGCCCCCTTGTTGTCTCCTTTCTTTGCTGTTTATTTCCTTTTCTTTCCAATGCTTCACACCATATCTCATGGCTCTTAGCTCCTCTGCTTCATCTACTGTCAAGTTGTGGCTGCACCCTGTGAATGCAAGCATGTCTTTCTCATATCTGCAAGTCAATTTTTTCACTTTCAAGAACCGCAATTTGACCTTCATAGCCCCCATCATCAAATTTAACCCTCAGCTAGGAATTCGAGTAAATACACTAATCATATTTCATCAATCATGGGCATAGAGATTTATCTGAAAACACTGACTAATAATTGCATTCGAATGGTTGACTTTCAAAGTCAAACAGACTGCACTTTTATTAAAAGGAGAAAAAATAACATAACTGATCTTACTGTATAACTTGACTAATGTTGTTCCTAGATTAGATTTTTGTGATTGCATTGTAATAAGTTTGGGCTTAACATTAATGACAGATGAAGTAAGATTACCTTAAATGAAGAGCAATATAAGGCTCTCCTCTGCTCCTAAGTCTATCAATCAACTTATTTCCTAGCTCTTGAATCTCCTGAGAGTAACGAAGGGCCTCATAGTTGGCTCGACACCTAAGCTTTTGAAAAGAGGGAGCGAGTCCATTGTTCACAAGTCTTGAATCCGTATGCGTAAACTTAATTACTTTGTGTTTCTTCAACAGTAAAGACATCTCCCCTCTATAGTAACTAGCCTGCATTCACCGGCGTCAAACAAAATATTTTTCTTTATTTCTCCTTTCAGATTTAAAGATTGTACGTACACATACATACCTTTGACCATGAAATAGGAGCCTTAAGATGTGGTTTTGTACTCATTAATTCTGGTGGTAAAGACTCTACAATCTCAATATCTTCTTTTAAAACATCCATAAAATGTCTCCAGTCAAAAATGTCCTTAAAATCACTGCAAAAACGAAGACGTCATTGTTCATATAATCACCCCATAAAGTTCTAATTTGTTACTCCCTTCAAAATGTTTATTAGAAAAAAATAGAAAGTTTAAAATTAACTTGTTACCTTTATGGCACTAGAAAACATTGCAACATTTTCAGATTTTTTTTTTTTTTTAACTTGTTACCTTTATAGCACTAGAAAACATTGCAATTATATTTGGTAAGGAATGCACATGATGCCTAACAAATGGCCATTTAAGGCTCTGTCCAGGAACAATTATACATGGGCAATACCTAAAAAGTGCAAAAAGGCATACCTCGGATCGGTCCAAAAGGATTGATGATCAAGAGAAGGAAGAACAAGGGTCGCATTCATGATCTTAGCAATGGCAACCATGTCACATATCTGCCATGAGACATTTTGAAGTTCGAATACGTTAAATGTATAAATACAAACAAATTAAGATAAATTTTATTTGTAATTCTTTTCAGCTAAGAGGTGTTTAATCCAAAATGATGACGGACTCACCCCGGTTCTCATCTGATTCAATCCACCATTGGCATGCACAAGAATATACCCGTTTGTCCTTGAGCTTGTCTCTATAAAAAAAAAATAGACAAGGGCATCAGGTACTGATGATTCGGTAGGTGGTTTATAATATGTAATAACAAAAACAAGATCGACTAACTTATTCGGTTCCTTGGTCTAACAATGCATTGATAATAATCACTGCTGTTTGGTTTCATCCAAATTTCTTCAACCTGTGGGAAACAAACAAGACATCACAACACATTACGCTAAACAAAGATTGCATCCAACACTTAAATTAATCATCATTAATCTAGGAACCATCTAAATACAATGCGAGGGTAAAAAGGTAATTGCAAAGTCAGATATAGAAGGAAAGAAAACCTCTATATCTACAAGGGTTGTTGGTCAAAAGTCAAAATTCTAAGAAGAATCTGCATTTCATTGTTGCTTCCCACTCCTTGTTCTTAATTTATTTATTTATTTATAGAACAACTTATATAAAATTAAATAAACAAACATCTGATGATCATATATTTAAATGACGAATAAAATCTCTCTTACTGACATTCTTTAAATATTGGATTGACATGTAAATAAATTAAAGAAAATATCAAAAACCTGAATTTTTAAAGCATGAGTTTTGTTTTTCTAAAATATGAAGTAAAAAAAAAAAAAAAAAGAAAAGGAATGAAAGAAAGAAAGAAGAATCAAGTACGTACAGTAGTAGGATGATAATATTTTAGTTTGATGGAAGAAGATGATAATAGTCTCTGAGCATTGATAGAATGACGCTTGTAGTCTCTCAAGATGAACATCGTTCTGGAGTCGTTGTTACTCTCCGCTTCAGCCATACGACACCCGGCCATATATGCAAGCTTACACAAAACCACCACACAAACAATAATAATTACAACAAACCCCAAAAGAGTAGTTTTCCCTCGTCGTTTCTCCAACTTCCTTAACAAAAAGTAGTAGTAGTTGTTGTGGTGGTGGCAACATGCCCCTAAACATTTAACCGTCAAGTAGCCGCTGCTGCTGCTGCATTGACAACGATTCGGGTCGACTGCAGACATCAAGTCCGGTAGACGGCGGCGGTGTGCAGCGGTTGACATAGAATAACAACTACCACAGAAAACTTGGGAAACAAAACTGCAAAAGTGTCGGACTAAAAACCACCGGTAACTTATTAGGGTTTTTTCTTTTTTGCTAAAAAGAAAAATACAGAGTCCATGTGGCTACCAAATATGTTGTCCTCCGGCCATATTTATAGATTTCTGAAACAAAACAGAATTTCCAAACGGCAATTTTCTTTTCGTCCGCTTCTCTCTTATTTTTTTTTATAATAAGGCCCTAACAAACCTTTATTTATACGAACAAGGAATTTGATAAATATGGATAACAATTTTTTTTTTTTTTACAAAAGCAGAATTCTCTGGCGTAACACACTGTAGGGCGAAAACCCGGTTGGGCTCGAGAATCGAACTAACAACCTCACACAAGGGCTAGTCCAAATCCTTCATTGCATATATCCACCCCAATATGACACAAGTGAGATTGAACTTGGGTCTCCATTGAAAAATCCAAAACTCCTATCACTAGGCCACAAGTAGAGGATATGGATAACAATATTTAACTAAATAATTCGAGTGTTTATATGTATCCCTATCTTAATATTAATATTTTTTGTTAACTAAATCTTAAACTCTTTTCATATACAATAATATTTTTGTTATAAATCTTAAACTCTTTCAATATACAATAGTAATATTTTTTGTTATAAATCTTAAGCTCTTTTCATATACTTTTCATATACAATAACATTTTTTGTTAACTAAATCTTAAACTCTTTTCATATACAATTCAAGTCTTTAACTTTTTGACTTATTCAAAACATATATTTAGGCCTACAATTGAATTGACTTCTTTTGTTAGTGTTGAATAACTATTTCTACAAAACGGTGAGATCGATTATTAGTTGACTACAACTTAATGGCTTTCAACTAAACTTAAAATTAGCTTTCTTAAACTTTTTTAAATTTTAGTTGTTTATATTTTTTAAATAATTTTTGTATAATCTTAGCATAGCCTTTACATATCTCAATATGGACCTTTGATTAAACACATATATAGGTTAAGATTGACATGGTGACAATTTTATTATTAATTGTAAGAGGTTGAAGGGAGATTCGCCCATTCCGGATAACTTTTTCATGAAGTCCTAGTTTCACCAATTTTTAAAAATTTGATTAACTATTACATGCTTTGTTACTGTTTTTTAAATCATACAATAATCAATAATTTTATTCCTTCTAATATGAGTATAATATTAGTATAGTTTAAATAAATTGCTTTTTTAAGATGTAATGCATTGTGTGATATACTATTTTATAAAGTGATGATATCTTTTGTGTGGATGATATATATATAGTGTTTAATTTTTTTTCTCGTTCTAACAGTCACCCAACGTTCAACGGTAACATCATTCTCACCACGCGTTGTAACCACCCGCGTGGTCACCATGCGTGGCGGCGGTGTTCCACGCGTGGTGAGCCACAAACAACGGATCATCACGTAGCGCCCCACCTGCCCTTAGTTGTATCAGATTGTACCATCAACGTAGCATATACAAGTTGAGTTATAATTTATTGATTAGATAGATGTAGTCGTTGTACATAAAATTGGCAATACCTTACCATAACTTTTAAATAAAGAAGTTCTTGTGGGTTGTAGAGCATAGTAAGGGTTTGATTCATTATTCTTTTGTATCTTATGTATTTATTGTACAAGAAGGAGTTAGTTTATCAAAATCTTTCTATACTAATAAATAAAAATCCTTTTTAAACACGTGTTATTTTCTGGTAATTTCTCTACCTTTATTTTTTTATTTATCTCTTTTATTAAATAATAATAATATTAAACATCAATTTAATTAAATCTATTTATCTCTTTTGTTTTCATAATCTGAAATTAATTTATTTTTTAACTCTAAAGTTTCAATCTTTGGCAATTTAAGTCTAATGTTTCAATCTTTGGTATTTTAACCCCTTTGATTAATTTGATTTTTCACTTCCAATTCAAAAGTTTTCATCTTTTACAATTTAACCCCTTTAATTTTTTTACTTTCAACCCAAAGCTTTTTATCTTTTGCAATTTAATCTCAACACTTTTTTTTTACTTTCAACTTTAGTCTCTTATATACTTTTCATCTTTCATAAGTTCTCCGTTTAACGTGTAGTTCTGAATTTCTGAGTTAACACGCCGCAATGCGCGTGTGAGGTTCAACGTTTTTTCATCTATTTTTTCCTGTTTAAAATGTCTGTCGCAACGCGTCTATTTTTCTCGTTTAATAGGTCTGTCGCAACGTGCGAGTCAGACATTGACTTAGTTATTTTTCTCTCGGTTTTACTCATAGGTTCGTGGTCATGTGAGACACATTTGTTTTTCATCTAACATGATATATAACTAATTAATCTCCGCCGCATTGCGGCGGATGGTAATTCTAGTAAAGTATATATGTGAAAGTGGATGTCAAGCTAAGTGAGCAAATCGCAAAAGAAAGACACCTTGTATACCGTGCGATAGTCGATCCCAATTTACTGTTCACCACCAACAAATCAAAACACAGATCGATCAAACAATCCCTTTTTCCATAAAATTAAATTATAGTTGAAGGTGTATTTTAATACATCTGAAACCTAATTCGCGATATAATTAACAAAGGATTTAATTAGATGGAAAGCTTCATAAAGTCCAGTATGTTAATAATAGTCATGGGATAGATTAAGATAAAAAGACATGCTCAATATATCTATACTATATAATAAAAGAAACCTGATTTTGGACACGTGTCATTCATTGAAGATGTCTACATTTGTAATTTCTTACATTTTCAAATATAATAGATAATAATAATAATTGAATTAAAATTATATAAAATTTGAGAAAATAAATATTTAATTTTTTTTAATAAGGTTCATAAAAATCGATAGAAAATAAATATTTAAAAAAATAACTAAATTAATTTAAAAAACTTAATAGGATCGAGAAAAATATTTAAAAGTTAAATTAAAAAAATCTATTGTAAAGTTGATTAGTTGTTATTTTTAGAAAATTACAAAAATAGTTTAGTAAAACACATAGCAAAGTCGGAAACTATAAATATCTGAAACATAGCTAAACTTTAATTAAATTATAATCATAGCAAAATTTGAAGAAAAATCAAGAAAATTAGTATGAAAAATACTAAAAAATAACAAAAATATTTGTTTGAATAAATGTTTAAAAAAGAATTTAATAAGCATCATAGTCAACCAAAGTCAATATTAGTTTGTTGAGAGACAAACTTGGCCACTTTTTGGCAATGGGTGTTTTTGTGGCTGCATTAGCTAAAGGATGTGAGGGGTATGGTTTGTTCATCAATCGTCATGTAGGACTATTATTGAATTGCTACATCACATCATCCTCTTGCCTCATCAACCATGGTTGGCATGGATTAAACAATGACAACCATGGGCCTCCTTTCCTTTTTCAATATTTCATTTTCTTTTTTCACAAAAATAAAATAAAATAAGAGAATAGTGGTGTGGGTCATGACCACACCCTTAGGGTAGTGGTTTTGAATGATGGAATAAAAGTGAGTAACGTGGCGCTGATGTGGAGGGTCATGGAGACGATGAGAGTCATGACCACACCCTATAGCCTTCGAACGAGTATGACATGGGCCTATGGGTGTTTGGGGGTGTTCTTGCATTAGAGGAAAAATCCTTGTATGTAATATTCTGGTTTCGAAAATCTACAATATACTTTATCAACAAAAGGTTAGGATTGATAATACACTTTATATCTCTCATGTATAATCTATATCTATATCATGTCGCTTTATGAGGTGGTCTCAAATAAAATTTGTAGAACAGATTTTGATGATAAAGATAAAGATAAGTGATAACCAAATATTAATTATTAAAATTAAAAGATTTTGATGATAATAATAAGGATAACTGATAACCATATATTAATTAATAAAATTAAAAACTATATATTAACGTTTTTATTATTTATAAAGATAAAAATAGTTTTAATTGTTTATATAAAAGTTTATAATCTTTATCTTTAAACTATCTAATAACCGACGGGTAATGAACCTGATGACGAACCGGACTCAATTAAGAATTATTTCCAAATTCCAATCAATCACAAGTAGTTCAAAAGGAGCAAAAAAAATATTTGTTGTTAATTCCTCTGCTACTACTATACTAACCTAATCAAATATGAAAGTAAAAGTATAACATCGTACATGAAAATTAAAAAAAAAACATTTTTTTTCTTTTAACGTTTTCTTTTACTTTTTCTGCTTATT
The DNA here is from genome assembly GCF_002127325.2 of Helianthus annuus. Lineage (NCBI taxonomy): Eukaryota > Viridiplantae > Streptophyta > Magnoliopsida > Asterales > Asteraceae > Helianthus > Helianthus annuus. Next base: position 209,524 of record NC_035447.2, read on the forward strand.
AATAACTATTTAAGTTAAAATTTCATCGATTTAACCATGCGTAATACTTAAGTTTCTAGCCTATTAATAAATAAATAAAAAATAAAGTAAAATGTTAACTTGTGTATTACATAAGTTTCTAACCTAATAATAAATAAATAAATAAATAAAAAACAAAATGTTATAATACATCAAAGTTCATTTTTTTAAAAAAACATATCTTGACGACCATATGTGTTAGCCAATTATATTATATTTAATCAACTCGTGTAATACACGTGTTTATTCAACCCATGCAATACACGTTTTTAAGGATGTAACTTTTTTATAAAGTTATATTTATTCAACCCGTGTAATACACGGGGTTATAACCTAGTATATATATATATATTGACATAACGTACCATGTTTCATAATTTTACCATTTAACTGTCATTCTTATTTCATCCCGATTATACATACACATATGATGTAAGTTCATTTGAGAAAAATTATATAACAAAGAGCCAAATAAACCATTTTTGAAAATGTGATCATGAATTGGATACATACTGTGTTTGATAGTCAAGGTCACGCATGAACTCCCAACCGTTAGATGTATATATTTAATAAATAAGTATCGACAAGTGTGATGAAAACGTTTAAAGATGAAGACGTGAAGGGTTGGTTGAGCAATGTATGTGTGTGAGAAACAATAGGACATGACACGCATTATCTTTTTTTATACATTCCGTCTTTCATTAACACTCAAATTATTTTTGTTAAGTCTTGTTTCTCGTGAAATGATACAAATGCAAATCGTAAAAGCATCATTAATTATGCAAATATTTATGGACCAAAATGCATCCACATGGTCCCATATGAGTGGCAAACAATTAGCTGAGTATCGTTACAAAACTTCTTATTATTTATTTTGTTTCAAACCAATTTACAGTCTACCCGTTTTCTTCTTATCTTCTCCTATTTTTTCTCACATCCATTTCGCTGACTTGCTATCACAATGAAGATAACGATTATAACCATTCACGAATAATAAAATAAAACAATTTTATTAAAGATTACAATACAAAAAATAAAGAAAGCAGGAAAACACAATACTTTTACAACTGAAATAAACAAGAAAAACACAAAAATAGATGAAACAGAGCATCTTTGGCTAAGGATTGTATTTAACACAGTGCCCTTAAAATAAATTTCGAGTCTCCTAATAGAACTTGTTTTGTTTCCCATGGTACAACAACCGTAGCAATAGTATTGCCGGAGTTTGCTCAAGGACCCGAAGAATACATTGAGAGAAGTAAGAAGAAGATTAGAAAGTTGCATAAATTCTTTTCATATGCTGTTGTGGTTTCCGGTGCATTCTTTAGTAGGTCTTCAACTGGTATTAATATTGTAGATGAGTTGAAACAACAAAAACCGAATTAAATGAGAAAATTAAACTACGTTAAACGTCTACAATGCCCTTTAATTCGTCACTTAATTCTAAGTCAAATCCCCTTGACTCGTTTGTTTCAACTACAGATTCGAAACTACTCTGTTACTGAAGTCTACGAAGCTTCTGCGAATCACGCGTGTGCAGGAACTAGCACGCCAGAGTGTGGGTGTCGTTTCTACTCCCTTGCGCGCAAGCCCACATGATTGCGCCACCATGGTGCGTACGCACGTGCGTCATTAGTGAACCTATACAAGCGCGCCATATTGGCTTACTTTTCTGCGTCATTGTGTTATATTTTTCAGTGTTGTGTTATAATTTACAATTCATTGTGTCTTTGTAACCTTCCTAGATTTAAAAGATTTCCCAGGATAACTTTGCAAAAAAAAAAAAAAAAAAAAAAAAAAAAAAAAAACTAATACCATTCTACGCGTCGCATCTTGGATCCTAACACCACATCTACAAATACAATGGGGTCAATGCAAATGCTATTGCTCCTGGCCTCCTTTGATGATAATTTCAAGCCCAAGTATATTTTGATCCGTAAATTACTTTTGGGCTTCACAACAGTTTAAATATATAATTTCAACACGATTCTCATTTTATGAAAACAATTTCTCTTATCTTTGAGAAACGGTCTAGAAGACAAATTAATGAATTGTCGCATTTCCACAAGTGTTGGGTAATAAGGGCTTATGACTTGTTTTATCATAATAATAAAGCTTCTGGCCCAATAGGCTGTATTCACGAGTCCAAAAGCACCTTTGATGATTATTTCAAGCCCAAATATTTTGATCCATCACTATTTGCTTGTGGGTTACAACAGTTTAAATTTATAATTTCAACAAGGCTTATGACTTGTTTTATCACAAACAGGGACGCGCAGCTTAAGAGGGCCAGGTGGGGCGCCCGACCCCCGAACTTTTCGTTCAATAGTGTTATATATGTAGTTTTCGTATAGAAAGTTTTTGGTATTTACGTTTTCGACCTCCCGGTTCTATAGAAATTTTTGGGTATATACACGTTTTCGACCCCCCCGTCTTCATTGTCAAGCTTCGCCACTGATCACAAATATAAAAGACTCACTATTTTAAATATATAGAAAACGCTTAAGTCACATCTAGACATTGCTGTAACTCTGTAAGTGATAGATAAGCTGATGTTTTATTTATCATGTTTTGGTATCAATGATCACAATCAGCATCGGCCAGTATACATATTTGTAGTTACATAACAACCACTAACCACAACTCTTCTTCAAAGGGGGGCCACATAGCCCTTCATTTCCCTCAAAGGACAACTCTGTAGATGTTTGAAACTTTGGGATCCTTCCAGAAAGATGATTATAAGAAAGATTCAGTAATGAAAGTTGTGTAAGATTCGTAAGCTCCTCTGGGATGCTCCCACTTAACAAGTTGACCGAAAGATCCAAGGACCGCAGGTCTTTCAAGTTTCCAATCAACGGTGGTATTGGACCTGTAAGGGCATTGCGTGATAAGTTAAGCGCCCGCAGGGAAGTGGCATTGCGTATGGACTCAGGAATTCCTCCAACCAGCTTATTGTTGGAGACCGAAAAGAATAAGGTTGATCTGAGGACATTGCCAAAATCAACAGGAATGGAAGATTTGAAGTTGTTGTTGGAGTAGTCCAGAATATAAACTCTTCTTGGAGGGACCGGGATATCTCCTTCAAGGCGATTAGAATGCAGATCAAGAACATCAAGTAGAAAAGGAAAAGTGTAGGGCTCTTGTAGACCTGAAAACTTATTGTGTGACAAATTCAGAAACCGAAGATAGCCGTTGCCAACTTCCCATATCCAGTTGGGTATTTCACCACTTAGGTGATTGTCAGAAAGATCCAGCATCAGCAGCCGTGACTGGTTCTTGAGATCAGGAACCTCTTTCATGTTGCATGAAGCTAGCATAATTGAGTTTAGTTTAGAAAGTAACGAAAAGTTTGCACTTACACTAACAGTAAGATCGTTATAGGAAAGATCAAGAGCATAAAGGTCAGTCAACTTTCCAAACTTGTCTAGCTCCACCCTGCCACTGAATTTATTTGCAGAAAGTTTTAGAGTGGAAAGGGCTGCAAGTTTGAAGATGAAACCAGGTATTGGGCCTTCAAATCTGTTGTTACTCAGATCCAGATTGCGCAGACGTGGCGGTTGAACAACGTCTATAAGTTGACCGGACAATCTGTTGTAGGAAAGGTCTAAGTCGTCAAGTGATGGCAACGTCAGCAAAGACTTGGGTAGCTCCCCGGTTAAGGAGTTGTAAGCCATGCTAAGATACTCGAGACGGTTGAGACCTTCCCAGTCATTTCGGGAAGAGGGAATCCGACCATGTATGGTTTCGTGACTAAGATCAAGGCGCGTGACATAACCAGCTTCGTCACAGGCCACACCGCCCCAAGCACAACATTCGACACTTTGGATCCACCCAACAAGCTTGGTTGAGAGTGAAGAGTCAAAGGTGAGGTGGTTTTTTAGCGCCAGTAGCAAGTCTTTCTGGTCATCCAGACATGGGGGGGCTGATCTTGTTACCCCAAAAAGGAATGACACAAACAGAATTAGGGATGTAATTTGGAAACTCATTTTGCTTCTTCTTGTACTAGTGAGTGAATTCTTTCCACCTTAAATATACATACACCATGTGCCTCCTACAGTTTTTTTTATTCATTCTATTTTATTATTCCTTTTGATTAATGTGAAAGCTTGTTGTCAATCTTTGACAGGGACTCTATTTTATATTATCATCTTAGACACCGACCTTCCATTTATATTCTACTTGATTTTTTCTCTATATTTTAGTTTATTTTATATGTTAACTCTACACGTTTTAGAAATTTGATTTCATAAAATTAATTAATTAATTAATTAATAGGAGCACTAAGTGACAACAAATATAAACGTGTTGAAATACAGGATATGCATCATTTTGGTAGTGCACGTCAAAGAGTCAGCTTAGCACTTCAAATTTGTATATAGTGCTTTGGCAACCCACATCCCATATACATATATATATAATCCACTAGCAAAAACACTTAACCTAGATAATTTTACAAATTTACTTTATCAAAACAATTAGAGATGACCATTCTTTAAATTATAGTTATAATAAATGTTTTTAAACTAGTCTGTAATCTTTTTTTTTTTTTTTTTTGAACAAGTACCAGTCTCATATCATGCTCAAATATCAGTTCAGCTAGGAGCCACAAATATGTCTTCTAGAACCACGTAAACTCTTTGTTGGGTTTGTGAAGGTTTGGACCTCGGTTTTGGGCTTGGCTAATTAAAGACACGTTATTGGGCTAATAAAGATTGAAGACATTATAGGTTATGGACCGGCCAATCGGCCATGGGCCATATATCTTTTTATTAGATCTCATTTATGTTTTCTTGTTTACTAAGTTTTATAACCATAGTTAGTCTCTATTTAAACACATCGTATTTATAATCCCTCGTCATGGTGTTTCTAGAGTTGCAAACTGCGGATTTGTTTAAGCTTAAATGTCTCTAGCAGGTGTGCTAGGATTCATATTGACTATATAATTAACTATATTAGAAAACTAGATACGTATAACTTTGTTTAACACAAGTAAGTAAGTGATAGATAAAGGAGAGACGTGCAATTGTATAGCTATTTTTGTAACAAATAAAATCGATAAAGTTAAGACTACACAGAGTGATCATTACTTATACATACTAACACTTAGCTGCAATCGTATATACACGCGTTTTTTTTCACGAGCGAACACTGCTAAAGTAGTGATATAAGAGGTGATCCTAGTTAATATTTTCGTATAATACAAGTTAACAAGCCAGATTGAACATAATGAGAATGCTAACTACTCAACCATAAATATAAATTATGCTAAATCAATGATTTAAGGTTTTGTAAGAGAGATAAATAATAGTCAGGATTGGTTCAACGTTTTTAAAGGCCCTAAGTGAACCTGGATTAGCGTTAAGTCACCATTAATTTTCCTTAATTTCACCTCTAATTTCTCCCTAATCAGTGGCGCCATTAAGTAGAATCAGTGCACGCAGAGTTACAGTTAGCGAGATTGATGATGGTGATCTAATTTAAAGACGAACTGCATATTGTTGGGAGTTGGAATTGGGCCCGTTTGGCCTTGCAATAAATGTGGTTTTTCATTAGTTTATTAGGCTATGCGGTATGGTGACGGTCTGCCACGTAGGCACCACGTAGATCGGGTGTAAGGATGGGGCAAAGAGGATGGAGGGGAGGAAATGGGGGGATGAACCTAATATGTATATATATAAGTTGTATGTATAGGTGTGTGAGAGAGGGGGAGGACCGTCCTAAACGGCCTGGTGGAGACGTGGAGGACGCCGGAGCTGGGGGGCGAGATGGGAGGCGGTGTGACGCCGATCCGGAACGTCCCTAGGACGGTGCCCACACCGTAGAGCCTTAGGGTCTAATACAGTGATACACGTATACTATATAAAATGTTTTTAAAAAATTGGGGCCTTAATCCCTTGAAAGCCTATAAGACCGGCCTAATTATAGTGTAAACAACAAACTAATTATACCAAACTTATCCCCAGTTTTTGTGGTGGCTTACGAATTTGATCTCCAAAATCAACAGTCGTTCCGGTCTCGATTTGTGTACCAACTGTTATGAACAAATGGTAATCAAGATTTAAAGAAGAATGAAAGGAAAGTTACAGATGGAAATACTTCTATTTGAAGAATAAGAAGAAGAAAGAAGAGTTACGGGTGGAAATACTTGTAAATATTTTTCTACCATTTTCATCATCACGTCTATATATTATTATTAAGGACTAATAGATAGACAACTTATACAAATCAAAATCAAAATCAAAGTGAATATTGCAACGTCCTAACTACCTCTTATTTGAAAGCTACTAAAAGGGTATATATGTGAAAATGATAATATGGATGAAAATTGGAAAAACAAAGGATCAAAATGATACATGCATGGTAAATAATTATTACGTGAAGTGAATTTATCTTCAAAAAGATGCAAAATCAAAAACGCAATGCACACACTAAATACAAAATTAAATTGGTGTGCGTGGCGTGGAATGTGATTGTTATTGCACCGACACTTTAAAGCTTGAAGGGTGTCGCTATTTGAAATCTGAAATCATTGTTTTGTTTTGGTGACTCGCTCCCATGTTTGATCTTTTGTCATGGTTTTTTTAAGGTATTTTCTTTGCCAAAGTAAACACTTTCTTCAAAAAGTAAGAAAGATCATTTAATTCGTTGACAATATAATCAATATGATAAGAGGTGGCTTTATTTTACCTAATTTTCTAACAACATTTCTTTATATTTAAATTAAATAAACAAAACGCGAGTAAAACTTGGAATAACATGCAGGCAGGCACATCGAATGTGATTCCATCCAAGTCGAATGAATTAATATGCGGTTTGGTTTGGTATAATCGCAACCGTTGGATGGTGAATGCAAATAAAACCAGTCTAGTCTATGGGCCCCGCCCCACTTTGTGTTGTGTTTATCTAATCTATTTTCAGTTACATTTCCATAAATGATTTGGCTGGACTTTCAACTTGCACCCCTTTACTTTCTCCTTTGCCCAGGTTGAATTCTGTCTGTCGGTTTGATTTTAAAATCCTTTACAAGTTACAGTTAGTACCCCTTACTTTTCTATATTCATTTAGTCACACCCTCATCAATACATCCTTCACAGAACTAACTGCTGTTACCATACATAAAAGTTATTTTTCTCTATTGATCACTTAGGATCTTTATATATGGTTACATGGAGACCCTCAACTCCGAAACCAAATATTAACATGAAAAGTAAGATAGAAACAAAGAGTGCTTCTCACTGAATCTAAACAACATAACACAAAGTACTTAATAAATAGTATTAGCAAGCCATCAATAACAAAAAAATATGAAAAAGTGTATGCTAGACACACACGGGAAGGTAGCATATTGTTTTGACAAATTATTATTGATGTCAACACTTTCTAATTGTTATGAATAAATAGTTTAGGGGCTTGTTAGTCATTTTTCATACTTGTAATACCTGTTTGTAGTGCAGGGACTAATAATGTCAAAATAGATAGTGTAGGGGTTAGTTGTTAAGAGAACTTATAACAGAAGTTAGTTAAATACTGTTAGAGAGGTTGATTGTTGGTTATCGATGAAATGAACAAGTTTTCTCTCTAACTGTGTAACACCCCGTGTTTTCAATGTCAAAGTCAAAGTCAAATGTTGACTTTTATTGTAATTAATCTATTTTAAATTTTGTATTATGTGGAGTAAGTGCTGTCTAATCAAAATAAATCGAATGTTAATCAAATGCAAATCGAAAATCGACCTTGAATAGTAGGAAGTAACAATGCGATAAAGTTAATCAATCAATAATCAAGCTAATCAATCAATCATCGAACTCGAAATCTCGAACAATGCGAACTTTGGTACTTTTATACGTGTGTGTGCGCCTTATGTGTTACCTGTGCGTGTTCACTTTATGTTGTTATGTGTGGTGAATCAATCAAATCGAATTGAGACTCGAAAAGCAATCGAACTCAATCGAAATCGAACCGAATTGGGAAATAAGGATGCTTATATGTTAGATATAGTAGTTGGGATTAAAAGTAATTTGATTAGGAACTCTATCATACTCAAATCATCGTCCATCGAAATCGAAATATCAAAAATCGTCGCAAAACGCTCAAAAGGTTGTGCCAATCGAACAGGACATCCTGATCGAACAGGCCAACCGATCGAACATGCTGTTCGATCGGCCAGCCCATTCGATCAGTGCAGCCTGGCCGATCGGACACACCTTTCCTCTTTTGGAAGCCTATAAATAGGGTTGTCATTGTCTTCATTTCCACTTTTGGAAAGTTCTGACCGACCAGCTCCTATTCCTCACTATTTCTCATATTTCTCTTCAGTCCGGTAAGTTTTCACTCTAAATCTTGTACGTTTTTGTTCATTGCATGATTCTACACCGTTCTATCTTTCAAAACTTGGATTCTAACCGTGAAATCACCAAGATCTAGGTGTTCTTGGGTGATGTCATCATGGTGTTCTTCAAGGACATCATGTTTTGGCATCATTCAACCATGAATACCTTAGATCTAGCCGATTTCCACATAAACAAACTAAAATCTATCATAGATCTTAACATTTCACGGTGTGAAAGATTGAAAGACGGATTTTCCAACTTTCTTTCAACTCTTTTACACTCAATGCACTAAAACCGGTAGAAACGGAGCTTGAACCAACTCACAAATCATTCTAACTATCACATGGTTCAAGGTTCGGATTCTAACTACGAGGTTCACCGATTTCGGGTTAACGTTAAACTACCGTTCCGAACAGTTTACTGGCCGGACTTGGGTGATTCCTGTCCGAACCAGTGAAACAAGTAAGAACCCACGTTCTATGGTTCAACTCGTCATCAAAATACCTCAAAATCATATCAAGTAACCAAAACAGCCAAGTGTTAGACGAAAGGCCGACCAGGTCAGAAATGCTGGCCAAACGGCTAAGCCGTTCGAATGAACAGCTCAGTCAATCGGACCAACCAGCCGATCGACCGAGCCAGCCGATCGGCTGACACCTGGCCCACACCTTTGCAATTTTACAAAGTATGGTATTGACGAAGTGATGTTCGATCGAGCGTGCTACTCGATTTGTAAACATTACTCTTCGGATCATGAGATACTATGCTTCAACACTTAACTATTTTGCTTCAACACTTAACTATTTTCAACTCGTTTAATGCATTGGAGTGCCACCCGATCGAGCATGCCACCCGATCGAGTGACACCCTGCCAAGGGACTACACTGAGGTAACCTAACCGATCGGTTGGGCTAACCGATCGAACGATCCGTTCGATCGACCGACCTGAAAGGCAAGGATACTTCAATGTGTCCTGATAATGCTGCAAAAACTTCAAAAGTTCAAACCATCATACACAAACACATCCTTCCTAAAGGAAGAAACAATCCACTCAAAAGGACCAGCCGATCGAGCCAACCGGCCGATCGAGCCAACCGGCCGATCGAATAGGACTGTTCAAACAGACTTTCAAACCGAACGAATCGCCCGTTCGATCGAACCTGTTGTCCGATCGACCGGACTGATCGACCCAATATCACTTGCTTATACTTCCGCGTTACTCATCGTTATGTTGTCGAACTATTCAGGCTAACCTACTCTCAGCGCTCCCTTCAATCCATAACAAATCACTGTGAGTATACTCGATCCCTTTTTGCTTTTAGCACTTTTGGGTGTTACATACGTTATCTATCAAATCACAATCAAACACAAACTATTTGAACGCTAACCGATTACATGTGCTACTTGACTAAATGAATGTTGTTTATTATGTTTACACGTGGAGTGCTATCTACCTGCCTTAGCAACATACTACTATAGTTTGGACTCAGCACCCGTTCTCACGGGGGTTGTTAAGGACAATTACTTGCATGGATTACGGCGGTATTCATGTATTTCGAACTGTCTCGGACAGTCAACCCGCAGTCGTTGGTACCGATGGTCCCATGTCGATAATTAACATGCATCGTTTTCCTCTGTGTACGTACCTGGTTATGCGTAAACTATTCGAACTCTATATGCTATTATCAAACTTGTGTGCTCACCTTTACATTTTATGTATTGACTTTATTTTAACGTATGTGACAGGTGTTTAAGGTGTCAGCTTGCTAGGAAAGCGAGGCAATAATAAAGCTTTAGAGCCCAGCAATTTGTTGTAGGTAGTGGTCTACCTAGGGTCTCTAGAAGCAGATAAACAATTGCCATGGAGCCGTTGGAGTTGTCTGATCAAGCATCTATGGCATTAGCTGTCTGTAGATCTTGTCCGGACGAGTCTTAATGACTCTGGGCAGTACTTTAAACATTTGATTTGTAATAAATTAAATCTGAGTTGTCGAAACAGTATTATTTGTTTAAGTTGTTATCTATGATAACTTGTTTATTTATTTGGGATACGGTATGGGACGTATCATTTAACTGAATTTGTAATAATAGTTGTTGTGGAAACTTCTGGACAATCTGTTTCGCTCAGTGCCGCGCCCCGATGATTCCGCCATCGGTTGGGGTGTGACAAACTGTCTTCTTCTTCTTCTTCATTTTATCGTAACAGTGGTATCAGAGCTTTTCGATTCTCGGAACACTCTTGGTTCAGGCTCTAATTCATCGCATTCTGTATTCAATTCGTCACTAGAGATTACCGTTTCGTTCAATTTGTTGAAATTGATCATTAGTTTGATCAATTTCCAATTGTTTTGTTTCAAAACCCTAGAAATTGATCATTCTTTCGTTCAATTTCATGTCGATTTCAATTCAATTCATCAATTGATCTTCGATTCGATCAATTTAAACCTAAAATGGCAACTCGTCAACAAGAATTAGATCGCATAGAAAAGTCAACAAGAGATAACGCACAGTCAATTCAGACATAACAATTGTTGTTGGAAGAAAATTCGAATCATGTCAAGAACCTACAAGTTCAGATGGTGGAAGTACGTACGCAATTGAGAGAAATGAAGGAGCTTATGGCACACAACAACAGGGGTAATGATCAGAGATTGGTTCGATTGGGACGATTAGATTTTCCAAAGTTTAATGGTGAAGATGTAGAAGGGTGGCTATACAAATGTGATCATTTCTTTTCAATGGACAAAACACCAGCAAATCTTAAAGCTCATTTTGCAGTAGTTAATCTTGAAGGGCCAGCACTGCAATGGCATCAGGGTTTTATGTCTAGTCAAAATAGAGCTATCGAAGATATAGTGTGGGAAGATTACGCAAGATCCATTTTGAACCGATTCTCTACAAGGTTATCTGAGAACCCTATTGAAGATTTAAAGAATCTGCAACAGACAGGTACTTTACAAGATTATTGTGAGGCTTTTGATGCATTATTAAACAGAGTTCAGTTGTGTGAGAGTTATGCTGTGGGATTATTTGTGGCTGGGTTGAAACCGGAGATAAGGTGTTTGGTTAAGATCTTTAAACCTCAAACAGTAAGAGATGCTATCTCTATGGCTAAACAACAAGAAGTGGTTTATAGTACACTGTTTGGCAGTAAAGATGTTAAGAAGTTGAACCCTGTTCCTATAAACAGTAATACCCCAGCAAAATTTAACAATAATCCTACTGCAATGACGAGTTATAAATCCAATCCTAACTCAACATCTACCTTATCCTTGTTACCTACTCCCCACCCCAATAAAATGATTAAACCGGTAAGGAAAGTATCAACAAAGGAGGCTGAGGAAAAGAGGGCAAGAGGAGAATGTTTTTGGTGCCCAGGGAAATACACATCAACCCATAACTGTAAGTATAAACAGTTATATGTATTGGAAATTGGGGCCAATGATGAGGAGGGAGAAGCTATTCCGGAGGAAGTGATAAGTGTACAAGAAATGACTGTGGATCCTCAAATATCCATTCACGCCATTAATGGTGTTCCTTGTAACAGAACTTGTAACAGAAGTTAGTTACAAAATAGATAGTGTAGGGGTTAGTTGTTAAGAGAACTTGTAACAGAAGTTAGTTAAATACTGTTAGAGAGGTTGATTGTTGGTTATCGATGAAATGAACAAGTTTTCTCTCTAACTGTCTTCTTCTTCTTCATTTTATCGTAACACTAATAAATAGGGTTGCCCCATGGGAGGAAGTGCTAAGGAGCAAGATGAGCGACTCCCAGGGCGGACCCACATAGGGTGAATCGGGGTCCTCAGACCCTAATATTTTTTAAAATTTAGTAGATTTGGTATGTTTAATTTTTCAAGGACCCCATAAGAAAAATTAATTTGACCCAGGGGCGGACATACCCCTAGCCCAAGGTGGGCGGACGCACCCCTGGGATAAAAAATTTAGTGCTATTTTCCGTTGAAAATCTTGTCCGCACCCCTTCGATTTTTTCGTCTGCACCCCTTGAATTTTTTCATCTGCACCCCTTGGATTTTTTTTGTCCACACACCTTAGGTAAAAAATGTTATCGATTTATATTTTAAATTTTTTAGTAAACTCTAATTAAAAAAAGTACCTAAATTATATAAACTTATACTACCCAACTTAACCCAAATACCCAATACCTTAACTCACTATTTCATTAAACATAATTAGCCCACTAATCACTAGCCCATTAACCAAACTCAACCTAAGTTCAAACTATAATAATTAAAATAAGCTCAATAGTCCCTTAGAATTCCTCCCGCCCTCCCTATCTTGGGTCGTCTCCTGCCAACGATCATCGAACATAACAGCAACCACAACAGCACGTCATCAACAGCCGCGAACTACCACCGTCCGACACCAAAGGGTAACAAAATTCTTAAATAGGTTTTAAATTTCATGTGTTTTGACGTTGTTTATGGTTGTTTAGATGATTTTTAGGGTGATTATGTCGTTTAGATGATTTTTAGGGTGATTACACACGATTTCTAGAGTTGAAAATTAAAATTGAAACATTATGTTATGGAGTGATGAACTTATGGATCAATTTGTTTGTGATAGGAACCATGAGTAGGGACGTTATGGCGCGATTTCTTTTGTTTTAATTATATGACCCGACCCGACACGACCCGACCCGATACGAACCGATTTTTTTACTTATATACCTAGGGGCCTAAAATTTATAAAAATGTTCCGCACCTCCATAGAAAAATTCTTAGGTCCGACACTGATTTGACCCCATAATAATAAAAGTGTGATTGCTCTGGTGGTAAATCTCCTTATTTCCTAGCAAACAGGTTCCTTGTTTCCATTAAATGATTCTTCATTTTCGTGTTTAATTATGAATCACATGGATGTCAAAAAGTTAAAAAATAAAAAGAACAAATTAACTCTGTACTCAAAATGACAAAAATCTACATTATCTAATCCCATGTTTATATGTTTGCAAAAATTTTCATAAAACGGGTTTATTAATCTTAGTTTAAGTTGAACTGTCTATCTTTAACATGTAGTGACACATTGTAACAATATGTGGTATGTGAGTATAGGCTAACCTACTCTCTAATAAGACCATGTGTAGTGGTTAAGAAAAATAATGCCTCTACCATGGGGCATTATCCGACACGTGGCAGTCCAGTCAGCATGGGGCGTTATTGCAAAAGTGGCGTAGTGGGAATAATGCTCCTTCCAATGATTAAACAAAAAAAATCCAAACTAATTTCTCATTGGCCAGTCAAAACCCAGTCAACCCATGACAATCCAAAAGTGGCGTTTTAATAAACATGCCTAACCCATTTTTTTTGAAAAATAATGCCCCATAATACCCTATGTAATGGGGTGGGGGGCGTTTTTTTGGCTTTTTTTTCAAAAATAATGCCCCATTACGGGTGGTCTAAGCAATGGTCATATATTATTATTATTATTATTATGATACTATATTTTGCTATGTTCCTTGCCTCAACCCGAACGATCGACCTGAAAATTCAAACGTTTGGTTGTGAAAAATCTTAATATCGAAAAAATGGGACTCTGATGGAAAAAATCTTAGGTCCGTCACTGGCGACTGCTAATGGCCCACTCACCCATGAGACCCATTTTTTTAAATATATTTTATATAGATATTTTTTTTTGAAAAAACAAAGCATATAATTACATTTAAAAGTTAAAACCTGATATATTTTAAACTCTGTAACTTATTCCATTTAGTTTAGGTCCATATAAAAAAACCAATCCTCATTCTAACCCATGGGGTCTAAACTATACATTTATTTTGTTTATTATTTATCACACTTATTGTGGTATTATTGATTTTTTAAACATGAGTTATCGAATTTTATAGGTGCTCATTTATTTCTTTTTTTAATGATCAACGAATACTATACAAGCTCAGGCATACCTATTGGTGAAAGACCACCAACGCCTTGTGAACACAGACAACGTTGGTGACCAAGCCTGCTCACCATTTAGGGGGAAACTCTCCACCCAAAGACAGTAAGACACATTGTGGTAAAAATCCTGAAAAATATTAAACAAAGTAAGAGTCCAACCCATGACCTCTTTATTAAAAGACCGTATGGTTACCTCCTCCTAAATCAATTGATGTAGTACTCATTGATGGGCCCATTTATTTCTAATTGCTGTGACAGAGATTATGAGGAACCCTGTTAATAAATACTCATCAAACATAAAACATTAAGAGAAGTACAAGGGTTAATACGAAAACATTTCCAAGAGAAATAAAAGTAAGACGTTAGGCTAGTTATTTATTTATGTATATACAACGACAAAAAGTAGCATCAACTTTGAGAAGGTTACTAAAACCATAGGGGTGTAAATGCAAAATACAACTGGCGTAGGCCCTCTTTAAAAAAAATTGAAAACCCAGTCAGTCAGTCAGTCATCCAGCCGGCAAAAAATTCTTTCTTTTCCATTGTGCCTGCCGTGTTTTTCCCCCACTTCCTTCCTTCCTTCCTTCTTCCCATTAAATCCCTTTCAGATCTGCAATCTCTTGGGCTCCCAATTTCACTAAAAAACCCTATGTCAGTTAAACAACCCTAGGTAGATAGATTGCAGATGAAGGCAGGCACGGGCACAGGGCAGTGGTTCACGATCGGGCTTGTGTCGTCATGGTACGCATCCAACATCGGGGTACTCCTTCTGAACAAGTACCTGCTAAGCAACTACGGATTCAAGTACCCGATCTTTCTGACCATGTGCCACATGACTGCTTGTTCCTTGCTGAGTTACATTGCCATCGTTTGGATGAAGACGGTGCCCTTGCAGACTATTAGGTCTAGGGCTCAGTTTATGAAGATCTCGGTGCTTAGCTTAGTGTTTTGTGCGTCGGTGGTGAGTGGCAACGTCTCGCTTAGGTATCTGCCCGTCTCCTTCACGCAGGCGGTTGGAGCCACCACTCCTTTTTTTACTGCTGTCTTTGCTTATATTATGACCGTCAAGAGGGAGGCTTGGTTGACCTATTTGACTCTGGTGCCTGTTGTCACCGGTGTTGTCATTGCCAGCGGGGTAACTAACTAACATTCCTTCTTTCTTTTCTTGATTTATTTAGCACTGCAGTTAACATTATTTGTAAAGTGAATGGTAATAATTGTCTGAGTAGTAATCATACATTTATATGCCCTGCCCTGCCCATCTATGTTCTCATAAGTTTCAAGTCTTTTTTTAGCTTTTCTGTTCAACTAGAATGTTTCTTTAGGAGGGTGACTTCCTCTATGAGCTTACAGTGTCTGGTTTTTGAAACATTTTTCTGCTAAGGCTACTCCACAACATCATCTTCTTGTTGTTTCTTCCTTATTCCACTACATAAATAAAAAACAATGAATATACCTATAGCTTTTCATTTTGGTCCAGTTTGTGATTAACATCTCTTGTATGGCTGCAGGGTGAACCAAGTTTCCATTTATTTGGTTTTATCATGTGTATCGGTGCTACAGCTGCAAGAGCATTAAAGTCAGTGCTTCAAGGGATATTATTGTCCTCAGACGGGTAAATCCCTCCTCCTCCTCCTTTATGCTTTAGGTTTGTAAGTTGTGATTGACCTTAACTGTGTTGGATAGGGAAAAACTGAATTCCATGAACCTATTGTTGTACATGGCGCCAGTAGCAGTTGTGATATTGCTTCCAGCAACATTGTTGATGGAAGACAATGTGGTTGGCATCACCATAGCTCTTGCTCGAAAAGATGTGAATGTGGTTTGGTATCTGCTCTTCAATTCTGCAATGGCGTATTGTGTAAACTTGACCAATTTCTTGGTTACTAAGCACACAAGCGCTTTGACACTCCAGGTATGGATGCAATTCTGTATGTTTTACATTCCAGATGTCAGTCTATAGTATCAGTTAAGAAGATGTTTGTGTGAAATTGCTGCAGGTGCTTGGAAATGCTAAAGGGGCGGTTGCTGTTGTGGTGTCGATATTGATATTCAAGAATCCAGTGTCGGTAACAGGGATGCTAGGATATTTGCTGACTGTGTTGGGAGTGATCCTCTATAGCGAAGCCAAGAAGAGGACCAAGTAAACCTAACATCCTTGAGACCAAATTTTTTAGCTTAATTCTTTTTGGGAGAAAACAAAACACACTTTAAAGTCCATTTTTTTAATTTGTATCCTGTGACGTGAATATGCGTCTACTACGATTGTATAAATACTGTAGAATTAAAACATCTATACCTGACCGTTGCCTTCAATCTTATTGTTCAACTTCAGTACGTAGTTGCCAACTTAACCATAATTGGTTTAAAGAATCGATGAAACATAAAACATCATGAGTTTAAATAAATAATATTGCTGGAATCAAGTATGTCATAAACCTTGAAAATGAAAATAATAATAAAAGAAACGATGAATTGGATAGGTGAAAACACGAAAACGAAATAAAGACCAAAATGCTTCAAGTTATCCCATTCAAACTTGGCAACATTTAACATTAAGTTTGACAAAAGAGTTGCAACAGATCATTAATAAATGCAAAGGAACGTTCCTATTGCGTTGACATAATTAAGTTATACTCATACGTTACTCGTGCGTTCCTTGACGAGATCTTCAACTTCAAAGAATGCAACTCGCGATCATCGTCAAAGAGGCTCCTCTATATCTGTGAAAGATCACAATTCACACGTCATAATTTCTGCAGATAACTCTTTCACGTGTGGCTTCTATGGCTTCCAAACCAATGCCTAGTGGTTTGCAATCTGGCTCACGCACTCCAAAGACCGCATTGTTGTTTGGTCTGCTAACCGCAACACACACCCGTCAACGGACATGGCTCAAAGCTAACGTTTTCGAGAAAAGGAGCCATGGTTTTGACAGACCAACACAACACCAACGGATGCAAATAGAGCAGTGCTGCTTAACACAGGTAATCTGGTATTGATGAACCAAAAAGGCCAGATTATTTGGCAAAGCTTTGGTCATCCAACTGATACTCTTTTGCCTACTCAAACACTAACAAAGACCAAAAGCTTGATATCTGCTTTGAGAAAAGGAAGTCTTGAATCTGGGTATTTTGGTTTGAGCTTTAACTGTATTAATGTTTTAACACTGATTTATGAGGGTCCAGAAATCTCAAGTGTATACTGGCCTAGTCCTGATCCCGGTTTTAATGTTTTTGCTATTGGAAGAACCTCTTACAACAGTAGCAGAGCTGCAGCCTTCAACGATCTGGGTGTCTTCAATTCCAGTGATCGGTTGACTGTTACTGCTACAGACATGGGTTATTATGTGTGTGTGTGGTGTGTGTGTGTGTGTGTTATTATAAGAACGTGCACTCTCTTTACTCTCCTCCTCCCTCTTGATTTGATGTGCGCTATTGCACACTAGTTTTGGGCCAGTAATTTGGAGTGTTGGGCTGCTAACGATCGAAGAAAATGAGAATGACAATTACAAAAAGAAAAAGAGTGGTCTAATTAATATAAGTGTTTTGGGTCAATAGTTTGGAGGTAGGGATGGCAAAAAAGCCCAAGCCTGACGGGTATACCCAAAACCCGAAACATACGGGCCGGGTATACCCGAAGTCCAATGGGTATGGGCCGGGTACGGGCTTAAAAATAGAAAAAATTCGGGTATGGGTACGGGTATGGGATTTAGTGATACCCGCCCGATGCCCGGCCCATTTATCCGAATAATACCCGAAACTATCATATTATAGATTTCCATATATATAAACTTAACACATGTACTTATTACCTTCTCTATAGTCATATGTGGGTATGTATTTGGCAAGTGTTTAGTAAACATATAACTTATTTTTAAACATGTATATTGGATATAGAAGCTATCACCTTTTATTATTTGGATGTTTTATTTGTGGTCTGAATATGATATGTAAGTATTTGTGGTCTGAATATGATATGTAAGTTATTAATCATATTTTCATTTGTTATAGTCATTAAAATAGTAAATTATATAAACATCAAAGTAAAAATTACACATCTGTCCCAACGGGTATTTTTAAAAAATTAACGGGTATACCCGATACCCGCGAGTATGCCCGATACCCGACGGGTAATTACCCGAAAAATACCCGACGGGTAACGGGCCGGGTATGGGACAAAGAATTACAACCAGGTACGGGCCTGGGATTACCAATACCCGGCCCAAGCCCGGCCCATTGCCATTCCTATTTGGAGGGTGAGTATTAAATAAGAAGTTTATTTTGGCTAGAAAGTATAGAAAGTGATAGGATTATGACATGTGACAAAATTTAAAATAAGAGAAAGGGTATTTTAGTCAATCGTATCCTTTCTTCTTCCTTCTTCTCCCCACTAACTTCAAAACACACCATTTTCAAAACACACCATCTTCTACCTTTTCTTCACTTACTATCTCAATAATCACTACATTATAGTGCGATTTTCGTCATCAATCAATGATTCAAATACCCGATCAACGTGTTCTTCAGTTTTTTTTGAAGAAAACCCAGTTTAATTTCATTCAAAATCTCGTTTTTTCCCGTGATTTTGAAGATTATCATTCGATCCGTTCGATTCGATCGCTGATAAGTGTTTCTATCATTCAAATTTCGTCAATCGTTGAAGAAATCGGCTTCGATCCATGTAAAAAATTCTTTAATTTCATTTTTACGGTCTGGGTTTCTGATTTAGTCATTGCGTTTTACGATCTTGGCGGGGTCCGGGGGGCAGTGCCCCTGGTAGCAGGGTCCAAGGGGCAGAGCCCCGCCAGGGGCTGCCGCCCCTGGCTGGGGTCGATTGTGTTTTCTATTAAATTGCTTTAATAAAAATGAATGAGAAAATTTAATTTTCTGCAAATTGCCTTTGGAAAACTGCATTCGTAAACAGTTTTTGATCTCCTACTTCCTAGTTCAGACAATTCACAGACAAAACTATTGTCCTGGTTCAATGCGTTTTAGAGAGAACACTTTCTTTGGTGTTTTTAGGCCATTACGTTTTAGAACTAAGAAATTTTTATGTGTTTTCTGGCCATTGCATTTTAGAAAAACACATTTTTGAAGTGTTTTTAGTCATTGCGTTTTAGGTAAAACACATTTTTAGGTGTTTTCAGTCCATTGCGTTTTAGAGAGAACACTTTCTTTTTTTTTTTAGGCCATCGCGTTTTAGAAATGAGACAGTTTTAAGTGTTTTCTGGCTATTGCGTTTTATAAATAAGACATTTCTTTGTGTTTTTGGTGCATTGCGTTTTAGGTAAAATACATTTTTATGTGTTTTCTGTCCATTGCGTTTTAGAAAACAGACATTTTAAGTGTTTTCTGGTCATTGCATTTTAGAAATAAGACAATTGTTTGTGTTTTTTGTGCATTGTGTTTTAGGTAAAACACATTTTTATGTGTTTTCAGTACATTGCGTTTTAGAAAGTACACTTTCTTTTGTGTTTTTAGGCTATTGCGTTTTAGAAATAAGACATTTCTTTGTGTTTTCTGACCATTGCGTTTTACAAATAAGACATTTCTTTGTGTTTTTTGGTGCATTGCGTTTTAGAAAAATGTCATTTTTAGGTTTTTTTTCCATTGCGTTTTACGCAACTGTGTTTTTCCATTGCATTTTACGCAACTGGGTTTTCGAATTTTTTTTTCGAAAATATAGTAATAGTATACTTGTTTTAAAGTTTAAAAAACGCTCGTTTTTCTGGTACAATTTTTATAAAAAAATAATGTCGTATGAAAGAGTTATTAACGTTTAAAAAATAGGGGGGAATTGGAGGAGAGATAAACTATTGCATTGGATTAACTAGAATGTCCCTATACAAACCCACGCGCCTCCTTTTTTTCCTTCATTTTCACTCATTTAATCTTAGCCGTTGACTAAATAAATGGATGGTCAAGATTATTTACTAGGCTTCCTACCCAAATAAACTTCCTATTATATTCTAACCCTAGTTTGAATTCTAAAATGATAAATAACAGAGTAGGAGTGTTGCGCTACTAAGTTCCCCATCATACCAAGTAAATATTTCGGTATAATCGTTAAAAGACTCATTGTTCGTTTGAAGCGTCGATCGGTTATTCAATATGTAAAGTTGATAAACTAGGTTAGGGTGAACGGAGCGGGGGCGGTAAACCCACTCAGTACCGACCCCCTCCACTGCCAACATAGTTTACCGATCAATATTACCGAAATTGGGGGGGGGGGGGTTCGGTGAAGGTTTACCGACTCGGTGAAGGGAGGGAAAGGGGGAGAGAGGGGGTGTGTGGTTGGGTCCATTTCTTCTCAACCAATCACACATTTTTCCTTTTTTTAAACAGTTTACCTAAACCTCATTAGGTAAACCACCGCCAAAGTTTTTTAGCATTAGGTAAACAAGTGACATGGCGCTATGTGATTGGGTGAATTGGGAGTTTACCTATTCAATTAGGTAACCACTCCCTTCACCCTTATGTCTATGTAACTAACTAATGTAGCAATTAAGTCAGATTATACATTGTGCTAAATGTGATTGCTTGTTTCTTCTCTAGTTTTTTTTATGTGCTTTGTGTTTCATGTTTCTTAATTTAATTGCAGTTTAGGTTAAAATTAGTTGAATTCCTAATTGTTTTTATCTTTGTGTTTTACTTTTTATAGTAAATCAAAGCGTGTAATAATAACCACATGTTTCTTATGGATACGATACCCTACTTACCCTAAATATCTAGCTTGGTTAGGTTTTTGAATGACTAGTCATCACCTCTCCTTCTCTCCCTCCTCCTCTTCATTAACACCTCTATCACCATTCCCAGACCTTCGTTGTTGAATTCTACCGTGTATTTATTCTACATCCATTTCAGGTCAACCCAAGCCTATTGTATAATATAATAAAGGCCTTGTAACAATCACTTCAAGTAGTGGAAACAACAAAAGATGCCCGATTGGATAGAAACGCTCAATTGTTGCATAATTATCTCTGATTTTCCATAAGCAAATGCTATGGAATAGTTGTGTTTTGAATGTGATACATAAAGCGATTACGTAACCAAAAGGTGCACTAGTTTCATTATTCTCAATGTTTATAAAAAGTTACCTGATGAAATGTAGTCATTTAGTGGTTCAATAATAATAAGTAAAAAAACATGTGACCATGACATAAAGTCTTAAAGAAACAATCACCATCCTCCAACCCTACATCCCACTTCCATTTGTCACATCCTTCTGTTTGTATAATTAATAATATACTATACTATAGGGGTAAGATCAAATAAAAAGTTTATTTTGCCTAAGTAGGATGAGAATGGATCTTAACCATTCATTTTTCAAATCAATGGTTAAGATAAAAGTGTAGGAGAAAGGAGGAGTGCAAGGGTATCTTGGGAAAATCCTATTTGTGGACTTTCTCTCTCCACATACAAAGCACATGCATATTTCACCCCTATTTTTTAAACGTTCATAACTTTTTTATACGACATTATTTATTCATAAAAATTTCACCATAAAATCGAGCATCTTTTTATCTTTAATTTGAGTACCATATTGCTATATAAAATATGAAGACTAAAAAAACCCACTAAAATGTGTTGTATTTCTATGTTGTATAACATTTTTTTGTGCTGGATTTTTGTATTATATTTTTGTACTATATTTTTTTACTAAATTTTTTGTGCTGATTTTTTTTGTCTTAAATTTTTTTTTCTCAATTTTTTGTACTAGATTTTTTTGTACTACATTATTTTCCTGAATTTTTTGTACTATATTTTTTTGTGCTATATTTTTTTGTACTACATTTTTTGTGTTATATTTTTTGTACTAGTTTTTTGTGCTATATTTTTTTATACTAGATTTTTTGTGCTAGATTTTTTTTGTACTTGATTTTTTTTTGTATTTTTAAAAACCAAAAGGGGTGTCACATGTCATATTCACTCCTATTTATAAAGACCAAAATGCCCTTGATTCCTACTTATTAGGAGTGTCACATGTCATCATCACAATTCTTCTTAGACTACTTAGGCAAAATCCACTTTTTAGTGGATCCTTCTCCCTATACTATATTAAGTTATTCTATTCGGTTAAAATTTAACCCATCTCCAAATCAACATCAAACGGTAATGTATGGCCAGTTAAATTAAGCTAGTTAGGTCAAGCCTAAAAACTGAAATTAGGTAAAGGGAAATGCTAAATATGAACACTTTTTTCTACAACAAATAATATAAAGAGTTGTTTTGTTTACATAATTAACAAAGTGACAGAAGAATAAGTGTAATGATTTTACTTTTGGTACGGTAGATAATAGATTCATGGCATGCCGGCATGGATCTTTAATTAAGTTTTCTATAGTTTTAACCGATGAGAATCCAACTTCTTTATACGCACGTTTTGATTGGACAATTAATATAAACCATAATTAAATTGATATATAACATCTAGTAGAACGAAAAATGAAATTACGTTTTTTTTTTTAAGAGAGAGCACGTATCACTTGTTAAAAGTGACAAAATCTTGGTAACAACCTCCCTTACTACTAATGTGTTGCTTTATTTTGCTCGTATAAGTTTGGTTGCGCAGTTTCTAATTCTTTAATTAGTTTATTGCAGATTTTATCTTGTTTTAATTCTGATCTTTAATTTGTTCTATTGTACTCGTAGGGATGAGAAGGGTTGAGGGATGTGAAGACCGACGATGCATGATGTGACGTTATGGATCACCATAAACTTAACTTTTTTGTTAATGAGGTTTCAGAGGAAGGGATAATCACATGCATGTTTGTGTACGTACGTACTTGATATTAAAGCAGGAGAACTTGAATCTTGTTGTGGGCATGTTGAAAACTTTTAGACGACGTTCTAAATTCTATAGTTGGTATCAAGGGAAGCTGATTCAAGAAAACTAAAGAGTTTCAATTCCATCTTTAACTCAACTGTTAACAAACTTACTTAACAATTCTTTTGATACAAATTATATATATACTAGGTTATATACCCGTGAGCTTCACGGGTTATGGGTTGTGTTAAAAAAATATTTTTTCAAAACCAATTTTAAGCATCATTTTTTTTTCCACTTGACTCATTATATTTTAGATGACTTTCGACCCGTTTCATTTTAAGCGTCATTTTTTTCCACTTGACTCATTAAGAAAGAATACATCACAAAGCGATTAATTCTTAAGATATGTAAAGATTGTCACTCTGGATTCTAAAATGACCCAAATCAATTTTGTTAATATGTACAGATTACTTGTATCTTATGCATGAGCTACTTATACATGGGTAATACTTGAGACTTAGGTTTCTTTTGATTTTACATAAACCTTTTTCGGTTTTACAAGTTGGAATATAAAGTAGAAGGCTCTTGAGTTGTATACATATATGGAATCAGTGGCGGACCCAGAAATAATTTGCTGAGGGTGCGGATGAGGTTTCAACCATATTTTCAAGGGGTGCGGTCGAGTTTTTTTGCCTAAAATATACACTAATTTTTTTTTTCAAGGGGTGTGGCCGCCCACCCTGGCCAAAGGGTAGGTCCGCCCCTGTATGGAATGGAAACAAATTAAAAATAATAATAATAATAGTAATCTAAGATCGAAAATGATAAGTGCCCATGTTTCCTGGTGAATTCATAATCAAGTCACTTTCTCTTTCACACATCATCAAGTTCATCCATCATTCATGGATAGGTCAAACATACTTTCTGTTTGATACTTTTATTTCACATCATAAATATTATATTAATTATTCGATGATGAATTTATAAGTGTTTGAATCTATGGACAATCACCTCTCTTGTATAAATAATAACTACGATCAAAATATAAATAAACAATGATGCATTGAACTTCATCTCTATATAAGCTGATAAGTATGGAGTAATCAATTACATTTGAACAAAAAATGTTATGTCTAACAGGTGCTACGTACGTAATATATAGGGGTAATCACGAAAATAGCCCAAATTTGGTCAATTTTTCAAAAATAGCCAGTTGACACCCCATAAAATGCCGTTTCACGAATTCTAACCCGGCTCAAGACAAAAGTTAAAAACTTTCCTCAAAGACCAGTCAGCTTTTGACACGTGTTACCCTGCAACCTTTCTCTCTCCTCTTTCCTCAAAACCACATGACATTTCCCATCATTTGTCACATTTCTCTCTCCTCTTTCTCTCTCTGTCATCTCCTGTTTCTTTTTCTTCATCTTCACAACTCACACACCCTACTCCCTGTCTTCATCTCCCCCACCACCACCACCACCACCCTCACCGAACATGATAAATATTCACATGTTTTTCCATTGTTCATTTGCTTAATCTGTTGCGGTTACAAAACACCACATGGCAAAACAGACAGGGTCAGTTTGACCAAAACGGGTCGGCTAGAATACACAAAACATTGCTAGATCATACACAAATCTCATAAAATACAAAGAAATCGCAATCGAGACTACAAGTACATAACTAAACGGAAATAAGTAAATAGCAATCTACTAGTGGAAGATATATTTAAAAATCTAGGTACATAAAACCATAATAACCTCTCAAAAATAACTATCACTTCCAGTCTTAGGCACTAGACCATAACCAAAGTGGGAATACGTACTGCTTAGCATGAATAGAAATAGGCAGACAACAACATACTGAGTAAAACCGAGGCAGTCGACACAGCTAGCCCGAATGAACCGGAGGTCTGGGAAGCCGGTGTAGGAGCAGCAGCCATCGATGGTCCAGATGCAGCCATGGTTGGAGCCATTCCCACCACCATCACCCTCACCGACCACCGCTGCTATCCGGATCATTAAACCCAAAATGGCGGTGAGAGCCTTGATCATTCCGGCATGACGACCTTTGAAATCCCTAAAAACTTCTTCGACTGTGCGGGGATTAATAGAGAAGAAGCACAGCAGGCAGGAGTGAGTGTGATTTGAATGTATGTAAATAGGGGTGGGTTGGTGGGTTTAACTTTACGGGTGATGAGTCTGTAGATAGATGCTGCCATTAATGGCGGTAATGAAGGTTTGGTGTGTGTGTTCTGAGTGAGTGGATAGTGATAAAAGAGATGACTTTTGTTCTTTTTACTTTTTTACCCTTGATGTGTAGACAAGATGACAGTAAGAGAGAGAATGAGGGAACATGATATATGACAGCAGTACACGTGTCAAAAGCTAACTGGTTTTTGAGGAAAGTTCTTAACTTTTGTCTTGAGCCGGGTTGGAATCCGTGAAACGGCATTTTATGGGGTGTCAACTGGCTATATTTGAAAAATTGACCAAATTTGGGCTATTTTCGTGATTACCCCATATATATATCTCTATCACTTAACAATTATTAAAAGTAACCTTTTCATTCGTTCACTTGAAGAATATTTTGAATACTTTATTATTTCAAAGTATTCTTTATATATAATAATAATAATAGAGAAACTTTTGGAAGAAAGACCATTACACGAACCTCTCCCTCTTTATCTATCTCATAAACACAATCTTGCATAACTCTCTCTCTCTCTCTCTCTCTCTAACACACACTTAAAAATATATATACAATAGTAGGTACGTATAGGTTGTTTTTAAAGAAGAACTCTGATGAATCTACTTGGATGGAGGTCACTCATACTCTTCAGTGTCTTCTTCTTCATTGTTGCTCATCATGACACTGAATGCTCAAGAACAAGCAGCGATCATGTGTTTCGAGTAAATCATCCCAACTCTCATTTTTCCGGCAACTTTTTCGGCTTCTTGCCTAAAAGAAAAACACCACTTCCTCCCTCCGGTCCTTCCCGGAAACACAACGCCGTCGGCCGTCCCTAACAATCGGAGACTTCCGTGAACCTTCTTCCACCTCATTCCATAATTTTTTTGGGTACGTAATCTATAAATAAATGAGGTCAGGTCAGGTGAATATATTAATGAAATTAATAGTATATATGCAATTGTAATTACTGCTTTTTTTTTCTTTTTTAGTGGTTGCTTCTTTAATTAAATAATTTTTCGAATTAAAATATTTATAGGATTTGTGTTTTTCTGGTTGTTATTTATATTTGTGGTTATAAGTTATTTGTCGGAATTGTATAGAAACAACATCAATGGCAATATGGCATACCGGGCTAAACAATGTTTAGCTAGTTTGATACGTATGTAGTTTGTTTTTCTGGTTGTTATTTATATTTGTAGTTTGTGGTTAAATACAAATGAAAAGATAGATAACCAACAAACATCCATATTCCAACCCGAGACCAAATATTATTTTGCTTAAATACAAATGAAAAAATTCACCAAGACCAGTTCTAAACCATGTTTTACAAGGTAAGGTGGGTAATGCGATTCTCCACGCACACCTAAACCAATTTCAATAATGCTCCTGTTCTAGAAGAATTCATCAAATTCAACCCGAAAGCTTTTCATATATACAAAGTATACCTGCAAATATTGTGCACAAAACAACAATTATCATGTTTTCTTTTGTAAAATGTGACATTGGAACATGTATGTATGCACACACCATTTATGATTAGCAAAATCTTATACCTCAACAACATGTAATACATCTGTGATGAAGATAATATGTGCTTCAAATCTAAACAAAATTATTTTTTTTAAACGAAATTGACTAATTAAAATATAGATTGGTCGAGTTACATCAATATCGCAGGTAAGCGAGCAACAAGCTGCGCCGCTACCCCTTTCTGAACAGCAAACCCTAGCCTATTAAAGACAAACCCATGCCCCCCCTGTTGATGAGCAACTGCTGTGGACAACCTTTTGGACCGTAGTCAACAAACGAATAGCTTCTGGAGCTAGGGAACCAAAGGTGTCTAAGGCAAAGGGGACAAATGCATGTTGGTTATCAGCACATGCTTTAGCGTGCTTATCCACCTTTTTTGATTCCGCTTTCCTTATAGCTTGTCCTGCTACAAACCCGCTTTCCCTTAAACCAGCTAAGGGGGAGACTCCTGTGAGATCCACACAAGCATGTTTCCCTCCCGCCCAGCCAAAGACGAGCAGATCCGCTGGTCTCAATGTAGATCTCCCTTCCATGGGATCTGTGAGGAAATTCACAGGGGGCTCCTTCTTGGCAGAAATCCCCACTCTCCTCAAGATGTCCCCCAAAACATCCCTCACCCAGTCATGCCGATATTTGAAACCAGGGAGCTCCTTACAACGAACAACATGCTCCCCGTATTTATCCATGCAGGCATTACGGCAGATTGGGCAGGTTTCGTCTTCTGGAGTAGAAATATTGGGTCATCCATTTCATGGTCATAGAATTCATGTAGCAATGAAGTCAAAAGTAGCAGGAGATATCTGTGCAGATGAAGATAAAGATTTGATCAAATTTCAGTGATATATATTTGAATTAACAAACGTTAAATACCTAAATAAAAATGTATAAAGATTTAAAGGGTATAAAATGGAGAAAACTGTTACCAGCAAATAGGCACTAGTGGTACTACAAAATACAAATAAAATCCCGCCAGGGACTTTAAGAGCCATTGAAGCCAGGACAACATGCTTAACATGTATTGAGCTATAATATGAAAACATAACCTCAAAGTATGGATATCAGAAAATGTTACTTCTCTTTTGGTATCGCAATTTGAGTTTGCATAAAGCAACATTAATTATCAGATCCACGGTTCCAAAATTAATTAGATGCATATGCTAATACAATTGTACATATAAGGAATAGGATACACATGTACACTACGAACACTTATAAAATAGGCTAACCTCTCGCAGACAACCTTGCATTTGAGCTTTATATATTAAAACAAAACATTTACCAACTATAAGAAATTAAAAGAAGCACATCCATGCCCTCGATTTAACCAGATTACTTTCCTGCTTGTAAGTCACTCAATACTACCATATACAAATAAAATAAACCTTAAAAATCGATCAATAACTAACTTAAAGGTAAAACGAAACTATAAATAAATTAGCATGAAGTTGAGATAGAGGAGCAACAGCAGCAATGGCGTCTGGAAGCAACAGTGATCATTGTCCAAACAAAAACGAACCCTATTTTTTTAATTTGGGTGTAAATCAAATAGATGATTCTCTGGCTTCATAATTAAAGGAACGATTTAGGAGGTGAAGAGTTTATAAAGAATAATTACAAAGATGAATGTTTCAACTTTCAAAGATCGATAATCAATTGTACATAAATGAAGATCCATCTCAGATTCATTCGCTCACCTATAAGACCTAACTGGTCTTACCATGAACCCAGATCCTCAGTGCGAAACTCATATGTGTGCTAACTAAGAAGTTTTTCAAACTTTATGGCTACAATCGGACATGAAATTCGAATAAGAAGATTCTAAACACCAAATCCACGATATAAAAACTGAGATACAATGTTAAACCATACCTCGTTTGACAAAGTTAAGCTTGATAGTGCAGGTATTATCGATGTAGGGTTTAGACAGTCGCTGCTACACACATTTGTCGTTCTCGTTTGGGATATTATACCACCTTTCGGTATAGTAGAAATACTGAAACTTTGGTGGAATATAAAGCAGGTAGTACGCAGTTGCAGTAGCAATGTGGAGAAAAGGGGTGAGAGAAAGACGGAGAACGTGACCATGATTAGTTAACCACCGCCATTTAGGAGAGAGAATGCTAAACCTCTTTGAACCGCCACTTTTACACTTTATTTTAAGAGTTTATACGGATGGGATTTAGTGTTGAATAATTTGGACGACCATGATTTTATCTCACAGCAGTTACGTTTTACTCTGTCTATATAATATATAATACTAATGGTAAAAAATTAATAATACAGATTTTGATATATAATAATAATAATAATAATAATAATAATAATAATAATAATAATTCTTTCCATTCCTTGAAGGAATGAAAGAAAAACACCCCATTACCAAGGAATGAAAATTGTTATATTTGGAAAGAGTTACATTCCTTTGAATGTTCCATTCCATTACCACATAATAACTAAACATGTTTTTTTATTCCATTAGAATGATCCATTCCATTTCACCTTCTATTTCTTCATACCAAACGCTACCTTAGTGTTTAATCGGCCCTAGCTAACTCTTTTAAATTAAAGCAGCACACACATTCGGTCATATCATATCAAAATGTTCACATTTATGATTACATATTAATGTTCCTTTTCATTTTTCTTCTATTCTTTACATACTTGTATCGAATACAAGTTGATCCTTGTAGCTTATTTATTATTTGTATTATCTATTATATTATTGGATGGACATGTTGATGGAAAAAAAAAAAAAACTATAGTGTTCAAAAACCATTGATGTGTCACTTTGATATACATGTAAGTAAAAAAAGATGACATTCTTGTAAATAGCTTTAGACAATAACTTACATGAAACCCATTTAAATCTACCATCTAACAAATAATTACAAACTTACACACGTATTACCACCATATTTCATTTTACAAATATTTTCCTGCCCAAACCCCTATTTAGAAAATATCGTATTGAATAACTTATTAAAGAAATATAGCATTAAGCCACTTGGGTTGTAGCCCAGTAATAAGAGGCAAAGCTTCTCTAGAAAAGACCTAGGTTTAAAAATGGACAAAGTGTAATTTAGATGAAATTTAGTTGTTCAATGTGTAAATATACACACACTAGGTTAGAACCCCATATATTAAATGAGTTGAATACATACAGTTTTACGTACTAAATAATAAAAAGGAAGTCATGTGGCCGCTTATTAAATGTTAACATGTATGTATTAGTGTTGATGTATGACACACTTAATGTTCATGATTATGTTAAATGTATCATGTCAAACAATATGTTTGTATTTACTATTTTACGTGTTTTATATTATATTTTATAAATAAAACATGTGGATGATAAAAAGAACTTACAATTTTATGTATAGGTGTTGGTAGAATTTTTTTAGAAGAATAACTAATTTGAGCGTTTGAGAATGCAAAACAATAAGTTGTATTATAATTCATATACTTAGTACATTTGAAAGATTTTTTTTTGATAAGATTATTTGTCTAATAATATAGAACACCAATAAATGTTTTTATGACGAAGATTGATGGATGCCAAATAACAAAAACAATTTTGCAACTCTTTGTACTCATTAGTTTCATCAAATAAACAACTTTTTGATATTCCTTTAATTTACATTATATTTTACAAATAAGACATGTGGATGATGAAAAAAAACTATGGCTTTAAAGGAATCGAACCGGTTTTAAAAGAGAGGATTACAAATCGGTCCCAAACCTATGGCTTGAAACCGACTTGTATGTCAATAGGTTTTGAACCAGTTTCGGTTGGGATTGTAACAAAGGTTCGGGTTACAAAGTGTTTGTTTGTGCAACAGATTCCATAATTTAGTAATTCGTTGGTATCAGAAATCTGTGAAGGGGTGTTTGGATATGAACAAGGCAAAATTTGGTGTTTGGATGGATTAGTTGCTATCAAGTGGTGGGGTTTGGTTTGGCTACACAATGCAATCAAGGAGCATGGGAATGGGGTCGACAACTCGTGCATGTGCACGTGCACATCAACAAAACTAGAATGCCTTTTACTTTATTATGTGACACTGACACAATCCAATTATTTGCTTATCAAATTATTTACAAAATAATTCATATCGCTTCAATCAACTGCAGGCTTCTAAATAATAATCATCATTAAAAATTCTCAAAATATAACACACCCTACTCTTATCTATATCTGCATGGAAATTACATACAAAATATTTCCCTTCAAGATGATAAATGCAGCATGTCACTTGCTTTTTTTTTCTCCATCCCAGTCACCCATTTCTCCTATGATTGAGAAATAATTCATATCGCTTCAAGCCAGCCAACTGTTTTATGATTGAGAAATGAAGGAAAGTGGAAGGCGATAGAATTAATACACAAAGGTTAGGCCTGCCAAAACAAACAATAAATTAGATATGAGAGACTAAAACACCTAGGTTGGGAAGGGGAAGGTCTTGGGTTCAGGTCCCACAGACAACAGAGGATTAAAGAAATTAGCCGTTCAAAAAAAAAAAAAAGATATGAGAGACTAAAACACAAAGTAGAATTAATTGTGTTGTTGACTCACTTGTAGTATAAGTATTTGGGTTCCACCAAATATTTGTTGGGCAATTATAGCTTGAGCGTAGTATGAAAATAATGTAATTGGGCACAACTGAATCACACCAAAACAACATCCATCATATAACCAACTATAAATAAATCACAATATATTACTACTTAGATGTTGAATCATCCAACTTTATGAAAACCTCATTTAACAAGAGAGTGACTGGAACTAGAGGGTCAATCAACCAATATAGGGAAAATTACCAAATGTCTCTTGACCAAGTGCATTTTCAAAATTGTCACCTTCCTGCGTCTTTGGAAGGTCCTCCCAGCCTCGGAAGCGTCCGCCTTTCACGTTGAAGCGCCCGCCTTTCACGTTGAAGCGTCCGTTTCCTTTTAAGCGACACGTGTCCGATGTTGAAGCGTCCGCCTCAGGCGCAATGCGTCGGTGAAGCTTCTGAAGCGTCGGCCAACGACGCAGGTTCCGTATCTTTGTCCAATTTTTTTTATAACTTATAAACATTTCTAACATGGGATCATGTGCATGCTCTTTATAAAAACTATATGTATGTTAACGGAGCAAATTTTAAACGATATAAAACATGTTATTTTTTAGTTAAAAATTTTTATATTAAACATCAAAACATAATAAAAAACAAAAAAAAAAAACAAACAACACATAATATTATATCTAAAACCATATCCTAATGGCCTCCCACTCCGAGACATGTTTGAAATCATGTCTCTCTTCATGACGGTAGTTGATGAGGGCCACCTCATTCTGATCGTCCTCGCCAAGGTCCGGCATTTCTGTCTCCACTTTCTTGAAATATCGATCAAATCTCTCACAATCCAACCGCAGCACACGGAACCTGGAGGATAGTGCGTCAACGGTCCAGTTGTGTTCCGGACCACGTAGTTGGGCGAAATTCTGTTGAACATGGACCCAAAGCCCACCGTGTCCTCGAGGTGGAGGATCGATCATGGCCTGCTCCCATGCTTCGCACAGAGCAATGTCTTCAACGTCAGTCGGTGGCCATTGTCGGGTCGTTGACGGCGTCGGATTTTCTAGTGAAATGGCTGATTTTGTTTGAAAACGGCGGGTGTTTTGATTTTGATAAGTGATAAGTGAACGGGTTATATAGTGGGGTAAATGTGTGCAACGATAAAATTTAAACGACTTTTGAGTTTCCATTTTTTTCGGAAGCGTCGGGAAGCGTCGGTCAAGCATCGGGGGAGCGTCGGGTCAAGCCTCGGAAGCGTCGTCCAGGCCTCGGAAGCGTCGTCCAGGCCTCGGAAGCGTCGGCCAGGCCTTGGAAACGTACACATGGACGCATTAAAAAATTATGGTTATCATGCGTTGGTGACTGACGCAATTTCGTAACGGAACGGATGCTTCAACACGTGTCGCTTGAAAGGGAACAGACGCTTCAACGTGACAGGCGGACGCTTAAACGCGAAAGGCGGACGCTTCCGATGCTGGGAGGACCTTCCAAGGACGCAGGAAGGTGATAATTTTGCAAATGCACTTGGTCAAGAGACATTTTGGTAATTTTCCCACCAATATATCACATTATTGTGTGCAATCCAACCAATCCACTTAAAAAGAAAACTCACAGTCAAAATACATAATTATAATATATATATATATATATATATGTGTGTGTGTGTGTGTGTGTGTAAGATGAGACGAAAAAAGCAAAGGCAATGGTAATATGATACCATTTTCTTTCGATTGTTGACAAGAAAGTCAATGCTAAATCATACCAGCATTGCATAAGAAATTTAAACCTTTTTTTAAATAAACCCCAAAACTAGAGGGCAAAAACATGGAGTGGGTCTATCTGATACCAGACATTTCAAAGGTAACAATGTTTATAAAGTCTACAACCACACTAATTTCTAGTCAAATATGCAAACTTATAAATATATCATTGTATAGCCAGTTAGCCCCCCACACACACCCCCTCCACATAGACATTAATACCACACGCATCTAATATGTATAACCTTTTACTCCAACGTTCTACCCTAAAAACCATAGTAGTCGAAAGTGCACAAGGCGAGGTGTAGTAGCCTGAGGTAGGCGCACAAGGTTCTTTATTTAGTGAAAACAAAGGTGTGCGCACCTTTGGACACACAAAGACGAGGTTCAAGCGAACGCTTTGGAAATATTTTGGTTTCTCTTTCAGGTTTTACACTATGTCATTTGGCTGAACTTCATTTCTTTTGTTGTACAAAAGGTTTAAGGGTTGTTGATAACCAATGATAACTTTAATTGTGGATGTTTCACTTTGCAAAAAGTAGTATTTTGACCTAACTGTTTGCATACCAGGTTATGTACACAATAGCTTATACGAGTCTGCACTAAGAATCTCTTGCGAAATGATTGATGACACTATGTGTTAAACAGTCAAACAAACCAAATCATATTAGATTTTATAGTATACTTGTGGAATGGCATTACTTTTTATACCTATTATGTATTTTTTTCTATTAACTTATTTTTTTTCCACCCAAGGATGCATTTTGTTTGCGACTTGTGAGTGAGTGACACTGTCATAAACCATATATCACATTGCTTCTTACTATGACAATAACCACAAAATATGCTTACAACATAGAAATATATCGGTTCCTATAGCAAGTATACGGAACTTAAAAGTACAATTAACTTGTCATAACTTTGGTAAACTAATGCATTTGTAGTGTGTCTTACCTACTTGTGTGAAGATTCAATTAACAAAAAAAGTTTCCGGTATGAAAACAAATAAAGAATGAGAATACTAAGCATACAAGATACCCAACACCAAACAACAAACAACGACACCCGGAGCAATGCACTTTTGCTAACAGTCGTACGAAAAAAAACTGATCAAAATTTGCGCGCATATTCAAAGTTTAACTACATTACATACTCTATCAAGCTTGATTTTAAAAGGTGTAAGGCGCTCCAAAGCACTTGGCTCTAGATAACATTTTCACTAGCATCTCCTATAACTTGTATTTTCCAGATTTGATAACATATAAACGAATAACTTACTTGTCTTGGTGGCCTTAATAGTAAAATATTGCAAAAAGAATAACGAAGAAGACAAAGTATATAAATAGCAAGTCACAATGGACAAAGTGAGATAGTGTATATAGCGTGGTGGCAAGCCTGGCGGTTGCGGGGAGCATAAGTATGGAGAAATTTGGGGAAATAGGTCTGGCTTTTGTGATCACGGTGTTGGTAGTTCACAAATTGAAGATATAAACGCAAACAACTATTGTTACCATCACGAAATTCCCCATTCTTTTTTTTTTTAACGACAAAGTACTTTTATTCATCACCACAAAACTTTACAGGCGGATGCTACCAGTGAGATGTTAGCAACATATAGCCACCCCCTTTGATAATTACCCAAGTTTGAGCATACAAAAACACAGATACTTTAAATTATAGATTAGAAACTAAAATTTTACACAACTCTCCAAATCTATGAGCGCATCCCTTAATCTATGTTTGATCCATGTGAACGCCAAGGATTGTAGTTCCCTGAAAATTTTATCAACCGCTATTCTCTTCCTAGCAAAAATGTCGTCATTCCGAGCTTTCTATGTCACACCCCAACCAATGGCGGAAACATCGGGATGAGACGAAGTGTGAAGATTGCTCGAGACATCATAACGCTAATAATTGTGACAAGTATTTAAATAATCTGATTTCATTTCATAAGATAATTTGTCAACATTACAAGAAATTCAAATACAACAAGTTTAACAAAAAAAACATAACAACATAACAAAATTGATACAACATGTTAAACCCTAACGTCTATATGTGTATCTAGGCATCAACGCTACTTCTTTTCTTAGCATCGTCCTCATCAACCTGTAACATGTTTAAAGTAATTCAATGCAAAAGCAAAGGCGAGTATACAAGTTTGATACATACATAGCAAAAGTTAAGTTTTAAACATTTCCTCATAGCAAGCATGTGATTCAAGATAAACATTTAAATATGGCATGTGTCTCACATATCAAACCAAGGAAACGCAATATGCTCATGACATTACCGATGATAAAGGGCGGGTCGTTAATCCTATAGCGCTACATATGTCACGGTTTGGCTCGTACGAAGTTAATGATAAATTCAACACATAAGTTTCACCCAAGTTTAAAGTATCAAGCCATCACGTATACAAGCATGTTATAGGAATGTTCATGTGTTTAAGTAAAATGTTCATGTGTAAGTTTGTTGATAGATAAACATGTTACACCCCAAAAGTGTTAAAAGTAAAAAGAGGGGAATACGAGTATACTCACAATATTGCAATTTCTTCCGATTATCCAAGTGTAGACGAATGTATAAGGGTTAGGGTTCAAGGTATGGTTAGGGTCGAGATTCGGGATTAAGATTCAAGGAATAACAAAGTATGTATTATGAAAATAATCTCTATGGCATTAGCACTTGTCTTGACACTATAGTAATCCTTATGGATTGTATGTGATTTCATAGGTTCAAGACCTATTAGAATCGTGACAAGGAACTATACACATAATGATAAACTTATTAACTTGGTAGAGGATTATATAATCACTATCAAGGGTTCGGTTTTATTATAGTCATAATATATTCATAATAGTATAGTTAGTCATGTAGGAGGCGGGAGG
This sequence comes from Helianthus annuus, assembly GCF_002127325.2. Taxonomy (NCBI): domain Eukaryota; kingdom Viridiplantae; phylum Streptophyta; class Magnoliopsida; order Asterales; family Asteraceae; genus Helianthus; species Helianthus annuus. The sequence continues at coordinate 245,492 of NC_035447.2, forward strand.
TTGAACCGTCCACTTTGGTACCTCTTGATGTTATATGAGTCAAGTAGGAGGTGGGAGGTGAAACCCTCCACTTTGGTACCTCGTGTATTATGTTAACCTTTAGGTCATGGAGGAGGTAAGAAGACGAATCTTCCATTTAGGGACCTCTTGAATATGTACAATAAATGATACAACTAAACTAAGTAAAACATCAAGTGATGTGTGGACTTGTATGTAGGTTAGCCTAGGCTAAACAAGTAGTCACACTAACTTCAAGTTCAAGACTTGACACCACTTGTGAGTTAAGAACTCGATTAAAACAAAAAGTTTAGAGTGCTTAGACACTCATATTAAGTGTAAAACAACCTTGGTTTGGCTTTACTAATCATACAATGAATTAGGAGCATAGGAACACAAGTTTGTTTGATGTATGCAAGAGTTTAAGAAAGTTTAAAGCACAACAGAAAGTTTATGGACACTTTTAGGGCATTTCCAGGTCTGATTTCTCCAAGGAGAAATCAAGGAATCAAACCCAATGATTATCCAAGCAATTAGAAAGAAGAATCAAGTGATTTGGTTGAGTTTTGAGCAAGTTATGCTCACTTTTGTATGGAGGTATGAATCTGCCCGAATTTCATAATTTTGCAAGAACTTGAGAGTGATTTTGGAGAGATTAGAGAGTTGTGAAAGTGTAAAATGGCTTGGAGAAGGTGTGTATTTATAGGGAATGGTTTAGGTTAAGTTTAGGTGAGGTAATTAATGTTAAATCATGTTTTAAACTAAAAAAAAAAAAGCCAAATCCTGCTCAAAAAACGCTGAAATAGGGGGTCAGGTCGCGGCTGTTGGTCTGGGCCACCGCAGCGAGTCCTTAAATGGATTTCTGTCCGGGTTTTGTTCAATCAAAGGCTGCAGCTCAGCTGGTTAAGGTCTCCATGTGTGAGGATGCTGACCCGGGTTCGAGTCCCGCGGTCAGCGTTTTTGTTTCCTCTTTTTTATTAAATTACCTTCAACCTTGTACTTTCAGTAATTGCACAATCAGTCCCTGAACTTTATTTAACTATGTTTACATAGTTTTAAAAGGATTAACTTTGAAGTTTAAACTAACTAGGTTAGTTTATATTTGCTAACTTTAATCTAGTGAAACTAACTAGGTTATTAATAAAAATACATTTTTAAATAACAAAATTAATTAACTTAATTAATTTAATTAACTTAAATGATGACCATAAATATAACGAATAATAAGAAAAAAAATCTTCAAACGATTATTCGTTTTACCAAGCTTTCGAGTTTCGAGATTTAGGATCCGAATCTCATCGTTTTAATAGTTTCAATTAGTTTAACGAGTATCAAGAGTCGATAAATACATAATCAAGAATCCTTGAATAATATTTCGTTCAAACGAGAATTTCATTGTGATTCAAGTTTCGGATTCTACAAAGGTTACATCAAAACGACGATTACAAGAATGCAAAGTTTCCAAGAATATGATTATAAACAAAGGGCTCCAAATATAGAAGGTACGAAATAGCTGGGCGTTACATTCTAAATCACCCAACATGTTGTCAACACAAAACTTCAATCATCAAAGAACTTTCAAGGGATCAAGGTGTAAAAAAATAACAATAATCAATCAATTGTTTTGATGTATTGTGGTTCTACGAAAAGTTAGATATAACAAGATATTAGTGAGATCACAAAGAAGCCGGGGAGAATTGTAGAAAAGATTAAAGCTAATTCTTTTGTTTGGATGAAAAGAGTTAGATAACATCCCTGCTGCTAAGAACATTAGAAGAATTAGAGTGTTTTTTCAAACATTCTATTTATGAAATTGGACTTTCATTTTAAGGCCATACTTGATACTTTGATTTGTGTTTTTACTAATTTTTCGTTTTATGTTATCTCGGTACCGGTGCACTAAAAGAAAAACCCCGGAGGTGTAAGGTATGTTTTGGTATCCTAAGCCATATTGGGTGTCGATATTGTACCAATATTGTAACAAACTGAAGCGATATTTGCTGGATAACATTAGTACTAATATCAATATTTATTTATATGATTTTTATTAATGTAAAACACGTGTCGATATATTTTGAAACATGTCACAACTTTAAATTTTTTTTAGATGAGACAACTTTTGTGTAATTACCCCATCATATATTATATATTATACATTTTATTATTAGTACTTTATAACACATACATACATGTAGGGCTGCAAACGAACCAAACGTTCGGTGAACAGTTCGTGAACTTTTCGGCGGGAAGTTTGTTTGTGTTCGTTTGTTTATTAAACAAACGAACACAAACAAGAAATTCCGTTCGTTTAGTTAAATGAACAAACATGAACAGAGGGCTCGTTCGTTCATTTATGTTCGTGAACGTTCGGTTGTTGGATCAGTTCTGTTTGTACATGAAGGAAAACATTAAAACATACCTGTTATAGCAGACAGTGCGTTGGAGAATCCAGTAATGGAGTTCTACATGCTTGTCATCGTGATCTGGTTCCTCCTTAGGGTGCTGACTAATGATGGGGACTTAGAAAAACCGAAAAAGGGATATCGGCTAGGAGAGGAGGTCGAAATTATGATGTTATGGCTAATGGGGTGTGTGTAATTGTGTAACTGAGTAACCCCTTAACCTCCACATAATTCTCCTTTTATAAGCACCCAGGAGGAAACCTAATTAGTTAATAAGGGTAATATGGTCCATCAACAATTACCAACTAATTATTTAATAGGTTATTAAATATTTTGATCTATATTATGTAAATGATTATGATGACTATAGATTAAATATTAATACATAATATATTTAATCTTACATTCTCCCACTTAGCCGAGTAATCATTTACTATGAGTATTAGATAAGCCTGATCAGGAGTTAACACTCATTTTAGCCTTAAACAAGTACTACAGCAGAGAAATACAGCCGTTGAATCATTATGCGACTCAGGACCCCCATTAATCATACTATAGCCTTAATTTAAAACCTAATCGTCATGATCAAAATATGCGTAAGCCCTTTGTTTGATTTGTAACTTTATTTGTCTATATGCCATTATACCGGTTGAACATATTCTAAGAGACATACAAAATCAAACTGCGGAAATTTCATTAATCATAAACATAAGCTAGTACAATATGCTCAAATAAGGTCTTTACTAAATCCCATATTCCGAACATGTTCTTTATAAACCTTAGGAGGGAGACCTGTAGTCATTGGATCCGCAAGCATATCCTTAGTACTAATATACTCGATACAAAGATTATTTTCCTCAACTCGTTCACGTACAAACAGATATTTTGTATCGAGATATAAACCAGCTCCAGTCGAACTGTTACTGTTCGAGAAACTAACGGCAGCTGAATTATCACAGTAAAGCTTCAATGGTCTAGAAATGGAATTAACAATTTTGAGTCCAGTGACCAGATTTCTAAGCAACATTCCATGACAGGTTGCGTTATAAACAACAATGTACTCTGCCATCATTGTGGAAGTTGTGGTCAACTGTTGTTTATGACTCTTCCATGAGATAGGGCCGCCTGCTAACATAAAGATATAGCCCGAAGTGGATTTCTTGTCATCTTTGCCTTTGGCAAAGTCAGAATCAGAATAGCCCACCACTTCTAAATGATCACTTCTTCTATAAGTCAGTTTATAGTCTTTCGTCCCTTGCAGATATCGAAGTACCTTCTTAGCTGCTTTCCAGTGATCTAAGCCAGGATTAGTCTGATAACGGCCTAGCATTCCAGCAATATAAGCAATATCTGGGCGAGTACAGACTTGAGCATACATCAAGCTCCCAACTACTGACGCATAAGGTATCTGGCTCATTTGCTCCTTCTCAACCTCTGTTGTCGGACACTGGAATGAACCGAAAACATCTCCTTTAACTACTGGAGCGACGGAGGGTTTGCACTGTTGCATGTTGTAACGTGTAAGGACACGATCTATGTAAGCCCTCTGGGGCAATCCTAAGATCCCTTTGTGTCTATCTCGGTGAATTTCGATGCCAATGACGTAAGAAGCATCTCCGAGATCCTTCATGTCGAAGTTATGCGAAAGTAACCGCTTCGACTCATGCAACATGTCTAAACTATTACTTGCCAATAGAATATCATCTACGTAAAGGACAAGTATAGTAAAGTTGCTCCCACTCATCTTGAGGTAGGTGCATTGATCCACTTGATTCTTCATAAAACCTTGCCTCTTCATGACTTCATCAAACTTGAGGTACCACTGACGTGATGCTTGTTTCAACCCGTAAATGGATTTCTTCAACTTACAGACTAGATGCTCCTGACCTTCAGGTTTAAAGCCTTCAGGTTGTTTCATGTAAACATCTTCGTCCAAATCTCCGTTAAGGAAAGCGGTTTTAACGTCCATCTGATGCAACTCTAAATCGAAATGAGCTACTAGGGCCATGACGATCCTTAATGAATCTTTACGAGAGACAGGTGAAAACGTCTCTTGATAATCAATTCCCTCTTTCTGAGTGTAGCCCTTTGCAACCAATCTCGCTTTGTAGCGTTCAACGTTCCCATTCGGATCCAGTTTTGTTTTGAACACCCATTTGCATCCTACGGGTTTGACTCCGTTGGGTAATTCTACCAAATCCCAAACGTCATTTTTCTTCATGGATTCAAGCTCATCAATCATCGCTTTATTCCATTCAGAAGACTGATCACTGCTAATGACTTCATTGTAAGAGATAGGATCATTGAGCTTTCCGGGATCCATTTCAGTCAGGTAGGTAACATAATCATCCCAATTAGTAGGCCTTCTTTGCCTAGATGACCTCCTGAGTGGATTATCGGGTTCAGCGTTGTCGTGGTTATGAGTGTTTGATGTGCCTTTGTCATGAGGTATAATGGATTCTGATTGTAGAGGTGAATTTGGAGTTGGTGCAGTAGCTTCAGGTGCAGTAGTTGCATTGGGTACAAGAGGAGTAATCGGAGTAATGGTAAGCAACGAGTCTCTCCCCCCGCGTCTTGTACTTCTTGTAATTCTTCGTAAGGGTTGGTACTGCTCCCACTGACCTTGAAATCCTCCAGGAACGCGGCACGCTTTGTTTCAACAATACGGGTGACATGGGAAGGACAATAGAAACGATAACCCTTAGAGTTCTCAGGATACCCGATAAAGAAACAGGTAACTGTTTTAGGGTCAAGTTTCCTTAGGAAAGGATTGTAAAGTTTTGCTTCAGCAATGCAGCCCCATACTTTCATATATTTAAGACTCGGTTTCCTTCCTGTCCAAAGTTCATAAGGAGTTTTAGGGACAGACTTAGAAGGAACTCTATTGAGTATATGAACAGCTGCTTTTAACGCTTCAGTCCAGAGGAATAATGGTAAATTAGCGTTGGCTAACATACTGCGCACCATGTTCATAAGGGTACGGTTTCTTCTTTCAGCGACATCGTTCTGCTGAGGTGTACCAGGCATGGTGTATTGGTTCACAATCCCCTGGCCCTTACAAAACTCATAAAATGGACCAGGAGCTTGACCCACATCAGTATGTCTTCCATAATACTCACCGCCTCTATTTGATCTCACAACTTTAATCTGACGATCTAATTGCTTTTCAACTTCAGCCTTATAATCTTTAAAGGTTGTAAGAGATTCAGATTTTTCCTTAATAAGATACAAGTACATGTAACGAGAATAATCATCAATGAAAGTGATAAATGAAGTATGTCCTGTTATGCCAGCGATTTGGTAGGGACCACTAATGTCAGTGTGAATGAGTTCTAATAAATTAGAACTCCTAGTGGCACCTTTCTTATTCGCTAATGTCATTTTACCTTTAAGACATTTGACAAATGTTCCAAAATCAGAGAAATCGAGAGGATGTAAGACTTCATCCTTTATGAGACGATTTAATCGTTCTTTTGAAATGTGGCCTAAACGCTGATGCCACAACATGGATGAAGTCTCTAATTCTCGTTTCTCTTCCATATTTGTGAGTGATTCATTAATGTTATATGACAACAAAGATTTGGAAAAGTTATCTTCTAGTTCTAATCTATAGAGACCACCATCCAGAACACCAGTACCATAAAGAACAGAATCATGAAGGATAGAGAGTTTGCGATGACCATGGGAAACAATAAAACCGTCCATGTCTAACTTTGGTCCTGATACAAGGTTCCGAGTTACCTAAGGAACATACAAGGTATCATAAAGTTTAATACATAAACCAGTTTTCATAATTAATTGTAATGTTCCAATGGCCTTCACTTCTAATTCTCGATCATCCCCAACCTTAAGCGTTCTTTGGTTTCTTTTCAGCTTCCGGATTGAAAGGAATCCCTGAGTTGAATTGGTAACATGAACCATAGAACCAGAATCAAACCACCAAGAATTAGCAGGAACACTTAAATTATAGGACGCAAGTATCATAAAATAATCGTTACCTTTCTTAGCCAGCCACTCCTTAAAGTCAGGGCATTCCTTCTGCATGTGTCCTGTCTTTTTACAGAACTTGCAGCGGATACTGCCTAAGGAGTTCTTAGAGCTGGAAGGTGCACTTGTATTAGGATTAGGCCTTTGGACTTTTGAAGCATCCTTCCTCTGATAATTGTTCTTCCTTTTCTTAGAATTGGAGGTAGTGAAGTTTGCAACATTAGTATGGCGATCCATCCTCATACGCTCTTCCTCCTGTACACACATAGCGACCAGTTCACTCATTGTCCATTTGTCCTTCTGAGTGTTGTAATTGATCTTGAATGCTTCAAAGGACGAAGGAAGCGAAGTAATGATGAAATGAACAAGGAAACCATCACTGATTTCCATTTCCAGCCCCTTCAGCTTATTGGCCATGTCATTCATCATCATGATGTGCTCGCGAATGCCGCTCCTCCCATCATACTTAGTTGACATCAGCTTGAGAATAAGGGTACTAGCGTGTGCTTTAGACGTCCCCTTGAACTGCGCCTCCACAGAAGCCAAGTAGGTTTTAGCATCTTCGGAATCAGGAATAGCTCCCCTGATAGCATTGCTTATGGACTGCTTCATAAACATGAGACACATGCGGTTACACCTAGTCCACTTTTCATGAAGTATCTGCTCAGCAGCAGTACTCTGAGTGCTAAGGTCCGCTGGCTTATTCTCCCTTAGAGCATAATCAAAATCCAGCAGCCCAAGCGTAAGCATGAGAGCATCCTTCCATGCAGCAAAGTTATCACCAGTCAAAGATGGAATCCCCTGATTTGGTGCTGATAGTGGAAATAAGATGAGCAAGTTATGATACTAAGGAAGAAGTCCTAATGTGATCTAAGGGCACGTTAAACTAAGGCAGGCATGAATAATGACCATTTTACGTTATGAAGTTGTGATATTGTCTATTACTAACATCAAAATAATAGACTTAGTTAAAATTCTACTTAAACGAAGACAAAACAGCTTTGGCCAGAAGTGTAATCATTTAAGCATATGTGCAAAGTGGTTGTAACAAAACAGCTTTGGCCAGAAATTGAGACAATCACTTTAGTTATGCACTTGTTAAGTATGCCATCTATGAAAGAATTAAATCAGCTTTGGCCAGATATTAAAACATTCATGCTTATGATGCACACTTAACATAGCTTTCGTAATACTTGAATGATAAGTAGATGTATCAAGTCAGCTTTGGCCAGAAATGATACATCAGAAGCTCATTCAAGTTAAGCTATTTTGGTTTTGCAAAACATTATCCGATTCTGATTAATTAACTAAATAAATACGAAACCAATTATTTAATAGCAAACTACCCGTTAGCGCGGATCGACTGAGTTATGAGATCTCGAGTCAGTTATGAGGTCTCGAGTCGCAACCTTGTTGTCACGAGTCGGAACCATGGTCTCGACTACTATATCTTATGAGATCTCGAGTCATGATGAGGTCTCGAGTCGCAACCTTTATGGTCTCGAGTTATGACGTTATGGTCTCGAGTCGAGATCTTATGTCTCGAGTCGCAACCACGGTCTCGAGTTATGACGTTACGGTCTCAAGTTATGACGTTATGGTCTCGAGTCGAGACCTTATGTCTCGAGTTGTAGACCTTTGAGCCCTTATGATTTCGAGTCGAGACCTTATGGTCTCGAGTCGAGACTAATGGTCTCGAGTCGTAATCTGATGATCTCGAAGCTTCCTGTTAACAGCTGTTTATTGTGATAACATAACTGAAAATTCGAAATCTAAGGGATTATGAGATATTATTTCCTGTTTTAAGATGATCTAATTTTATCAACATATTTCGAAAAATTATAACTGTTTATCTAATAACAGTTTTCGAATAAACTTAAAAGATAAAATTGAATCAAACATGGAAAAAACACTCATTAATCCTAAAACATTCCAAAACATAACAGAATTTTTCGAATTTTCCCAAGAACATGATGAACCCTAAAAATATAAAACATAAATTCTGGAACCCGAAACCTGAATATTAATAGTTTTTCTAAACAGATTTCGGCTAAAACATAACCCAGTTGAATTTGAGTGAACATATAATTAACCTTTTTCCCGAAAACAGAGATCTCGAGTCGATCTTCATGACTCGAAACCGGCTGTCACCGTTTTAAAGTTACAAAAAAATCCGTTTTCCAAGTTTCAATCCCAAAATTATGGATACGAAAACAGAACTGACTAATCAACATATGCTCTGATACCACATGTTGGATCAGTTCTGTTTGTACATGAAGGAAAACATTAAAACATACCTGTTATAGCAGACAGTGCGTTGGAGAATCCAGTAATGGAGTTCGACATGCTTGTCATCGTGATCTGGTTCCTCCTTAGGGTGCTGACTAATGATGGGGACTTCGAAAAACCGAAAAGGGATATCAGCTAGGAGAGGAGGTCGAAATTACGATGTTATGGCTAATGGGGTGTGTGTAATTGTGTAACTGAGTAACCCTTAACCTCCACATAATTCTCCTTTTATAAGCACCCAGGAGGAAACCTAATTAGTTAATAAGGGTAATATGGTCCATCAACAATTACCAACTAATTATTTAATAGGTTATTAAATATTTTGATCTATATTATGTAAATGATTATGATGGGTATAGATTAAATATTAATACATAATATATTTAATCTTACATCGGTAACATGTTCGTTTGTGTTCAATAGTTCATTAGTGTTTTTAGCTTTTATATTTTATTTAAATACTTCATTCCGACAAATAAAATATTTAATAAGTGTCAATGTATTATATATTTTATTCATGAACGTTTGTTTGTGTTCGTTTGTTACCATTTGTGTTCATGTAAATTAGTTTATGCTCATTTGTGTTATCATCTATCGTTTTCATTCGTTGCCTAAAATTAACAAACAAAAACAAATGAACACGAACAAGTTCCTTTCCTTAACAAACAAACACGAACATAAAATCTAGTTCGGTAAGCGTTATGAACAGTTCTTCAATACATATATTTCTTAACAAACAAACACGATCGGTTGTCTATGGTTAAAATGTCGAATGAATTTTACGAGCAGGAGCAACCCTAGAAGTGTTGAGTTTGTTTGCAGCTGTTGAAATCGAGATTCAGTCAGCAGCTAACCCAACCCTCCTCCTCCTTCTGTATTATGTCCCTTGGAAGAAGATGGTGGGAATGATTTCGATGGAGAAGTTTTCCGGCCTCATTCACTCCGCCAAATTCTCCAGCGATGTCCCTTCGAAGCTGGACAACTTACGCAAGCTTAAAGATCTCGACCCTCACCTCCTCTCACACTTGTTCCCTCAACTTCTCGATCTTCACACCGACCGCTCCAGCCCCGTTCGCAGATTCCTTGCAGAGTCAGTGCGCCTCCTTCCTTCCTTCATATCTCAGTTTTCATTTCTTATATTTCTTTCACATTCAAGTTTCTGCTATATATATTAGAATTAGAATAGAATGAATGCCTTTTGTCCTGCATTTTAGGGCTAGGAAATCCTGTTGCTAATTGATTCTCATATGTATGTATGTATGTATGTATGTATGTATGTAGGATCGCTGGCGATGTTGGGTTGAATAACACGGATTTATTCCCTGATATTGTACCTCTTTTGTTAACTCTCTTAAGAGATGCTACACCTGCCGTTGCTAGACAGGCCATCACTTGTGGAATCACTTTATTCCGACGCTCTCTTATCAAAACTGCTATTCAGGGCCTGTATTCAAGTGACCTCCATGATTCTCTCCAGTCATCATGGTTATGGATGTTGAAGCTTAAAGATGAAATTTATTCTATGGCATACCAGGTAACCACCAACATCTCACCCATAACATAATCTTTCTGCTGCACTCTAATTTTCTTTAACCACCAGCCTCACAGCGATGGGAGACAGTTGCTTGCACTCAAATTCGTTGAAGCAGTCACTCTTTTATATACAGCTGATCCTAGTGCTTCTACTGAACCACCTGAAGATCACACTTCTAGAGGTCTTTTTCCTCTTATAAATTCTTACTTGTTTTTTTTTTCATCTTTCGTGTGGCTATGTCTGATGGATTGTGTGGCAGATGAATTTAACATAGCATGGCTTCGTGGGGGCCATCCCATACTTAATGTTGCTGATTTATCAGTAGAAGCCAGCAAGAATCTGGGTTTGTTGCTTGACCAGCTAAGATATCCAGCAGTCAAGTCACTCAGCAATATGGTTGTTATTGTGTTAATTAAGAGGTATTGGATGTTCATCATACATATGCTATACTTCTGTAATTTTCTTCACTTTAACTAATTCATTTATCATGCCTTTTTGTAGTCTTTCAGAAATTGCTAAGAAAAGGCCTGCATTTTATGGCCGTATTCTTCCGGTTTTACTTGGGTTGGATCCATCAACTTCTGCTGTGAAAGCTGGTCATGTTTCCGGGGTTCATCATGCTTTAAAAAATGCTTTTCTTACCTGCTTGAAATGCATGCACCCGGGTGCTGTACCGGTAACATTGCCACATTCTTGCCCTGTTTCATGTCATTGCCATCTGTCTATATACATATGCAATTCCCTTAATTTTGTTTACATCTCTTTGTGCTTTGAGTGGATGCCCTTGTTTCTAGTGTATTTTCTCCTTTCTTTCAATTTAACACTTAGTTAAGTGTGTTATGAATGAGAACTTTAGCGTAGCAAAAGTTTTCCCCTACAACTTAGATTTGGTGGTTATGTTTTGGATTTAGCTAGTTTTGTTGTGAGTTTATCCTGAAACACTCATATTTAGAAGGATGCTTTAGTGTAGATTAACACATTTAGTATTATCTAGAGATGGCGATTATTGACACTTCATCTTGAATTGGGTTGATATGCGTTATTGTGTTATACTCAACCTGCAACATCTCATACGGGTAAATTTAAGAACTTAGTTAAATATGGAATGGGTCAGATGTTTATAACTTGCTTGGTTGTCATGTATGATCTTATTGATCAGGTGTGTTTAGTTCAATTATTACTTTCGTTACAGAACTACATTTGTTCTTTTTTTTTTTTTTTGGCATTTGAACTTGAATCAGTTGTTTAACATCATAGATAAAACAAGGAAATGCTTTCTAGTTTACTTATTTTTTCCCTTTTTGTACTGGCCTTGAACTATGCTCTATTTTTGTAGTGGCGAGATCGTTTAGTTGGATCACTTAGGGAAATGAAAGCTGGTGATTTGGCTGAAGAAGCTCTTCAGCAAGTTCTTAGGGGTAATTCATCGACCACACAGGTACCTAATCTCATTATTAGTATCTATTAAACTGTGGTTTAATTTATTTAATGGGTCAAATTCAAAACTTATCTTTACGTTATGCACAAGGCATACAGCTGTGCAGTTAAAAAGTATTCTTGTATGGTGATAAATTTCAGGATATAAAACCTTCCATAGAATCATGTGATGCTGTGCATTCCAGTGCGGTTAGGAAAAGGCCTGAAGTACAGGATGTTAATAAAGATGATGATGTACCTGGAAAGCGTGTGAAACCGAATGAGGAGTTGAAGGGGAAGTCCTCAAGCAAACAGAATGTAGAGAGTGGACCTGTGCAGCAGCTTATTTCTATGTTCAGTTCATTGGTTGCACAGGGTGAACAGTCTGCAGCAATGCTAGAAATTCTTATTAGTAGTATTTCAGCCGATTTACTTGCTCAAGTAGTCATGGCCAACATGCCAAATCTTCCTCCAGTTCGCCCTATAGAAGAGGCTGAGAACACCGAGTCCTATCCTGCTACAGCTGGTGGTGCTAATCTGTCTGCATATTTGACCGACATATTATCAAAATCCACCAAACCTCAAGTCACACATTCTGATTTTGAGACACACAATGATGAGGTATATTCTTATTATCTTAAATTTACAATACTATTATATCTTATTTTTGTATAATTATATTGGAAGAATACTACAGGAACCTGAAATGGAGGGTGAACAGCCTGCAACAAAAGACAGTGATGATGTAGCAGATTCTACCACCAATCAGGGTTTGGTACCTTCCGTCCCACCTGTTTTTCTTAATATACCACCATCAATACCGATTGCTGGCTTAGGTACTCCATCTGAAGATATAGATATAGGCGAACTTGAGGATGGCATACCTGGTCTGGAATCATCAGCCAAGAATGATGGAATGCCTGAAATTACCAAAATGGACATGTCACCAGTTGACTTGGAAGATAACAGTCGAGACCAAATTACCAAAATGGATATAGTTCCTTCGGTGTCTATGTCTACAGACAGATCTGAGGAACTTAGTCCAAAAGCAGAAACAAATAGCAACAATTCCTCAACATTAACTTCTCTTCAGTTAACATCTAAAGTTGTCCTGCCAAAAATGTCTGCACCTGTTGTTAATCTCACTGATGAACAGAAGGATCACATACAGAAATCAGCCTTTATACGCATCATTGAAGCCTATAAACATATAGCAGTTGCTGGTGGTTCAGAGCTTCGTTTTTCTTTACTTTCCTATTTAGGAGTTGAGGTAATATTTCTAATAAATTCTGTGATAATATAGTTTAGTTGGTTATGATCCTGATTTGTTGCATGCTGTGGCAGTTTCCTTTGGAGTTGGACCCTTGGAGATTTCTTCAAACACACATACTCTCTGATTATACAAATCATGAGGTCATCTCTCTCTCTCTCTCTTTATCCAAACTAAATTTGACTGAGCCCAACTCAATCAATTTTAGTATAAGATTGTTGAATTTATACTTGCTTGAATTTTAAAATGACGCGAGTGACTTATTCTTTCAGGGGCATGAGTTAACCTTGCGCGTCCTCTATAGATTATTTGGAGAAGCAGAAGCAGACCATGACTTCTTTTCTTCAACAACAGCAACTTCTGTTTATGAAATGTTTCTTCTCAAAGTGGTTTGTAAATTTCCTCTGTTTCTCAGTGGTAGTATAAACTGCTTTTTTTGAACAAAATTCTTATTGCAGGCAGAAGCACTCAGAGATTCGTTCCCACCCTCTGACAAATCTTTGAGTAGATTGCTAAACGAAGTTCCATACCTGCCAAAATCAGTTGTTAAATTATTAGAGTGGTTGTGTGTTCCTGGAAACAGTGAGGAAGTGCACAGTGGAGATAGAGTGCATCAAGGTCTTAGCATCGTTTGGAGCTTAATTCTGCATAGACCCCCCACTAGAGATGCCTGCCTAAAAATTGCTTTACAGGTATTCTTACATACTTGTGAAATACAAGTTTTCATTTATGAAAACATATGAAAGTTAAAGCCTCAATAATGAATAGGCAAGCTAGGTTTAGTAAGTGTTTTACCCTACTGATCATTCTGGGATTTTTAAACAGAGTGCAGTGCATCACTTGGAGGAAGTACAAACGAAGGCCATACGTTTGGTATATTGTCAATTATTATTGATTATCACCTGAACAAGTTTAAGGTTTTTTTTTTCTTTCAAATTTTGATTGAGTGTCCAATCTTCAGGTGGCAAACAAGCTTTATCCTATGCCCTCCATTTCTCAGCAAATTGAAGATTTTGCAAAGGATATGCTATTATCTGCAATGAATGCTGATACTTCGGTTGATGATGGCTCCAATACTGAATTAGCCATGGTGTGGCTTAACACTTTAAACATAATGATGAACTCAAATATTAGATATGGAACTTTATATTTTTCTTGTCATCTATAAACGTAGGACACACAGATGGAAAAACCTATGACTGAGTCAGTAAGTGCCAACACCAAGGATGGTTCTTCTGAGGGTACATCTGAAAACATTCCATCCTCCTCGGTAACCGATGCACAACGATGCATGTCACTATATTTTGCCCTTTGTACAAAGGTATACGAGTATATAATTCTTTGCGTAATCTGATTTCTGAGATTAAGTTTTGTTAATTATTCATTATCTCTGAGTTACAGAAACATTCTCTTTTCCGTCAACTGTTAGTTGTGTACAAGAACATGTCAAAAGCTGCAAAGCAGGTTCAGTAAAATGGAGTGTACCAATTTCATTTATGTATTTCAAAACATAAAGCAAGTATACTGGTGTTAAGATTGGTATTTTGTACAGGCAATTAGTGTCCAAATCCCGAAACTAGTTCGCACAATTGGCTCATCATCTCAGCTTCTTGAAATTATTGCAGACCCACCTGCTGGAAGTGAGAACCTTCTGATGCAGGTCTTTTATGCTTTCATATATTCTATTATTCTCATAAAAATGGTGAATATTTTTTTTTCTAAGTTTTTTATTTTTTATAGGTTGTACAAACACTAACAGATGGGGCAATTCCCTCTCCTGAGTTGATAGCTACCATTAAAAAGTTATATGACACAAAATTAAAGGTATAATGTTTGTTATCTGCATGGTAAATATAAACCTGTTTTCACGCTGATCTTTTTACGTTCTATCACTTAACAGGATGCTGAGATTCTTATTCCAGTATTACCGTTCCTGCCGAAAGATGAGGTTTTTTTACCTGCTTCTCCATATGTGATTATTTTACCATAATTAATTGAAAATTTCTGTTTTACCCGAACACCCAAAGTTTATTCATCTATGTTGCTTTTACTTGCTATGTTTTGTGCCTTACCGAGTGAACTTTTGGTTTCTAAATCTTGTGACCCATTTATTCTTTCAAAATGAAAGTGAAAGTTGTAGTAATATTGTTAACATGTGTGTACCCAGGTTCTTCAGATGTTTTCTTGTTTTGTAAATCTTCCACTAGATAAGTTTCAGGCTGCACTTGCCCGTACCTTGCAGGTAATTTGGCTCACCGATTGATTTTGTTTTTTCTGTTAAAAAATCGGGTACTGAAATGACCTATTTTGAGCTGCTATGGGTGGTGATGCATAAGTTGTACTGAGATGTGTTTGAAACGCAGGAATCATCCGAGGGTGGTGCAGGTCTTACTCCAGCTGAAGTGCTGATTGCTATCCATGGCATTGATCCTGACAAAGATGGGATTCCCCTCAAGAAGGTTACAGATGCATGCAACACTTGCTTTCAGCAACGACAGATATTTACGCAACAAGTTCTAGCAAAAGTTTTAAATCAGCTGGTACGTTCAAGTTCAACCTTTAACCAACTACAAAATGGTTGACCTTCCAGCACTTGTTTTTGATTTTGTTAATAATCGATACTCAAAGATGTATAACCAAACTTATGTTTGAATAGCAATATTTAGGAGCTTGTGAGTGTGCTTTTGATGATGTTTTTTTAAATCGTTTGATGTTGCTTTTTATTGTTTGAATTGTAACCCATAAAATATAACCAAATTTTCTAATAAATGGGTGGTTGATCAGGTGGAGCAAATACCTCTGCCAATGCTGTTCATGCGGACAGTAATACAGACAATTGGTGCATTTCCCGCCCTGGTAAGCATTTGATTTGGCAAGGCCTTTGAATTTGATTTTTGAAAATGAATGTGGTATTGAGCATTCAGAATCCAGTGTAATAAAATCTGGTGGTTGAGATGAGTAAACAAATAAACACATCCATTCATAGCAGAGCAGAGCTATTGATAGGGTCTGGGGAGGCTGCTCGGCTGCTCCCACTAAGACCCCTGGCTCTAGAAAACTTCTTTTATTAATCCAGATAACATAAAATGTGACTGGTGCTTGATATGAGTACCAACCGTCTTTAAGGTGTTGACCATTTCGAAAATTCTGATTATTGAAGGTAGTAACAGATAAATTTGGGTATGTATATACCCTTTCGTAAACTGTTTCGTTGCAGCTAGTATCAAACACCCCTAAATAATCACATAAACATTAGCCGAAGTAGGTTATTTTATATATGATTGCAAGTATTTTCAATCTCAAGATATTTATTCTACTTTTATGACGAAATATCTGACAATGCAGGTTGATTTTATTATGGAGATTCTATCTCGTCTTGTGAGCAAGCAGGTGAGAAATGAAATGTTTAAATACTGGTACATTTAGAAGTTGTATAATAATAGAGATTCTATGTCAGATTTGGAAAAACCAAAAGCTGTGGGTAGGATTCTTAAAATGTGCTCAGCTAACAAAGCCTCAATCTTTCACCGTTCTACTTCAGGTCAGTCCTCTATTAATTCTCTTCTGCTGACATGGTTATTTTGTCTCATGATGTTTTTTGGCTGTGTTTTTAGCTTCCTCCTGCACAGCTGGAAATAGCATTGAATAAACAGCCGGTACTCAAGGCTCCCTTGGCTTCCTATGCAAGCCAACCAGACATTCGTACATCACTTCCAAGGTTAAGTAACCATGTGGCAGTTTGGACCTGTTTGCTTATAAACGGGTCGATTCATGTTATGTTTTCTCTCTCAAGTGGATCAAAGTCGTGCTGTGTCAATTTTTTATGCATATAACTTCTTAAACCATTTTATTTTAACAATTTATATGATTCAATTGTTGTAATCGTATTTAGCACACAAATATTTATTAAAAATTGGACAAAAGTTTCAGAATTGCCATGTTACCCCAGTCCATATTTCCCATTAAGTTTTTGTTTCACTCGCTTTTCAGTCTTTCACACTGGAAACGGCTTGTTATTTTTCAGGTCCATACTGGCGGTTCTTGGAATACAACAGGACTCTCAAACTGAGAGTCAGGGGCAAACCACACAGTCTCAGGCCCAATCACAGACAGTGTCTCAGGCCCAGTCTCATACACAGTCTCAGGCCCAGTCTCATACACAGTCTCAGGCCCAGTCTCATACACAGTCTCCAGCCCAGTCACATACACAGTCGCAGGCCCAGTCACATACACAGTCTCAGGCTCAGTCACAAACACAGTCGCAGGCCCAGTCACAAACACAGTCGCAGGCTCAGTCACAAACAGTAGACACAGGCAATTCAGGGAAAGATGTGGCAGCTGAGGAACCAAAAGAATCAAGTAGCAGCTGACGTGGTATGCTACTTGAAAAGTTTACTGTTATCATTAGAAATAATTTAACAAAACTAGATGAAATGAAATCCTCAGAATTTTGGTTTGTGTGAGGCAAAAACTAGCGGTGGTCATTTGCTATTCCTGACAGTTTCGAACATATAAACCTGTTTATTCATCATCATCATCATCATCATCATACTCAGTATATCCCACCAATAGCAAAGCAACGGTAGGGTCTGAGGAGGGTAAGATGTAGACAGCCTTACCTCTACCCTGTAGAAATAGAGAGGCTGCTTCCAGTGAGACCCCCAGCTCGATAGTAGTTTTGCATCAAGCCTTGGACATAAGGCACATAACACTCAGCAATCGGGACAAAGACCGATTAGTGCATGTACCCTTTTGTCTTCCAGCTATCAACGCCACCACATGATGCATGATTAACCGTCCTCAACTTTTAACGTTATTTTCACGAAATTAGTAAAATAACGTTAAAATTAGTGCACTTTCACTTTTGCCCCTCGATGGCACAGACATATACATTATAAACAAGAGTTTTCATTTCTACTGCAGGTTGCTGAAGTGAAGACATGTGCAATTGGATGGACTTTCAACAATCTATTTTCTTGTAGCATAACTTCAAATGTACGAGGCTAAAATGTAAAGTATTTTTTTGACCGATAGGAGATGCAAGTTTCAAAAACATAATTACCTCATACATGTTTGATATGCTGGTATAATTTCACTTGCCTATCCAAGTGTTAATTATATCTTATTTCTTAACGTGTGAGAAGCGTACAGATAACTAAAATAGCTGTCTGTGATATGATTGAAACTTCGTATAAGTACTTAAGGTAATAAAACAATGGTGATGAAAATGAAAAGAGATGGTTATGATTCACAAGGGCGGAACCATAGGAGGGTCAGACCTTCAGGCCAGCCAAGTTTTATGTTAAAACCTTCAAAAAAATCTTCTAGAGCAGTTAGAATGAAGATAGTATCTCTTCCGGTGGCTGGTGGCGAGCTCTGTAATAAGCTTTTTAAATATATGATGTTTATTAAATGAAAATACTAAAGTTTTTTTTGAGAAATGGTGTTGATTGTTTACGTGTTTTGGAGAATGGTATAGGATTGAATTAAATTTGGAGAATGGTGGTTACGCTTGTACAAGAAGTGTATTGTCTGAAAATTGAACAACTCGCTGCTTCAACAAGCGTATCACAACTTTTACATTTCCGGTCATCTTCTTCGGCTACCTCCGGCCTAACCAGGAATTCCGGTGTCAAGAAATTTCTCCGTCTATTCTGCTACATCTTCTCCGGCGAGATGTACAAGCGTGCTGCATCTTCTCCGACTCTGTTGCGTCTTCTCCGGCGACTCTGTTGTATATTCCGGTGTCAAGAAATTTCTCCGGCCACTCTGTTGCATCTTCTCCGGCGAGATGTACAAGCGTGTTGCATCTTCTCCGGTGACTCTGCTGCATCTTCTTCGGCGAGATGTATCATTCTCCGGCTGGGATATTGGTTTTAAACGTAATACACTTGTACTACAGGCGCAATACATACTTTTCTGACAATACGCTTGTTACAAGCGTAACCACCATTCTCCATATTTAATTCAATACCACACCAATCTCCAAAACACGTAATCAATCAACACCATTTCTAAAAAAAAAAACCATCTTTATCATCTTTATCTAAAATCAATAGCTTCGTCCTTTATTCACATTGCTAGTAACCCGGTATTTTAAAGAGCCAGCCACATTGAAGGCTTGAAGTATATTGTGATAAGCTTGAAGACAGGATGATCACTACTTATGTTAGAACCAGAAATCAGCTAGACGATGTAATCGCTAAAGCCTTACCGGAAGTCTGCTTTGCCAAATTTGTAACAAGCTAGACATGATCAATACCCATGCTCCAGGTTGGAGGGACTGTTGGATTATGTTCACCCTCTCCTTTATAAATGCATACCAACTCAAAAATATACAATTTTATGGACTAGACAAACATATTAACAACTACGATACAACACAACAACGTAACTGACTTTATAACACTACAAGGCAACACTACTTGTTTGGCAAGAATTATATTGAATCACAATCACCGACAATTTTAGAAGATCCACCAAACACGCCCCGGATCCACCAAACCATATGGGGCTCACATCCGAATCTAATCAAACCAAACACAAGGAAGGAAGGAAGGACCTATAACATAATTACAAAAGAAATTCAAGCCATAATTACTCATTCATCATTCCCCAGATTCAGAGAACCATCTTTCATCAGCTTTACACTCAAGTTGTTGAATCGTCCTCTTGAATAATGTCTAGACGCCTTTCTCCAATCAGTTCCTGTTTTCATCATAGCAGCAAACTCCTCATAGCTAATTTTACCATCCTGCATCGCCCAATACAAGAAAAATGTTCACAAAACTCGTTGCGTAACAAACATGCTTAATGACGGAAATACCCTCACCTTATCTGTGTCGACTTCTTGGAAGATATCATTTGCAATATTAGAAATATCTTCATCTCCATCTTCCATTAATGCATCCTGAAGCTCGTGTGGCTCTATGTAGCCACTACTGTCTTTGTCAAAGTATGAGAAAGCCTTGTGTAAATGCTCATCGTTTGCCATCTTTCTAAGGTGGAGTGACACCGCCACAAATTCCCCATAATCCAGACTACCTTTCCCGTTAGTATCCACCTGTAACCATGAGAAAACACCTCCATTTATGAACCGATTCACTTTAAAATTGGTAAAAATGGATAAGAAGCAAGCAGTTAATTAGGCTCACAGCTTCAATAAGCAGCTGTAATTCAGACTCTGCAAGTGCTGTATTCAACTTTTGAAGTCCACTTTTCAGCTCTTCGGTAGTAATAATACCATCGTCATCTGTATCAATCTTTTTGAACATTTCCTTGATGTCTTCAACTTCATCATTAGATAAGAAATCAGCAATAACCTAAAACATCACAAGTAGTAGAGATTAATACACATGTATCTGATATGTATGGAGAAAAGAATCATTGAACCAACCCTTAGAGCCTTTCTCTTGAATCGATTCATCAACGAGAACTGCTTTAATCTTGACTTGACAACATCACCAAGGGGTACATTTGGAGCCTTCTTAGCATTTTGGAGCCAAGGATGTTCTGCATCAAACAGCATTATAGAATAAACAAAGTCCTGAAATTAAACATTCATATGTCCATATTCCTTCACTGCCATAAACTCCACTATATGAACATGTGAAAAGTTCACCAAAAACATTAAAAATAATGCAATTAAGTTTCAACAAGAAGCATACCAAGTACTTGCTTAGCCGTAAGTCGAAGCTTTGGATCTGGCTCTAACATCTGGCGTACAAGACTCTTGGCACCTTCAGAAACACTGGGCCATGGTTCACGTTTGAAATCTATTTGCCCACGAAGAATAGCCTGTGCAACACCTTGTTCAGATTCTGCATTACAAAGCAAAAAGAATTATTATAACTTAGACTGTTTGGAAGAATAACAAAGTTTAATTAAAAAGGAAGTGTATACAACAAAAGTTCATATATTTTATACACAGAGAAATACATGAATCATCTAGAGAAAAAAGAAGTACCTGCCCAGAATGGAGGAACACCACATAATAAAATGTAAAGAATTACTCCTGCACTCCATATATCAATCTCTGGCCCATAACTACGCTTAAGCACCTCTGGGGCCATGTAATAAGGGCTTCCAACTATTTCAGAGAACTTCTCGCCTAAATTAACGAGTTAATCAATAAAGAGGTTCAAGCAAGTCTGCAAGTGATAATTGATCAACATGGTACCATATTTTATGTAGTAAACAGATAAGTATTACAACCAAATACAGCTCAATCAGCAGTGTCTGAATTCAGTGGTTACAAACAAAGATAACTTCAAACATTCCACAAGAGGTTAAAGGTAGCACGACTGACAGAAAACAATTCAGCCTAGACTAGTGTCTTCTATCGTATAGTCATCTTACAAAATTAACATACTGTTTTCCTAAGCCTCATCGACAATGATGTAAGTTGTTCAATTTACATAACTGGTAACATTCAACTCATCAGGCTTCCATTTGTTGTGTCCAAAAGAAAGGCTGACTTTTAAGACCTCCCAAACAATAAAGCCATCTCAGAACAGTGACTTATTGACCTCATAAAACCGAATTAAAATCTCATTCTAGAAGCATAACATTAGAAATGGTAAATACATGGGTCCTGTTAAGAAGCAGCATTGTTGTATAAACCTACATCACGTTAGAGGTATTCTATCTAACAATAATTGTATAATAGCATCACGTTGGACACGGTTCTTCATTATTATAGTCCGATACAACAAAACACGAGATTAATAACTTGCTATATCCAGTTTATCAATGATGGAAAGCATTACGCACGTTACTAACTGGTGCTTATTAATAACTTGTTTAATTACTAACCAGAAGCATAACATGAGAAGTTGTCATACAATCTACAGAAGAAGCATCATGATAATAAGTTAAGCAAACACAAAATATCATGGCAAAATCTGAAAGCTCCTGCTCCTCCTAATCTAGTTACTACTACCTGGCTTGAAGAAAATAGAGAGGCCAAAATCGATGGCTTTAAGAGGCGAATTCTCCTTCTTGTTAGCAAACAGAAAGTTTTCAGGTTTCAAATCCCTATGAATAACTCCATGCTTATGACAGAGCTGCACAACCTCCACCATAGTCCTGGCAACGTTAGCAGCAGCACGCTCGGTATAATGCCCCCTGGCAACGATCCGATCGAAGAGCTCCCCGCCCTCACACAACTCCATGACCAAATGCACAGCATTCTCATCCTCACAAGCCTCTCTCAACGTCACAATACTGGAATTCTGGGGCAAGTGCTTCATGATGGCCACTTCTCGGCGCACATCCTCCACATCCACAGCTGTTCGCAGCTTCCGCTTGGAGATGGACTTGCAAGCTAGTAATTCTCTGGTGGTCCGATCTATACAGAGGTATGTAACTCCGAACTCGCCTCGCCCTAGCTCCCTGTCCACCATATACTTATCCTCTATATTCTCCTCCTTTGATACATCGTTGAGAACAGTGACGGCAGGCTTATCCTTCTTGTAGTTGTGATCGTTGTTTGATGGTTTGACGTCCTCCCTGGCGACGGCCGCCGGAGATCTGCAGCAGTTTCCCATGATAGCAATTAGCTAGGGTTCCATCTAAGAGAGAGAAAGGGGAAAGGGAATGTGTGTGTTGTTGTTGGAGAAAGAAAGTCTGCGTTTGTTGTCCGGAAAGAAAGAAAGTTTAAGTTTAAGTGGGGCCAGAACGGCACGGAGAATTTGAACAAAACTTCAGTCAGTCAGGAGGACGACAATTTCCTTTTTCTTTTTTTTTTTCTTTATTTCGCCCGCCTGTACTATACTGTAAATATCGTTTTGGATAAATTACACTTTTCGTCCTTTATGTTTGTACCAGATTGCAACGGATAGCCTTTAACTTCTATTATTACAGTCACAATCCTTTATTTGCAAAACTCGTTACACTTTACGTCCTTTACTACTAACCAAATTAAAATTTTCAGTTAAGTTTATTCACTCAAGGGTATTTTAGTCAATTCATTTTTTATTTAAATGTTTAATAAATAAAACAAAAAATATTGTATAAAATTCATCTTCCCCAAATTCTTAACCCTAACCACCACATCTTGCCACCACCACTTCATCCTGCCGCCACCGCCACATCCAGCCGCCATCACTCCGGCCACACCCACCGACCCTTATCCTTTGCAGATCTGCAACCCAAGGAAGTCAAATACGCTAAAACCTCAATGATCAAGAATAAAAAATTAGTTGTTTGATCATAATCTGCATATAATTTCTATCAAATAATCAAACTCACTTCATATTTGTGTAAACAGCTGGGTTACAGATCTTGAAAACCGAAAATCTTATTTTAGTTAGAACTCCAACCCCAACCCCAACTGAAAACCGCGATGATAAAAGAATGAAAGAATTGAAACTATATGTATCTATAGAACCTGTGTGAACAGCAACGTATCCTTCCGGTTTAAGCGTCCGGCCAATTTCCGACGCCGTTTTATCCGATCTGTCGAAAACTTCGTTAACCACCAACGGTTTATCTCAGAGTGTACACGTCTTCTCCGGCAGTTTCCGTTTTATCCGATCTATCCAAAACTCCGTTAACCATCAAACGTGTTATCTTCAAACGGTTGTCGGAACCCTGGACTGTTAACCACCAACGGTTTCATCGCTTTTTTAAATATTCCGACGGAATCTTCAACGCCGATTTCTCTCAAAGCATACACGTCTTCTCTAGCAGGAGTTTCGATGCACAGAGATTTCGACTGCGTGTTCAGGAATCCATCGACGATATGGATGGAGGTGGCGGTGTAGCGGATCTATATGGAGGCGGTGGTGTGGTGGATCTGGTGGTGGTGGGAGTGGTAGTTGTCACAGTGGTGTTGGTTTGACAGAACAGATGAAGATGATAGAGAGGTAGAGGATGAGGTTAGAATTGTTTATTTTCTTAAATATATTTTAAGTATAATATTAAAATTACTAACCTACCCTCTCATGTGCAAGACACATGTTATATTTAACTGAAAAATTTAACTTAGTTAGTACTAAAGGACGTAGGGTGTTATGAGTTTTGCCAAAAAGGACTGCGACTGTAATTATTGAAGTTTAAGGCTATCCGTTGCAATCCGGTACAAACATAAAGGACGAAAAATGTAATTTACCCTATCTTTTTCTTAGTTTCTTAATTTTTTTTAACAACAAATTTCTTTTTATTTCTATCTGAGACTTAACCCAAAATCTTTCTCTCATAAGGTGTTTAAAGGTATTGTCTTTGCCAATAGACCACCAATGCATTCTTTTAACTGCGTCATAAGCCCCAATCTAGTATGATGTAGCCATAAAATACTGAACTCACATTCTTTATTGTTTTTTGTGCCTTTTTTGCATCCGGTATTGCTTCATTGAGCTTTTAGCATGATGAGCTTCAGTATGAGGATGTGTGTTTAGTTAAGCTTCAATTTATTAATCTTCGGTTTGTAAACTTCAACTATTGAGCTTTATGTTGTTAAGCTTCGATCTTTGAGATATGCTCTTCTAAGCTTCAAATGTTGAGCTTCTACTTGTTAAGCTTAGGATCGTTTAAACTGGAGAACCATCCAGACGACTACCATAACATCCCAATTTTTCACCAACAAGATGTTTTGACGAATTATTAGACAAGATTTTAAGTCACGAGACAATCAATGATTAGGACCACGATTATCATGATGGACTTGGAAGGACCCAATTGTCATTATTTTAAAGAGTTTAATTGGTGAGCTTTGGATATTATGATTTAATCACCAAATCAAACCCTAGGTTCATGGCATAGAGAGAGAGAGAGAGAGCGGGAAAGAGGAGGAGACGCGACGGGGGGATTTATCGTGTTGCTTTTAGATCACTATTCACATAATTATGGTTATATTAATTTTGTGTTTTTAGAATCTTGGGGGTCGATGGGAGTGGCGGCGTTGGTTGTGGTTGTGATCGAGTGGGTGATAGGGTGGTCGACGAAGGACGTAAAACCATTATGGTGGTCGCTAGTGTGTAATCAGTGGTTTCAGTGGCGAAGTGGTTTCAGTGGCGATGTAGGACGAAGGCAGTGGCGTCGGGGTGGTAAGGATCACGACGATGACGATTGGGTGGTTCGGTGGGTGAGTGATGAGCCAGGTTGGACCGATTCGGGGTCGTAGAACCCTATCAACGTTTAGGTCATTTCGCCGATCGCGTAGAGGAGTCTCTAGGAGCTTTCGGCCTCAGGCACTCGAAACCGACTCGTGACAGCTTGGACCGGGTTTGGCTATGGGATTGTTCATGGGGTCTGGATACCGACTCGTGACAGCTTGGACCGGATTTGGCTATGGGATTGTTCATGGGGTCTGGATGGCTAGGGTTTGCATGGAGGTGACGTTTACATGCATGGGAGACCCGGTTCGGGTTTGCAAGTCCAAATGGGTCGTGGGCGACCCGATTGATGGTATGACCAAAAATTTTGGTTTCGTTAGTGTTGGGTTCGATGGATGATCCGCTTTTGGTGCGATTGGGGGTTTGACTGTGTGTTGTTTAAAGACATATGCATGAACGTATGGTAACCATGTTCATGTGAGAACAGGTTTGAGATACAACATGAGTGGGCAGTTTGCAGCTTGGGATTAAGAAGCTTCGCAACCAGTGAGTTTCTAATGCCATCTTTTGTGGTGTAAAACGATGGTAAAGAGGGTGTATATGAAGCACCCTTGTGGTGTTTAAACGATGGTAAAGAGGGTGTATATGTCGACCAACAGGTATGTCCATTACGTGAGGGCGCTGCTGAAAATGCTAACCATAACTTGTTCTCTTGCAACTTTGCTACGGATGCAATGCAAATTGGATTCATGGAACGGGAGAAGGATTTCCCATTCCTTAGCTTGAAAGATATAAACTTGTGTGGTCTTACATATGGTCTTGGTGCAAGCTTCCCATTGCATCTTTTAACTCACTATCAAAACTCCTTGATTTTTGAAAGCGTGTAACATCTCTCTACTTATCTTGGTGGTGAGAATGATCACGACTTGGCATATTTGGAGGGATCGAAACAACAAAGTTTTCAATGACCAAAAGATGTCTATTGCAAAGGTTGGCGAGGAAATCAAGTCCACCGATCTTCTTTGGATTAAACATGAGTCTAAAATTCCTAATCCGGATTGGAAAAGGTGGTATAATTTCAATTTAGTTCCCCTAAGATTTTGATGTATTGATGGTCTTGTAAACTAGTTTCTTGCTAGCCTTTTGATTAATAACATCGGCCTGCCGTTCAAAAAATATATATCATGTGTATTATTATAGAATGGAATATATAATGCATTCGACCTCAACATTGAACTGAAAGTGACAAGGCGGCCCTTGAAAATCCAAAAGAACTAGGTCCAAGGATACTAATAAATCTTTGTCCTATGGATAAAATAATTCGTTTTGTAGCTCTTAATTTCTATAGATATATAGAGCCTAATTGGTTTCCAATATTAATTAAGTCTATGAATATGACATTTAATATAAAGACGTAAGCGTCTTTGTGATCGATCTTCTTTGAATTACTTTCATCTAGAATATATAATATAATAATATATTATATAGATGGCCAAGTCATAATAAGATACATGAATTTCTTGAGACCAACAAACAAACGTCATGTTCACTAAGAGGTGAGAACATATCGTGTTTCGGATGCGGCTGAAGCTAAGTGCAACGAAAACGTGAAAACATGCGCAAGAAATATTTGTACGAGTGTATTTAAATACAGGAAAAAAGAAAGGGTGTGTGTGTGAGGTGGGGGTATATATATGGTTCATTACAAAATATAAAATTATTGCAAGAAATATTTGTACCATTTTTTAATATTTTAAACTTAATTTAAAAGATTAAGAAAATTACTAAAATTATTCGTGACGAGTGTATTTAAATACAGGAAAAAAAGAAAGGGTGTGTGTGAGATGGGGGTATATATATGGTTCTTTACAAAATATAAAAGAGTAAACTTCCGTTTTACTCCATGTGGTTTGGTCACTTTAACTGTTTTGCCTAAAACCTTTAAAAATAGCCAGTTTACTCTCTGATTTATGAAGCCCTTCATGATTTCACTCCCTGCCTCTAACTCCATCCAAAATGTTTATTAACTGAAAGAGTATTTTGGTAACTTTAAATATAAAACTAAGGTAATTTAGTAAAACTATAAATAAAAGATTATATTATATATAATAATAAAAAATAACAAAACAATCATCACTTCTCTCTCTCACTACCCTGCACTCTCTCCTCTTCTCTCTCAACACTACCCAGCCCCATCATCACCGCCGGCGACCACCCACCGCCATCACCACCAATCGCCACCACCTGAATCGAAATAAGAAGCCCAAGTTGTGTCGCCGTCATCTATACCCTCTTGCCATTTGGATACCTGAAATAAATCATATTCCACCCCATTCATCATCTTCTTCAAAACCCCCAAAATTAGCAGAAATCAGAAAACCATCAAGAACAGAAATCTCTTCTGTGTGTTAAGCATAAATCTGAGTTATCTTCATCAGCCAATAAAATTCAACTACATAAAAATTATAAAAACTAAAAAAAAACATAAAACCAAAATATCTTATCTTTATTAATTAGCTTTATACATCAGTTATATCTTCTTATATAATACAAAAATAAAAAGGAGAGGGTAAAACAGATGTAAAATCGGATCTTAAAACACATATAAACAGATCTAAACATACAGGTCAATGAAACTAAGGTAGGTTTGATGGCTCTTTTCAGATCTAAGCGAGGCCGACTAAGAGATGGTGTCTGTGGTGGTGGTAATGGCGGCGGCGGCGACTATGGTGGTGGTGCGGGTGGTAATGAGGGCGGCGGTGGTGGTGGTGAGGGAGTGGTAATGGCGGGGGCTGGTGGTGGCGGTGTCTAATATGTTACAGAAGGTAGAGAGAGAAGGAGATATAGAGAGAGAAAGTGAGTGATGAATTGAGGAAGAGGAAGAAAAGGATCTGATTGTTATACATAATTATAATTTTTTTATTTTTATATCAAAAAAAGACAAAACAAATGGATTTTAAAAATCAATTTAAAATACATATTTATAGAATTACCATAATACCCTTATCTTTAACAAACATTTTAGACAGAGTTAGGGGCGGGGAGTGAAATGGAGATAAGTTAAATAGATCAAGGAGTAAAATGGCTATTTTTAAAGGTTTGGGGCAAAACCGTTAAACTGACCAAACCACAGGGAGCAAAACGGAAGTTTACTTAATATAAAATTATTGCAAGAAATATTTGTACCATTTTTTAATATTTTAAACTAGGGAAAAACAAAGGGTGTGTGTTGAGGGGGGGGGGGTATATGGTTCATTACAAGATATATTTTTTTTTTTGTTGAACGGCCAACGAATCCTCCAAATGGGTTACTGGCGAAATTCACCATATCGGGATACACTCGCCTCCGATCCGGGGAAACCCCCACCTAGGCCGAAGCCCGTGAACACTCGCCCGAAGGCACGACAGTGCGGTGAGGTAAAACCCGCTCAGTTCAAGGATCGAACTAGTGATCTCCACCTATTCGCCTAGTCTCCCATCATTACCAGGCGACGCAGAAAATAATGGGGAGGGCAGGAATCGAACTTGGGTCCCTTAGAACACCAAGTCTCTCCCTTACCACTCCACCACCACCTCATTGGCAGTGACGAGTGTTTTTAAATACAGAAAAAAAAAGAAAGGGTGTGTGTGCGTAGGGTGAGGGGAGGGGGTAATGGTTAATAAAGATGAAGATTTGTAGGTTACTAAATAATCGTTAATAAAAATTTGTAGGTTACTTGATGTTAGGAGTGTAAAATAGGGAATTTACTATGGTGGTTTGTTCATTAAATGTTAGTTTTGTAAAATATTTTAAAACTTATAATTGTGTTGTCTTATCACTAAAAGTATGCAATTATGCTATTCTAACATCATAATTATAAATGATAATCCCTTTGCACCCATATATATATATATAGGGGAAGGTTCATTTGAGAAGAAATTTTTGAGAATAAATTTTAATTAAGAAGAAAAAGAACAAAGGGTAATTTTATAAAACATTAAATAGTTTTTTCACTTATCTCATTTATTATCATTTTTTACTAATTAATTAGTCACAAAGACTATTATCCTCCACACTAACTTTTTTTTGCCTACACACATCAAAAGTTATCCTACATATTTCGAAATTCACCCTACACGTTGAAATTTATCATACACAACTCGTAATTTGTCCTACACAACTCGTAATTTATCCTACCCTTTAAATTATTTTATTTTATTTTTTTTAAAAAAGAAAATATATTTTGAAGATAAGTTACAAAAAAAATTAATGTATTAGCAATTAAAGAGGAAGACTACAAATTAATTACCTATGGAGATTTACCAATGTACCCTTGTAGTAACATTAAATACTTATATTTAATGAAGTAAAATAAAACATTCTTATTGGTTGAAATTTGTTCTTTTTTCTTCTTATAAAAATTTCTTCTCATTTGAACTCTCCACTATATATATATATATATATATATATATAGGAGAAGGATCCGTTAGAAACCACCCTTTATTGCGAGAATCGCGAGAACCAGTGTGAACACAAACAGTAATACCTAAAAAAATCTAAAAAAACACACAAAAATTTTTTTTTTTACCATTTTTTTGTAAAAATCGCTATATTTTGTTTACAATAAAAAAAATTAAAAAATTTTCAAAAAAAAAAAAATAAAAATCGAGTCACAGTTATCCATGCACATGTGCATTTGTATCATTTCTTTGACAAAGTCCGTAATTCATTACAAATATTAGACAATTGCATTTTCATTTACACTACCACGTGTATACATTACTTTTTACGTTAACAATATTAGAAAGGAAAATTGGTATTTAATAAACCAACCTTTGCCCAGTTGGTAAATAATAATCCAACCTACAGAATTGGTATATAATAATCCTACCTATCAACATGTTGGTACTCAATGAACTTCCGTTAGTTTTTTTTAACTGAAGTTAGTTTTTAAGTTTTATTTATTACACAAACAGTCCCTGTAGTTGTAATTTACTAGTTTAACTATGAGTTAATAGCCAAAATGGTCCCTGAGGTTAATAGCCACAACACCGCCACCACCACCACCACTGCCACCGCCACCACCGCCACCACCGCCACCACCGCCACCACCGCCACCGCCGCCACCGCCACCACCGCCACCACCGCCACCACCACCACCCCCACCACCACCATCGCCACAGCACCTCCACCACCGTAACCATCGCCACAGCACCACCACCACCACCACCACCACCGGAGAAGAAGAAAACGCCGCCACCACCGCGGTATGCGGCGGCACTATTGTCGGAAAAACTCACTGGCCACCTGCCGGCTATCAAACGTCGCTGCCAGCTCCGCCAGAGCTCCTCCGTGATCTGACACACTTCACCGGTAGGAGGTTCCTTGAGGAAGAGACTAACCGAGAGGGGGGGGGGGGGTTGTTCGTCGGAGAAACCATGGCAGAGAGGGAGAGGGGCTGTGTGTGACAACCCGAAATCTAGAACCTTTCGTTGTGTCGTGATGTAACTTGCTTGTACATTATGCGATTAGTTGAATGATTAAACTTAATGATAATGTGAACCTTTTTATGTGATATGTGCTTGTTATGTGCATTGTATATATTTATACGTGTTATATGCGAACCGAGAACCCAACCCGAGAACAAAGAACCCGACTCGAGACCATGAGGTCTCGAGTGAATAGTGACCGAATGGGCCTTTGGGCCGAGAACCTTTGGCCGGTTGGGCCTTTGGGCCGTAAACCCCCACTCGAAACCCACTAAGGGTGCACACTTGGAACTAGCCTATATAAACTACCCTTAGTTAGTTTTTGCCATTTGTTGAACATTACAACACACACACTCTCCTACTTCTCTCTCTCACTTAAAAACTCTAGAACACAAACACTTCATCATTCTTGGATCTTTGGACTTGGATCGGCTCACACACACCCGATTGGAAGCTTTTCACACACCCTCGAAACCCATAACCGGTTAGTGTCCTTGATGTTATGTTGAATGTTAGTGTGTTCATGTTATGTCTAGGGTTTGAAGGTTAGATTGTTTATACATGAGAAATGATTTACTACTTGTTAAACAAATGATGTTATTATATGTACAATGTTGATAATCGGTTAACACATCTTCATGTAGAGTTGTGATATTTTGTGTTTAAAGGAAGTTTGAACCATTTATGTTGATATTCATGAAATCGGACTAGTTTATGATAATACTTAGTTAAAAATGTGTTGCTAACAAGATGAGTATTGATATCTAGTTTGGGATTATAACTCTTGTCCGAAAATGCATAATATGGTTGAATGAAAAAGGGTTTATGTTATGAACTTGATGAATATGTGTTTGAATATTTGAAGAACACTTTGAATGATAGTTGAAGATTGAAAACCCTTGTGATTTTGATCCATCTTTGACTAATAACCTGATTAGGAAACATGTTAGTGAAATTCTATTGGTAGTTTCCTGATTTGGGCCTGATTATATTGTACCACTAATCTGACTATATCTGCATCAGCACCTGATCGTGAAAATGACTGCTACCGACTCGCAATCACCCGGTTGCGACTCGCAACCACAGCGTGACAACTCGAGACCACGCGGTTGCGACTCGCAACCATAACAGGACAAGCCGAGACCACAGGTTACGAGTCCCGTTGCGACTCGAGACCTCAGCATGATGAACCGAAACCATGGTTGCGACACCGGTTGCGACTCACAACCATCCATGATCAACACACAGCATGACTCGAGACCATGCTTGCGAGTCCGGTTGCGACTCGAGACCACACTTATGGGCCTTAGTTAATGGGCCGGCCTTGTGGGCTTCTGTGTTAACTGCTATTACGTGTTTGGGCTTAAGTAGTTGGGCTGAACTTGTGAACCGTATGTGCTACTGTTGATTGAAATACTGTTACTGTTAAACGTGTTTGCCATACGTGTTGAACATACGTGCATTGCTGGCTTGAATCTGATTATAAGTGATATCCGTGTTAGGACGTAATTGACTACTTGCGACTTGATTGATCTTTCTGTGATTAACTGCCGAGCAAACCAAGGTGAGTTCACACCCTCTACAAAGCATGGGATTCCCTGGGTTGGGAACGGGGTTAAGGAACGTGGTTTCCTCGTCCTCCTTGGGTAGGACGTAAGTGGTTCAGGAATGTGATTCCTCGTCCGGACGGACGGATAAACGTACTAGACTAAAACTCTATCACGAAGTCCCTCCTTTTTGTATCGACTAATCGCCGGGCCAATGGCGAGCGGGTCATTAGTTAGATAGCGCTATTTAGGTCTGACAAGCCTCACACCGTGCCGCAGAGGACGGGCGTGAACTAATGGATCTGGGGCACGTCAATGATGATAGACATTGATGTTTTTCAGGGCACATAAACATGACTACAGTCAGCAGTCGATATGGTAACGAGTCTAGTGTACGCATGGGGTAGCCCCCACGGTCGAAATGCCTGATAACTACATGGGATAGCCCCCACGGCCGGAGTGCCAGAGTAACTGGGAATGAACATGTCACGTTTTAAAATATGGGGTAACCCCCACGGCAGGATGCCAGTTAAAGGAAACTGTTTTCGGAATAACTAAAACGAACACTCAACCGTGAACTCACTCAACTAGTTGTTGACTCGTTACTACATGCTTTGCAGGACCATAGGTACTCAGCTGGAGCTTGCATGGAGGAGGATCGTTGTGGGACACGGATTGTTATGTGCTATGTTAAACTTGAAACTTTTGAACTTATGTTATAACTTTAAACCTATGCTTCCGCTTGCCACTTAAACTTTATTGTTTTGAAACACCAATCGTATTAGTTAAACTTTTATAATCATTATATGCTTGTTCAGTATGATTGGTGGCTGGATCCTGGTCAGTCACGCCTCCATGCGGTAGTACTCCGCAGGTGGGATTTTGGGGGTGTGACAGATTGGTATCAGAGCCATTGGTTATAGTGAACTTGGTTTTAATAAAGGAGAAACGTTTTTGTTAAAACCAGACTATAACCGGTTTAGTGCTCAACGGTCCACAACGACACTTCGCTCCTCATGCAAGGCTCGACGTTCTAGGTAACATGATGTGCGTATATTGCCTACTTGCTAGTTACGTAGTACATTGCTCATGGTATGCTTGATTAATATAGCTACTGTTGTTTGAACATGTGCGTGCTTACTCTGTCCTACTATCGTACTTTCGCGAACCTCTCTCACACGTATTACTCTTATTATGAAGAACCATGTCTGGACGCGTTAACATGACACAAGCCCAGTTGACGGCTTTGATCAACGAGCGAGTTGCCGCAGCACTCGCAGCTGCAAACGCAGGAGGTATATCCTGCAGTCCGAAATTGTTCTAGGATCATTTTGATCCTACTCTCGTGAACCAACCTTTGTGTTAAACTCTGTCTTTCTTTCACCTACCTTAGGTCAATATGCTCAGGCACCGGTGTGCACTTTTAAGACCTTTATGGACTGTCGACCCACAACTTTTAGCGGAACTGAAGGAGCAGTAGGTCTCCTACACTGGTTTGAGAAACTGGAGTCTGTGTTCGAAATGTGTGAATGCCCTGAAGCGCGCAGGGTAAAGTATGCTACTGGTACTCTCGAGGGTTTGGCCCTCACGTGGTGGAAAGCTCAAGTACAGATGTTAGGGTTGGTTGCTGCCAACGCCACCCCATGGGAAACTTTCAAGGAAATGATCAGGGAGGAATACTGCAGTCGTGACGACATTCACAAACTGGAAGATGAGTTCTACAATCTCAAGATGTCGGGGTCAGAGATTGAGGCATACACTAAGAGATCGCATGAGCTTGCCTTGTTGTGTCCTACAATGGTGGATCCTCCGTATAAGCGAATTGAACTCTATCTCAAGGGCTTGGTGCCAGAGATCCAAAGTCATGTGACTTCAGCAAACTTGACTACTATCCAGCAGGTTGTACAGTTGGCTCACCGTCTCACTGACCAAGCGGTGGAGCAGAACAAGTTACCGAAGCGTATAGGTGCTGCAACTACTTCTGGTGCTTCTAGTGGGGATAAACGGAAATGGGATGGAACTTCAAGCAGGGGTTCAACTTCGGTGCAAACTCAGTCTCAGCAGAGAAAGACGGACGATCACAAGAGCCCTAGTCAGCAATCGTCCGGTGGTCAAAGTCATGGTGGGTACAAAGGAAATCACCCCAAATGCAATCGTTGCAACCTACACCACAGTGGGCCATGCACCAGGGGCAACTGTCATCGGTGCAACAAGCCTGGTCATGTTGCAAAGGATTGCAGAAGCGCATACCCCGCCAATCAGAATCGTCAGCAATCTCAGCAGAACCAGCGACAGCAGCAGGGTAACAACAAAGGGTGCTTTCAGTGTGGAGCTGAAGGCCACCTCAAGAAGGATTGTCCCCAACTGAATCAGAACAACAACAACAACAATCAGGGGAATGGTAACAATGGGAACAACAACAACGGTGCTAGGGGACGAGTGTTCGTGATTGGTCAAGGTGAAGCAAGGAATGATCCCAACGTGGTGACGGGTAAGTTCCTTCTCGACGACTTTTATATTACAGTCTTATTTGATTCGGGTGCCGATACTAGCTATGTGTCACTAGAAGTTAGTAAGATGCTTAAGCGTATTCCTACACCCCTGAGCGACAAGCACACCGTAGAGCTAGCTAATGGTAAGAGTTTGGAAGCCTCACACGTAGTCAAGGGTTGCCAGCTTATTCTCGCTAACCAGACCTTCTCTATCGATCTTATTCCTATTGTCTTGGGTAGTTTCGACGTTGTCATTGGGATGGATTGGTTATCCCAACACCGAGCAGAGATTCTTTGCAACGAGAAGATCGTTCGTATTCCTGGTTTTGGTAGTGAACCCCTCATGA
Organism: Helianthus annuus; assembly: GCF_002127325.2. Lineage (NCBI taxonomy): Eukaryota > Viridiplantae > Streptophyta > Magnoliopsida > Asterales > Asteraceae > Helianthus > Helianthus annuus. The sequence goes on from NC_035447.2 coordinate 280,298, forward strand.
TTCGTGGCGACAAGAGAAGTGCTGTTGAGAACATCATCTCTCTTCTTAAAGCCCAGAAATGCTTACGAAAGGGCCACACTGCGATTTTGGCTCTAGTTACTGATACCACAGAAAAGGAGAAGAAGCTAGAAGATTTTCCCGTTGTACGCGACTATCCTGAGGTATTCCCTGAGGAATTACCTGGTCTTCCGCCCCATCGCCAAGTCGAGTTTCAGATTGAACTAGCTCCTGGAGCCGCGCCTGTAGCCCGTGCACCTTATCGTCTAGCGCCATCAGAGTTGGAAGAACTCTCCACGCAGCTACAAGAACTCTTGGATAAGGGTTTTATTCGTCCTAGCTCATCGCCTTGGGGAGCTCCAGTACTTTTTGTGAAAAAGAAGGACGGTACCTTCAGAATGTGTATCGACTATCGCGAGCTTAACAAAGTGATTGTGAAGAATCGTTATCCTCTACCGCGTATTGACGACTTGTTCGACCAGTTGCAGGGGTCGAGCTACTATTCAAAGATCGATCTGAGATCGGGATATCACCAGCTGAGAGTTCGGGAAGAGGATGTTTCCAAGACGGCCTTTAGAACTCGATATGGGCACTATGAGTTTTTGGTCATGCCGTTTGGGCTGACGAACGCACCGGCAGTTTTTATGGATTTGATGAATCGAGTGTGCAAACCGTATCTGGACAAGTTTGTTATAGTTTTTATCGACGACATCCTGATCTATTCTAAGAGCAAGGAAGAGCACGAACAGCATCTACGGCTTATTTTGGAACTCCTTCGGAAGGAACAGCTTTACGCGAAGTTCTCGAAATGCGACTTCTGGCTTCGTGAAGTCCATTTCCTAGGGCATGTGGTGAACAAGGATGGGATCCACGTTGATCCATCCAAAGTGGAATCTATTAAGAACTGGCCTGCGCCACGCACACCGAAGGAAATTCGCCAATTTTTGGGATTGGCAGGTTACTACAGGAGATTCATTAAGGATTTTTCTAAGATCGCGCAGCCCCTGACCTTGCTAACACAAAAAGGCGTTGTTTATCATTGGGGAAATGCACAAGAGTTGGCTTTTCAGCATCTGAAGGATAGACTTTGTAGTGCACCTATCCTTTCACTGCCAGAAGGCACAGATGATTTTGTGGTTTACTGTGATGCATCAATTCAGGGTCTTGGTTGTGTATTGATGCAACGAGATAAAGTCATAGCCTACGCCTCACGACAACTCAAAGTCCACGAGAAGAACTACACTACGCATGATTTAGAGCTGGGAGCTGTTGTTTTCGCACTTAAGTTATGGCGGCATTACCTATATGGAACCAAGTGCGCCATCTACACCGACCATAGAAGTTTAGAACACATATTCAAGCAGAAGGAACTGAATATGCGGCAGCGACGATGGGTCGAGCTGCTGAATGACTACGAGTGCTCTATCAGGTATCACCCGGGCAAGGCCAATGTAGTGGCGGACGCCCTCAGTCGAAAGGACACTACGCCTAAGCGCGTAAGAGCTTTACAACTCACGATCCATTCTAGTCTACCTTCGCAAATACGAGCTGCTCAGATAGAAGCACTGAAACCAGAAAACGTTAGAGCTGAAGCCCTACGCGGGTCAAGGCAACGCTTAGAACAGAAGGAAGACGGTGCTTATTATGTAACAGGACGCATTTGGGTCCCGCACTATGGCGACTTACGAGAACTTGTGATGGATGAAGCGCACAAATCCCGCTACTCGGTACACCCTGGTTCGGACAAAATGTACCACGATATTAAAACTACGTATTGGTGGCCTAGCATGAAGGCCCACATAGCAACTTACGTCAGCAAGTGTTTGACTTGTGCGCGAGTCAAGACGGAATATCAGAAACCCTCAGGCCTACTTCAACAACCAGAGATACCACAATGGAAATGGGAGCAGATTTCCATGGATTTTGTTACTGGCCTACCTAAATCACAGCGCGGAAACGATACTATCTGGGTGATCGTGGATCGACTCACAAAATCCGCACACTTTTTGGCAATCAAGGAAACGGATAAGTTCTCCACTCTAGCGGAAATATACCTCAAAGAAGTTGTTTCGAGGCACGGGGTGCCCACTTCTATTATCTCTGATCGGGATGCACGTTTTACTTCAGAACTGTGGCAGGCAATGCACAAGTCTTTTGGCTCACGTCTTGATATGAGCACAGCGTATCACCCACAGACGGACGGGCAGTCCGAGCGAACTATTCAGACATTAGAAGACATGCTTCGTGCATGCGTAATCGACTTTGGCAACAGCTGGGAAAGACATCTGCCACTCGTGGAATTCTCGTATAATAACAGCTACCACACCAGCATTAAAGCTGCTCCGTTTGAGGCATTGTACGGACGAAAATGCCGGTCACCCCTCTGTTGGGCAGAGGTGGGGGATAGTCAAATCACTGGTCCAGAACATGTGGTAGACACTACTGAGCGGATTGCTCAAATACGACAACGCATGGCGGCCGCTCGTGACCGTCAGAAGGCTTACGCCGATAAGGGCAGGAAACCACTTGAGCTCCAGGTTGGGGAGCGGGTTTTACTCAAAGTTTCACCCTGGAAGGGTGTGGTTCGTTTTGGTAAACGAGGAAAACTCAACCCACGATATGTTGGACCTTTTGAAATCATCGAGAAAATAGGCAAGGTGGCCTACAGACTGAGATTACCAACAGAACTCGGTGCAGTTCACAACGTTTTCCATGTGTCGAATCTGAAGAAGTGTCTGTCAGATGAGACGCACGTAGTTCCTCTGAAGGAACTCACGATCGACGAACAGTTGAAATTCGTCGAAGAACCTGTCGAGATCACGGACCGGGATGTTAAGGTCCTCAAGAGCACTAGAATACCTCTCGTTCGAGTTCGTTGGAACTCACGTCGCGGCCCAGAGTTTACCTGGGAGCGCGAAGATCGGATGAAACACAAGTATCCCCAACTGTTTGAGAACAGTACAAACGCTACTGAGGTTGAAGCTACGGAATTTCGGGACGAAATTCCAGATCAACGGGGGGTGGATGTGACACCCCGGGAAAACCAGGAAAACCATGCAACTTGACTAGCTTCCTCAGTGAGTGCCATCAAATTTCGGGACGAAATTTCTTTCAACTTGGGGATGATGTGACAACCCGAAATCTAGAACCTTTCGTTGTGTCGTGATGTAACTTGCTTGTACATTATGCGATTAGTTGAATGATTAAACTTAATGATAATGTGAACCTTTTTATGTGATATGTGCTTGTTATGTGCATTGTATATATTTATACGTGTTATATGCGAACCGAGAACCCAACCCGAGAACAAAGAACCCGACTCGAGACCATGAGGTCTCGAGTGAATAGTGACCGAATGGGCCTTTGGGCCGAGAACCTTTGGCCGGTTGGGCCTTTGGGCCGTAAACCCCCACTCGAAACCCACTAAGGGTGCACACTTGGAACTAGCCTATATAAACTACCCTTAGTTAGTTTTTGCCATTTGTTGAACATTACAACACACACACTCTCCTACTTCTCTCTCTCACTTAAAAACTCTAGAACACAAACACTTCATCATTCTTGGATCTTTGGACTTGGATCGGCTCACACACACCCGATTGGAAGCTTTTCACACACCCTCGAAACCCATAACCGGTTAGTGTCCTTGATGTTATGTTGAATGTTAGTGTGTTCATGTTATGTCTAGGGTTTGAAGGTTAGATTGTTTATACATGAGAAATGATTTACTACTTGTTAAACAAATGATGTTATTATATGTACAATGTTGATAATCGGTTAACACATCTTCATGTAGAGTTGTGATATTTTGTGTTTAAAGGAAGTTTGAACCATTTATGTTGATATTCATGAAATCGGACTAGTTTATGATAATACTTAGTTAAAAATGTGTTGCTAACAAGATGAGTATTGATATCTAGTTTGGGATTATAACTCTTGTCCGAAAATGCATAATATGGTTGAATGAAAAAGGGTTTATGTTATGAACTTGATGAATATGTGTTTGAATATTTGAAGAACACTTTGAATGATAGTTGAAGATTGAAAACCCTTGTGATTTTGATCCATCTTTGACTAATAACCTGATTAGGAAACATGTTAGTGAAATTCTATTGGTAGTTTCCTGATTTGGGCCTGATTATATTGTACCACTAATCTGACTATATCTGCATCAGCACCTGATCGTGAAAATGACTGCTACCGACTCGCAATCACCCGGTTGCGACTCGCAACCACAGCGTGACAACTCGAGACCACGCGGTTGCGACTCGCAACCATAACAGGACAAGCCGAGACCACAGGTTACGAGTCCCGTTGCGACTCGAGACCTCAGCATGATGAACCGAAACCATGGTTGCGACACCGGTTGCGACTCGCAACCATCCATGATCAACACACAGCATGACTCGAGACCATGCTTGCGAGTCCGGTTGCGACTCGAGACCACACTTATGGGCCTTAGTTAATGGGCCGGCCTTGTGGGCTTCTGTGTTAACTGCTATTACGTGTTTGGGCTTAAGTAGTTGGGCTGAACTTGTGAACCGTATGTGCTACTGTTGATTGAAATACTGTTACTGTTAAACGTGTTTGCCATACGTGTTGAACATACGTGCATTGCTGGCTTGAATCTGATTATAAGTGATATCCGTGTTAGGACGTAATTGACTACTTGCGACTTGATTGATCTTTCTGTGATTAACTGCCGAGCAAACCAAGGTGAGTTCACACCCTCTACAAAGCATGGGATTCCCTGGGTTGGGAACGGGGTTAAGGAACGTGGTTTCCTCGTCCTCCTTGGGTAGGACGTAAGTGGTTCAGGAATGTGATTCCTCGTCCGGACGGACGGATAAACGTACTAGACTAAAACTCTATCACGAAGTCCCTCCTTTTTGTATCGACTAATCGCCGGGCCAATGGCGAGCGGGTCATTAGTTAGATAGCGCTATTTAGGTCTGACAAGCCTCACACCGTGCCGCAGAGGACGGGCGTGAACTAATGGATCTGGGGCACGTCAATGATGATAGACATTGATGTTTTTCAGGGCACATAAACATGACTACAGTCAGCAGTCGATATGGTAACGAGTCTAGTGTACGCATGGGGTAGCCCCCACGGCCGAAATGCCTGATAACTACATGGGATAGCCCCCACGGCCGGAGTGCCAGAGTAACTGGGAATGAACATGTCACGTTTTAAAATATGGGGTAACCCCCACGGCAGGATGCCAGTTAAAGGAAACTGTTTTCGGAATAACTAAAACGAACACTCAACCGTGAACTCACTCAACTAGTTGTTGACTCGTTACTACATGCTTTGCAGGACCATAGGTACTCAGCTGGAGCTTGCATGGAGGAGGATCGTTGTGGGACACGGATTGTTATGTGCTATGTTAAACTTGAAACTTTTGAACTTATGTTATAACTTTAAACCTATGCTTCCGCTTGCCACTTAAACTTTATTGTTTTGAAACACCAATCGTATTAGTTAAACTTTTATAATCATTATATGCTTGTTCAGTATGATTGGTGGCTGGATCCTGGTCAGTCACGCCTCCATGCGGTAGTACTCCGCAGGTGGGATTTTGGGGGTGTGACACTGTGCGGGTGTCTCATCGGTAAGCCAGATCGTCGCCGGTCGGAGCTTCTTTGGTTGCCGGAGACGAATCAGAGAACGACGAGGGGTGTGGAGGTGTTATGAGTCTGAAGGTGGGAGACGGAGAGTCGGGGTAGGGCGGTTGGTTCGCCGGAAACACCGGCCGGAGAATATCTCCGGTGACCGGAGTGAGCTCGGTGGTGGCGGTGCGGGGGTGGTGGTGGTGGTGGCGGTGCTGTGGCTATTAACCTCAGGGACCATTTTGGCTATTAACTCATAGTTAAAACTAGTAAATTACAACTACAGGGACTGTTTGTGTAATAAATAAAACTTAAAAACTAACTTTAGTTAAAAAAAACTAACGGAAGTTCATTGAGTACCAACATGTTGATAGGTAGGATTATTATATACCAATTCGGTAGGTTGGATTATTATTTACCAACTGGGCAAAGGTTGGTTTATTAAATACCAATTTTCCTATTAGAAATGCACATGTGCATCTATATATATCAACATGAAATAAGGTGTTTTGGTACACTACTTTCTCTTTCATCTATCATTCCATCCACAATACACATGCACATGTGCATTTTTGTCATTTCTTTGACAAATTCCGTAATTCATTACAACTATTAGACAATTGCACTTTCATTTATACTATCATGTGTAATACAATACTTTTTACATTACCAATATAAGAAATGCACATGTGCATCTGTATGTATCAACATGAAATAAGGTGTTTTGGTACACTACTTTGAATACACTTTCCCTTTCATCTATCATACCATCCATAATACACTACCATTACCTCCTACCATCCATAATACAATACCATTACCTCCTACCATCCATAATACAATGCCATTACCAATATTTTCACTTTATTACATGTATGTAAACACTATTTATACCATCCAATCAACATATTACATCATAAATTGACAACTATAACCAAACCATCAACCACTAGATATAACTAACCAAAAAACATGTATATGGGCCTACTTCTCCATTCAAAATCACAATATTTTTGTACCAAAACACGTTATATCATGGTTATACCTAATGATGCACATGTGCATTTTGAATATTGGTAATGTAAAAAGTAGTGTATTACGAATGTTATTGTAAATTAAAGTGCAATTGTCTATTTCTGATAACGTATTACCGAATTTGTCGAAGTAATGATGCATATGCACATGTACATGTATAACTGTTACCCGAAAAAAAAAGTTTTTTTTATGGTAACGAAATATAGCGATTTTTTCAAGAAAAATATTAAAAAAAATTTGAGTGCTTTTTTGATTTTTTTTAGATTTTATTTTGTGTTCACATTGGTTCTCGCGGTTCTCGCAATAAGGGTGGTTCTCGCATGAACCTTACCCTATATATATATGTGTGTAGGTGTTGTATTTTGCATGTGTAAATAAACAAAAATACCCCTCGCTTCTAAGATCAGCAACGTATACTAGTGCATTTTGTAAATAAACAAAAATACCCCTCGCTTCTAAAATTATATCTACTTATACAATTACGATGGCCGTAATAGTTGTTCCATTTAATTGGTGGAGGCCGGCGGCTGCCAACCGGCAAATTATTATTATTATTATTATTATTATTTTGTTTTGCTAAATTACGATTTTGCTCCGTTTATATTTATAGTCATGCATGACACTTCTCTATTGGCTCAACAAATTTACGATTTTATCCCGTTTTAAAATTACGATTTTACCATCAGTTCAAAATTATGCTTTTGCCCTCGCTTAAAAATAAATTTACGCTTTTCCTTCTAGCTAAAAATTTTCAATTTTGCCCTCGGTTCAACATTACGATTTTGCCATCTGTTCAAAATTATGTTTTTACCCTCATTTAAAAATAAATTTACGCTTTTGCTCTCAGCTAAAAATTTCAATTTTGCCCTCGGTTCCAAATTACGATTTTGCCCCGTTTAAATTTACAGTTTTGCCATTAGTTTTTTTCCTCACACAGCCAGGTTACGATTTCCCCTCAACCTCATTGGTCCATTTAATTTACGATTTTATCCCTGAAACAAAATTATGATTTCCCCCTCAATTCAAAGTTACGTTTTCCCCATCATTTTAATTTTTCTAGCAAAACTATAAAAGTTTTTTTTATTTTAATTTGTTGACTCGATTTAATTTTTTTCGACTAAAGGAGCTGCCTAACACTCGCTCATTAGTACTGAAAAATTACAGTTTTGCCCTTGCCCTGAACCCAAAATTATGGTCTTATAATCGTTTTAGTTTTTTTTCCTAGCAAAACTATAGTAGTGTTTTTTTAATTGACTGAGAACTATTCGGCCATCGCCCCGCAACGCGGGCGGGAAGTATCACCATGCCATTGGTTCAAATGGGCGGCGAGCAATACCCATTGGATCAACCAGTTATTATTTTATATCCATTTTAAAATTACGTTTTTGCCCCCAGTTAAAAATACGTTTTTGCCTCAACATCAAAATATGTTTACCCTTTTGCCCCGAGCTAAAAAATACGCTGCCCTCGGTAAAAAAATTACGCTTTTACCCTCAGCAAAAATTACGTTTTCACCCCATTTCAAAATAAAATTTTGTTTTTCCCCCCGGCTAAAAATTACGAATTTACACCAGTTTATTATTTTTTACCTACTTTAAAATTACGGTTTTGACCACAGTTTAAAATTACGTATTTGCCCTAGTTCAAAATAAATTTATGCTTTTGCCCCCAGCTAAAATTTACGAATTTCTCCTCGGTTCAAAATTACGATATCACCCTCAATTCAAAAATATGTTTTTGCCCCCAGTACAAAATAAAAATATGGTTTTTCCCTAGCTAAAAATTAGGATTTTACCCTCGGGAAAAAAATTGATTTTTCCCCCAAGTAAAAATAAAAATATGACTTTGCCCACAGCTAAAAATTGTGTTAAAGAGATGGCTAACACTCTTTTTACTTTTTATTTATAGCAAAATTATAGTACTGTTTTTTTAATTAGTTAAAAATTATTCGACCATCGTCTCGCAACACGAGCGGTTCATCACTTAGTTAGCAACATATACTAGTGCATTTTGTTCACCTTTTAGACGAAACCATGTTATAGGGGGATATCATCATAATTCAACCATAGTATCCATTTCAATTTTTCACAAGTTAATTGTATTAATTATGTAGAGTACACCTACTCACTAATGCAATTAGATCCATTTACCAAACAATAATTCTTTTACTTTCGTGTATGATGTATATTGTAAATCAAATGCCCAGTTTGCGATGTGCACATATAATGTATATATGTGTGGGTGCTCGAGGGGTAAAAGTGAAATGGTACTAACTTTAACGTTATTTTACTAATTTCGTGAAAATAACGTTAAAAGCGGCGGATGGTTAATCATGCATCATTTGATGACGTTAATAGCTGAAAGACACGGGGGTACATGCACCAATCAGTCTCTGTCCCGATTGTTTGAGTGTTATGTGTCTTAGGTCCAAGGTTTGATACAAAACTACAATCGAGTCGGTGGGTCTCACTGGAAGCAGCCTCTCTATTCCTACGGAGTAGAGGTAAGGCTGTCTACATCTACCCTCCTCAGACCTTGCCTTTGTTATTGGTGAGATTTACTGATAATGATGATGATGATGTATATTGTAAATCAACTCGAACCTAATAGGTAAACTTAAAACCTAAGTATCAGGATGCGAATTCATGTATGTAATCAAGTAAAAAACTAGTTATGAGATTAGTTTTATGTTTCTCAAGCATATGATATGAGTATAATATTAGGTGATATCCGACCTAATTACCCCCAAAAAATAATACACGTCTACTCGAACTATATCCGTAAATATGTTCCTTTTATTTTTCTTTGTACTTGTGAGAAATCTAATTCACATATATTTAGTTATATTTCTAATATCTTTAGTTAATAAAACAATAATAAATTAAGCAACGTATTCACAAATTTCAGTTGGTAACTTTTAGCAAACTAATGGGTATATCCAATATCAACAAGTATACCCGACAATATATGATTGAGTATAAGACATGATTTTACTTTTGAGTAAAATGACCAAATAGTTCATGTGGTTTGTCTAAGTAACATCTTTAATCCTCAACTTCTACAAATTACATGCATATTCCATGTGCTTTAACAAGTTGTTACTCGTCTAGTCCCTACACTGGATGGTCGTTAAATTTTCCACTTAAGTCTATTAGAAATTACTATACCATCAATTAAAAGTTAGAATAAAGAAATGACGGGACCCACATGAATTATTATGTATATTATACTAAGTTATAGACATGTATATTACACGGGTTGAATATACATATATAATTTATAAATCTCTAAATACATTATATGACTGAAAGTATTTTTTTACGTATAAGTGGAAACGATCAATTAGAGTCGTATTTTATTGAAAAGACCCAACTGAGTAACATGTTTCATTTTTAAAGAAGCAAAAATGTGAAATGACCAAATGTGTCAAGAGTGTTTGAATGCTTAAAATGTTCTTAGTCTTTTTATTAAAAATAAATCTTATATCATTATTTTGATAATTTGTTTTTGGTACTCATAAACAATACATCAAACTATACAAAATGTATATATAAAAAATAGAATGCACAATAGATGTTGAAACACCAGCCTACCAAACATGACGCAAGCCTAACAATAGGTGCACTATAAGGGTACACCAAAAGATAAATTGCACAAACATACATGATACGTCATGAATAAAAAGGCTACAAATACGGTGTGTTAATGGATTAATTAGAAACATGCCAATTATTTTAGAGGCTACCTCTTAATTGGTCAGACTTTTTAATAGTTTAGTACAACGTTTCCAAACAACCTCTAAGTGAGTGGTAGAAATCATACTTGATGCGCGAGCATACACAAAGCCTATTTTCCTACAAAGTGTACGGAGTGTTCTCCTTGTGACATGTGACATATATGTATTTTTTACAAAATGGCATAAAGATATTTGACTAATTAAATTATTTATGGAAGATTTATCTTTTAAAAAAATGATATTTTTAAGGAAACAAGATATCTCACATCAATTCAAAATTCGACGGTTACTTTAAATTAAGAAGATCGATTCCTGATGCATATTTCATTCGTTTTTTCTTTTTTTTCGGTTGAACTTACATATAAAAAATGGTGATGTACATTGCAATGGTTGATTGTGTTTTACCAGTTACAGGTTCATCACAATGTGTTGTAGCTTTCATTTTTTGTATGTAAACGTATCTTGTACAAAACAATTTCTTGATAATGTGTGTTAGCATTTACAATCCTTCATGTAGAGTTACAGGTTAATTCATAATGTGTTATAATAGTTTATGTTTTTAGGAAAAAGATGTATTTTTAATTATTGACGTTGTGGTTTCTAGGAAGGAGATGTATTTGTAATTTCTTGACGATGTGTTTTACCAGTTCCAGGTTAATTCAGGTTAATTCACGATGTGTTATACCAGTTATGATTCACGAATGACATGTTTTTTGTGTGTTTCTTGACATTGTGTTTTATAACTTTTGGGTTTCTTCACAATGTTTTATATTGTATAACACACCACAAAAGTTAATGACATTGTGTTATATTGTATGATTCACAATGTGTTTTCTTGGATTTCTTCACGATTTGTTATATTTTATGATTCAAAATATGTTATCTTGACGTTGTGTTTCTTTACGAAGGTAGGGGGACTTGTGAAAAAGGTAGAGAGAGAGATTTATGGTATTACAATTATTTCCTTATTTAAAACAAGTTAAATGACACATTTACCCCAATTAATTAAATCATTCTATTTTTAAGACATTCATATTACCAAAATAACACAAAGATTGTCTCAATCATTAAACATACTTATCCTATGGCCAAGAACGCTTCCTATACTTTGTAGGAAATAAACACACTTTGTAGAGAAACTTATCTTATATATATATATATATATATATATATATATATATATATATATATATATATATATATATGGTTAGGTTCATTAGTAAACAACCTATTGATTGTGAATACTAGTAAACTAACCCTAGCTCTTGATTATCAATACACAAGTGTATACACAAGTATTGCAATATGTTGCACATCGGTCAACTAATTCATTTCGTTGGTGGCTGCCAACTCACAAACTCATCATAACCTGTATTTTAAGGAGGGTAGGGGTGCTTATCACTTACCACTCACAACATCCAATCAATTTCCGTCATGTCATCGAACATTATTCCATCACTAATGATGAATTTTAGTGAAAATGTTCATCAAGGCCGTTTCAAGCTTTTTGAAGGCCCAAGACGAAAAGAAATTTTGAGACCCTTTTTTTCTTAATATAAATGATACTCATTTATCTGTGTTTGAAACCAAACAAAAATCTAAGACAATTTAACACATAGTAGTTTGCTTGTATAAGGAATCAAACAAATCTTAAACAATAAATTTGCACTAATATTAATAGTTAGCATATTAATTTTTTTATTGTATAAGGAATCAAACAAATCTTAAACAATAAATTTGCACTAATATTAATCGTTCGCATATTAATTTTTTTAAGTGGAGGCCCTAAGCCCAAGACTAGGTTAATTATACTATAGATCCGGCCCTAATGTCCATCACTCACTACACACTATCAAAGTCATTAAAAAAATGAATTGCATCAAGTTTTCAACGCGTGAAACGTCCAACGCGTATTAGGATCCACGCATGATCATCATTGGCGGTGACGTTGTTCCACGCTTATAACGTGTAACGAGGCGCCCCGTCCCCTACGAGATGCAAAAAATCATACATTAAGAAACTATACGATGTAAATACAAAATCATTAGCGCTTAAAACACATTTAGATTACAAGTGATTCTTGGTGCTTTCATTTTTTTAATAAAAATCTAACCATTCATCAACTAACCGATTACAAGATGCATACTCATTAAATATTCATTTCCATTCTCTTTTCCTCAAAAACACAAATAAATATAATTATACAAATATGCTTTTGGAAAGAAAAAAAAAGAAAAAAGAAAAAAGAACAAAACCATTCATTCAAAAAAAGCTACCGTTCAACTCACCACCAACTTCTAATAATAATAATAAAATATTTTAATATGGCTTACAAGGTTCCAGGTGGCATCATATGGAGTCATCGTGTTATGGTCCAGATAAGTCTTGACGGTATGGGGGTCGTCCCCTGCCTATCGTCTTCCTGCGCCGCACACCTCCCCACCCCCTCAGGCCCGTCACCGTCTTCAACGGTAGACGGGCTTCCTCCACAGCCTGGTCCATTCACTATAGACCCATCCTCACCCGTTTACATGGACCCCGAGTACTCTTGATGATCAAATGGGCAAGAAGAAGAGGTGAGTGAAATTAAGAAGGGAAACTGCCTAAAACATAATGAAAACCCTATGGCTGGCCTATTACCTAACGACTACTAAAGCCAAAGCCAAAGCCAAACATGGAAAGAAACAGAACGTGGAGACTCCTTTAATTGACACATACATGCAGCACACACACACACACACACACATATATATATATATATATATATAATTAGTAAAATAGATTGAAAAGTAATCCTAAAAACGTTACATGGTGCACACATCTGGACATCGTCGACTTTCTCCTTCAATCTGCCATCCCCAAACCCTTATCTTGAGCTGCAACTCGGTCACCGCCGCAAAAAACTTTATGTTCTGCTGGGGCGACAATATCTCCACCACTCTCTCCGCCGTCCTAGTCCTCAACATATCCGCATGCCCTACCACCACCTCCATTTCCCCTCTCAGCGCCTCCACCGCCGCTTCCATTTCATCATACGCCCCATCCACTAACGGATTATCCCCTCTCCTCGTTATCTCCACAATCGGCGGAGCCGCCACGCTCTCCTGAATCCTCGCCATCTCATTCTCCAACCGCCGCTCCTCCTCCTTCGTCTCCGCCCTCAGCCGGTCCATCCGCTCCACTTGTTCCTCACTCATATCCGAAACCGAAGCCGAAACTATCCGAAACGCCAACCCTGGCTTAAACCCAGCAATCCAGAAAAAACTCTGCTCGAAACATGAAAACCAGGGCGGCGAGAACACTAGCGACACGTCATGGTTGGCGATCCGCGATTTCTCCTCGTAGTACTGCTGGTAATGCGCCAGAACATGAGCGATGAGATCTCTCAAGTCTTCATCGGTGTGAGTACCAACTGTTCGTAGAGTGGAGCGAAGCTGCTCCTGGCGGACGAGCCAGCCCTGGAAGAAGTCCTCGAAGTCGGTTACGTTTGAGTTGGATGCTCTTCGAGATTTGGTGGACATTTTCACCGGTGAAAGTGAAGGGGTGGATGATGGACGAGGTATATGTATCGGTTGTCCACTGGAGGCTGCAGAAAAAACTGACAGATGGAGAAACCCTAGCTAGAAGGAAATTGTCTATGAAGGACACGTAAGCCTTTTTTATGTAATCGTAGCTTTATTTTCTACTCGACATTTGTCAACAATATCATATTTTTTCATTCTATCCTAAACATAACAACAGATTTTATTGTTATCATTTTGCAGAAGGATAAATAAATTAACAAGTATTTATTTATTGTTAAATTGAAAAATAAAAAGAATAGACATAAAAACATTAGCCAACTATGTATGCATGTGTCTTATGGCAATTAACTCGAAAAATCTAGGTAAAAATATAAAACATTATCCTAGAAAAAATAACTAACTAAAAAGTTGTATCGACTTATCCGTCCATGCTTAAATGATTTGTACATTATCTTGCACAACTTCGTTTTAAATAAAACTTACATCGAAACCAAGATGAAAAAAACCACTACTTCAAAATTAGTATGTTGTAAAAATGAATAGTTTGCTTGTACGTGAACAAATCACTCAAGGATCTGATTTAACAACCAAAATTTAGCAAGGCTTTAATAACGGTTAGCCAACTCTATATCGTCACACCCTTAAAATAAAATGCAAATAGAGAGAGTTGGAATGTTTAGAAAATTCTAGATTGGTCTCGAAGACAAGAAACTTAAAAGAAGAATCTAGAATACCATTACATGTTCACCGAAGAACAATAGATAATTTCTTGAAATTAACTCGAGACTCTTGAGAATAGAAAGAAATAAATAAAGCGATCTTAAAAGAGTCTAAAATAAGCATATAGTGATAATATACAAAATTGAAATAAAAAGCACATTTAATTTGTCATTATATAACTTAGATGCATCGTTATAACTAGTGAGGGTGAATTATTATTAATTCTAGTGATAATATACAAAATCAAAAATTCTAGGTTTGGGATTGGTTGCGGAACCCGAGCTCAACAGAGGAGTTGGAGCAGCTGCAAAATTGCTATAATCTTTTGTTTTCTGCAGGTTACAATGAACGAAGAGACAAATGGCTATGGAAAGGATCCAAAGATGGGATGTTTTCGGTTGGTAGTGTTAAAAAAGGGCTGCAAATATCGAACCATCACGTAGGCATTTATGCTCATGAATGGTGCAAATGGATTCCAGCCGAATGTAACATTTTTGTGTAGAGGGCGGAAATGGAAAGGCTCCCTACCAGAGTAGAACTGAGAAAAAGGAAGATCAACATTGAAAACGAGCTCTGTGTTTTTTGTGGAGTTCAAGAGGAAACGACGAATCATATTTTCACGGGATGTGCAAGGGCTGTGGGTGTTTGGCAAGCTGTATCTACATGGTGCGGTATTCCTCACATTTTTGCATTCGCGGTAAAGGATTTGATGGAAATGCATAAGTTGATTCCTATGTCGACTAGAAGAAAAGAAGTCTTACGAGGAGTGATTATCATAGCTTGTTGGAGAATTTGGAAGGCGAGAAATGAGCGCATCTTTGAAGATAGAAAGTCGAGTGTGGCAGAGATAGTGGCGGATTTGAAGGCCTTGGGGTTCCTTTGGTTAAAAAATAGGCAAAATCTGTATGCGTAGAATGGAAAGATTGGTGTAACTTTCAGTTTGCGTAATTGGGCTTTCGAGTGCTTCGTTCCTGTCTTAGGAATGGAGTAGCTCTTGGTGTTTTATAAAATTCAACTTTCAAAAAAATATTATTATTAATTCAAGTCAATTTTGATCAATTAAGGAAACGTAAGTGATTTTTGTAATTTGACTTTATGTTCGTATCAACGAAAGAACATAAAAAAAAACTAAAGTGTAGCTTTGTTTTTATGGAACATTTGTCAAAGATATGATATTTTTCTTACAAAACATCTATTAGATATTTAATAACAACATATTATTTATAAATTTCAAGTGTCAATATATATATATATATATATAGACAAAATTGCATAAATCAATCTTTATGTTATACCTAAAGTACACTTCATATCTTTAACTATGAAATCAGCCAAACCTAACATTTATATTCATATTTTGATACAAAATCAACCTTTAACACTGACACTGTTAGATTTCTTAGTTAACACCCGTCACATGCAATGCATGTGAAGGTATTATTGTCATTTCAACCCTTTCTTTTTTATTACTAAATTAAATTAATATAGTTCTATCATCTCCATCATCTTCTCTGCAGCATCAATGCCTCCATCATCATCTTCCCTAATACACATACACAAACCCAATTAACACCACAATTTCATTTTCTTTGATAACAGACTTTTTTGATACCGACTTCAATTCAAATCACACAACTCTAATAATACACCTCGATCTAATTCAAGCACTAATTTTTCATTCATCACAGATAAACAACAACCTGCAACTATAAACTATTTATCAAATGAAATAAATCGACCAAGACTGTACAGAGAATGAAATAAAACAACCTGCAACTATCTGACTAAATCGACCAGCCCACTCACAATTATTTATCAAGAAACCTTTTTTTTCTTTTCTAAAACCCAGTATCTCTGTTACACTTTCTTTACATTTCAAGAAATTCCCTTTTCTAAAACCCACCATCTCTATTATTTGGACCATCAACATCGCCATCGTCGGACAGTTGCATCACCATTTGTAACACCCTAACACGTTTTAACCGAAAAAATGCTGCGAAATACGTACCATAAAATTTCTTTCTTAGAGTATTTCTTTATACTTGAAAATCATTTAAAAACAACTTCTTTAAAAGAATTACATCGTTTATCTATCACACCCCTATTTTACCACGTGTCACCGGTGGGCCCGGTGGGGGTTCCGTGACGTAGCTGATATCGTCATAGTCAAACAATACAAAATATAAATGCACAGCGGAAGCAAAAGAAAAATTTATTTCAACTAATTAAAATTGTAATATCCAGTATCACAAACAGTTGAAATAGATCCACAGGCGGATCAAACAAAGAGGAAACTTTAATTCAACAGACTTCATGCATCCTAAGCTTGCGAGACTTTTATTGATGCTAAGGAGTGGCCAGCCTATTACGCGTAGTACCTGCACTTAGCCTTTTTGGAAAATACGTCAGTTTACACTGTTAATACAATTTAACTGACTCATTTTGAAAAGGTTTAAAATTGATTTGAATGCCCGCGGCACAAAACTTTTTTTTTATAACTTGGGATAATTATTTGCTTATAATCTTGTAAAAGAATTACATGTTGTTATGCGTTCAGTTGTCCGGGTCGTGCGGGGTTAAAGATTAATAGACACACCACTTAGTATAGTTCTGCCGCGAGACTTCTCTCGTACCGACGATTATACTTTATTGATTTGAATGCACTACGGGTGTACGCCTACACCCGTGTGCTAAGGTCGTGGCCATTCTTTGAATGATGCCAAGGATATCCGGGACATGGTCATTAAACCCCCAAAGGCGTTAAACAAACAAAACAACATTTTCTAACGGGTCATTTTGACAACACTTAACCACCGACCGGTTTAGGGTCAATTACCCGACCAAGCGGTATTTTATATACCGTACCCCAAGCCCGTATAAGGGAAACTAAGTTAAAAGTATTTACCTGAGCTAAATATAAATTTAATCCCAGCCGTATCAAATCAGCAAGTACAGATAGCTTTTATTGGGCTCCTATATCTGGAATGATGGTTTTTAATAACCTATTAGAATCCTAACGGGTCTTTTAATTTAGCCTAAGCTTAGACCGGTTAGTTTTAAATGAAGATTACGGTTTAAACGCATGATAAGGCGAAAAGCTTTTTAGAATGTGGTTTTGACCCGACAAGCTTGCATACTTGTTTAATATGGGTAACTTAATCACATTCTGGATTTTGAGACAGAAATGTTATGGTTTGACCCGTTTCGGCTAAAATGGGTAAACTAGTTACATAAGCCGATCCGAACGCGTAAAGTGCGTAACGAGTAACCATAAGAGTCATATACAAGTTTCCTAAGTTAATATGCCTTAAACATGTTGTGATATCAGTAAGATACCTTCCATTATGCCCCAAATGGTTTTAAACTCAAACTATGCCTCATAAGGGCATTTTGATCATTTTTAAAGGGTGTAAAAAGAGTTTAAATAATAACCTGGGTTACAGGTCTGATTAAATCAGTAATTATACTTACTTTAATAAGTTATAACAGTAGGGTATCATATATATAGGTGAAATTTATTACTTATAACCATACTATGCTCCGTAGGGGTATTTTGGTAATTTCACATAGGCCAAAAAGGTCAAAACTGGAATTCTGAGTTTAAAATATTTGTCTACTGTTATAATATAAAAATTTACTGAATACATCAGTAGGTTTCAACCCCATATGCTTAAAAAGGTTCTAGTACATACTTATGCGTTAAAAACGCTTAAAAGGGCGATTTGGAGTCATTTCCGGGTTTTGTATAAAAAGCTGATATTTTTAATATTCCAGAAGGCTCAAAATAATTTATTTAACATATTGAATCAGTAGAAAAAGGTTTGGGATCAATAGGATTTATAAAACTCATTTTATAGTCCAAAAGGGTAAAACCGGCATTAACCGAATTAAGCTTAGAACACTAAGTTATGCTCAGCCTAAAATTGAATAAAAATCTTTAAAAATCCCAAAATATTATTTTATATCAGTAGGTACAAATTTTTGTATAAAAATTTGGGCTTAGATAGGCTATATGCAATTTACGCCATTTAATTACCAAGGAAGCTTCTAATTACGCTAATGAGCACAACTCTTAATCTATACCTCAAACTGATGTCAAATTTTAGGTGCAAGTTTATAAATCAGTAGCTAAGGTGTCTACCCTTTTACCTTTTCAAAAATCATATTTTAAGGTCATTTGGGCATAATGGTCAACATATAAGCGTTTAACGAAAACATGCATGTGAATAGGATATCTAATGAACCAAGTTGTATAATCACAGAGGGTTATACTAACATGTAAATAAGTCCAAAAGAAGCTCTAAGGCAATCCTATACTTGGCTTAAACGGGTCAGAACTGAAAGTCAAAGCAGAAGTCAAACTATGCGACTTTCGGTTCCAAACCGAGACTAAACTGAAAATTGTCGGGTTGAACATGTTTAGACATGTTCTTATATTAATTACCAAGTTATATTAATAATCAAACAGGTTGCATGTACCCTACATTGCTAATTATGCATTAATTTGGAAATAAGCATTCTGTTGACTTTTTAAAGTAAGCTTTGACCCGACAATTGACCTAGCTAGAGTGGAAATTAAAGAATACCCTTTTAAGGGTCTATTACCCACGTAATTACCTACTAAAAGGTATTTTTAATTCGTGATTTGACTGGACAAATTTTAATTAATCACGAAGTCAAACCTTAATTACGACGGTTTGACTTTTAGCTAATTAACCAAGCTAAAACGAATTTAGAAAGGTTAAGTATACTTACAAGAGTCCTAGCTATGATTAGGGACCACTAGGAAGTTTGCTTGCTGACCAGAGAGCTCCGGAAAATAAGTTGTGAAGATTTTGCAAATGAGTGAACTAAATGGTTACAACTAAAGCTCCTTATATATGCATTTTGATGCAACAAGATCATGCCAAGGAGGTCTACCAATGCTTCCAGATCAAGACAAGTGCCCCCCCTATGCATGAAAACCTGTTGGTGCAGCCCCTAGTATGTAAAAACAAGTTCCAAAGTCGGTTACACAGGTCTGACTGACACCTGCAAGTAATTCTGTCGTTGTGTCTCTCTCGCGGGTCGCGTAAGTCCATAAGGGACTCTTACGCGGGCCGCCTGGCCTGTCAGAACCAGCCAAACAAGTTTTGAACTTTGCACTTTTGGTCCCTGGTCCTTTGTTACATGGTTTTAAGTCCTAATTTTGCTATTTCAGCCCTCTAACTTTATTTTTAAGGGCTTTAGGACCTTTACTAACTTTGTTAAGTCCCTTGATAACTTTGTGATCACCCGAAAGGCCTTGAATTTCATCGTTGACGCTTTTAACCCCTCGTACATGAATTTGATCATAACTTTCTCATACGATAACGAAACTTTATGAAATTTTTATCACATATTCTAGTGAGCATAATCTACCGTTACAAAGCCTCGGGTCTGCTAAAAGGTCACTCAGAGGTATACTTTACACATGTTGACGCATTTAGCCCCTTTGATTTGTAATCTCTCACTTTCTTTCATTTTTAGTTTCGTATGATCCATGATTTATTCATTTGAAGGTATAAACATCTTGTAGGGCTATTCTTAAATATAATTATCCATTGTTGACACTTTGGACCCTTATATTCACATAGTTTCCTTGTTTGTCAACTTTAGTCCCTCTAAAGTATTCTTTCACACGTTCAGAGCTTATGACACGTGTTCATACATTATTGGACATGAATTTTCAAGGTGTTACATTATCCTTCATTAATGTATCGATTATAATATACTAATACAGATTACATGACCACCCATTCCGTACAATCCATGTCTCTTTAACTCGATTTTCAATCACTTGCCCTTCATGATGTTGATCCATAATTCTGTACAACCTGCACTCACCACGTACATTCAAAGTCAAATGTAATAGCATTTTGTCCATCAATGTTTTATAATCTTCATCACTATACGTACATGTGAATCATCAACAAAAAAGATGGTGCATCAGCAGTGTTCTAGTCACCAAAATTCCTAAGCCGACGTTAAAGGTGCTAATTCCTCTCATTTTAAAGTGCAAGGGTCCTAGTGTAATTAATAAAACTATGTTTGTTATGGTTGATCGATGGGTATACATAGGTCTCAAGGTTTTAGAAATTTCTTCCCTTAACAATCTTTAATTATAGCAAAATCATAAATTTTGATTTGAAAGCTATATGAAGCCGGCCATGTACAAAGTAACATGCTTAAAACGTTAAATGTCTTCATTCGCTCAACCCATTCCGTTTCCACATTTAGAAAGTAACACTCATTACGTATAAACTAATTAGACTATACGTAATGGGGCTTTATAGGGGGCGTGAAAGGTTTTGATAAAGCCTTTACACCATCTGCATGAGCATTATAGGGGCATGAAGAGGGAGGAACATTTCTAGAATAATGTCCAATAAATAGGAAAAACAAGGAAACTAATAAATGAAAGGGCATTAAAAAGCTTTAACCATTATATGAAGCATTATGATGGTGATGTGGCAAAAAGTGTCTTTTAAGGGGCATTAACCACATGGTCTTAATATAGTTTGACTTGTATTAAGTTTAAAAGTACCCGTCTTAAGGAAATTCCCCAAATTTTGTTTGATATAAATTTGTTCTAACAATGTTTGTTATAACATTCCTTTTGGTTTATTAAAAACGTTGTAAACAAACTTTTGTGTTTACAGGATTATACTCTCGAGATAAAATCATTTTTTTCATTACGAGGATGAATACATCATATACAACACAATATTACAAATAAGGACCTACAAGAAATAAATGTTTACACTAAGGTACAAAATAAACTAACGAACTTATAAGCTATCTAATATCCCCCTCAAACAAGACGAAGGTACAAAATAAACTAAAGAACTTATAAACTATCTAATATATCCCTCAAATAAGACGGTGGCAGGCCAACATGAAGGAAGCAACGAAAGTGTTGAAATTGATTGCTGGGATGACTTACTGTGAGTATATCAATAACCTGAAGCTGAAGCTTGGTTGGAATGAACTTATGGTATAGTTTACCAAAAGACACAAGTTCGTGAATGAAATGGTAGAAAATATCGATGTGTTTTGCCCTTTTGTGAGAGGCCGGATTTTGTATGAGAAATAAAGCATTGCGATTGTCACACAAAATGGTCAGGTGGTCTAAAGGTAACTCATGTAGCACTTGTAATATGTGTGTTATCGTTACAATTATGCGGTCGTAGTGGCCCAAGCTCGATATTTAGATTCACAACTGGAGCACGCTACGGTAGGTTGTTTCGTAGCACCTAGCCCAGTCAATATTAGAGTAGACAAGAATGGAAGTGTGCGTTAGTCGACTATAGTGAAGCACAAATGCCAGTGTGCACTTTAGGAAGTGAAGGATGGATTTGACCTCTTGATTTACAGCATATGAGATGTCGAACCTGGTGATTTGTCAGGTATTTAGATCAATAATGAGTCATGTCCGAATACTAGTTAGGTATTTAGATCAATAATGACCCATGTCCGGATACTAGTTGTTATTTGATTATCCTAACTAGGTATTCTTCCGTGCGCAACCGAGACCGCTGACAAGAATAAAAAAAGATAACCGAAAGAAAATCAACTAAAAAAGTTGTATGGTAATGATATTGTTCGTATGAAACCCGTGGTCAAAGATGAGCAAATGGTACAGGGTACTGGTACTGAATTTCCCCAACCGAAAGATCTTAAGTACCAATTCGGTACCGACTTTTGGCGTTCTTGGTACCGGTTCACTACCGGTTTTTACCTTCATATACCGGTATCGTAACCGGTATTTTCAGTACCAGTACCGATTCGGTATCGGTTGACACCGAGCTCATCCCTACCCCTGAAATTAAAAAAAATCATTAAAAGTTGAAGAAAATCAACAAAAAAAAGTTGTACGATACCGTTATTGTCCGTACGGTACCCGTGATCAGGGATGAGCTATGGTACCGGGCAACAGCACCGAATTTTACAAACTAAAAGATTTTCAGCATCAATTTGGTTCCGACTTTTGGCGTTTTCTGTACAGACTGGTGCCGGTTTTTACCTTCATGTACCGATACCAAACAGAACCGTACTGGTATTTTCGATACCAATATCAGTTGAATACCGGTTGACATCAAGCTTATCCCAACCCGTGATACTACAAAAATCATTAAAGTTAAAAACTAAAGAAAATAACTATTAATATAATATTAAAATAATAAAAGTATTAAAAAACTATATATATTTTTATAATATTAATATACATATATAATTAGTTTCTTTTATTAATATACACATATAATATATAATATAATGTTTCTATTGAAAAAAAAACTCATTAGTAATTAATAACTAGTAAGATTACCTCCCCTACGCTGTACGGGTTTCGATCGAGATTTATTTTGGTTCAATATAGCTACCGATAGAAATATGCTCAAAAAAGAATAGGGGAATTGGTTTGTAATAATCCCAACTAGACATTATTGGTCATTGGTAGTCTCACCTTTGAATATTTCCCATGACAGTCCCACCTTTCACCTATTTTTCCTTCACCGGTCCTCAGTTAAAAAAACTTAACGGAGTTAAGTTCTTCCCAAATTACAAACTGACGTATTAGGGCTTTTGATCAGAACGAGGATACGAGTCTATTGATGTAAAACTTATCTCGAAACGGTGCTCCAAACGACTTGATTTTTGTTAATTGGAAGTTTAAACACGCGAATTGAAGCGTCGTTTTCATCATTTGGAGCACAATATCAAGGTAAGTTTTACATCATTCGACTCGTATCCTCGTTCTGATCAAAAGCCCTAAAACGTCAGCTTGTAATTCCGTAAAAAACTTAACTAACTGAGGACCGATGGAGGAAAAATAAGTGAAAGGTGGGACTGGCATGCGGAATATTCAAAGGTTGGATTGACAATAGCCATTGAGTTCAAGTTGAGATTATTATAGGCCAATTCCCCAAAAGAATATTGACATGTTTTAAATCGACCGAAAACCAAACAAATTTAAATTGGACAACGGGACGGACTGATTTCAAATGAATTGTAAATGGAAACGTAAATGTTATCTTAAATATAACTTTAACGAAAAAGAAACCTAAAACTAAAACATTGAACATAATGAAAAGTAAATATATAAAATAATAAAGTCTAGAAAAAAACTTAAAACAAAAAAGCCAATAGGATGAAAGCACTATTTACAAAACTTGCTAATTGTAATTTACGTTTAAACGTAGACCAACCGAAACATACATGAGTCGAATTTAGGAAAATTAGTGTTTTTTAAGTTAAATAAATGGTGCAGCGTGTTGTGGCGGCATCGAAACGTAAAATGACTCGGATTTATATCGTCTAACGAAAACGTATTATATTTGACCCAACTCGTTTCGTTTTCAAACCAAATTTATGTTAACTGTAGAATTAGTCCCACTTATTGTATAGAAGGGGGGGGGGGGGGGGGGCCATAACATAATAATTACTTTCAATTGTTTGTTTGTGGAAAATCAATCAATTTTGACTTTCTGATCATCTAGGTTGAATAATTACGTTACTAAGTAGTTAAACTGTATAAATTAACCTGGTATTTGTTTTGTAATTTATCTGAAAATCAAGATATATGATTTTATCCACATGTGTAGAGGCATTGCAGTTGGTATTTTTGTGACATTGTCAGAATGCAAGCCTAGTGCCAGTAGTACTGTTGACCTTTGCGAGAAAGGAGATTCGTATATCAAAGAGTAAGCTAAGCTTCCATTTTTTTTTTCAAATTAAACATGAATGAATGTGGTGTTATTATAAGTTTTTTTTTCTGGACTTTATGTGTGCACTGTTTATCAATGCAGGCAAACTGTGAACAACACGCAGTCTGCCATTTTTCCCCACTTGCCAGTGACAAGACGGTGTTGAAAGAAGGTGACATTTTGAAAATGCATCCTGTTTATGCTTTGTAAATTTTGATCTTTGAAACACATTTGTTTTTAGCTATCATGTGTCAATTTCAACCTCTATACTGATTGACTTTAATATGTGTAAGTTGTTGGAGCTTGTTAAATGTTTAATATAAAACTAAGACCATCCGTAGTGGAAACAAATTTGAGCGTTTTTCTTCAAAATAACGCCCCTCCACGCCCCATGACCGCTCCCCTGGGCGTTTTTTCCAAAAAAAAAAAAAAATTAAACCGCATCACGTCTCATTCTCTTAAAGAGCACTAAAAGTGTTGATGATCCTGAAATTAAAGCTTGGTTACCCCTAGTAGTAAAAAAAAGGTGGTGGCAAGAAGAAAAAAAGTAATTTCATTGAAAGCTTTCTCATTTTGAGGTGGTTACATTTTGTATTAAGTTTTCTCAGTGTTTTGATAGGTAAGAAAGGCGAAGGTGATGAAGCAGTAGCAATGGATGAAACAACAAAAGAAGGGTGAAAACTGAATCAAATCTTTGATGTTGCAGCAGGAAGAGGTTTGATGAGAGAAAGAGAGTGCGTCAATTGTAAACTAAATCTTTCTTGAACACACTGCTTTGCCAATCCAACCGGCTAAGGTTTAATTTCCTGATTAAAACACAAGTGGTGTGCATGGGTCGGTTTTTGGGTTAAAATGAACCAAAACCAAGTTTTGATTTTTCAGTATTAGGAGGAGATAAACCGGTTTCGGCTTTTTGGTTTTACGTATGTGTTGGGTTCGTTAATGGGTTGGTTTTAGGTTTTACATTGGGCTTGAAATGTTTTGACCCAAACCAGGGCTTGCTTGTCTTTAAAACTTTTGGCAAAAGTATATGTAACCGTATTTATGTGGGCCTAGAACTTTTACCCCAAAGTCGTGAGTCTGGACATAATAAATCCACTAACAAACATTCAGACAATCCTGTTTAGTTTTCAAACAAGGTAACCAAAACCAAACATTCAAACAAGCTTGAAGGCGGTGGGATCCAGCGTGGTTTGGTTTTAAAATGGGGTATTGCCAAAGCCAAACCGTATTAGCTTGAGTTAATTGCCAAGATCGTCCCTGAGGTTTGGGCACATTTGCCATTTTCATCCAAAATGACACTTTTGTACCATTTTGCCCCCCCCCCCCCCCCCCCACATTTGTAACTTTTTGCCATTTTCATCCAAACCACTAACTTAGTTTATTTTTTATGTTAAGTTGAATGATATTTGGATGAAACTGGCAAACATAAACCACATGGACAATTTTGGCAATTTACTCAAACTCTTTTTAATTTCTTTTATTTAATTAATTTTGTCACATATATAATAAAAAAGAATATACATGCAATTTGAAATTAATTTCCAATTTATTTATATAAATTAGTTTTATTAAGAGAAAAAAACTGGTATATACTTTTTAATATTTTCGCTCTTAAACTTTTAATAAATATATGCAGTTTGAAATATAAGAAGAAAAATAAATCATACATTTTCTACTAGTTTTTTCCGTTCTTATCCAAAGAAAAAGAAATCATACATTTTCAGTTAGTTTTTTTACTTGTTATCTATTTTTAGTTTTTAGTTTATTTTTATGTAAATGTATTATTTTGCTTGTAACATATTCTATTAATGGGTGACCACACTATTTGAGTATTTTGGTCAAGGAATATAATATGTTACGAGCAAAATAATACATTTACATAAAAATAAACTAAAAACTAAAAATAGATAAGAACTAAAAAAACTAACTGAAAATGTATGATTTATTTTTCTTCGGACAAGAACGAAAAAAAAAACTAATAGAAAATGTATGAAAAAAAAAACTAAAAACCAAAATTGTCCCTGTGGTTTATATTTTTCAGTTTCATCCAAATATCATTCAACTTAACAGAAAAAATAAACTAAGTTATTGGTTTGGATGAAAATGGCAAAAAGTTACAAACATGGGAGGTAAAATGGTACAAAAGTGTCATTTTAGACGAAAATGACAAATGTGCCCAAACCTCAGGGACGATTTTGGCAATTATCTCTATTAGTTTTTAATTTGAAAAAAATACTGAGCTTGCTGGTCTTTTGTAAGAAGCCTTGAATACTTTTTGTTTATTATTTTCGTCATGTTTGCAACAAACATACATTTGAACTTGACTAATTGTTCTAAATTAGATGTAAAGCTTTTAAAGGTTGATGTTTATTATTTTCGTTTTTTTCACCCCTGCGATATAATTGGACATTAATGTGATCTGGTTTAAATAATAATAAAAAAGTATAATCAAGTTGGTTATTTAAATGAAATTATTTCAAAAAGACTCTAAACTATGATATTGTTGTAATTTGGGGAAAATTCATTCAATTGAAAGTGTACTGTACAAGTTTTGACCTAGCTATATATATATACATGATAAAGTTAATCTAACAAACTTAACAAACAATTAACAACTAAACAAAGAGCTGAGCTGGAATGCCACACAAGCACAACTGCCACATTTACGTATATAAAGTCAACATCCCCCCTCAAGTTGGAGGTGTGATCAACCCCAACTTGCCAAGTAAATTAGAATGTTGAGCTATAGGAAGGCTTTTGGTAAGAACATCAGCAACTTGTGTATTGGTACGAGTATGTGTCAAACTAATAAGGCCTTCTTGTAACTTTTCACGAACAAAATGGCAATCTAATTCGATATGCTTAGTACGCTCATGAAACACGGGGTTTTTGGCGATATGAATAGCCGCTTGACTGTCACATTTAATTGGAATAGGGGTGATATCAGGAACATGAAGTTCAGCAAGCAAGCGAGTTAACCAAGAAAGTTCAGCTGTGACACGTCGTAAAGATCGATATTCGGCTTCAGCTGAACTGAGAGAAACTGTTGCTTGTTTTTTCGATTTCCAAGAGATGGGACTTCCACCCAGTGTAACAAAATAACCACTGATAGAACGACGAGTATTCGGGCAAGCAGCCCAGTCCGAATCACAGTAAGCAGTAAGCTGCAAATCTGAATTGTTATTGAACAACAAGCCTTGAGAAGAAGTACCTTTAAGGTAACGAAGAGTATGAACTGCAGCATTCCAATGAGGCAAGCGAGGATCTTGCATGAATTGACTTAAAAACTGTACTGCAAATGACAAATCTGGACGGGTATGGGTGAGATAATTGAGTTTGCCAACCAAACGTCGATAAAGCATAGGATCATCTAAAACAGGTCCTTCATTGAGTTTAAGTTGAATGTGAGCTGGAAGGGGACAAGCAACAGGAGTCTGATCATAAGCATTAAACTCTTTCAAAAGATCAGAAGCAAACTTTCTCTGAGTTAAAATAATACCAGTAGGTTCATGAAGAACCTCAATTCCCAGAAAGTAATTGGCCAAACCCAGATCTTTGATCTGAAAAGTAGTGTGCAGAAAAGACTTTAAAGCTGATATCTCATCATCATTGTTCCCGGTTATCAAGAAATCATCAACATAGATGGCAAGGTGAACAATAGAGGTTCCCATGATTTTTGAAAATAAAGAGTGATCATTAGGAGAACGAACATATCCCTTAGATTTAAGAGCAGCGGAAAGCTTACCATACCATTGTCTTGAAGCCTGCTTTAGACCATATAAGGATTTGAGAAGTTTAAGGACTTTATTAGAAGAAGAAAGTGGCATTCCCGGTGGTGGTTGCATATAAATGTCTTCGTCTAAATCACCATGTAAAAACGCATTGTTAACATCAAGTTGATAAAGATTCCATTTCATTTTCGTAGCAACAGCCACTAAACTTCGAACTGTCGTCATTTTAACAACAGGTGAAAACGTCTCATGATAGTCAATGCCAGGTTTTTGAGTGTCTCCACGAACAACAAGTCTTGCTTTACAACGTTCAAGTGTACCATTAGCATGATATTTAACCTTATAAACCCACTTGCATTTGATTGCTTTCTTGTCTTTAGGCAGATCCACAATTTCCCAAGTTTTATTCTTTTCCAAAGCTTCAAACTCTTTAGCCATTGCTTCTTGCCATATGGGTTGAGAAGCAGCCTCTTGATAAGAGAAAGGTTCATGAATTATATCAAGTTGGGCCAAAAAATGTTGAGTAGGTGGAGAAAGATCAGGAATGGAAATGGAGGAAGTAGCTGAACAGACATCAAGAAGAGTATGATTACAAGACGTTCCACATACAGAATTGCAAACATAGTCTTTTAAGTAAGATGGTGGAACTGAAGTTCTTGATGAACGGCGAAGAGGAGGATCATTATAAAGTGAAGAAGTGGATGGAGAAACATGATTATGAGATGAAGGAGAAGAAGTATGTGGTGAATTGGATGAGGTAAATGGAAAAGAAAAGGAACTTTCATCAGAGTAAGGAAACGAACTAGAAGGTGATGGAAAGATAGGTAAGGAGTGATTAGCAATTGAAGGAAACAAGTGTTCATAAAAAATCACATCCCTAGAAACTAAGACTCTGTTGGTAACAAGACTATAAAGTTTATAAGCCTTCTTACCAAAAGGATAACCAAGAAACAAACAGGGGATTGCTCGTGGTTGAAATTTATCCCTGCCAGGAATGGGTGTTGAAGCATAACATAAACACCCAAAAGCCTTTAAATGAGAATATGAAGGGGCTTTGCCAAACAACAATTCATAAGGTGTTTTGTTTTGAAGAAGTTTGGAAGGGAAAAGATTAATGAGATGCGTTGCTGTAAGAACACAATCTCCCCAGAATTTGAGAGGCAATTTTGATTGAAATAATAAGGCTCTGGCAGTTTCCAGCAAATGCTTATGCTTGCGCTCAACTATACCATTTTGTTGAGGGGTACCGACACAAGATGTTTGGTGTAAAATGCCTTTGGTTCTGAAATATTCAGCAGATTGATTACTAGAACCAAGTTCATATGCATTGTCTGATCTGATTGTTTTAATTGTAATTCCAAATTGGGTTTCAATCAGCTGAATAAAGCCTTGTATGATTTGGAAGGCATTACCTTTGGTGGCTAACAAATGAGTCCAAGTATTACGACTGTAATCATCAACTATTGTAAGAAAATAGTGAAACCCATCATAAGTACTAGTATTATATGGCCCCCATACGTCAATATGAATCAATTCAAAAATATGAGAAGTATGTCTAGTACTATGAGGAAAAGGTAAACGATGTTGTCTAGCCTTTGGACAAATTTCACAATGGTCAAGTGAATCATTATGAATATGAGAAAGTATGTTTAATTGCTTGAGTTTATAGAAAGGCAAATGACCTAATCTAGCATGCCAAGTGTTGCTAGATACAACAGAATTACAATGAATCTGAGTAAAAGGAACAAAATCAAATGAAGACAGCTTATTTGATTGAAGAAGGTACAGTCCATTGAGAAGCTCACCAAGAACCAGAGGCCTCTTCAGTGAAGGGCCCTGCAAAATACAATGAGTTTCTGAGAAAGCCACAAAGCCTTTAGAATCTTTACATAATCTGGGTACGGATAACAGATTACGTTTAAACTGAGGGACAAGTAAAACATTTGTGATAGAAAACTCAGGAGTGATTTGGACTGTTCCAATTTTAAGAACTTCAAGAATTTGACCATTAGGAAGTATAACATAAGCTGGCCTAGTAAGCAATTTAGTGTGAGAAAATAAATTCTCATCATGACATATATGATCACTTGCTCCCGTGTCAATAATCCATTTACTATGAATTTGAGAGACGTTGCAAGCCATTATACCTGCGAAATTTGCGTAGTTGATTGGCTTGATTGTTGTAGTAGCATCGGTTGAACCTTGCTCGAGATTGACTTTCTGTAACAAACTCATAAGAGCTGCATACTGATCTGCACTAATTCCATTCTTTGTTTCTGACATTGATGAAGGATCTTCACTGGTAAAAGCATTATTCACAGTAGCATGCTTGGATTTTGTGAATTTAAAATCCTTTGGAAATCCAATAAGTCTATAACATTTAGCAGCAACATGTCCAGACTTGTTACAATGAGTGCAAACAACAGATTTCTTGGATTCATTTTTGCTATTCTGACTTGTTTGATAATATGTATTGATATGCATCGCAGCTGATTCTTGAATGAAATTGTTATTTGAGTGTATTTCACGTTGTTTCTCATCTTGAATTATTAAAGCATATGCTTGACTTAGAGAAGGAAGGGGATCTTTCATCAAAATATTACCCCTTACTGTATCATAAACTGAATTGAGTCCCATAAGAAATTGAACTAGACGCTGATTTTCCTCTCTCTTTGCTAATTCACGAGATCCACCACAAGTACATATAGGAAGAACATCTAATGCAGATAACTC
The DNA here is from genome assembly GCF_002127325.2 of Helianthus annuus. Lineage (NCBI taxonomy): Eukaryota > Viridiplantae > Streptophyta > Magnoliopsida > Asterales > Asteraceae > Helianthus > Helianthus annuus. The sequence goes on from NC_035447.2 coordinate 311,114, forward strand.
ATCCCATATTGCTTTCATCTTTGCAAAATATGTAGCAACATTACTATTACCTTGAGTTATTTCACACAAACTCTTTTGAAGCTGATATAATTTGGCTCCACTAGCTTGACCATATCGATCGTTTAGCTCAGTCCAGAGTTGCTTAGCAGTTTGAGCATATATCACACTTTCACCAATATCTTTTGAAAGAGAATTAAGAATCCAAGAAATGACCATATCATTACATCGTTTCCATAGATCTTGATGAGAAGAGATTGAACCAGCAGTAATATCTCCATTCACGAAACCTAATTTGTTTTTGGCAGAAAGTGCAATAGACATCGCACGCTTCCAAGATGCAAATCCAGATCCATCAAAAATTTTTGAGACTAACATCATACCTGGATGATCCGAAGGATGAAGGTATAAAGGATTCGAAGCATCAATTGTGTTATTACTTAGATTCGATTGAGATGACATGATTATTGAACAAATTTGTGAAATGAAATGAAGAACAGAAGAAAGAAACAAGCAGATGAGATTCAATTGATTGAAGAAACAAATTTGTGAGAATGAAATCGAAGAAACAACAGAAAGAATTAAGCAGAGAAAAGATTCAATTGATTGAAGAATGAATTTCAGAGATGATCGAGAGCATTGTGCTCTGATACCATGTTGTAATTTGGGGAAAATTCATTCAATTGAAAGTGTACTGTACAAGTTTTGACCTAGCTATATATATATACATGATAAAGTTAATCTAACAAACTTAACAAACAATTAACAACTAAACAAAGAGCTGAGCTGGAATGCCACACAAGCACAACTGCCACATTTACGTATATAAAGTCAACAGATATTGGTCCATGCTGTTAGTTGATGCCAAGATATGTTTTACACTTTAATTTAATTTTGATTCGGTGGTCTTATACAAGACCATGAGTTGTTTTCGGTTTTCCTTTCCATTCTAGTGGAATCCACCGATTTGTTTTTGCTCAAACCCGCTTTCCATACCCAAAATATATATTTTATATGTTGTTGTTAAACGAATATTTTATATGCTTTTTTGTCTCATTCTATTGCATATATGTGTATATGTGTATCTTAATGAAAACATAAAACTTAGAAAATAAAAAACTCTTTTGAGTCGTTGCATTGAATTTTTTAACGACTACTTTGTCTTGTACGGTATCGACATTATTATGAGAATATTAAAGTTAAAACTATATACAAAAATATTCACTTTCTTATATAATTTTTGATGTTGATTCATTTAGGTATGGTTATACTATTAAGATAATTTTATATATTCAATTATAAATATGCATGAAGATACAATTTATAATTACTAAACATTCAAGAGCATAAATGAACTAATAAAAAGCTCAGTTGTGTTCATTAATTCATTTAACAAAATAAACATAAAATCATGTTATGTTGTGAGTATGGTAAAAAAAACTAATAAACTAACTTTCTACCATGTGATTTAAGGATGTTTTTTTTTTTTTATTTTAACTTGCTAAAATTACAAGAGTATCTTCATAATGATATATAATATCTTCATAATGTTATTCATAATGTTATTTTTTTTGGATTTTAACTTGATATATAAGGTGACCTGAGGTGGAGGACATTTACCCCTTATGGAAACATATAACGTGTGAAACAATCCCAAACACCATCGCCACTCGATTTGATAACGCGTCAATTTGATAACGCGTTGAATGTATCATGCGTGAAGAATGACATAATGTGAGGGAATGTGAGTGTTTATTGTTGGGTGTTGTGAGTGATGAACATTTCCACTAAAATCTATCACTGGTGATGGAATAAAGCTTGATGACATGACAGAACTTGATTGAAAGTTGTGAGTGAGTGATGAGTGATGACCACCCCTACCCCCTAATACGTACAGATTTGGTGGCCTAGTGTTTGTTGTCATGTTTCATTACTCATAGTAAAAAATGTACAACTTTATTCTAAAAGGAGAGTTACAGATTTCTCGAGGTGTTTTACAGGTAATTCTAATCATTTATTTAATATCTTTTGATTTTTTTAAGCTAGCGTTTCGCAGAAAAAATTATACCGTGTTTATCTTTTCTCCTTGATGTTCCATATAGCATGTTTTAATTAAGATTCTCCACATAGCTTGCGAAACATGCACCTTTGTGTCCATCTATATCACAAGCCAAAAATCGATATCTATTTATTGATGGAAAACGAAAAGTGAAAGTTGATTTTCGTGGATAAAAATCGGCCATAGTTAACAAAGATGTGTTGTACTACAGCTGCCTGCCTGCCCATCCATATTATAATATTATATTGTTTTCTTATTTCTTAATTATTATTAAGAAGAAATACTAGTCCCTTGTATGCAGACAACGGTCCAACACACACGTAAAACCGCCCCTGGTATTCTCTCACACACACACTATTTATATACACTGCAATTCATCATCAATTTCCAACACACTAAATACAATTCAATCAAATCAAAATTCTCATTCAGTCAAAATCATGGATACCAAAGTCGGTTCTCTAGAAGCTGCCGCTGCTCCTAACGGCAACATCGGCTGCCCTTCCCAAATCAACGGTGCTACTTGCATACAGTCCTCCGCCGTCTCATTCAACTCCGCCGAAGCCACTCTCGGCCGCCACCTCGCTCGCCGCCTCGTGCAGATCGGCGTCTCCGACGTCTTTTCCGTACCAGGCGACTTTAACCTAACTTTGCTCGATCACCTCATTGCTGAGCCCGGCCTCAACCTCGTCGGCTGCTGCAACGAGCTCAACGCCGGTTACGCTGCTGACGGTTACGCTAGGTCTCGTGGCGTCGGTGCTTGTGTCGTCACCTTCACCGTTGGCGGACTCAGTGTTCTCAACGCCATTGCTGGTGCCTACAGTGAGAATCTTCCTCTCATTTGTATCGTTGGCGGGCCCAACTCTAATGATTACGGAACTAACAGAATTCTTCATCATACCATCGGATTGCCGGATTTCAGCCAGGAGCTTCGTTGTTTTCAGACGGTTACTTGCTATCAGGTATAAGTCTCGAATCAATCGATACACTGTTGAATTAATCCTCAGATCTGCCATAGCTGTTTCTGTGAAGCTTAGTTGATAGTTAATTAGTTCAGTGTTTACATGACATTCATTTCATTTCGATAAAGAATTAGAAATACACTAGTTATATATCAGCATACACTGCACACATGTTAATTAGCTGATGATCGACTTAACTAACAGCTAGTATTATTTAACCATTCGATTATACTACTGAATTCCTCAGATCTGCCATAGCTGTTTCTGTGAATAAGCTTAGTTTATAGTACAGTTCACATCACATTCATTTCGATTAAGATATACACAAGTTTAATATAAATAATTAAGTATAGCTACATACACTGCGTACATATAACATGTTAATTAGTTTAAGATTAAGATCGACTTAACATTATTATTTAATATAACCATAGAAGCTTAATTAACTTGTGCTCGAAGAATAGAGACTCAGGAGATTTCTGATGTTTAAATGTATGGTTTTAACTATTGATTATTCCTCAGATCTGCCATAGGTGTTTCTGTGAAAAAGAAGCTTAGTTGATTGGAATGTTCACATGAGATTCATTTTGATAGATGAATACACAAGTTTAATATAATTAATATCAACGTACACTGCACACACATATTTAGCTGAAGATCGATTTATTGGTATTATTTAGCGTCACAATATGATTATACAGCTGACAAATATGTGTAAACGGTTATAACTTGATATATAAACTTGTGCTGATAGCCTCAGGACAAAATTTATAGAAATTGGAAGCTTTTGGTTAAACTGTTACTATTTATATATATGCAGGCTGTGGTGAATAACTTGGAAGATGCACATGAACTGATCGATACTGCGATTTCAACTGCTCTGAAAGAGAGCAAACCTGTTTATATCAGCATCGGCTGTAATTTGCCTGCAATCCCTCATCCTACTTTCGCTCGAGAACCGGTTCCATTTTCTCTAGCCCCCAAGTATGATCTACAAACATCCTGCAGAGTTTTTTACATCAATCTATATGCAATAGTAGTGCTTTGTTTCCTTATGCTTTGAACTTATAGGCTTTGTTGTTTTGATTGTGTAGGATGAGTAATAAGATGGGTTTGGAAGCAGCTGTTGAGGCGGCAGCAGAGTTCTTGAACAAGGCAGTAAAGCCTGTAATGGTGGGTGGACCGAAACTACGAGTTGCACAAGCGTGCCAGGCGTTTGTTGAATTGGCAGACACTTCTGGATACGCTCTGGCGGTGACACCAGCAGGGAAAGGGCTAGTCCCCGAGCACCATCCCCATTTCATTGGAACATACTGGGGTGCTGTAAGCACGTCATTCTGTGCAGAAATTGTTGAATCAGCAGATGCTTATATCTTTGCTGGGCCCATATTCAACGATTACAGCTCTGTAGGTTACTCTCTCCTTCTAAAGAAAGAGAAAGCACTGATTGTTCAACCGGATCGGGTGGTAGTTGGAAACGGACCGACTTTTGGTTGTGTTCTGATGAAGGATTTCTTAGAAGCTCTAGGGAAAAGGCTTAAGAAAAACACAACTGCGTATGAAAACTACTATCGGATATATGTCCCTGAAGGGCATCCTCTGAAATGTGCCCCTAGGGAGCCATTAAGGGTTAATGTCTTGTTTGAACACATACAAAAGATGTTGTCTGGTGACACAGCTGTGATTGCAGAAACAGGGGATTCTTGGTTCAATTGTCAGAAACTAAAATTGCCAAAAGGATGTGGGTAAGCATTAGTTGACTTTACTTTTACACATGGTGTTTCTTTTTGTTTTTTTTTATATTAGTTTTAATGTTTGTGGGCGTGTTGTAGGTATGAATTCCAGATGCAATATGGGTCGATTGGGTGGTCAGTTGGGGCTACTCTTGGGTATGCACAGGCTGCAACTGATAAGCGAGTGATCGCATGCATTGGTGATGGCAGCTTCCAGGTTACAGCCCAAGACGTGTCGACAATGCTGAGATGCGGGCAGAAAAACATCATCTTCCTGATAAACAATGGCGGTTACACTATTGAAGTAGAGATCCATGATGGGCCTTACAATGTGATAAAAAACTGGAACTACACTGCATTCATTGATGCAATCCACAACGGGGAGGGTAAGTGTTGGACAACAAAGGTGTTTTGTGAAGAAGATCTGATTGAGGCAATAGAGACAGCAAGTGGAGCTAAAAAGGATTGTTTATGCTTCATCGAAGTGATGGCTCACAAGGACGATACCAGCAAAGAGTTACTGGAGTGGGGTTCCAGAGTCTCGGCTGCTAACAGCCGTCCACCAAACCCTCAGTAAACCATTTCTCCTTAGCAACATCCTCTTGTTTTTGTTGATAAAGGCACTACTACTACGACTGCTTTGTTTGTGTTCATTTCTCCTTAGCAACATCCTCTTGTTTTTGTTAATAAAGGCACTACTACTACTACTACTACTTTGTTTGTGTTCATATAATATGAGGACCGTAAGGATTGACAATGCAAGCAAATCACTTGTTTGTTCTTAATATGTAGATCTTTACTTGAGATTTAAATCATCTTTTTTATACATATTCCAAATTATTCTTCATATAATATTCCATAGTTTATAAAACTTAACCATATTAACACATATATTTATCAATTGACATACCCAAGAGTATAAAATCAACACTTTTGTAGGTATAAAATTAACGCTCTTGTGTTGGTAAGCTACTCTATAGGTATGTTAATATGATATGTTACAAACTGACGCACAAATCACAAATGCATACCAGACACTAAATATAACTGTTAATGATGCCATTGGGCCCCTTGATCCAGGCGACCCAAATTCAGGCCCCATTGGCTTGTCAGACTTAAGCCAAAGCCCAACAGCTTAGGCTGTGCGATGGGGATAAAGTTAGCAGCTAGAATCTAGTTAATTTTTATCTATTATTTTTCTTTATTTGAATTAGAAGTTATCTCTTATTGTTCCTGCATTTTCTCCTAGTTTACCTCCTACGTTGGTGGCTTAGGAAGTTATATTTATGGTGTTTCTTTTCATTGTTTGGAACTCAATTGATGTTTGAATTTTGTGAATAAAAATTCTAGCTTTTCGTTTCTTGTTTGTGTTTGATCCAACTGGGAGTTAAGGAGAACTGCATCAGGTGGTATCAGAGCTCAGCAAGATCCGATTATGGGAGACCGTGGAGCACACATGAACCGACATCCCCGTAGAAACGCCGATCGAGGCAACGAGGATTATCGGCGGGATCCACGTGATGTTGAAGAGATCGCACGTCTGCAGCAAAGAGTCCGGGACCTTGAACTGCAGCGAGGGGTCCGTTCCGATGAAGAAACCGAGACCGACTCCATTAACTGGGATGACGGAGTCGTTGAGAACAACCCGTTTGACTATGATGATAGGTGGAATCCTTTTGCAAGAAGAGAACCGAGAGCTGATCCATTCAGGAACTTGGGAGTCAAAATTGATGTACCAGAGTTCGATGGAAGGGCTGAACCTGATGTGTTTATTGATTGGCTTCAAACCGTCGAACGCATCTTCGACTTACGCGACATTCCTGATAAATACAAGGTAAAACTTGTAGCAATTAAACTTCGAAATTACGCGTCTTTGTGGTGGGAACATGTTAAAAAAAAGAGGGCTCAAGAGGGACGTTCTAAAGTTAAAACATGGGACAAGATGAAGAAACTCCTTCGTGAGAAGTTTCTTCCACCTAATTTTCGCCAGGAGGCATTTTTAGAATATCATAACATCTCCAAACGGTCGACTACCGTTGAGGAATTGATCTGTGAGTTTGACAGATTACGGATGAGATGTGCTGTTGAAGAGGAGGAGGAACAAATTATTGCTCGTTTCTCCGGGGCTTTACGACCTGAGATCGCCGACGTTGTACAACTGCAGCCCTATTGGTCTTTTACTGATGTGTGCCAACTAGCTCTAAAGGTGGAGAAACAATTGAAAGCTAAAGCCAAACCCACGTTACCCCGGTCGAGCCCAATCAAAGCCGACAACCTTAAAGGGTTTCGGGGATACCTACTGGAAGCAGATTCAATGCAAGCAAAAGCGAGGGAGCAACATCTTCCAAGACACCCACCGTTACCGCTCGTACACCGCCCCGTTGTTTCAAGTGTGGCGGGCTGGGTCACTTTGCTCGGGAGTGCTCGAATACTCAGCTCATTACCCTCACGGATGAAACCCTGCCTGTTTATGATACGGAAGAAGACCAACCTGAAGAGGTTGAAACTGAAGTGGTGTATCCGGACAAGGGTGAAACTCTTATAGCTCAACGGGTTCTCAGCACTAATCCGAATCATGAAGTCAAAGATAATCTCTGGCTCCGCAACAACATTTTTCGAACCCGCTGCATGGTAAAAGGCAAGGTATGTACCATTATAATCGATGGGGGCAGCTGCAAGAATATGGTGGCCACAGTTATGGTTGAAAAGTTAGGCCTTAAATTCGAAGACCACCCCGACCCTTACCAGCTAACGTGGCTAAAAAAAGGTAATGTCGTGAAGGTTAAACACAGGTGCCTTGTTCAGTTTAGCATCGGGACCCGTTATTCGGATGATGTGTGGTGCGAAGTCGTTCCGATGGATGCATGTCACTTCTTGTTGGGGCAACCGTGGCAGTATGATAGGCGCACCAAACACGACGGGTTCCTCAATACTTACAGTTTTAAGAAAGAAGGGGTTAATGTCCAACTTGTTCCACTGGATATACGTGACACCGGAACCGAAGCCCTGGTCCTTACCAAATCAGCGTTCCTGGATTTTACATGAACTGCTAAACCTCCATTCGCCTTAGTCCTACTCATCACCGAGACCAACCCCAAAACTGATGAACCCCCACTTGAAGTACAACCACTCCTGACCGACTTCAAGGATGTCTTTCCCACTGAAATTCCTCCTGGCCTTCCCCTTGTACGAGAAATTCAACATTGCATCGACTTCATGCCAGGTGCAACCATCCCAAATAAACCAGCCTACCGAATGAATCCAACCGAATATGCAGAACTACATCGACAGGTTACCGAGCTCCTTGACAAGGGTCTTATTCGCGAAAGTATGAGCCCGTGTGCAGTGCCGGCTCTACTCGTTCCTAAACCGAATGGCGCCTATAGAATGTGTATTGATAGCCGAGCCGTTAACAAAATTACGATCAAGTATAGATTTCCCATTCCCCGTTTAGACGACCTCCTAGATCAGTTACACGGGGCTACAATTTTCTCTAAAGTGGATTTGCGGAGCGGGTACCACCAAATCAGAATGCGTCCGGGGGATGAATGGAAGACGGCCTTTAAAACACGAGACGGGTTGTATGAATGGATGGTCATGCCATTCGGGCTCTCAAATGCCCCGAGCACCTTTATGCGGTTAATGAATCACATATTTAAACCCCTTATCGGCCACTGTGTCATCGTCTATTTTGATGGCATCCTCGTTTTTAGCCGGGATATACCACACCATCTTTATCATCTTAAACAGGTCTTCACTATTTTGCGAGATCAGAAGTTATATGCCAACCGCGAAAAGTGTTGTTTTTTGGCACCAGAGGTCTTATTTTTGGGGTATTTAATTTCGGGGAAGGGTATCCGTATGGATGATTCTAAAATCGAAGCAATTACCACTTGGCCGATACCGACTAATATCCACGAGGCACGAAGCTTCCTCGGGTTAGCCTCATTTTATCGTCGTTTTATTCGCAATTTCAGTATTGTCGCAGCCCCTATTACTGATTGCTTGAAGGGAAATTCATTCTGTTGGACACCTGCCGCCACCATGGCATTCGAAGGGTTAAAACAATGCATCACACGTGCACTCGTCTTGGCCTTACCCAATTTTCAGGTTACTTTCCAGGTCGAGTGTGACGCATCTGGGCTCGGGATTGGCAGAGTGCTTAGCCAAGATGGACGCCCAATAGCTTTTTTCAGTGAAAAGCTCAGTGAAGCCAAACAAAAATTCAGCACATATGATAAGGAATTTTATGCAATTGTTAGGAGTCTTGAGTTTTGGCGACACTACCTTCTACACACGGAGTTTGTCTTGTTTTCTGATCACCAGGCGTTACGTTTTATTCAAGGCCAACACAAACTCAATCCTCGCCACGCTAAATGGGTCGAGTTTTTACAAGATTTTTCTTTTGTTATCCGACACAAGTCCGGAGTCACCAATACGGTGGCCGATGCTCTAAGTAGGCGGCGAGCCCTGTTAACATCCCTCCAAGTTCGAGTTGACGCATTCGAGCTTTTTTCTACACTATACCCGGATGATCCAGACTTCTCGGGCTTATGGTCAGCTTGCCGGGTGACACCCACACAAGGATACTCGTTGCACGTATAAGGAATATCAAAGAATAATATTAATATTGAATAATCAAAGCAATAATCTCAGCCATATTTTTGGAATGTATATTTGTGATTTGTATTTATCTCCACTTTAGCTAGATCCGTAAGTTTAGCCTTCCCTTTAGTTTCTTTCCATGTTGTAAATTCTCTATATTAACCGTGGTATCTTTAGTCTTTGAAATCAATACAATAACAACAATCATTTATCTCTTATATGGTATCTAGAGCCTACTCTCTCCTTTGAGAAAATACCATCGATCCCTCTTTTTTTTTCTCCAGCCATAACCTCCTTCCAGCCACTACAAATGGCCACCTCCACCACCGTCATTCAACTCTCCACCAACACCAATTTTCCCATCAAACTAACCACCAACAACTTCCCCTCTTGGCGCAAGCAAGTCCTCTCAACCCTCACCGGACTCGAGCTTGAATAATTCGTGGATGGCGTAACCGAACCACCACCGAAAGACGTATAAGGAAAACCCAACCCTGCGTACCGTGCCTGGTACCGCCAGGACCAAGTGCTTCTTGGCGCGTTGCTTGGAAGCTGCTCCGACACCATTCAGCCGCTCGTTTCCTCAGCCGAAACATCCCGCCAACTCTTCACCCGCCTCACTGAAAGCTATGCGTGTGTCTCCCGGTCAAGAATCATTTCATTGCGCACCAAGCTCGCGACAACCAACAAAGGAAGCCGACCCGTTGCCGATTACCTTCACGAGATGAAGGCTATTGCCGATGAACTGGCCCTGGCACAGAAACCAATTGATGATGACGACCTTACCGTTCATATTCTTGCTCATCTCGGTGACGACTACAAGGAGAATGCTGCTGCTCTAAAGACTCGGGATACCACCATTGCCTTCTCTGATCTTTATGAAAAATTAGTAGATCATGAGAGGTCTCTTTTGGAAGCTAAACCTGCTGAGCCAATTACCACAGTCAATTATATGCAAAGGAGCAATAATTTTCAAACAGGCCGCAACTCTTCCAGGCCCAATTCAGCAGCCCGAAGCCAGCACAGGCCCAATAATTATGGCCCAAGGAACACCAACAGTGGCAACAGTGGCCAACAATCTAATTTTAGAACTAACCGTAACAACTTTTTTGTCAGTTTTGTAACATTCCAGGTCACGAAACTAAGGATTGTCGGAAGTTCGCGCGTTTCTTGCAACACAACAATCTTTCCCTTGCACCATCAACAACAAACCCGCAAGTCAATTCCTCTATGGCGAGTTCATCATCCTCAATAATGTTTGACAGCGGAGCTTCTAACCATGCCACACCCGACCAGGCATTTTTGCACAACCTATCCGAATATGGAGGACCCGATGAGATCGTCCTCGGCAATGGTAATACCCTTTCCATTTCTCATATCGGTCATGCATTGATTCCCACTCCTTCCCGCTCCTTAAACTTATCTAATGTGTTACTTGTTCCGCGTTTGCGTAATCATCTCATCTCCGTTGAACTTTGCAAGACTAACCAAGTTTCCGTTGAATTTTTTCCTTTTCATTTTTTTGTCAAGGACCTTCGCACGGAGGCGCGGCTCATGCGAGGAGTGAACATTAACGATGTCTACTATGCATCTCCTACTCATCCTCGTTTGCAACTCAACTCAAGCACCAAGAATTCCGGCTCTCTACTCTCATGGCATCACAAACTTGGACACCCATCTATCAAAGTTCTAAAACTTTTACTAAAGAGTTTAGGACTTGATTACAATAATATGTCGAATAATTTTCATTGTGTTGCCTGTTCTATGAATAAAAGCCATAAAATACCTTTTGGAGAAAATTCATTTAAAGTGTCTAAACCACTTGAACTCGTTTACTCCGATGTTTGGGGACCGGTCAAAATTTCTAATGATGGATATCAATACTATGTCATATTTGTTGATTTTTTCTCAAAATACACATGGTTATATCCTATGAAATGAAAATCCGATATTTCTACTTTATTCCCAATTTTTAAAACACTCGTTGAAAAATTCTTTCAAACTCCCCTCATCTCTCTTTTTTCGGACAATGGGGGAGAATATATTGGTCTCAACTCCTATCTTCAAAGGAATGGTATTTCTCACTTCACCACTCCTCCACACACTCCGGAACAAAATGGAGTTGCGGAACGTCGACATAGACACATTGTCGAAACCGGGCTATCACTCTTGCATCATGCCAACCTACCATTATCGTTTTGGTCTCATGCCTTTCAAACGGCGGTCCATCTTATTAACCGATTACCCACCAAAATTTTAGACTTCAAATCACCGTTTGAAAAATTATATAACACTCCACCAACCTACACCAAACTTAAATCTTTCGGCTGTCTATGCTTTCCATGGCTTCGTCCGTACGCTAAGTCCAAAATTCACCCTCGCACAACGAGGTGCATCTTCCTAGGATATTCTTCTTCCAAATCCGCCTACAAATGTTACGATCCTGTCTCCTACCGCCTATATCACTCCCGTCATGTGGAGTTTATCGACCACATCTTTCCCTTCACCGATAATGGCTCCTTACCCACTTCACTTCCTACACCCGATACCTTTTTTCACACATCTCCATCCCCACCTACACAGCCTTCGCATCCTACACAAACCCCCATCAATCCCATACTCCAACCTATACCTCCTACACAACCCTCTACTGCACCTACACAACCCTCTAATGAACCTAACAAACCCTATGTTGACCCTACACAACACTCTTCTAACCCTACACAACACCCTCCAGATTCTACACAACACTCTTTTGACACTACACAACCCTTGTCTCCTACACAATCCTTGACTTCCACTACACAACCCTCATCCCCTACACAACCCGACTCACCTACACACCCCTCCAATGACTCTCCCACCTCATCTCAAACCACTTCAACCAACTCCTCTCCTACCGCCTCCGCTCGCCCACAACGTTCTCGTAAACCCAACCCAAAATATTACAATCCCAACCTTGTTAATCACACTACCCTTCACCCATTACCACCCACTCTTGAACCCACCACTCATACTCAAGCATCTAAAGACCCACAGTGTCGCCATGCTATGGATTTGGAGTTTAACGCACTTCTCCAAAATCACACTTGGGAGCTAGTCCCTTCTAACTCCCACACTCCGATCGGATGCAAATGGGTCTTCCGTATCAAACGAAAACCCGACGGCTCTATAGATAAATATAAAGCTCGCCTTGTGGCCAAAGGTTTTCATCAACAACACGGGAAGGACTATTTCGAACATTTAGTCCTGTCACCAAACCCATCACCATTCGTACCATCCTTTCCATTGCTCTCTCAAGAAATTGGCAATTACGACAACTCGGCGTAAACAATGCGTTTCTACATGGCACCCTACACGAGGATGTTTATGTCACACCCCCAAAATCCACCCGCGGAGTACCACCGCTTGGAGGCGTGACTGACCAGGATCAAGCCATCAATCATATCAAACATAGCATTTAATAATAAAAGTAATTAATGTAAATCATCATGACATGATTGATGTTTCAAAACCAAACATCGTTTAAATAGCGGAAGCATAGTATGTAATCTCAAAATAGTTATAAGTTCAGATAAAGTTCATGATCCGTATCCCACAACGACCTGCTCCTCCCTGTGCAAGCTCCATAATGTACCTAAGGTCCTGCAAGGCATGCAGCAAATAATCAACAAACTAGTTGAGCGAGTTCACAGAAAGTAAGTTCATAACATAGCGCATAAGTATAACTAGTGGGGGCTTCCCATACTAGTGTGTACTAAGGTGGGGGCTTCCCAAACCTTGTGTTTATATTACTGGTGGGGGCTTCCCACGATTATCCTTACTAATGAGGGCTTCTCATCAGTGGTACTTACTAGACTAACTTCCGACCATGTGTTCTTCTTTACCGAGAACAGGAATATGTACTGGGTCACGTAGGCTTTACGTGACGTGCCCTTCCCCGAGGACAGTGGTACGCGTGGGGGCTACGTAGGCTTTACGCAGCGTGTCCTTCCGACCCGGAAGACAGTAGAAGGTATTGGGTTACGTAGGCTTTACGTAACGTGTCCTCCCGACCCGGGAGACAAATGGCAAATACTGGGTTACGTAGGCTTTACGTAACGTGTCCTGACTATCCTGAGGACGATGGTCTATAGTCTTGTGAATGCGTAAGTACGAGTAACTCTTTCAATATCAACATATCCAACCCAATTCCCAACCCGGGAATCCCATGCCTTGGCTGTGTGAACTCACCTTGGTTTGCTCGGCAGATACACAAAGAGTACTGGTAGCAAGTAAATGGTTAACCACATCCTATCATGGTTATTATACAAGTCAGGTCTTGACTAAGGTAATACACGTGTGCATCACATATGTTAGCATGTTACTATCACGTATGCATGTGAACAGGTAAGAGCATGGCATTAACATTCAACCAATTCATATAACAGCCCAATCCAAGTAGTCCAGATTCCCAATCGGCCCAAATAGTAAACGCATACTGGTCCAATAACAAACAGTCCACAAATCCGATCATTTGGCCCAACTGATTGGGCCCGTGACAGCGAAGGCCCAAAAACAGTGTACGTGCAAAGGTGGTCTCGAGTCGCAACCGGCGATCTCGAGTCGCAACCGAGAGTTACGAGTCACAGCAGGAGATTACGAGTCGCAACAGGAGGTTGCGAGTCGCAATGGTGATTTCGGCTCATCATGGTCCGGTTACGAGTCGCAACGGGACTCGCAACCATGGTTCCGGCTGATGTTGTTGTGTGGTCTCGAGTGGGGTACCGACTCGCAATCCGAGTCGCAACCAAATGTGTAACTGATTTCCTGATTTCCTTAATTATTAACAACATCAACTCCGTGATTTTAGCAAACATATTTCAACAGTTTCAGAAACAGATCAAACACCGAAAATAATAGTTTCATAACAATCTTCAAACATGTTCATAAGTCTAAACATAACAGCCTTGATAACAACCAATTAGATCATCAAAACAACCTAAGCCGAATCATAATCATATCCTCATACTAGCATGCAACCTAGTCGATTATCATTCAAACAAAATCTGATTATATTTATCATCAAAGCAATCAAAACAATCAACCCGAGGACCAAGCATAACAACATAATCTAATCGGCCCTAGTGTATTATCATGCAACTCTAATCGGTTTAATCTAAGCATGTAATCATAACATCATACCAAATCATCATCAACATGCCGAGCATATACCACACACATCAATGGATAACATACTAACCGGTTACGAGTAAGGAGGTGTGATCCGAACAAGAGGATGATCGGATGGTCTTGTGCCGTCGGGTCCTAAGCAAGCCGAGAGAGAGAGGTAGAGAGCAAATAGGGTTTGTGTGTGTTATGAAAATTGTAACAACAATGAGAATCAAACCCTTACCCTTGGTTTTGGTGTTTGCGAGTGGGGAGTGGGCCGAGCCCAACTCGGTTATCAAATGGGGTCCGATTTCAAAGTGTGGCCCAAATGGGCTTGTGTGACCGGTTAGCCTTGTGCGATCGGGTTCTAGTGTGTGGTTTGGGCTCGTGCAACACATAACATACATACGCACATAATGCACATAAACATAACATACCAAGTATTCATATGATTAATAACGTTCTCGTAAACACGTATCGTTACACAAGGTAAGTCTAAGGTTCGAGTTGTCACATTATCCCCAACTAATTGGAAATTTCGTCCCGAAATTTGGTATGCACTCACTGAGGAAGCTAGGTAAACTGTATTGTTCACTGATTTTCCTGGGGTGTCACATCCTCCCCCCGTTGATCTGGAATTTCGTCCTGAAATTCCGAAGTAGTAGCTTCAGCCTCAGTAGTGGTAGCACTGGTTTCGAATAACTGGGGGTACTTTTCTGTCATCCTGTCTTCGCGTTCCCAGGTGTACTCTGGGCCACGTTTGGAGTTCCAACGAACTCGAACAAGAGGGATTCTCTTGCTTTTGAGGACCTTCACATCCCGGTCCGTGATTTCTACTGGTTCCTCGACGAACTGCAACCGCTCGTCGATAGTGAGTTCCTTAAAAGGAATGATGAGGTTTTCATCTGATAGACACTTCTTTAAGTTCGATACATGAAAGACATTGTGAACTGCCCCGAGTTCAGCTGGTAGGTTTAACTTGTATGCTACTTTGCCAATCTTTTCTATGATTTCGAAGGGTCCGACGTACCGCGGATTCAGTTTGCCCCGTTTGCCAAAACGAACCACACCCTTCCAGGGTGAGACTTTTAGTAAAACCCGGTCCCCGACCTGAAATTCCAATGGCTTTCTACGCTTGTCCGCGTAGGCTTTCTGACGGTCGCGTGCTGCCGCCATGCGTTGTCGTATCTGTGCAATCTTTTCTGTGGCGTGCACTACAATCTCTGGACCCGTAATCTGACTATCCCCCACCTCTGCCCAGCAGAGGGGTGACCGGCATTTACGCCCGTACAATGCCTCGAATGGAGCGGCTTGAATGCTGGTGTGATAGCTGTTATTATACGAGAACTCCACCAAAGGGAGGTGCTTTTCCCAGCCGTTGCCGAAATCAATAACACATGCCCGAAGCATGTCTTCAAGTGTTTGAATCGTTCGCTCAGACTGCCCATCCGTCTGAGGGTGATATGCTGTGCTCATGTCTAACCGAGAGCCGAAGGATTTATGCATTGCTTGCCAAAGCTCTGACGTGAATCGTGTATCGCGATCCGAAATGATGGATGTGGGCACCCCGTGCCTCGAAACAACTTCCTTAAGATAGACGTCTGCGAGAGTGGAGAACTTATCCGTTTCCTTTATAGGTAGGAAGTGTGCAGACTTGGTAAGTCGATCCACGATCACCCATATGGTATCATTCCCACGCTGGGATCTAGGTAGGCCTGTAACGAAATCCATGGAAATTTCTTCCCATTTCCATTGAGGTATCTTAGGCTGCTGAAGTAGGCCAGCTGGTTTCTGATATTCAACCTTGACTCTCGCACAGGTCAAACATTTTCCAACGTATGTAGCGATGTGGGCCTTCATGCTAGGCCACCAATAAGTAGTGCTGATGTCGTGGTACATTTTATCCGACCCTGGATGTACCGAATAGCGAGACTTGTGTGCTTCGTCCATCACAAGTTCGCGTAGACCGCCATAAAGTGGGACCCAAATACGCCCCGTTACATAGTAGGCGCCGTCTGCCTTCTGTTCCATTTGTTGTCGTGAGCCGCGTAAGGCTTCAGCCTTGACGTTTTCGGGCTTCAATGCTTCTATCTGAGCATTTCGTATCTGTGTAGGAAGGCTAGACTGAATCGTAAGCTGTAGCGCTCGCACGCGCCGTGGTAAAGTGTCTTTCCGACTGAGGGCGTCAGCCACAACATTGGCTTTGCCTGGATGGTACTTGATGGCGCATTCGTAATCGTTTAGTAGTTCAACCCATCTTCGTTGACGCATGTTTAAATCCTTCTGCTTAAGGATATGCTCGAGACTCCTGTGATCGGTGTAAATCGTGCACCTGGTACCGTACAGATAGTGTCGCCATATCTTAAGCGCGAAAACAACAGCTCCCAGCTCTAAATCGTGCGTCGTGTAATTCCGTTTGTGAACCTTGAGTTGGCGCGAAGCGTAAGCAATGACCTTGTCGCGCTGCATTAACACACATCCAAGTCCCCGAATGGATGCATCACAATAAACCACGAAATCATCTGTGCCCTCTGGCAAAGAGAGGATAGGTGCACTGCAAAGTCTATCCTTTAAGTGCTGAAAAGCAGTCTCCTGGGGTTCTCCCCAGCGATAGGTGACACCCTTCTGTGTCAGTAGCGTAAGCGGCTGCGCAATCTTCGAGAAATCCTTAATAAATCGTCTGTAGTAACCTGCCAAGCCCAAGAATTGGCGTATTTCTGTCGGTGTACGCGGTGCAGGCCAGTTTCTGATCGAATCTACTTTGGATGGATCGACATGGATCCCATCCCTGTTCACCACATGGCCTAAGAAGTGGACTTCACGAAGCCAGAAGTCGCATTTAGAAAGCTTGGCGTACAGCTGTTCCTTCCGAAGGAGTTCCAAAATAAGGCGTAGATGCTGCTCGTGTTCCTCCTGACTCTTGGAGTAAATCAGGATGTCGTCGATGAATACTATGACGAACTTGTCGAGATAGGGTTTGCACACCCTGTTCATAAGGTCCATAAACACGGCAGGCGCGTTCGTTAATCCAAATGGCATGACGAGAAACTCGTAGTGACCGTAACGAGTTCTGAAGGCTGTCTTGGAGACGTCCTCATCCCGGACTCTCAACTGATGATAACCCGACCGTAGGTCTATCTTGGAGTAGTAGCACGACCCTTGCAACTGGTCGAATAAGTCGTCTATGCGTGGTAGAGGATAACGGTTCTTCACTGTTACCTTGTTGAGTTCACGGTAGTCGATACACATCCTGAACGTACCGTCTTTCTTCTTCACGAATAGTACTGGAGCTCCCCAAGGCGAAGAGCTTGGACGAATGAAGCCCTTTTCCAAGAGCTCTTGTAGCTGCTTTGACAGTTCTTCCAATTCTGATGGAGCTAGACGATATGGTGCGCGAGCTATGGGTGCTGCTCCTGGAGCGAGCTCGATTTGAAATTCGACCTGACGATGAGGCGGTAAGCCAGGTAAGTCTTCAGGAAACACCTGTGGGTAATCGCGTACAATTGGAATATCCTCCAATTTCTTTTCCTTTGCTGATGCGTCTGTAACGAGTGCCAGAATGGCAGTGTGCCCCTTTCGTAAGCATTTCTGAGCCTTCAAGAAAGAGATGATGCCGACCACTGCACCACTCTTGTCACCTTGAACTTCGAGAGGTTCTTGACCAGAACGAGGAATGCGAATAACCTTCTCGCTGCATAAGATTTCTGCCTGGTGTTGGGATAACCAATCCATCCCAATCACGACGTCGAAACTACCCAAAACTATGGGAATGAGATCAATAGAGAAGGCTTGGCCAGCTAGGATAAGATTACAACCCTGAACTACGTGCGTGGCTTCTAGACTTTTACCGTTAGCTAACTCTACTACATGTTTGGTGGGTAAAAGTGTTGGTGCACGTTTTAGCAGTTGACACATTTTCACAGACATATAGCTTGTATCCGCACCCGAATCAAACAAAACAGTAACGTAAATATTGTCGAGGAGAAACTTACCCATAACTACGTTGGGATCGTTCACTGCGTCGCCTCGACCTAGCACAAAAGCGCGTCCCCTAGCCTCGTTGCCATTATTGTTGTTGTTCCCGCCGTTGTTATGCCCATTGCCCTGGTTGTTGTTGTTGCGGTTCTGATTCAACTGAGGGCAGTCGCGTTTGAAATGGCCTTCAGCCCCACACTGGAAACATCCCCGGTTTCCACGCTGTGGCTGCTGCTGCTGCTGCTGCTGGTTTTGTGGAGCTGGTTGTTGAGGCTGCTGATTCTGATTCGCAGGCCGCGGACTCCTACAGTCTTTGGCCTCGTGACCCATCTTAAGACACCTTTGACAACGACCCTTGTTACACGGGCCATTGTGATGTCTGTGGCAATTGTAACACTTGGGTTGACTTCCCTGATATCTCCTCTGTCTGTGACCACCAGAGGATTGCTGACTGGGACTCTGATAGTGGTCAATCTTCTGCTGCTGAGCTTGTGGCTGAACAGTCGCTGAACCCCTGCTGGAATCTCCATCCCATTTTCTTTTGCTTTCGCTAGTAGTAGCAGGAGTAACTGATGGAGTGACTGTAGCAGTAGCGTTGACACGCTTAGGCAGTTTATTCTGATCCACTGCCTGGTCGGTGATACGATGAGCGAGACGTTGAATTTCCTGGATGTTGTCGAGGTTAGCCGAGGTAACATGGCTCTGGATTTCTGGTGCCAGCCCCTTGAGATACATCTCGATGCGCTTGTATGGAGGGTCCACCATAGTAGGACACAGAACGGCCAGCTCATTCGACCGTTTAGTATACGCTTCGATCTCTGACCCAACCATTTTCAGATTATACAGCTCGTCCTCCAGCTTGTGAATATCTTCACGTGTACAATACTCACGCTTGATGAGTTCCTTGAAATCGTTCCATGGGGTGGCGTTAGCAGCTGCCAACCCCAGAATTTGCACTTGCGCGTTCCACCAGGTTAGCGCGATTCCTTCCAAAGTGCCGGTAGCAAACTTGACCTTGCGAGCCTCAGGGCACTCGCACATTTCGAATACTGATTCTAACTTTTCAAACCAATGGAGGAGTCCCACTGCCCCCTCGGTGCCACTGAAGGAATTTGGACGACAGTCCATGAAGTTCTTAAAAGTGCAAACTTGCTGCTGCGCGTGTTGACCTATTGTGTACGAATAGGACGAAGTTAAATACGAGAGTTAATGTAGGATCTAAAGATCCTAGTGTGTGCCTATACTGCAGGATATACTACCTGCTTGAGCTGCTGCAACTGCCGCAGCAACTTGAGCTTGAACGAGAGCCTCTAGCTGGGCTTGTGTCATGTTGATTCGTCCAGACATGATCTTCATTGTAACAAGTAGCATAGGTAAGAATGGTTCGCGAATAGGGCGATGACAGAAAAGAGTAAGCACGTAGGGATTCTCATGCTATAGTATCATGTGTATCTAAGCGTAATGCGAGCAAAGTTCTAAACAGTTCTAGCAAACAGGCAATAAACATAAACCTTATTACCTAGGATGTCGAGTCTTGCACGTGGAGCGAAGCGTCGTTGTGGATCGTTGAGAGCACTGTTCTGGTTATAGTCTGGTTTTAATAAAAACGTTTTCCCATATTAAAACCAAGTTCTCTATAACCAATGGCTCTGATACCAATCTGTCACACCCCCAAAATCCACCCGCGGAGTACCACCGCTTGGAGGCGTGACTGACCAGG
Source organism: Helianthus annuus (assembly GCF_002127325.2). Classification (NCBI taxonomy): domain Eukaryota; kingdom Viridiplantae; phylum Streptophyta; class Magnoliopsida; order Asterales; family Asteraceae; genus Helianthus; species Helianthus annuus. Next base: position 331,316 of record NC_035447.2, read on the forward strand.
ATCAAGCCATCAATCATATCAAACATAGCATTTAATAATAAAAGTAATTAATGTAAATCATCATGACATGATTGATGTTTCAAAACCAAACATCGTTTAAATAGCGGAAGCATAGTATGTAATCTCAAAATAGTTATAAGTTCAAATAAAGTTCATGATCCGTATCCCACAACGACCTGCTCCTCCCTGTGCAAGCTCCATAATGTACCTAAGGTCCTGCAAGGCATGCAGCAAATAATCAACAAACTAGTTGAGCGAGTTCACAGAAAGTAAGTTCATAACATAGCGCATAAGTATAACTAGTGGGGGCTTCCCATACTAGTGTGTACTAAGGTGGGGGCTTCCCAAACCTTGTGTTTATATTACTGGTGGGGGCTTCCCACGATTATCCTTACTAATGAGGGCTTCTCATCAGTGGTACTTACTAGACTAACTTCCGACCATGTGTTCCTCTTTACCGAGAACAGGAATACGTACTGGGTCACGTAGGCTTTACGTGACGTGCCCTTCCCCGAGGACAGTGGTACGCGTGGGGGCTACGTAGGCTTTACGCAGCGTGTCCTTCCGACCCGGAAGACAGTAGAAGGTATTGGGTTACGTAGGCTTTACGTAACGTGTCCTCCCGACCCGGGAGACAAATGGCAAATACTGGGTTACGTAGGCTTTACGTAACGTGTCCTGACTATCCTGAGGACGATGGTCTATAGTCTTGTGAATGCGTAAGTACGAGTAACTCTTTCAATATCAACATATCCAACCCAATTCCCAACCCGGGAATCCCATGCCTTGGCTGTGTGAACTCACCTTGGTTTGCTCGGCAGATACACAAAGAGTACTGGTAGCAAGTAAATGGTTAACCACGTCCTATCATGGTTATTATACAAGTCAGGTCTTGACTAAGGTAATACACGTGTGCATCACATATGTTAGCATGTTACTATCACGTATGCATGTGAACAGGTAAGAGCATGGCATTAACATTCAACCAATTCATATAACAGCCCAATCCAAGTAGTCCAGATTCCCAATCGGCCCAAATAGTAAACGCATACTGGTCCAATAACAAACAGTCCACAAATCCGATCATTTGGCCCAACTGATTGGGCCCGTGACAGCGAAGGCCCAAAAACAGTGTACGTGCAAAGGTGGTCTCGAGTCGCAACCGGCGATCTCGAGTCGCAACCGAGAGTTACGAGTCACAGCAGGAGATTACGAGTCGCAACAGGAGGTTGCGAGTCGCAATGGTGATTTCGGCTCATCATGGTCCGGTTACGAGTCGCAACGGGACTCGCAACCATGGTTCCGACTGATGTTGTTGTGTGGTCTCGAGTGGGGTACCGACTCGCAATCCGAGTCGCAACCAAATGTGTAACTGATTTCCTGATTTCCTTAATTATTAACAACATCAACTCCGTGATTTTAGCAAACATATTTCAACAGTTTCAGAAACAGATCAAACACCGAAAATAATAGTTTCATAACAATCTTCAAACATGTTCATAAGTCTAAACATAACAGCCTTGATAACAACCAATTAGATCATCAAAACAACCTAAGCCGAATCATAATCATATCCTCATACTAGCATGCAACCTAGTCGATTATCATTCAAACAAAATCTGATTATATTTATCATCAAAGCAATCAAAACAATCAACCCGAGGACCAAGCATAACAACATAATCTAATCGGCCCTAGTGTATTATCATGCAACTCTAATCGGTTTAATCTAAGCATGTAATCATAACATCATACCAAATCATCATCAACATGCCGAGCATATACCACACACATCAATGGATAACATACTAACCGGTTACGAGTAAGGAGGTGTGATCCGAACAAGAGGATGATCGGATGGTCTTGTGCCGTCGGGTCCTAAGCAAGCCGAGAGAGAGAGGTAGAGAGCAAATAGGGTTTGTGTGTGTTATGAAAATTGTAACAACAATGAGAATCAAACCCTTACCCTTGGTTTTGGTGTTTGCGAGTGGGGAGTGGGCCGAGCCCAACTCGGTTATCAAATGGGGTCCGATTTCAAAGTGTGGCCCAAATGGGCTTGTGTGACCGGTTAGCCTTGTGCGATCGGGTTCTAGTGTGTGGTTTGGGCTCGTGCAACACATAACATACATACGCACATAATGCACATAAACATAACATACCAAGTATTCATATGATTAATAACGTTCTCGTAAACACGTATCGTTACACAAGGTAAGTCTAAGGTTCGAGTTGTCACAGTTTACATGACTCAACCACCAGGATATGTCAATCCTCAATTCCCACACCACATTTGCAAGCTCAAAAAGTCCCTCTATGGCTTAAAGCAAGCTCCTCGTGCTTGGTATAATGAGCTCACCAAGTTTCTCCTTGCTTTTGGTTTTCGAAAATCCATGGCCGATGCTTCACTCTTCATCTATCAAAACCAAGACGTCACTTGTTATTTCATGGTTTATGTTGATGACATTGTCCTTACTGGTAACGACTCATCTTTTCTAAATCAATTTGTCAATGATCTAAGTAACAAATTCTCCATCAAAGACCTTGGTATGCTCCACTATTTTCTTGGTGTTGAAGTCATTCCTACATCAAACGGCCTATTTATGTCACAACATCGCTACATCCAAGACATCCTACACCAATTTAACATGGATGGTGCTAAGGATATTTCCACTCCTCTCGGTACCTCCGAGGTCCTATCCGTCAACGACACTTCACCCGAGGTTGATGCTACACCTTATCGCAAACTCGTCGGGTCGCTTCAATATCTCACCTTCACTAGGCCGGACATCTCCTTTGCGATCAACAAGCTCTCTCAATTCATGCACAACCTTCGCCAAACGCATTGGGAATCTCTAAAAAGGGACCTTCGTTACCTAAAGGGTACCATCCACCATGGACTCTTCCTCAACCGTGCCTCCTCCCTTGATCTCTCGGCCTTCTCAGATTCGGATTGGGGTGGTGTACATGATGCTGGTCGATCTACCACTGCATACATTATTTATCTTGGTAAAAACATTATCTCTTGGAAGTCCGCCCGCCAAAAGTCAGTCTCTCGCTCCTCAACAGAAGCTGAATACAAAGCCTTAGCGAATGCCTCCGCTGAACTTACATGGACAAGACATTTACTACTTGAACTTGGCATCACCATCACCAAGCCGCCATCTCTATTCTGTGACAACTCCGGTGCAACATACCTCTGTGCTAATCCTGTTTACCACTCCAGAATGAAGCATGTAGCACTAGACTATTATTTTATACGCGAACAAGTTTCTGCAGGCAACTTACGGGTTCTTCACATCAGCTCACAAGATCAACTTGCGGATATGCTCACAAAACCGTTATCGAGGGCACCTTTCCTCCGGAACCGCTCCAAGATTGGAGTCTCCGACGGATCCTCCATCTTGCGGGGGCGTATAAGGAATATCAAAGAATAATATTAATATTGAATAATCAAAGCAATAATCTCAGCCATATTTTTGGAATGTATATTTGTGATTTGTATTTATCTCCACTTTAGCTAGATCCGTAAGTTTAGTCTTCCCTTTAGTTTCTTTCCATGTTGTAAATTCTCTATATTAACCCTTGTATCTTTAGTCTTTGAAATCAATACAATAACAACAATCATTTATCTCTTATAGCACGAAGGGTTTTTGTTCAAAGGCATTTGGTTGTGTGTTCCTAAGTGTTCTTTGCGGGATGCCATCATTCTCGAAGGGCATCAGGGAGCTCTCGCAGGCCACTTTGGTAGAGACAAAACGTTAAAGCTAGTGAAGGAGCGTTTTTTTTGGCCGAAAATGAGCATGGATGTTACAAAGATTGTGGATCGGTGTCGCACGTGCCACATCGCCAAAACACATCATTCAAATGCCGGCTTGTATACACCATTACCTGTTTCTGATGGGCCGTGGGAGGACGTCAGTCTTGATTTTGTAGTAGGTCTTCCACGAACCCAACGACAAAAAGATTCCGTCATGGTAGTTGTGGATCGTTTTTCTAAAATGGCTCACTTTGTTCCTTGTGCTAAAACTTATGATGCTAGCCAGATTGCTCGGTTATATTTCACTGAAATAGTTCGTTTGCATGGCGTACCGAAAACGTTGACATCTGACCGGGATGTCAAGTTCGCGGGCACTTTTGGCGCACTTTGTAGAAGCGTTTGGGTTCTCGTCTCAATTTTAGTAGTGCCCATCATCCGCAAAGTGATGGTCAAACGGAGGTCACCAACCGGAGTTTGGGTAATTTGTTACGCAGCCTTGTGGGATCCAACCCGAAGCAGTGGGATCTAGTTCTGCCTCAGGCTGAATTTGCGTATAATCGGTCCACTCATCGCTCCACCGGGATGACTCCTTTCCTTATTGTGTATGGTCGGAACCCGTTTACCATGTTAGATCTTGTTCCGCTACCAGCTACTGAACACTTTAGTGCAGATGGTGAAGACCGGGCAGCCCAGATTAAGTTAATCCATCAACAGGTGCGTGATCAAATTATCAATAATAACGTTGTGTATCAACGGCGGGCCAACGTGCGACGTAAGAAATTCGTGTTCCAGGAAGGTGACCTTGTTTGGGTTCATCTCATCAAAGATCGTTTTCCGGGGGGTCGTTCAGGCAAATTACAACCTCGAGCAGATGGTCCATTTAAGGTTTTGAAACGTATTAATGACAACGCTTATAAGATAGATTTGCCCGGACACTATAATGTCTTGGCAACCTTTAATGTGGCTGATCTGTCACCGTTTGTTTCCGAGCTGGATGATCCATTTGACTCGAGGGCGAGTCCTTCCGAAGAAGGGGGGAATGATGCCATTGGGCCCCTTGATCCAGGCGACCCAAATTCAGGCCCAATTGGCTTGTCAGACTTGAGCCAAAGCCCAACAGCTTAGGCTGTGTGATGGGGATAAAGTTAGCAGCTGGAATCTGGTTAATTTTTATCTATTATTTTTCTTTATTTGAATTAGAAGTTATCTCTTATTGCTCCTGCATTTTCTCCTAGTTTACCTCCTACGTTGGTGGCTTAGGAAGTTATATTTATGGTGTTTCTTTTCATTGTTCGGAACTCAGTTGATGTTTGAATTTTGTGAATAAAAATTCCAGCTTTTCGTTTCTTGTTTGTGTTTGATCCGACTGGGAGTTAAGGAGAACTGCATCAGCTAACTAATTACATTAATGACTCTAAAGCTCTCTATTAAACTTGGTTTAACAATTAAGGCTAACGCTTAAAAGTTGGGGCTAGTCGCTGGAGGCTCTAAGCACTCCAGTTCTTATGACGATCATTAAAGCTAAATCAAATTAAGATCGTTGTTAGGTTCGAAATATAAATCTAGCCAGGGCCAGCCCAAGAGTCATCTAACCCAAGCAAGGGCTTTGGGTCTCTATTTGGTTAGGGCCTCCAATTAGAACAAAATTATATTTATATGCATACTGGTAAGAATATAATCAAAATGAACTTTTGCCTCACTAGCAAACCCGCCTGGTAAGTTTTTGAAGGTCAAGAGTTCGAAACAGTTGCTGAAGTATTTTTGTTTCTATTCCTTCTTTGAAATCCTTTGGTAAAAGCCCAGCAAACTAACTGCAAACCCTTGTATTTGCTTGTATTTTTTTTTTTTTTTTTTTTATGTTTTCCGACATCACAGTTACATTACCTAATTTCATTAATGGCAAAATCCCTCATCTTCAATTTCATCAAACAAGAACCTCATTGTTATTGGTTTATCAAATAATAATTTGTTAAATGAGAGTGTTCTAGGTTCTAATAGTTACAAAATCTTGAAATTCTTGATTTTTAACATGATCTTTGTAAATGGAGTAGGGCCCCGGATAATTAGTTTGCTTTGGGCCTCTAAAACGGTTGAGCCGGCCCTGAATCTAGCAACAACATGCATGTACATTGTTAGGTCTCAAATCTCAATCCATACAAATGACATAAAAAGCATTATATATTATATTATATCGTGCGCTTTCTTTGCCAAAAGGTTACATACTTTACAAGATATATAAAAGCAATGGCCAAAAACGGTTTAAGAGAAGAAGCCGAAGGTGTCAAGGATGGTTGTGTGAAGTGGGTCGCTCAAATGTGTAACCCAGTTGTTGAGTGGACCCTTTCCAGTGGCCGCTGCCTGGACAGCAAACCCGAGGAATGCCACCATGGCGAGACGGGCATGCTTGATCTCTGCCAATTGGAGGGTTGCCTTCTTCTCAGGGTCGCTGGCCAAGTTCAATGGATCGAACGGACCACCTGGGTACAACCTCTTTTCGGGTTCAAGTTCAGCATTCCTTTGAAATTCGATGTACCCGATCACCAAAACCTCGATCCAGATCAAAGTGGTGATTGAAAATGGAAGTGGTTGTCCAAGGTAAGATGATCCATCAATTAGTTCCACCTAATTAACACCCAAAAAGCAATTGATTAGTAACATGTTTTGTTAAAATACGTACATTTTCCATTCTTTTATCAAAAAAAAAAAAAAAAAAAAAAAAAAAAAAAAACATGTTTTGAATAGCAAACTCAGCCGATTACTTCATAGTTCATAACCATATATCTTTCTTTTATTTCAAATAGCAAAAAAATGTTTAAAACAAATTTAAACGAAAAAAACTAACTATTTAAGGTTTTTCTTCCAATAAAAATAATGCATGTTATAGTTATTATACAGAATGAAATGAAAGTAAAGAAATGATTTGATATATATATATATAGAGAGAGAGAGAGAGAGTACCTTGCCGGCATCTTGCCATGTAACGCCGGTGACGGACTCAACGGTGAGAGCACCGAGCGTAGCCAACATAGCCCACCGCCCATGAATAAGCTCGCACTCCCTAAACCTCTGCAACCCAAAAACCTCACTGTACGGCTGGAACGGAGTCGACTTCACATCCGCACTCTCGAACCGGGTTCCGATCACATCACCTGCAACATTCTTCGCCAAGTTCTGGTCCAGCGAATCCAAATCAAACTGCAAATACTCCGCCGGTTTCCCCAATCCGAAGGGGTCAAACCCATAGTCTCCCACCAAACTTCCGTCAAGATACTCCGGTGCTTTTGCTCCTGGGTACCATAACGGCCGGTCTGATGTAACGGTTTTTGTTGCCTTCTTAGGGGCCGCTGGTGCTTTCTTTCCGAACCCGAACCGGGCTGTGACCCGACCGGAGTTGGAGTGTAGGTCTGGGAGACGGACTCCGATGAACGATGAGGCGGTGGAAGATGCCATTATTATTGTTGGAGATGTGAGTGTGAGTAATGAGTAATGAGAGAGAGTATGGTGAGGTGATGATGTATAGAGTTTGAGAGTGCGAAGGGATGAGATAAGTGAAATAATTGGGAGCGTTGGATGATGAGGGTGAATCCATCTGATGGTTCAGATTGTTTAGGCCTTATCTATCTTATCGGTTGTGAAGATTGTTTCATATCTTAGTGGACCACGTGGATACTACCTTGTGGCTCATATTCTTCCAATTAATACTTTGTACCATAAAAGATTATGTTCAAAGTTTAACCATCAATGAAGAGATCACATATTTTATTTTATATGACTCATATATGAAAACGGCTTTAAATTTTACCCTTTTTATACATCTCATATAATTTTTTTATTCAAAGTAATGAAGAGATCGCATATTTTATTTTATATGACTCATATATGAAAACGGCTTTAAATTTTACTCTTTTTATACATCTCATATAATTTTTTTATTCAAAGTAGTTTTATGTATATATGCATTTTATATGCATATTAAAATAAAATATTGATTGGGGTAAAAATAGGTATAATCTTAAAATGTCTTTTTTATCCTTTTTAACATTTTCTTGAAAGGCTCGTGCAGTTATCGCCGAGGGCACAATTAGACTGGTGGGTCTGGGTGTGGGTGTGGGTTTTGAGTGTTTTGGTCCTTTAACGTCGGGTGTTCCACCCTGGGTTGGTGTTTTGGTCAGCGTTGCCCGCTTAGCGTGAAGTTTCCACCTGGCGTGAGGTGGGAGGCTGAGTGACATGGCGGGTTGTTGGTTTATTCAATGTAGGTTTTCTTTTTTAATTTTCTTTATAGTTTTTTAAAAAATTCCACATGGCTAGTCATGCCCAGCTAAGCGATGCCACACCACACCTCTAGTTTTTGAGTATTAGCTTGTGGTTTCCACCCTCGCCACGTGTCGAACAATTTCTCCAATGCAAGCCCCTCCACACACCATAGTCTTAAATCACTGTCTCTCCATTATCACAAGTTCAAATTCTCAGAGCAGAGGTGCTCTCTATTACTTTTTTTATTGTTCTTCGTTAACTGATTTTTGCACTTGCAGAGGTGCGCGCACAGTTGTGCATAGACTGTGTTCGGTTCAACTTGAGATTTCATGAAACCATGAAGCGGGAGTCTCCCCTTCTGACAATAATGACATGATTTGAGCAAAGGGGCTCACATGTTGGGTTGTTGGGGTATTGTGTTGTGCGGCGCGCGCAACACTACCATGTGCATGTGTTATCCCATCGTCCGTGAAGTTCCCTTTGGTGTACCCGTCAACGTGTGGGGTTTGGACATGTGCGTTGTCCGAAACCGGCGGTTGTTGAGAGCTTGAACCGAGATGTAAAAATGTGGTCCCTGATCAGCCATGGCGGTGAATCAGGTAAAGGAAATAAAAAGATGGTAGAAAGGAAAAATCGGTGGGCGTTAATGAAGAAACACCAAGTTAACACAATTGTCAAGCTTGTTGGAACGATCTCGTCAAGAATGGTTAATCTTCTTTCTTTCCTCGACTGATGGCTTGAATCCACGATCCTACAAAAACGATACTTATTATCAAGAAAATTATCCTCAAGAAAATTACATTATATTATGAATATAAATATTATTATTGTGGTTATCAACTCCTAAAATAACTTAGCTTGTTTTCCAAGACTTCATCTCCTATATATATAGTCATTGTATTCTCTTGTATTAGATACACCTATCAATGAAATATTAATCTATTTTTCTCTACATCTCTTCTATATTGTTTAGCTATTAGGCTTGTTTTTTCACAACACGTTATCAGCACGAAACTGCTTTTATTGAAACCCAAATTCATTCCTTGGTTTCTTGTGATTAACCAACATGATAGATTGTACGTAATCGCTTTTCTCGCCGTTGTTGTTCAATACACTCACCAACCGTGACCCACGCAACTTTCCAACAACCAATCGGTTTCTTCATGTCTCCAAACTTGAGGTAATAGCTTCAACTTCTTTTTAAGTATTATTTTACAACCGGAACTTGGGACTTGGGTTTGGGAAATTCTCTATTTTGATAACTTAATTATTGTCAACCTAGAATTTAGATATGGGGATTTTTTTTATTTCTTTTCTTCCCGCCAAAGATTATCCCAACCCAAATATCTTATACCAATATTATTACAGATTACAATTACAAAGATATTTTATACTTCTAAAATTTAATTAATGTCTTTATTATTTGAGGAAAATTAGTTCCTGCAGTTTCTAGATATATTAAAAAGTCTGTTAATAAACTTCATGAACCATTGGGATATTTTGATATAATTCTTTTATTTTGAAATCATCTGCTCAAATTAGTTTAGATGCAAAAGTTATGAATCAGTAGATGACTATTTTGATTTTCTTAATTGCAAAGTTATACGTTGGTGTGATAAAGTTTCGTTATTCGAATTTGCAACAAGATATTGATAATTGAATATCGTATTGTCACATGTTATTTGGTTTTAGTAAATAGGTTTTTTTTTATTCCATATTAGATTTCCTCTATATACATATATACACAAATTGCAAAATAATCGAATATATAAATGTGTGTGTGGTAATGGATATATTTCAACCATCATATGTTATTAAATTACAATAACGGAAATTTGATACAAATATTTGTTTATGTTTCAATATAGAGTGATACATAAAATATAAGATATAATCTGATTTATTAACTCATGATAGGTTAATAATACTATATATTTGCTTCTAAGAAGATGAAAAAAAAATTACTAAAAATTGTATAACATATGTTTTGATTTTGTATTCGAAAAAAGATGAGTTTACGGTGAGTAAATCGATCGTTTACTAGATATTTCTGGAATTCGTTTAATAGGGTTGTATATTGATATGCTTTTTATTCATATTCATAAATAGCTTTTTAAATAATAAATTTATCTCAATATATAAATAAATAGATACACTTAAATAGAACTATTTGTATTGGTTTATATTTTATTTCGTTAATTCATTGAATAAATAGTTTATATATCAGTCATGACACTGATTTTAAATCTCATGCATTTAACCATATTCTATTTGAATATTATATTTCCTATACTTCCTGATTGTAAATTTATATTTTTATTTATTGATTTTTCTAAAAATACAATCTAAATATTTACGTTTATAATCAAAGAGAAGGGTAGTATGTTAGAGCATAAATCAAAAGGAAAAAGAAAAGAAAAACACTTTGTTGGTTGTGTTCTTTATTAAAAGAGTGGATTTTTTTTGTTTTTCTGTGCTCTTATTTTGGTATAATATGTTTTAAATAATTATGTTTTCAGTTTATACAATATGCAATCAAATTGTTATAACTTTATAACCGAGGATAGTATAACGATACTAATTATATTGAGTGGTCAAATGATATATTGTATAATATGATTTTATGGTATGCCTTGTAGTATGGATACTATTGAATAGAACTCATAAACCAAAGTTGTGGTTTTTTATCACTATCATGAAAGGAAATAATATGTTTAGATAAGACACCCGAAGTGTCATACTCCCTAAATCTCATTATCAGTTTGTAGAAGGTCATAAAATATAAGATTGATAAAATTACATGACTCATATATACAATTACTTCTCAATTGATGTTATGTGAAGAGAAGATTATTTATGTTGAAAAACCAGATAAAATTTTCATTTATCACATATGAGATATGCTCTTGAAGTAGCAATATCATTAAGAGAGTATGAAAAGATTGAATGATTTTATATTCGTGTGACCAAGTAAAATAATGGAAAGCTATGAAGCTTGTTCAGTTATTTCATTCCCTGAAGTGAATTTGATTATATAATGATCATTAAAATGTTGTGATCATGGATATAATTGAGAATTTGTAATGATGATTATTTTAATAATGAGATGGACCATTAAAAGTGGCAAACTAAGGAGTGATTGCATAACGTGATGGTTTAAACTTTGAAGTTATAATGTATTCTCTCGTATCATACGTTTTGTATTACATACGAGCAAGTAATACAGATAAGATCATAAACCAGAATTTTATGGATCATAATTGTTTAATTAGTTGGCATGACCGGTTAGACCACACCGAGTCAATGATGATGTGAAACATAATGAAGAACAAAAAGATTCTTCAAGCTGAGACTTAGCATGTAATGTTTGCTCTCAAGGGAAATTTCATATTTGCCAAATAAAGGAGGGTGTGTATCCTTAAATATTCTGGAAGTGATTAAAGGATATGCATATCCCAACATGATACCATTTAGTTTTTAAATCGATGCATCGTCTAAATGGTTATCAAATCCACAACCTGAAGTTTGTGTGATTGTGGCTTAGTTAATGTGATAGCAAGCATATTAATCCAGAATGGTATATTTATTTTGGTAATAATAGTGAATTTAATTCCCATGTTATTAATTATTATTGGAATAAATGTTGAACTTCATATAGCTCATGTTTATACAAGAATTGCTTTGTTGAGACGATCACTAAACGCTCACAATTGATTGCAAAGCCAACGATCATAAGAGCAACAGTTATATTTGTATTTGGGTACATGTGATTTTACATGTACAACATTAATTCACATCAAGCCAATATGTCATCATACTTCCCCTGTTATAGTTGGTTTTTGGTCAGGAACCAAATACGTCCCTTCTAAGAATTTTGGTTGTGCGGTATATATAATATTGATCCACCACTAGCACAATGTTGGGACCTCTAAAAGGGTTGAGAATATATGTTGGGTAAAAATAATTGTCTATGATTAAATATTTAAAGCCATTGGTGGGAGATTTGCTTACGGCTCATTGGTTTTCACTTTAGTGAATGAATGTTCCCAACATTAGGGGAAGATAACAAGCAGTTGGAAGGAGAAAATTGGAATGAATTATCAAGTTATCTTGATCCTCATACTATAAACGGTGAACCAGAAGTTCAGAGGATAATTCATTTACCAATATTAAAGAATAAATTATCAGACGAGTTCACTGACCGAAATAGAGTGACTAAGTAAGTCACATAATCAACTGCTTATGCTCCAGTTATACTTGTGTCCCAGAAGGACAACCACATATTTTGTAATGAGTCTATTGCACGCCTGAAGCGTGGCAGACTAGTCGATTCCAATTATAAAATTCCTCGAAAATTGGAGCAAATAATTAAGATGGTCAAGTTGAGGTTATAGTAATAAGATCTCATGAAGAGATAGTAGACATGATGGTTCAAGAAGAACCTCAGGTACCTGAAAATAAAGAGATCTCGATAAGTTGTATCATGTCTAACATATGTATGGAATCGAAACAAAATCGACGTCGTTATACTTTTGTATATAATGTAGCGCTTGAAATTATTAAATGATGAGGATCAAGATTTGAGATCTGCCTATGAACGTAAACATAGAAATGATTGGCCAAAATGGAAAGACGTAAATAAGGCAAAGTTGAATTCTCTAATGACATGGAAAGTATCTAGACCAACAGTCCATACAACTGAAGTTGTAAAGTATGTTGGATATTAATAGGGCTTTTATGTGAATCATGTGAAAATCAAATTAAATGAGATAAGGCAAATGTGGTGCACAAGGATTTTCGCAAAAACCCATGATTGATTGTAATGAGACACATTCTCTAGTGGTGGATGTCATGACTTTCTAATATTTTATTAGTCTGGTAACACAAAGAGAGAATTGATATGCGTCTTATGAATGTTATGTATCACTTGATACTGAAAGTTTACATGAATGTCTCGAATGATTAAATTATATAATTCATGTAAAGTAAGTTCTCGAGAACAGTGTGATCATTTATACATATTCGAATTTAAATAGGTTATGATTATTTTACATGTTGGATATAACTGGAACTCCTAATGAGTTTCTAAAGCAATTGAGTGCTTGAAAAGTTAATTGAAACATCTTAACGATGTAATACTTGTTCACCAATAACTATACATAGAAAACTTGTGCCTGATTATTATGGCATCTTAATGCACAATGTATTAGCATGGTACAATATGGATTAAATATTCAATACATCCTTGCATATGATATAGAAATCAATGAGGAGGTATATGTAATAGAACTACTAAAGAGTGAATGCACATACATTGTTTTTCAAAGTTGAAAGAAGTATGTATATGATTGCAAATGCCTGAAGCATTGATTTCAAGTCCTCAAGAATGTATCTTTATAAAGTTAAAGATAGTATGAACTAAAATAGTCAAGTTGAGTGTTGTACAACTCATGATATATTCTGATAAAGAGCAATATAAGTTTGATAATATTATCCATCTTTATCAAATGTTCTTTCTTAAAGGTTCACTATAATCGCAATTTACAGTGATGATGTCTGAGCATCATCAAGAGAAACTGGCGAGCTTTTAGAAGGGGAATTTTTTTAATGACCCTAGCACAGTCTAATTATTACTCGACTTGCAGTTCGAGTATATTTGTAATCATAATTTTATTCATCTATCAAACTTCATCTAGAAGATGTTGGTGGGACATTTTAGTATGTAGAGAGCTCAACCTTATAGTATGTTAAAGGTTGTTCAGACACTTTTTATAAGAAATGATTATTATCATCTCCTACCAAAGTAGAGATTCTCATTTTAAAAGTACCATGGCTAAAGTGCAATTGTGCATTAACTTAACTTTCTAGCTATGCATGATAATATATACTTTTTATTTGAATTTATCAACATGATATAACACATGTCCAATGAGGAGACATTTGAATGGTAAAGCAGATATGTTGATACCCTAAAGGTAAGAATGATATGTGTCTATATTTTACTAACCCATGAAAGCTAGTTTTGTTAGTCTTGTAGATAAAAGAATGTAACACAAATAGTCTTGGATCTTATGGTATTTGTTCGCAAGAGGAAGCACTAGAAGTCTCACAAGAATATTTTACAACTTTACTCAATATAAAGGATTGCACTTCAAGGCATCAAACGACAAATCATTCTACAAAAGTTTTGAGCAACTTTCGAGGATGATGGACACACTTTACTTAAAGGATACATATTATAATGAGGGGGAGACTTATTCAAGTTGCACTCTTTTTCCCTTAACTAAGTTTTGTCCCATTGGGTTTTCTTAGTAAGGTTTTTAATGAGGCAACATACCTGATCCAGAAGTATCAGGGGGAGATAATGCGCATTACACGTTGCACTCTTTTTCCCTTAGCTATGGTTTTGTCTCACCGGGTTTTCCTAGCAAGGTTTTTAACGAGGCAACATCAAGCGTATTATGTTGATAACCAAGGGGGAGTGTTATGAATATAAATATTATTATTGTGGTTATCAACTCCTAAAATAACTTAGCTTGTTTTCCAAGACTTCATCTCCTATATATATAGTCATTGTATTCTCTTATATTAGATACACCTATCAATGAAATATTAATCTATTTTTCTCTACATCTCTTCTATATTGTTTAGCTATTAGGCTTGTTTTTTCATAACAAATGATACTTGTTATCACAATTCAAATGATCTTTAAAGAAAAAGAAATATCATTTTTTTTACTGTGAGAAGGCAACGGCGTGAATAATAGCATTCCTTTCATACTTCACTGGCCCAACAAATACATAAAGTCAATGGGCCGGGACAACCATTGAAGCCCAAAACTTTCTTGAGTTTACCCAATTCCCTTTTATGCAAAATGTAATGTAATGTAAAACATATAGTTGATACCATGATAATACTAAACTTAATAATACAATTATATAAATTGTAATTGTAAGTTTGAGATTGTGTCTGCAATCTACTGTAGCTATTTTCTTTACGGCTGATCAATGTTAAAAACGACTTAAACTTTTTTTGGTTTTCTTTTTTAGTTTCTCTAACGTGTGTTGGTACCGTAAGGAACCAAACAGATACTGATTGAATTCCCGCCGCGTAGCGCGGAAAATCACACTAGCTATAATAAATTTGGACATGTAACACTTTTACATGGTTTTAAATTAAGATATATTAACCTTTTCGTTATTTTCATCATCTTGTCCAAGTTTGTGTTTTTATCTAATAATTATTATCTAAATTGTTTTTTTTAGAATAAATTTGTGTTTGTTAATTAAAAAAAGCTTAGTATGCGGCTATTTTTACGTTTTTTCTCTCGAGATCACCCCTGTTCATTCAACCCCCAGTATGCGGTTTAAACCAAATACCCATACTAGTAGCTAGTGTATACTTATCTTCTTTACCAGGGGAGGCTTAGATGGTGTGCGGAGAGGACTTACGCACAGGGCCCATGATTTCGCAGAGCATATGATTTTAAAAAAAATCGATATATATATGTTAGTTTTTTTAAAATAGTAAACTCATACCAATTTCAAGTAAGGCTCATTTACAAATCATTTTTTTATGGTTTAGACTTTAGAATTTAGCCCAGTAGGTTAATTGAGCTCATTACTAATTGAAAACGAAGTCTTAGATAATATAAATTGTGAAGAGTTGATCCACCAATTTGCTATGAAGAATGTAAGGAGAGTTGCACGAATCATTGGTTAGCTATTAGTTTATTAGTTATTACGGTATGTAATGTAACTCATTTGAATACTATATAATTTTCTCATTTTTCGTAATTGCATTGTTTATCGAATACTACGATTTGGTCATTTTCGTAATTGCATTGTTTATCGTTAAGGCATAAGGGCACATTTTTCGAGTTCGAACAGGTACATGAATTCTTAGAGACGCCATTGTTCTTTACCCTTTGTAACCATTGGTATATTTTACCAGCCCAATGAGCACTGCACTCTCAAATGTTATTTTTCTGCATATTATTGACTTTGCTCATATTTTAGTTATGAATCCAACACTAGCTTAACCAAAACTGGATTTTTGGTGTCCAGTTTGGTGATTTCAACCAAATTCGCTTTCAGCTTTGAACATTGCAATTTCTTTACATTTCATTGACAAGTTCCCCTTTTCTATTTATGTTTCTTAATTCGATTGTTATATTGAATCTCGTTTCTTACTCTTCTTTCTTTCATGGGTTTTTAGAAAGAGAACAAAATGGACAGGTTGTTTGTTTGTTGTTAATGATAAGACCATGTGTAGTGGGGCATTATAGGGCAAAAAAAACGCCCCCTTCACCATTACATAGGGCATTATAGGGGAAAAAAGGATTTGGCGTTTTAATGAAAACGCCTAATATCAATTGTGGAAGGTTTGAATGGGTTTGACTAGCCAATGAGAAAATACTATGTTTTTTTTTTTTTTTTTTTTTTTTTGTTTAATGATTGGTAGGGGCATTATAGGGCATTATGCCCACTACACCACTTTTGCTATAATGCCCAAGTGTGACTAGGATGCCACATGTCAGATAATGCCCCATGGTGGGGGCATTATAAATTGTTACCACTACACATGGTCTAACAATGGCTGCATGTGTTCGTTTTGATTTTAACAAAAAAAAATGTGTTTTCGCTTTTTCATTTTTCACTTTTATATTTGTACACTAACTAGGAATAACACCCGCGCGCGTTGCGGCGCGGGTATATTATAAACATCGAATCAATTAGTCCAAACGTTATGCGACAAGTGAACCATATGAAAACACACGTTCCAACGTATCCAAGTGAACTCTATGTAACTTATATAAACATTGCGATTGGATCAAAGAGTAAAGTAAATCGAGTTTATAATGTACAATCATAACGTATTATGTGTGACCCGACTCGTACACAGAAAACGTAACGAATATAAAAGAAAAAACTAACACGTGTATGTGACCCAAATCGTACAATGGAAACGTAACGGGTATAAAAGAAAAAATTGACACGTAAAATCAAAAGAGATTAATTAGAGCTTTTGAAAAAAGAAAAAGATGAAACCACAATTTGACTCCCCTCGGTTCGAAACAAAATTCCGAAACATCCATAACATAAGAACGAAAACATATTATATTTGACATGACTCGTTTCCCAAAAAACTTACGTTGAATCGTAGACTAACTCTAATTTATATCAAAACGTACATTAAAATATGCACGTAAATGGTTTTTTAAAAGAAAATGTATTATATTTGAGTTAACTCGCTTTCGAAAAAAGTTTACGTCAAAACGTAGAGCAAATCAAATGTATACCGACACGTACATAAAAATATGCACGTAAATAATTTGTTTTTTAAGTAAAGAAAGTATAGGGTAAACTCGAAACAAATTATTAGTAAAAAAAAAAACTTAATATATTAAAGACCTTCGTAAAACCGTTCCAAATAGCACCAATACCACACCACTGCCAACGACCACCAACATCAGAAAAGGTCGTAAAAACGTTGAACCACACACGCTCGTTGTGGCGTGTTAATGCGAAGAAATTAGACCGTAACGTAGAAAAGTAGAAAAAACAACTAAATCGATTTACGACCCGCATATTGCTACGAATCTATCAAACAGGAAAAATTGACGCGTTGCGACGGGCCAGTCAAACGGGAAAGCACAGCCAAAAAAACGTTGAACCCCACATGCACGTTGCAGTGTGTTAACTCACAAAATTTAAAACGAAACGTAAAACGAAAAACTTACGAAAAAATGAAAATTATGGGGTTAGGAAGTTGAAAAAAAAAATGTTAGGGTTAAATTGTTAAAGATGAAAAGTTTTGGGTTAAAGGTAAAAAAGTCAAAGGGATTAAAATGTAAAACATAAAAACCTTCAAGCTAAAAATGAAAAATGCCAAAACTTTTTTGAAAAACTCATTATGCATAGATTACAACAATAGAAAGCAACAATTGGTTGCTTATTTATAGGATGGAAATATTTGCATTTTCTTTTAAAAACTGGATAAAGAAGTAAACGCCACCCAACGTGGTTCATGTTGACCTAGATTAAAAATCACTCGTTGACGCCAACCCACTTTCCCATTACACCCATTTTGCCATCATTAGTATTTTGTTTTCGTGAAACAACATTTTTCATTCATCATCTCTTCTTTGTCTAGTGGTTATTGGTTAAGGAGAAGGTGAGAGTCTTTGTTTATTTTTAAGGTCATGGGTTCAAATTCAGGCATAGATGATTTTAATACTAATTTGGTGATACTAACATACTAAATACTAACCCGTTAGCGACATCCTAAACATACACAGTTAAAAAAACATTTTCCATTCAAGTGAGGAAGGGAAATTTTCGGAAAAATAATTTCCATGTATAATTTAATGCAATACCTTTTTTACGTAATATAATGTAGGCTTTCTCTTCTAAAATTTTGTTGGGCTTCATTTAAGCTTTGTCTTTTAAGCTCAAGCTTATTTAAGCTTGGCTCGTTTTGAGATTTTTTTGAGCCGATCTTGAGTAGCTTGTCTCGTTTACACCCCTAATTATCTCCTCTTAGCATGATATTTCATCCACATTATAAATTGAACTAAATTAAAATTAAAAAATATATTAAATAACAAAACTATGGTAATACCTCATAGTGACCCATGATAGAGAGTGACATAACATACTTATAAGATATACGAAACACATAATGCTATAAGAAAATATACACGAAATACATATTATTAGGAGAAAAATATACACGGAATGCATAATTTTTTTTTTTTTTTTGCATAATACAATGAAAGAAACATAGTTGTCTGTATAAAAAAATGATAGAATATAAATGGTATTTTTGTTGGTATAAAACTTGGGTTGTATTGTATGTTATTTACTAAAAACGGATATCATAGCCATCTCATTTATGACCATGGATTAATATTTTTAGGCTAATTGAAAAATAATAATCACATCTTTGTGAAATTGGCCGATAATAATCCCAAGTCAGTTATTGGCCAATAATAATCCGACCTCGTCCAATTTTTTTGTAAAATAGACTGCCGTTAAAATAACTTAACGGAGTTAAGGGTTTTTCCGAATTACAAACCGATGTTTTAGGGCTTTTGATCAGAATGAGGATACGAGTCAATTGATGTAAAACTTACCTTGAAATATTGCCCCCAACCCACGAAAACGGTGCTTCAATTCGGGTGTTTAACTTCCAATTAACAAAATTCAAGCCATTTCGAACACAATTTCGAGGTAAGTTTTACATCAATCGACCCGTATCCTCGTTCTGATCAAAAGCCCTAAAACATCGATTTGTAATTCGGAAAAACACTTAACTCCGTTAAGCTTATTTTAACAGCAGAGTATTTTACAAAAAAAAAATGGATGAGGTCGGATTATTATTGGCTAATAACTGACTTGGGATTATTATCGGCTAATTTCAGAAAAGTGGGATTATTATTTTCCAATTTGCCATATTTTTATAAGTTCTATGACTTCATATTTGTAAAACGACGAATTACGTGTCACTACAACGACGAAACCACAGTGCAAAACCCACATATTTGTGTTTTCAAGCAATTCCAATTTAGATACATTGTTGGGGTGTCACGGTGGTAATACTTACTGAAATAAAAAGAAGTTTTAAAGTTCATCCAATTTAAAAACCATTAATATTAAGTTCCCAAAAACTAATATTCTAAACTTGTAATCTATATCTATAAATAGTAGTAGATAAAAATCGTAATATGGGTATGTGTATACCACACGACTCAGTGTAACTAAGAATTACTACTAAAAAACCAAAATCTTAGTAAAATCGAACGGCTGAAACTACTTGATGACAAACCCCGTCGCGAAAAGCATTCATGACCCGTTTTGCATCTTGACAACAAAAAAATTCTTTGTGGTCTTTCCGTAAATAAAACCAACTTCAAGCCCGAATAGCAACACCCCCCTCTATATAAACCCCCCACAAACGCTTCATTTGGAAACGCTACACAGAAAGAAAGAAAGAAAGAAAGAAAAGGGCTTGTAAGAAAGAAAGCAAAGCGAGAGTGAAGTCTACTTCAATTCTTCCCATTATTCTCCCAAATTCTCGTTAATTTCCGTTACATTTCTTGTTTGATCTTCACGTTTTTACATATAATATTATCCGCAATTTGATGCTTTTCCCTTAAATGAGTCGTTTAGGGTTTAATAATAAATCTGTGGTTTACCATGGAGAAGCTTGTTTGGGTGAATTGGATGTTATTCCTACCGCGGATAAGACTTTCCACTTCCCAAACAACGAGATTCGTATTCATCATTTCTCCCAGCTCAGTGAAAGATGCCCCCCTCTCTCAGTTCTCTTAGCAATCTCATCGCTTCCCGTTCGTTGCAAGCTCGAATCATCTTCACCCGTTAAACAACCGCTTCTCGATCTCCACGCCGCTTGTTTCTACGAACTAAAGGTATAAAAAAACAATTCATTCTTTACTTACTCTTTTCATACAAAATATTGAATATATATATATATATATATATCGGTTATCAGACGGCTGTGGTGGTGATTGGAGATGAAGAGGTGCATTTAGTGGCAATGCCGAGTAAATTAAAGCGGTTTCCGTGTTTCTGGTGTTGTTTGGTTCCGTCTCGGTTGTACAATGCTTGCTTAGGGATGTTGAACATGAGGTGTCTTTCTATCGTGTTTGATCTTGATGAGACGCTTATTGTTGCGAATACGATGAGGTCCTTTGAAGATAGGATTGAGGTTTTGACTGGTTGGATTGGGCAGGAGTCGGATCCTGTTCGTGTTTCTGGGATGACTTCTGAGCTTAAGAGATATGTGGAGGATCGGGCGTTGTTGAAGCAGTATGCTGAGAATGATGTGGTTACGGACAGTGGGCAGACGTATAATGTGAAACTGGAGGATGTTCCTGTGAATGCTGCTGGTAATGAGCGTGTTCAGCGGCCCGTTATAAGATTGCCGGAAAAAAATGTAGTCTTAACCCGTATTAATCCAGAGGTTAGAACACAAACTGCTTCAGTGTATTTGTTTGATGAAATGTTGTGTTTTTAGTGCCGTATATTAGACATGTTCGTTGTTAAAGATATACATACATGTGTGTTCATAACTATTACTAGAGTCTAGAACTATCGAGATATTTCCCATTTAGCAGTTTGTCTGCAAAGCTAAAGTTGGAGAACCTGAAAATTTACATATTGTTTAAGACCAAAGATTGAAACTTGATCTGTGAATAATTCACTCTGTTCTGTAGCATTGGCAAGCCCTAGCAATATGTTTCAGAATCTAATGTGGTTAAAGATGTAATTGCAGTGATTATTATTTGTCTTTTTGTAAATAAAGTGAAGTGATTTTGAGTTGTGACCCAGTTATGGAAGAATTAGCAATCCCTAGCAAAATCTTTTTTAGAAACCTATATGGCTATAGACGAATTTGTAATGATTGAGATTCGTCGGTTTGGCTGAAACAGATTTTATGAGATCTTGCAATATCATTAACTTGATCACATATACATAAGTTGAAATCAGATTTTGTGTCCAACATTATTGATTTCCCACTTAGGACATGTGAGTAATTAAGTCCTTGATTTTTTTTCGTCTTTATATGAATTGCTTAAGGAATATGTGAAAATAGAGTTCTTGTTGCTTTCCCTGCTTTGTAATTATGGTCCTAGCTTGTTGGGCACACCTATGAACGAATAACCGTGGACGACGATATGAATCATTTTAAGCATCTTTTCTTTACACCCTTGTTTTGTAATCAAATCTAGAAAAGTGTCATATACCACTTGATCTCTTTACTTTTAAGACACATTTCTTTCCAGGGTTGCAAATAGTATTAATACCTGTTAAGTAAAATGGTCTCCTAACATTATCTTGGACCAGTTAACTGTGAAAATGAGAGGACATGTTCCATCTATGAGGATTACTATGTTTCTTGCTTGTTCGTGGATTGTGATATTTCTGAAGGTACTAATGGATTTTGAAAGAGGGTAGTAATAGTTAAAGGTTTAGCAACTTGTAATCATGTTATCAAGGTTTAGCAATTTGGTAAATTAGCTATTAATTGTTTGCTTTTCTGTTCTTTCGATATTTTCTTCTTGTTATTGTTATTATCATAAACAGGGAAGTGATATCTGCATGTTTACACAAAAGGAATAGTACTTGTGGGGAATGAGAAACAGACACTAGGGATAAAAAGGTTAGGGCCTGTTGGTTGGACCTTACCTACATAGGGCTTGGCTTGCCTTGTGTTGTGTTGATGTGCTTCCACAAGTACTATTTTCCTCAAAACCACTCAAATGTCACATGTGTTCACAAGCTTTTGTTGATTATAACCATAATTTGTTTGCACATACAGATTCGTGATACCAGTGTGCTTGTGAGATTACGGCCTGCATGGGAAGATTTAAGAAGCTATTTGATTGCAAAAGGACGCAAAAGATTTGAAGTTTTTGTGTGCACTATGGCTGAAAGAGATTATGCCTTGGAGATGTGGAGGTTGTTAGACCCTGGGGCCCACCTAATTGGTCCCAAGCAACTGTTGACTCGTGTTGTATGCGTCAAATCAGGCAAACTTCTTCTTTTACTAAGAAACGTATATTAGGGTAGGAATGGGGATGAAAGTGACAAGTGCTCTTTGCTTTAAGGTGATGGGTTTTTTCTGAAAAGCCATGAAACAAGGGTCTTAGTAAAACCATCTGAAAGCTGGTGCTTTGTAAAACAAATCTCTCTCTCTCTCTCTGCATTCTAGGAATACCTAAAGTCCCAAACCCAAACATTTTAGGATAACCATACATATCTCTATTTGAACCTTCCTAAACCAAATCCATCCCCATTCCAGTACCAATCACTCCCTCAGTACACGTATAATCCTTGCTACTTTTATCTTTCTATTAATTGACCTTTTGCTGGAGGGTGCATAGCTCCATGCTTGTTGTGCAGTTGACTTTTTTTTCCCATTCTTGGTGTTTTGACTCCGTGTCTCATTTGTTTGATCGTGCATTTTGTAACATATATTACTCGCAATGACATCGGAACTACAAAAAACAGTATATTCACTATATTATCTTCAATCCCCTAAATTTCTAGGTTTTATTTTTGCGTAGGTGCACGCAAGTCTTTGCTGAATGTCTTCCAAGATAGGAATTGTCATCCAAGGATGGCCATGGTGATTGATGATAGGTTAAAGGTTTGGGAAGAAAAGGATCAACCTCGAGTTCATGTGGTACCTGCTTTCACTCCTTATTATGCTCCACAAGCAGAGGTATCCTAAAATTACAATCTTCTTCACTTTCTTCATTTGATTTTGCAACTAATATGATTTTATGTTGATAGACGGCAAGCGCTGTTCCAGTTCTTTGTGTAGCAAGGAATGTTGCATGCAACGTTAGAGGTGGTTTCTTCAAGTAAGATGGCTTTATATGAGAACAGTATAATGTTTAAACAATGTATTATTTTATTTATATACACCTCAAGAATACTTTGCTTAATTATGCCGTGCTTTCCAGAGAATTTGATGAGAATCTTATAAGGAGAGTTTCTGAACACTTTCATGAAGATGAAGTTTTGAATCTACCACCTGCACCAGATGTTTGCAACTATCTTATGTCAGAGGTGAGCAAATAAGGAACTTATTGATTAAGGGATTTTTAATTTTCTAAATTAAATTCCTGCTTATTATCTGAAGATTTTTTTTTTTTTTTTTTTAATCAGGATGCTAGTTTTGTACCAAATGGTAATACAAGTGCCCCAATGGCAGATGGAATGAATGGTCCTGAAGTTACTCAAAGACTGAATCAGCAGGTAGGCTCTCCAAAGGTTTACATAATGAATTTATTTGTGGAGCTAATTTCTTCAAAGATAAATTTCAGTTCTTTCTGTTTTCACTCTATTTAGGATGCTAGAAATGTTGACCTAAAATCTGAGAGATCCCAGCCGTTAGTTCCAACTGCAAGTATCTACGGTCCACCATCTTTCAGATCGATGATGCCTTCCGATAGTATGTACTCATAAAACATCTCTTTCCACACACAAAAGTTTTTATTTATGGTGTATATTGTTTTAATATAATCTATTTGATTATATTACAGAACCTAGCTTACTGGGCCCTATCCAAGGACCTGAGATAGCAAGCAGACAGCGAGCTGGTTATCATCCCCTGTCTCATGGTATAGCTAGTTCTTTCTCTGCAGGGATTCAACCACTCATATCAGAACCAAAGAATGATGAGGTATTAAATGTTATCAACTTTACTAAATATCGTGTTTACAGTGCAAACCCATGTCCCACATTGGATGATGTAAGAAATTGATGCCTACATATTGCTAATTGGTTTTAGAGTGGAATCCCATGTGGGCTTATATGGTGGACTCTTTCCTACGGTGGGCTTAAGTATCGGCCCTATCATATATTCATAAAGTTGATGATTTAGCTGATTACTTTACTGAATGTTCATGACACGTGCACCCATTTGGGCAGTGCTAACCTAGTTCAAAGTATTCAAGTTGGGTAACGGGTCAAAACGAGAGAATTTTAAGTACGGGTTGAAATGGTTGGGTCCACCTGCAAACACATTTTTAATCCATTTTTGAAGTAGATAGTTAATGTGTTTACTCATCTGGTTTTGACATTATATATTCAGGTATTCCATGGATATGGATTGCAAAAGAAGAATTTGCAACAAGCAGGTCAGCCATCAGGTATTTAAAAGAGGACCATATATTTTGTCCAACACCAAGGCTAATTTATAAGTATATTATGAGGATTATTATAAATTATATATTGGAGAAATGTTTTCGATTGTATGCTAGGCTGATGTTGGAGAAGTTATATAACTTTTTTTTTTATTCTGCTCAGTTTCCTACATGTTAATACTAGTTTTAAAGATCCATAGTCTTGTAATACTAATACTGATTAGGGTCTTTCTTTTTCAATTTTGTGAAAGATGTAGGTGTACCACATAATCCACCATTTTTAAATAACAAAAGGGGGCCAACTGATAGTGGAAATTCGAACCTGCTACAACCATCTTTATCGGTAGGAGTACTGCAGGAAATAGGACAAAGATGTGGTTCTAAGGTATGCTTTTTATTTATTTATAGGTTGAATATAGATCCAGTTAAAAACACACTTTTATTTCTGGTTATTCATTACATCTTTATGTTTTTTATTTATTTATTTATTTATTTATTTATTTATTTATAGGTTGAATATAGATCCATCTTGAGCTCTAGCAGGGATTGGCCGTTCTCTTATGAGGTGAGCAGGGTACACTGTTATTTTTAGTTTGTAGCCTAACTTGTATATATGATAATCTTGCATAATGATGCTTAAAGTAAAGGGATAATGTACGCATACGCCTTCCCAAATATTCATAAGATTTCACTAAAACAAATTTTAGAGATCACCCAAGTGTCAATCTGGTTTTGTTTATGCTGATTCCGCCAACAAACTTGTTGGAAAATTGCAAGATGACATAATCGAAACAGAATTGATACTTGGGTGGCCTATTTATATTCCCACAAAAATACAGATGATTTTTAGCAGTTACTAATGGATGAATGATGCAGGTGTTATTCACTGGTGAGAAAGTAGGCGTTGGGATGGGTAAGACCCGGAAAGATGCACAACAACAGGCTGCTGAAAATGCCCTTCGCAGCCTAGCTGGTAACTATTTCAAATTATCAAATTTGTTTTCTTAGAAATTAAACTGTTACCTGATTGTTGTTATATTATTGCAGACAAATATGTAGCACACGTGATCTCCCAATCAGAAACAGTGAAGAAAGATCCTGATAATGAAGTGGAAAATGGATTTTTATGGGAATCTGATGCAGATGAATCACCTGTGAAAGATGCATCGGAGGTGAGAGATGAATGTTGATGATGCTTGTTATATATACCTTTTTAACTTTAAGAATGTAGGTTGTGCTTGGATAAAGGGTATTTTGGCCAGACCTCCAGATAGCACTGTTTGGGTTGCATCCTTGATCCTCTTAATGAAGGTAATAATTGGTGGTCAGTCCATTCGTTCTACTGGAGGTGGCTTGGGTTGGGTCAAAATGCGTTATCTTTTTTATATGTCGAAATGGGTCGGGTCCACACGAAACACTTCCTGTCCTAGTTTTTCTCGTTTGTTAATTAGATTTATGTTAGTTCAACGAGAATCTACTTTTAAGAAAAAGGTAGATGAGTTTTTGTATCGTATTTACACTTTGGGTGCTTTGTGACCCGTATCCTTTCTTGCTAGTATTTTTAGTTTTGCCTGGTTGGCTTCAATATACCATAACCCAAATCAACCCACCCATTCATCATTAAATGGGTGGAAAAATGTTTATGCCCGTTATCCAAGTGTTCCAGTGCAACTAAAACTTGAGCAAATAAAATCGTATATGAGCGTATCAAGTTAACTGAATTGAATCATGTTTGTATGTAACATAATGGCTTTGTAGGTTGCTGAAATGAGGCGTTCCTCCAATTCAACGGGACAGCTTGTTCAGAAGTCGAATCACTAAGGTAAAGAATGTGATTTAAGGAATTGAAAGTAACTGTTAGCACTTAATTGCTTTAAGTTATGTTTGCTTAAGAGTAGAAACAGGCCGAGTTCACCAAAAAGGCTTTTTGTTCAGTCTTCAGTTTTTTCTCTTTGCATAATTAGTGCCAAAATATGATAAAAGATTATTATATTGTTTCGATACTAATATGATTTCTTAAATAAAATGATTTAGGAGGCTTATGTATAAAAACATACGATTTGGACAACTTTCAACCTCTCATTAGAGATAAAACATAAGCATAAGGGATGCACTCATTTAGTCTTTAAAAAGTGACATTATATAGTCTGCATTATGCGTTTCTGTTACTTATTCAACTTGAAGTTATAACATTATATAGGCATGGCATGCATATATATAGGATTCAACTCACTCAGGGAAAACAAGATGATTGGTTATTCTTGATCCTCTCTCTAAGTGCAACCACTGTGACTTGTTTTTTTATTAGGTTACCGAGATCGGTTGAAGTTTCTCCAGATTCAAAGAGAGTGATAACATGCAGAATGGGGTGGTGATACGAGTTAACCTCAACAACTTAACTAGTGGATGTTGTTGATACAAAGAAAGTGGAAATCACGAGGTTTAGGGTTTGTAAGTATTATTGCCTTGATAAGGTACCTCCTTTTGGGGTTTTAACCTTGTAAATTACTTGTTGTTGTTTAAGAACAGGGAAAAGGAATATTAGTTCCTTCTTGAGTAAAACAAGTGCCGCCATTTGGAGACAATTTTTGACTGGCGGCTAGTATAGTAGATATGCATGCTTACGTCAGTCACTATTGATCTTATTTTATAAGCTCAAGGTGTATGAAAAGAGGTAGCAGCCTGAAAACCCAAGTGAAACTGTGAGGATAAGGATGTTTACACTCATTATTGCTTGTCACAATTTAATGACCCAAAATTCAATTTGTAAAACAGTTACAATTTTACATGACTACATACAATTTAATTTTGAGACCTTTTTTCATGTATTGTTAGCATAAAAACCCTTTATTTATCTGGACTTGGGTGCTTACAAGTATAGACATATAAAAATGGTGAGTGTTTTCAAGTTTCTTCAATAATTGAGCATCATAGCAAAAGAAAGGCACTGTGATTGAAATGTTGTGTATCCTGATTACGCTGAATGCAGTTTCAGGCGCAAAAGGTTCAAATCCCTTCCCTGCTGCAAATGATGACATTACTTGAGAAGGTAATGTGATGTTGCATGGATAATTAAAGGAGGAGGAGCAAGTAAACACTGTTGGATCAGTTCTGTTTAAATGTAATGGAAAACATGAATAATAATACCTGATACAGCATGCAGGCCAGCAGAGAATCCAGTCAGAGACGCAGCCACGGGGTTTGACATAGTTGTCAGCTTGATCTGGTTCCCCTTTAGGATGTATCTTCTTGATGGTAGTACCGAGTTCTTTAGGGTTGAAGAACTCGTAGTAATGGAGAGAGAGGGGGCGATATTGTGTATGATGTTAAAAATGTCTAACCCTAATCCCTCTCTAGTAATCTCCTTATATACACCCAAGGGGAAACCCAATTAGTTAATTAGGGTAATCTGGCCCATCAACAATTACCAACTAATTTATTATAGGTTTTAATATATTTTGATCCATATTATATAAATGATAATGATGGCTACTAGATTAAATATATAAATAAAATATTTAATCTTACATTCTCCCACTTAGCCGAATAATCATTTATCATGAGTATTAGATTAGTCTGATCAGAAGTTAATACTCATTTTAGCCTTAAACAAGTACTATAGCAGAGAAATACAGCCGTTGAATCATTATGCGACTCAGGACCCCCATTAGTCATACTATAACCTTAATTTAAAACCTAACAGTTATGATCAAAATAAGTAAGCCCTTTAACGTTTGATTTGTATTTATAGTTGTCTATATGTCATTACACCGGCAGAACATATGTAAGAGACATACAAAATCAAACTGATGAGGAAAATTAATTAATAGTTAGTCATTCATAATACAATATGCAGTTGTACATAGTCATCAATATACCCGTGATTATTATAAGCGCTTACATAATAGTTATGGGTGATAGACTTTTAGTTATAGGATCCTTAAGCATATCATGAATGCATTCGATACAAAGATTTAGTTTCCTCAATTCGTTCATAAACGAATAATTAATTGTGTATCGAAATTTAATGCAGCACCTCTCGAACTGTTACTGTTCAAGGAGACATGGTAGCTGACTTTATCACAATAAGTCTTCAATATATTAATCACATGGAGTTAATAAACTTATGAGTCCACTGATAAATTTTCAACAACATTTAGTGACTATATTATGTCGTTATAACTTAGGTTGTTATTATCAGTTTATTATGACTCCTCCATAAGATAGGTTTTGTCTGCTGACATAAAGATATACCCGAAATTACATTTTGTCATCTTTGAATATTACAAAGTTAGAGTAATAAACCGGTTTTAATTCTCACCTCTTCTTTAAATTGTAGTCTCTCGTTTCCTTTTATAGATATTGTAATACTCTATTAAATGCTTCACATTAATCTAGACATATCTAGTGTGTTGCAATGTGAGTAATACTTAAACGAGTATAGACTTAAACTTATATAAGGCTTCTAATTAATGAAGCGTAAGGAAATAATCTCATTTATCCTATTATCCTCTAAAGGAGAGCAGTATTGTTTGTTACATATGCAAGGACCAATTTAATGTTAAACTTATGGAACGGAAGTAATGTCCCATTTGGTCTATCTCAACATGTTATAATATCTATTATGTAAGAGATATCTCTGAGATCTAGTATATCAAAGTTTGTGTTAACAATGCTTTGATTTATGTAACATCTACTTGTCAAAAGAATATCATCTATATAGACAAGTTTATCTTAGTTGCTCCCACTCATCTTGAGGTAGGTACATTATTCCACTTAGTTGTTGATGAAAATAATTTCGTTAAGATTTCATCACATTATGATGTTTGCATTAACCCATACATGGATTTTATTGGCTTATAGACAAACTGTTCTTTAACTTTAAGTTTAGAACTTTCAGGTTGTTTTATGAACATGTAAATATGTCAGCCAGTTGTAAGGGAAAACTGTTTTGATGTTCATCTAATGTAGCTCAAAACTATTATAAGCTACTAGAACAGTGATGATCCTCAAAGAAATCTTTGATAATTTATTTCTTTCTAAGTATAACCTTTGACAATCAATCATGCTTCTTAGTGTCTTAACGTTTACATATTAGGATTTGGCTTAGTTATGAACACTCTTAGGTAATTCAATCAAATCCCAAACGTTATATGAACACATAAAATCAGTTTTACTAGAAAACTGTTTTATTCCATTCAGAAGATTGATTGACACTAATGGCTTAATTAGAAGAGACAGGATCAGTAAACTTTTCCAAAATCCATTTCAACTTCAATTAGGGAGGTTATATAATCATCAAAGTTAGTAGGGTTTTAAACCTAGATGACCTCCTGAGTTGATTATTGGGTTTGTTAGAAGTTTCAGTTTTATGGATTAGCTCTTGATTAGGTTTCTATCATTTTCAGAATTCTAAGTTTGTAAGAGTTGGTGCAGTATGGTGTACAAGAGGTGTAGTCGGAGTTAAATTTGGAGTGAAATTTTAATGACACTCTTCCCCCCGCCTCTTGTATTCCTTGCAAGTCATGTTAAGGACTTTGACTGCTCGTACTGACCTTAGAAATCTTTTAGGAACTCAGCATACTTAGGGTCAATATTTAACGACCAAACAAATTCTAATAGAGAAAACATATTAATGAACATATTAATGACGTTAGTCGTTGTAATTTCTCTTGTTGAGGATTTTGTTAGTTTAGGTGAGAAATCTAAGTGTGCCCACAATTAAACAACAATGAAACTTTTGTAAGAGTAGCATTAGATTTTATAGAGACAAGTTATGATAGAACAGTGTCAAGATGGAGCAGTGTCTTGTACAAGAGGTGTAAATTGAAGTAATATAAAGTTTTCACTCCCCACCTCTTGCAACTATTGCAAGTTATTATTAAGACACTTAATGCTCCCACTGATCTTTAATATCTCTAGAATGCTACAAGAGAAGTTTCAATGAGTTACGTGACGTGGGAACCTATCACATATACGTTAGACTTTATTTGATTCCTTTAATGTCCAGATATCATGAGAAACTTTAGGGACATATTTAATAGAAATCTTATTAAGTACATATATGAATAGATTTCTTTTTTAAAAAACTGTGGGCCATATACGACAAATTTAGATACAAGAAGATAGTCTTTAAACGATAAATGAATTATGTCTAAATGTTCCATTTGGAATAAGTTCCACGAATGTCAATGAATGACTTATGATGGACCCATACTTATTCCTTGAGCCAAAGTGATATTTAGGGCTTTAACGTCATGATTTAAAGTCACTTAGAATGAGATTAGATGAAAATCATCCTCATTAACCATGTCATGATTTCTCATAAATTTTGGTTATAATGGATGAAATTTGTAAGTCTCATTTTCTTTTTGTCAAATTCTCATTTACATGATGACAAAAGTTGTGAAAGTGTAAGGTATCATCTAGTTTTATCTTAGTAATGTTTCAATCCAGATATTAAAACAAATGATATGAGAGTTTAAGTAAGTGTGACTTTATGTTAACCATGCAAACCTCACAGCCTTCATAACATAGCTTAATTATGATACTATATTCTGATTAATCTTTAGAATATGTAAGGTATCGAAAGGTTTTGTTAGAAGACTGCTTATTATGGTTTTTATAGCGTTAACATTTAATTTTGTCACTAACTCTCATGTTAATTATTTGTTGAGTTCTGGTAAGGAAACGTTTAGAACTAGAGTCAACTTATCATGTGTTAATAGGAATATTAAAAATTAGTAGACTTAAATATCTTTAATAAGTGACTATCTAATTAATTCATCCAACTGTTCTTTAGAATAATGGATGGTCTCGTTGCTTATGTTTAGTCTAATGACATAATTATGCAGTGAGATTTTCCTTTGAAGAAACTTAGAGTTGGGATTTTGTACTTGTATTTTGTCAATGGACCTTAGAACAATCCTCCTTTAAAGTTTAAGTGGTTGTAGGGTGAGTAACAATTTATTTTCCAGCTTCAAACATTTATTTCTCTGTACATATGTTGCTTATCAACACACTCATTATACTTTGGTATTGTTGAGTGCTATAGTTGATTTATAAGGCATCAAATTGTACAAGTGAAAATCTTAATATGTAATGTACTGGAAAATGTACTTATTTCCATGCGTAAGCCCTTAACTTTATGGGTCATGGTATTGTACATTATTATGTATTCACACATACCACTTAACCTTATAATTTAGAATTTTAAATGAAGGCATGCATCTTAGGAGTTCTTGTAATTATTCCACAAATAATAGATTAGTCTTAGGAAAGACTTAATCTGGGATAACTTTAGTGATAGCATTATGTTAGAGAGTTCTCGATTATCATAAGAGACATCATGTTCGATTTATCCTAATCATCATGCTCTAATTTTCTTCTTTATAATCTTTATCAGAAGAGAGCAATAGGATTATCGTGTCTTAAGAAATAATCAAGGATTTAATTTAAGAGCTAATTCCAATAGAAACTTTAAATAAAGCAAACATTTTGGGTTTAGGAATTAGAGTGGATGAGATATATGTAGAAGTAAATTATAGTGAGTAAACTCATGGGTACTTAAAATAAGGCAGACGAAATGATCATAAAATTAAGTAAGGATCATTATGTGAAGTGATTGTGATACGTCTATTACTAACATCAAAATAATAGACTTAGTAAAGTCCTACTTAAACAAAGACAAATCAGCTTTGGCCAGAAGTGTAATCATTTAAGTATGTGTGCAAAGTAATCGTGACAAATCAGCTTTGGCCAGAAATGAGACAATCACTTTAGTTATGCACTTGTCAAGCATGCTAAACATAAATGAATTAAATCAGCTTTGGCCAGAATTAAGACATTTCAGGTTTGTAATGCATACTCAACATAGCTTTTATTAGACTTGAACAATAAATAGATGTATTAAATCAGCTTTGGCCAGAATTAATACATCAGAAGCTCATTCAAGTAAAGCTATTTTGATTTTGCCAAAAATTATCTGATTCTGATAAATTAGTTAAGTGTTAACAAAACCAAGTATTTAATAGCAAACCAAGTATTTTTAGTTCACATTAAACAGCTAAAGTAATGAGGTTTCGAGTCTTGTGCGATCAGTAAAGCCCAAGTGTTGTGCGATCAGTAAAGCCCAAGTGTTGTGCGATTAGTGAGGCCCAAGACTTGTGCGATCAATAATGACTTGTGCGATCAGTGAGGCCCAAATAATTTGTGCGATCAGTAAGGCCCAAAACTTGTGGATCAGTAATGCCTTGTGCGATTAGTAAGGTCTTGTGCGATCCACAAGTCTTGTGCGATCCACTAGTATTGTGCGATTAATAAGTTGTACAAATTTTGTGCGACTGTCTTGTGCGATTAGATCATCTCTTATGTAATCTGATCTTGTGCGATTATCTTTTGCGATCAGATTATCACTTATGTGATCCAATCTTGTGCGACATGTTTAAGGCTGTTGGTTGTGATAACTTAACTAAAATTCGAAAATTATGAATTTTGATAGAGTTTCCTATTATAACATTGATCTAATTTTATCATAAAATTTCGAAAATCATAATTGTTTATCTCATTAACAGATTTCGAAAACAACTTATTAGATAAAATAAGATCAAATTAGGAAAAACATTACATAATTCAAAACACATTCCAAAACATAAGGGAAATTTCGAATTTTAACTAAGAACATTATGAACCCTAAAAAAATAAAAAACATAATTCTGGGTTCCGAAATCTTAATTTTAAGAATTTTGTTAACAGATTTCGAATATTAGGTTTGTCCATTATGATTTCGAGTCAAAACCTTAATTCATTAACTTCCGAAAACAGTAATTTCGGCAACAAAAACTCGAAAACATTCGTGACTTTTCAAGGCTTTAACAATTTTGTTTTCCAGATTTTTGATCCCAGAATAACGGATACAAAACAGAACTGGTTTATCAACATATGCTCTGATACCACATGTTGGATCAGTTCTGTTTAAATGTAATGGAAAACATGAATAATAATACCTGATACAGCATGCAGGCCAGCAGAGAATCCAGTCAGAGACGCAGCCACGGGGTTTGACATAGTTGTCAGCTTGATCTGGTTCCCCTTTAGGATGTATCTTCTTGATGGTAGTACCGAGTTCTTTAGGGTTGAAGAACTCGTAGTAATGGAGAGAGAGGGGGCGATATTGTGTATGATGTTAAAAATGTCTAACCCTAATCCCTCTCTAGTAATCTCCTTATATACACCCAAGGGGAAACCCAATTAGTTAATTAGGGTAATCTGGCCCATCAACAATTACCAACTAATTTATTATAGGTTTTAATATATTTTGATCCATATTATATAAATGATAATGATGGCTACTAGATTAAATATATAAATAAAATATTTAATCTTACAAACACTGTATATATGCATAGGAAGTTTGGTAAGCTATCATGAGTTACTGCTGATAATAACCAAAGAAACTAGTTTAATACCCGTCCGGTGGACGGGTTACGCTCACAACGTAACAAACAAAAATAACGTATATTGATGGTGTTTCGGTTTGCTTCTCCTTTTCTTCTTTTCCATCTCCTATTTGAAAAAGTTACAACCATCTAACTTTTCCTTTTCTTCTTTTTAAACCACTAAAACTCATTCTCAAAACACATTATCCAAACACAATGCATCATAATATTTTTGAATTACAACCGACGATCATGCAAAGCCTTTCCAGCCTTCATAAAAAAGTACCCAATCTCAACTGGCATTATCAATGAAAAGAGCAGCAATAGTAGGTATAGTAGGTAAAGGTCGTGTTAAACTTTATAAAGCCCCATGAGGCTAAGTTTCAAAAGCCCAGGGCTTGATCATGCAAAAACAAAATCCATGGACTTATGTCCAAAATCTAAGCAAGTCTATATAGGTTACATTTTCCTTTCTGGTATCTTCTGCATGAGTAGTTTCCATGGTAAAAAGGGCAAATATCTGAAGCTGGGGGTTTGCATAATGTCTCCTAACTTTCCCGTAGCTGTCAAAGTATCTAAAAATGAGCAAAAATATACAAGGTAAACAAATATTTCCCAAACGTACATAAGAGTCTGCTATAATAAAAATAGGGGAAAGGATACTAACCCTCCTCGTCCTTCGGTACCAAAATTTTCACTAAAAAGCCAAATTAGGATACATATAAAGACAGGCAGACAACATTTTCCTACACCCGATACAATCAGCCAGGATGGGTAACATGTGAAAACGGTTCAGGTTGAAATAGATCAATTTTAGCATAGGTCAAAACCGACAGAGTTGACCCATCTTTGTGTAGTTTCTGTATCCATCTAAACAAAGCCCCAACCGCCACCATGTTATATGTCTCCACAGGCCTTGGCGAACAAACAATTCAAAATTTCTTGCCCTTATTCACTTTCAAGTGGCTTCTCTTATCCCTCCGGCCTGCTAAATCAGAACTTAGATGTTAAGATACATGACTTTTTGGACCTACATAAACTCCATGAACATTAAATGTCCTACTATCTTCAAGGCGCAATTAGTAAATAAGATTAAACAAAATATACAAATTAATACACAAGTACTAAATATCAATGTAATAAAAAAATACAATTAAATAGGTTAGGTAATGAAAGACGAAACATAAAAGGCACATCATCAAGAGTTGAGTTAGTTAGTTACCTGTGGACATGAAATACAAAAAAACAAATGGTCCTTGGAGAACAACAAAGCGTGGAAGCCACTTATCGATTTCTGAATCATCAACAGGCGGTGGTTCTCCAGGTATTGTGGCCCATCTCTATGTAAACAAATTAAATCAAATTATCATTTTTTTAACAGAAAGAACATGTTAAGATAAGTGCAATCAACAACATTTGATGTTCAAATAGATGCTTTCTACAAAGATTAGAAAAAGACCACATAAGGAATATGCTGCTAAGCAAAAAAAAATGAACCACCTAGTGTCAAAAGATACTTACCAATTGAGCTAAATTGTTGAATATAGAGAGAAAAATCCGGTAAACTTCAAGCACTTGGTTTGACGTCACCACCTCTGCTTTGAAGGAAACAATATAAGCCAACAAAATCAAGATTAAGAATAAAAAATAAATTTGATTTCAAAGATCAGTAATATAATGTTCAAAAAAAAAAAAAAAAAACTGGCATACCTTTCTGTATCAGAAACTCTATATAAAGATGATTGTTATGCCAAAAATTCAGGCATAAATCAAGCACGAATACCAATGAGTTAGGTCAAGAGAAAATCTTGAGAAAAACTCAAACGAAATCAACTTAGTTCCAAGCAATTCTAATGTCTAAGCATCAAACCACTAAATTAACATAAGAAAGAGCAGACTAAACATGAACATCATTCAAACCTAAGCGTGCAGCCTTTCCCGGATCCAAAAGCCTTCCTTCCTAGGTTCCTATCGCCGCTCACCCTGTTCAGCTTTGCCCCTTTTCACACCTGAAGAAGAAGCAACAGTTACACGAGAACGACTAATATCAAGGCAGACCTTCTTAATCTAGATCTTCCACTTGTAGGGCCTGTTGAAAAAAAAATCTAAACGCTAAGTTTTAGCATATTGAAAGGTGAAATGATAGAAGGTTTTGACCACACAAACAGCAAAAATTCATCATCTCAAATCATCAACCTGATTGCAAATTGGACATCCAAAAACACATATGTTAAAAGGTATCGCAACCCATCCGCATCTTTTACGATGAAAAACAAAACAAAAAAAGTAAATTTATATACAAAGCAAGTACCTCAAGCAATTTCAAATGACAGGAACATCAAAATCGAGATTCGTATATATACCCAAATTGCAAACCTGCTTCAAGAAAAAGAAAAAAAGATAATCAAATAACAATAACAATACAAAATGTAAAGATACCATATTATCTTTTTGTCTCTGATGCCATAAATCCCACCAATACAGTACAGTTTGGCTTAAAATCCAAGAGACAAGTCGTGTTCTTTAGACACGTGTTACAACAACGTTCTGCAAGATCGCACCATTCATTAGCCCAGTACCAAATAAAACTTTAAAATGCCAATGACGTATCAAACTTTAAATTTAAAAAACCAATAACACATATTGAAAAAATATACCTGGACCAGCATAAACTTAGCATATCTGCTCGAAGATCAACACCAATAACAACTTCATAAGATTGCAGCCACAACTGGTTAAAAACATTATCAGTTAAGCAAACGACAAGGAAATCAAACGATTTCAGAGCTTCGCCGTATGAAAGCGAGCAGAGAGC
The DNA here is from genome assembly GCF_002127325.2 of Helianthus annuus. Lineage (NCBI taxonomy): Eukaryota > Viridiplantae > Streptophyta > Magnoliopsida > Asterales > Asteraceae > Helianthus > Helianthus annuus. The sequence goes on from NC_035447.2 coordinate 368,260, forward strand.
AACGGTAATGTGTGGTAAGAAAGAAAGGAATTAGGGTTCCATACAGGAAGAGATAAACCGATTTACATGACCACTGTAATTCGTACTTATCATTGGCGTTGAATTTGGTATTCAATTTTCGTCTTAAGAGAGAGCAGCGGTGATGTGTTTGCTCTTCTGCGTTAGGGAAGATGAACTTGAAGTCTTGAACAATAGCCAGAACAATGGATCACGGAGGTGCGTGTCGATGGGTGTGATATAAGTAGAGCGTAAAAGCAGTTTTTGCAGATTAGTGGGTGGTTTTTGAAAGGATCTACCCATGATTTTAGGAGATAAAGTAGGTAACCTCTATAAACTGCCTATTTTTAGGAGAGAGGGTACATAACCTCCTTGAACTGCCAAAAAAACAGTTTTTTTTTTTTGAGTTTGGATGGTCAGGATCAAAAGTTGATTAGTTTATACGGCTGAGATTGTTTTAAAAGTTGGTTAGACTTAATGGGTTCCATATATATATATAATGCGAATTGTTTTAATCTAACATACTCTTTCACCAAAGGTTGTGTCATTTCAACAAAACGTTCTAATAGCTATGAAACACAAGTCTTTGGTGTATAACCACCGTTGTTTCTTTTGGAACTATCCGATTGGGATTCAAAATACATAAATTTAAAAGTAATTCAATCAAATTAATTTCAAAATATCAAATTGCTAAATTTCTCGACCATGTACCCACATAGGTCTGCTACTCAATTTATAAATATATCAACACTATAATTTACATTTACATCATATAAATAATTAACATGTTGGTGTATGGAGGTGTTGTACCCTATGTTTAGGGGGCTTTTCAAAAAAAAGTTGATATTACAATTTTAATCCACAACTATTTTGAATTTTTACTTTTAGCCCAAAAGTTTTCGTCTTTTCAATTTAACCTCACAACATTTTACTTTCAACTTTGGTGCCCTACACTTTTCATATGTGGCAAATTTTTCGTTTTACGTGTTGTTCTAGATTTTGCGAGTTAACATGGTGCAACGTGCGTGTGTGGTTCAACGTTTTTACGTTTCGTTTTACGTTTCTTTCTAGATTTTGCGAGTTAACATGGCGCAACATGCGTGCGTGGTTCAACGTTTTTACGTTTCGTTTTACACTTCGTTCTAAACTTTGCGAGTTAACATGTCACAACGTGCGTGTGTGATTCAACATTTTTACGTCGTCTATTTTTTCCCACTTGACAGGTTCACCACAACATGCAGGTCCTAAATGGACTTAGTTATTATTTTATATATTTTACGTTTTGGTCGAATTTCTTCGCAATAACACACTCCAACTTTAATGTTGGTGGTTGGTGGTGATGGTATGACATTTGTGCTATTTGTCACGGTTTTACGCCTCCACCGCAACGCGGTGGCCTTAATACTAGTTATGTTCAAAATACAATTGTTTAAATTAATGTTATGTTGTAGTCTTATTTTTTCGTTTTAGTAAAAAAATAATCATTATACTCGTTAAGACCATGGGTTATGGTGGGGCGGGGGTTTGGGGCATGGGTTGACACGTAGACTCCGAGGGGCACCACTGGTCACTTGCATGTTGGGTCGGTATGGCGGGGTGTGGTTAGCCCGCGTGGGTTGGCCACGTGTCCATTATTATAAAAAAATTGAAAAAAAAGCCTAAAATTATTATAAAAATACACATAAAATTAAAAATAAAAGCCTAAAATTATTATTAAAATTTCCTAAAAATTACAAAATCCTACAAAAAAAAGGATTACAAATCTAAAAAAAAACATAATTAGATATATAAAAAACCCCCTAATTAAGCGTTAGGTAGATTTTGAACAGGGCGAACTTGTCAAACGGCTTCCGCTCCTTGCCCCGGAACTCGATGTTGGCCACCGCCATCCGGTCTTCGTGACTTATATCACCGTCCGGGACGCTGTCGTAGTAGGCTTTAAAACGTTCGAGCTTCGATCGTAGTTTGCGTCACTTGTGTTGGCACGCGTTTAGATTGTGCCGGTCGTTCCCCACGTTGTGCCGGTAACTAGTGAAAGCTTCCGGCTAGTAACGAGTCTCACCGGGTTGGCGGCCCTTCATCGCGTCCACGACGCTCGTTACAAGTGCTATCTCTTCCTCGTGCGTCCATGAAGCCATTTTTCAAGTGTGGGTAGCGGGTTCAGGTAGGTGGAGTGAAGGGTTGGGGTAGCGATGTGGACAGGCGGTGGGGGGTTTTATAGTAGTTGGGGCAACGGTTTGGCTTGGCCAGACGGTTGTTTTTTAAAATTTAAATCCTACACCTATAGCCTAGCCAACCCAGCCAATGAGAGCCGGCCACGGAAGACCGCTAGGCACGCCCAATGCCCGGGTTGAAACCCCCGCCCAAAGGGCCACGCCAAAACCCAAGCCCATCCGGGGTGGTGACTTGGGCGTTTGTACCCAACCTACACTCCAACCCCGCCCCATACCCGATAGTGTAAGAACACTAAAAGTCTAAAACATGTATATCTGTGATTTTATATATCATACTTCTAGGTTTTTTTCTAAATTACCAATGACATTTACATGTTTTAGTTTTTAGCAATAACATCTATTAAATTAATAACTTATCTATCACAATGAAAGAAACTACATAAGTTATAACCATTTCGAAAACCGAACACGAATTATCACCACCAATCAAACAGAAAATTGTGTCGTCATTTATGTTACAACCTAATGCATAAGACATGATTAAACATTTAAACCTATTGGTTTTGAGCCAATCACGTAAAATCCACCAATGCTTGCATTCTTCTTCTTCATGCTAAAATTTGGGATCAAACCAACTAATGACCGTAGGGGTACGATGCCCATGATCCAGTGGTTTAGTAGTATAGTGTTTGTTCCTCGTAAAAGCATTGTAGGTTCAAATACTTGCAAATTTAAGGTTATGTGATATTTAGTTGTAAAAAAAATACTATTAAAAAAAGATGAAACTAGGTGTCCGATTTTACAAAAATTCAGTTGGATTCTTTTAAACAACTGTTAGTTTCTTTTAATATCCTATAGGTTTGAATTTGAGTACCCATTTTAAGTATACACTAAATATTCATCAAACTACAATAAATATAGTCATTCTAAAACTAGAATTCTTCACATTAAAATTGGAATATATTTAAGAACAGTCAGGTTTAGTCGTTCACTACACGGAATCAGTTTGCTAAAATAATATTTGTACGTTTATTTTGGGTTATTAGCACACATAGTAAGCAATAAACGTCGACTAGTTTAGTTCAAATTGATATTTATCAACATCAAACATTCATTCCAACTTAATAATTTAGTTCCGGATTCCAGAATATCTGTGTAGGTAGGTAGTGGGCCCAATTTGCACGTCTATTTGGACGAATAGAAGAATTATTCTATAATTTCCGTCATATTTACGGCAAACTCTGACTTTCAAAGTCAATTTTTGTTGTTTCATAAAACATACTTTTATTATCCTCCTCCTCTTCTTCTTCTTCTTCTTCTTTCCCTCCAAAATAAAAAAAAAACTTCAGCACTTGGATTAACTACTCCGATCAATGAAGACAACCGTTCTTCCCTCCGAACAACAACGTCGCAGCCTCAACCGCCATACCAAATTCCGCATATTCACCACTATCTCTTTGCTAGCCATCATCTTCACCTACATGTTCAACACTAACACTTTCATTTCATTCAACTTCAACCCAGCTATTTTCACCAATCACAAACTCATCATAAATTATAATCAACTCATCATTCAAGAATCACACAACTCACCTCTTAATCTCAAATTCGATATTTTGAATTCCAATCCCAAATTCGAAACCAGAGCAAACGAATTCCTTAAAGATTGTAAACTTAGATTCTTCATGACATGGATTTCGTCCCCTTCCATACTTTTTGGAGAACGAGAGCTTCTTGTTGTAGAAGCTCTCTTCAAATCGAATCCAGATAGCTGCTTGATCATAATATCAAACAACATGGATTCTGATCACGGGTTTCAACTTCTAAAACCCGTGATCAACTTGGGGTTTCGGGTTCAAGCTATTGAACCCGACTTTCACTTCCTGTTCAAAAACACCCCAGCCGAATCATGGTTCGGCTGTATCCAGAACAGGAAGTGTGACCCTGGGGAAATCCCCTTGGCACAAAACTTATCGAATTTAATCCGGCTCGTCGCTCTTTACAAATTCGGAGGGGTGTATCTGGACACTGACTTCATCCCGTTAAACAATTTCAGCGGTTTACGCAACTCAATCGGAGCTCAAAGTGCGAACCGGTTCGGAAACTGGACAAGATTAAACAACGCGGTTTTGGTATTCGACAAAAACCATCCTTTGTTATACAAATTCATTGAAGAATTTGCGTTGACTTTTAATGGAAACCGGTGGGGTTTCAATGGACCTTATCTTGTATCAAGAGTTGTGAAAAGAAATATGGAGTATAACTTAAGTGTTTTACCGCCGGCAGCTTTTTATCCGGTGGGTTGGGGTCGGATTGGCGGGTTGTTCCGGCGGCCAGTGGACCGGGGTCACCGGAGATGGGTGGAAGCTAAGGTGGTACAGCTGAAAGAGTCTAGTTATGGAGTTCATTTGTGGAATAAACAAAGTAGAAAATTAAGAATCGAAGAAGAAAGCATTCTTGCAAGATTGATTTCTCATCATTGTGTGGTTTGCAAAACTTTCAACAAAAGTCAACGACTTCGATAGCCCAATCCTTGACGGGTCAGTCAGACTCCCATCCCATGCATGCTAAAAACATCATCCGTAAGTAAAAGAAATCGTAATATATAACTCCCGCAACATGAAATTCTGGATGAAATTTTAAACCGTACAAAGTTGATGTTTTATCTAGTATATTTATGGAAGTCTCGTTAAAAAAACCATGTAAAAAAAAAGGTTTGAAAAAAACCATATATAACTCCCTTGTTTATTTATTTTTTGTATTTTTTTTAATCAAACTAGGATTGTTGTAGGTGAGTTATTTGAAAAAAAAAAGGTTTGTGTAAAAAAAGTGTAAATATTTATTCTTGTAGAAGTGGTATGTATCCTTTTAGAAACTTTTATTTGGCTATGATTCTACATACTTTGTTCGAAAAACATGAATATACCACAATCGTTTTCAAACCATTAACCGATATATTGACAGTCTTTGATCGGACCGCTCTAAGGTATATTCTTGATTAAACAAATAATAAGTGAAAATGAAGAACATATCTTAGAAAGCCGAACGAATCAACAAAATAAAAATTTATGTTCACTAGAACATGACGCAACATTTATATTCACTAGAGCATGACGTAACATTTATATTTACTAGAACATGAGGCACATCCAAAGTATTTTAGCTTTCTTTTGTTTCAACTTTCATTTGTCTTTCACTATTCCAAGCAATAGACATATATTTAGCATCTTGATGTGTATCTACAATGTCACACCCTCAATTTTCACCTGCGGAGTTTTACCGCAAAGCATGTAATTGACGACGATCTAGCCACTAATCATATTGAACCAAACATTTAAAACTATAAAAGCCTCACTAATAACATGATTAGCGATACAGTTTTTGATTGTCCAAAACAAAGTTTATGTTGCAGCGGAAAAATAAAGGGTTATTGGATTTTAATAATCCTAAGTTTCACCACTTGGCCGATAATAATCTCAACTTTAAAAATTCCCTCCAATAATCCCAACTTGTAAAAGTTTGGCCGCCATTGATCCGTTTCAAACATATGAGAATTTGGTCTCCTCAATAGATTCAATTACACTTAGAGACTTCTTAATTAATTTAAGTGCACCTATGTTAGAAAAGGATCAACGGCGTCCAAACTTTTACAAGTTGGGATTATTGAAGGGAATTTTTAAAGTTGGAATTATTATCGGTCAACTGGTGAAACTTAGGATTATTAAAATCCAATAACCCAAAAATAAAGTAAAACTCATCAAAGTGGATAGTATGTTTCAGTGGTTCACACAAGGAACACGCGTGTAGTCCCAAACAAGGCTACCGTAAAAAGTGTTGTCCCAAACCAGGGACGCATGACCAACTGGAACTACCTAAAATAAAATTTTGAGATCATAACTCAATTTCTACATTGAGTTATGACGTTCGCGATGGGCTTTAAATTCTGATAGAAAATGCAGTCTAGACTTTTGACACGAAATAAATCATTTAAAATACCAAACGACGTCGAAAAAATGCGTTTCCAGTTGCGTTTGAATAGGGCTGGCAATATATATCTGTATAAGACACGATTACACATGTTTACTAAAAAAGTACACAACGTGATTTTTTTACTTTTAAAAAATAAATATAATTATGAGGTTAGGATCCATCATTTCTTCTTCTTGGTACATAAAACGTAAAACAATGTTATAAACATGAGATATAAAGTAGTTAAACGAGTTGTATTCATGTTTAATATTTGTGTTACACGCGTTGTTAGAGACCTGTTAAACCCGATAAGACACGATTTGCCAGCCCTATGTTTGAAAGGTATCTCCTGGAAGTTCATCATAGACTCAAGAAACATCAGTTTTCAATTATATTTGACCCGGTTACAGCCGCTTAAAGTCGGCTGTAACATTCTGGACATAACTATTTCATTACCCGAACCCCATAAACAATTAATTTATGAACCCAACAACTTATAACCAATAACCACAATAGGTTTCTACCATAAATAAGATTATGTAGCAACTAATTTATCACTAACCACCAGGTTAAACCCATAAACAACATCCGAGAGACATACCCAAACCCGTGATTCAACCTAATCATTATACACACACGATTTTTAACAACTAGAATTACAAATATTCATCAAGAAACATCAACACTTAGCAGGGATTGGTAAACGCAGCCAAGATACTTTATAAAATCGTGTATAACCCACTAATAATACCACAAAACACATGACTCAATCCCACAATTAAAACCCTAGTGGTTTAACCTAACTCAAGATCAACTATATAACATCAACAAATGCGATTTCGAATTATTTTATATGACATGTAATTATTAAAACAACAAAAACCATCAACACAACAGAAAAACGCAGCGATGTAGCAAAAGATTTAATTACCGAAAAACATATGTAAACGTTTAGAATTATAACAAATATCAAGAGGCAATACCTAGTGATGAAGTAGAAGTATTATCGCCTTAAACCGAAGTTTTAAAGGGTTTGGGTCTTTCATGTGTCAACAATAGAGATGGAGGGAGAGCAAATTACGTACGCAGGTTAGGGTTTGGAGTTTTGTGAATAAAAATATAACTTCTGCATGTACATAACTATATTAATAGAACTAGTATTAAGTCCATGCGTTGCAGTGGTTGTCATAAAACTGTGTTAAGTAGTAGCAATGCTATACCATTGTCAGCGACCACCAACACCGGAAAAGCTCGTAAAAACAAAATAAATAAAAACGTGAAAAAAATAACGCTGAGCAAAAAGCATACATAAAATCTTTGAATCACGAACGCTCGTTGCTGAGAAATTAAACCGAAACGTAAAACATAGAAAAAATAACTAAGTCCATCCAGGACCCGTGTGTTGGACGAACTTGTCAAACGCAGAAAAATAGATGTGGCGCCACGGGCCAGTCAAACGTGAAAAAAATATACGAAAAAATGTTAAACCCCACACACACGTTGCAGTGCGTTAACTCACAAAATTTAGAACGAAACGAAAAACTTAGGAAAGATGAAAAGTATGGTGGACCAAAATTGAAAATAAAAAAGAGTTGGGATTAAATTGCAAAAGATGAAAAACTTTGGCTTAAAAGTAAAAAAAAAAAAACAAAGGGATTAAATTGCAAAATTGAAGTTATTTATTAATTTTAGATAAATATAAGGATAAAAATAAGTGATATCTATATATTGGTTATTAATTAATATTAATATTAAAAGAAATTTATTAAACAAACATAAACAAAATTTATGAGGTTGAAGGAGAGAATGCCATGTGGGATTATTTGAAGTCTTTTATTATAAGTTAGATTAGATAGGAGTTTTGATGGATTTGGGATACATGGCTTGGGCCGAAACTTCCTGGCCACAAAAGAAAAGATTGAGTTTAATGTGATTTAGGTTGGATTTTGGTTTGGAGGAATTATCGTATAAATTCATGTATACCTAAAACACATACTTAGGCTTAGAGGATGAGGGAATTTCCCCTTGTGGGCCGTGATTAAGGGGATTTGGGCTGGTTGGGCCGTGAAAAATGGCTGCAACAATTTGTTGGTATGTTGTTATTATTATTAGAGTTAATTGTCCGGATGGTTCCTGTAGTTTCACCTTTTTTCATGTTTAGTCCTCACCTATTGAAAATAGCAGGTATGCTCCTTATGTTTTGTTATTTTGTTACTTGGATAGTCCCCCGAGTAGATGTCAGTTAGTTTGGAAATAACAGGTATGTTCCCTATGGTTTGTCATTTTGTTACTCGGATAGTCCCCTGAGTAAACGTCAGGGGACTATCCGAGTAACAAAATAAAAACCATAGGGAGCATACTTGCTATTTTCGAAAGGTGGGGACTAAACGTGAAAAAACGTGAAACCACAGGGACTATCCGGGTAATTAACTCTTATTATTATTGTTGTTGTTGTTGTTGTTGCACATATAATCAACTAGTTATAGAAGTATACTTAATCAACTTCAACTAATTCTTATGTTGAATTGCACTAAGGGTTGTTTCTTTTGAATGAACATGTCAAAACAAAAGTTTAGATAACCTGTGTTGAATGGTTATTGTATGTTTTGGTTTAGTTTTAGATAACATGTTTCTGTTGGATGAACATGTCAAAACCAGATGTTACAAAGGTCAAAACAAAATTCTAGTTCTAGTACTGAAACCCATTTAAACTTCAAATCTGGTTACATGTGTTGTTACGAGGTTTTGTAGTTGTTAATACTTTCATGTTGCAGATTATATTAGCTTAATTGCAAGATTAGGATTTGTTTTGAATATGGAAGGAATTATGTCATTTATACATTCAGGGACTGTAATTGTAAGTAAAGTTATGAGGGTATTTGAGTCTTTTCACTGATTTACAAACGGTCATTTAGAGGTGTCACACCCTGGCTTTTGCGAAAGCGTGGGTTTATTTGGTGTGACTTCTTAATACCATAGCATAATCACAACAATGCTATATGAAAATAAAACCATGATGTTCATCCATTCATTCAAGTTTAAAAAGTTAACACGACAACCTTGTTTTTAAAAGTCGACACAACAAACCAAATACAACCATGACATAATGAGAACATGTTCAACGACATAACGAAAGACATGAAATAAAAACACAGTTTAAGACTTGTAACCCGTCCAGGCAAAGGTCACACTTCCTAAACTCGGATGACATCATTATTCCTACGCAGCTTGACGAGGATGCATACCGTGTCAGGTCCACTAGTTTCCTGAAATACATGTAGTTTGAAAAATCAACAAAAGTTGAGCGAGTTCATGTAAAAGTGAGTATGTATAAACCTTTAACGTATGTATAAAAGTCCCTGGTATGTAGCAATAAGGAAAAAGAGATCACCAATGGGTTGCAAAGCCACTGGTATGTGTGAGAAGTGCAGGGAAACTCAAACCTAGCAAATTTGTTACCGGGCTTCGGCTGGAAGACACAGTCACTACTATGGGCCGCCCCGGCCTCACGGGTGTGGGCTCGCTACACCCAAATAGATCTATCACTCTTGTGTCCCTCGGTCCTAACAAAGAGGATTAATGGCCTCAAGTGTTATTGCCCACCCCTCACATGATCTAGTAGTATAACCCTCCCTACGCTAACCATACCACGTAATAAAAGTTTGTAATAATTGTCGCATGTATTTCACCCCCGAAGTACAAAACTGTAAAACAGTAAAGAGAAAAGGGGGACATGAACTCACAGAAGTGCGTATCCAGAAACACCAAACTCCAACTCAATCCGCTGCGTGACGACCTACACGTACTAATTCCTATTAGACGGACGGCCGTGCCTTGGCTTAAGGTTTAACGTTTTTGGGAAATAGTTAGACAACTATTTCGTATTCACACTTCTTAATTATTTTATAAGTATATTTCCTTCCCAATGATGGGGGGTAATAATACATGTATACTTATAATTCCGAAAATATATTTTAAGTCTCACTTGAAAAATATATTTTAATTACTTGACTAAAATGTTTTAAATCCCAAAATAATATATTTTTCCCAAAAATATTATATTTTATTTCATAAGTTTTTCCCAAAATAATATTCTATCAAAAATATATGTACAAGAGTATTTTTCCGAAAATACATAAGTTACATTTTAAAGTTCGCGTTGTAATAGCAATTCTTGCGTAACTTAAATAACTATTTTGTGAGAGCGTTGGTATTATTTTGGAGTCTTAATTTCACGGTATTTTCAAGTTATATTATTTTTACCCTAAAAATAATATATCTAAAGCACAAAATAACAAACAATCACACACGCGTTTTATTAAAATATATATTTAACAAATTTTATTTACGAAAATCCACCTCCAGTACTTGGTATTTTTGAAATAACAATCATGGCGAAGTTTATTTTGAAAAACTAAGTTAAAAATATATTTGTAAACTCTTGTTATAAAAATATTTCTATGTGTTATATTTCTAGAAAAATTTCGCCAGAGTTTCCTCTGTAAATGGAGGTGTCCATGCTTTTAGCATATCATTTTCTTTTGTAAAATCAATCAAACAATTTAACAATCAACAACATACAATATTTAATCACTAATCTTGACAAAAATAAGACTAAATCATAAACTCATGAACTTGAAAGTTTTGTAACAAAATATGTAGTAAGTCACTAACACATTTAGTAGGTCCTGTTATCTTTAAAAATAAGATTAGTTTCTTAAGAACTTTATTTTTAAAGAATTTGAAGTTTCACAACTTCTAGTCATGATTTACAAAAATATTTCCTTGTTAAATTTTCTTGTTACACAAGTGTTCACACACTTGTTTACTTACTAAAAATGCTTTTAGTTCATACAAGATCCGGGTTATAACAAAACTAGTATTTTTCACTTGGTTCTTCCGAAAAACCACTTGTAGATCTTTAGATCTACAAGTTTACAACTTCATTTTTCAAGAAAAATTATATTTATTCAAGTTTCAAGTTCATGGGTGGATGGTTTCATCATCCTTCATATTTCTAACATTTACATCTTACTAGTTCATGTTCTTGAACATGATCTAGCATGTCTAGATGATGATCCATCCTACTTCTACTAACAAACAACATCCAATAATCATAACTACACAAGATCAACATGATTTACCCATATATCTTCCCTTTATCCACCATTTATCACTTTATGTTCAAGACTTAGTTTATGTTCATTAGTGTTTCTCAACATTTAATCATTCTATCATCTATTAACCACTAAATACAAGATCAAGATGATGTTTTAGAGCACTTGCTACTAGCACAAGGCTAGGGGAGAAACAAGGCGTAAAAGTGGTGGATAAAAGAAAACTAGAGTGGTTCTTGAACTTCCGAGTGCACCAAGCTTGTTTGTTGAACCTCTTGCACCTTTGAGTGTATGAAAAATGGCTTGAAAGAAGGTTGATGGTGGTGATATGGTGGAGGAGGGTGGCGGCCGAAGGTGGGGAAGAAGGGGAGAAGAGTTGTTTGTTGAAGTGTTTGAAATGAGAGAGAATGGTTATGCAAGGTGTTTATATAGAATCCATGTCCATTCTTAATCCATCATACAATATAGTTAGGAACTTAGTTAGGATTTTAGTTAGGATATTAGTGTGTTATCTAATATAAAGTGTGTTAGGGTGTTCGGGGACCCTAACTAGCTCAGAAAAGTAAAAACAATGTATTTGGCAATACTTTTATGTTTCGGGTAAAGTCCGGTTGTTCGGTTAGATGTTGATCCGTTAAAGTGTTAAATAAAGCTTTAAAGTGTCTTTTATATTGTTTTTAGTGATACAATGAATTCCCAACACTTTGGAAAGTGTCTAGAATTATTTTGCCAAGTTTTTGCACTTTACTAGCATTGTTAAATGCTGAATTTTTGGTATTTAGTGCAGAGTATGTTTTAGGCACTTCCGGTCACTATAACTATCACCTAGTGACGCAGTTTTATGGTCCTCACCTCCCTACACTCCCTACTAGTGTAGTATTCTATTCCTGGCTCACACTGGCCTCCAAAAACAATGTATGTTTAGTGCTGGCATTGTCAGCATGTTTTCTGGGTTATCCGCTCATTGTGCTAACTGTGCTTTGTGCATCAAGTTTGTCACTATTGTTTGTGTGTAATAAATGGAGTGACAGTGTAAAATGTGATGCATGAGTATGTATGTATCAGAAATCAGAAAGCAGTTTAATCATAATTGAAATCAAGCACAGTAATTAAGCACTAATTAAATATTAATTAATTTGTACGGATACCTGGATTTGTGAGGGTTGTCACAAGAGGGACGGGCTTAATTGTGAGCAATTGAATACGTCAGGGACCGGAGTGTTGTTTTTTTAAAATAGGGACTGAACCTCAAAGTGGATGTAAACCTCAGGGACTGAAATTGTAATTTACTCTAAAAATCAATATTGGTACATATAAGCAAAGAGGTATAATATTCATATACCCATCATTATAAAGTTTGAACCCTTTCAACCATTAACCATAAACCCCTAACGACAGGGCCGACCCTGAGAATTCATGTACCCCGTTCGAGCTCTAAAAAATGTGCCCTGAGGCCTTAACGAAATTGGGTATTGGACTCACTAAAGGTCTAAACCTAATGCCAATGGGCTAGTAACTAATCTAAGCCATAAAAATAGTTTTGTAAGGGGGCTATGTTGGTGTTTGTATGGGTATACCTTATTAATTTATTTATTTTTGCATATACATATCGGAGTTTTCTAAAACATAACGTGCTCTTCGAAATATCCGCCCCTAGCCGGTGGTCCTCCCCGCCCACCTTCAGAGCCGGCCATGCCTAACGATAACATAAATTATTAGTAAGAAATAATTAAATTAAACTATGTAGCAATAAACTAACATCTATAATACCAACAAGTCCCATAAGATTTTAAATAATTACAAACCTTAAACTTGTGAGTCAGTATTGGATTCTTTTGGTGACCACTATGAAGATACACTTTTATCTCATATGTTTATTTTTAATGTTATATTTTTTTGTAATTTCGTTTTCTCAAGAAATCCTATTGAGATCTTTACAGTTGCTACTTCTAAAATTAAAGAATTTAAACATATGTTTTAATTAAAAACTTCACATATTTAACATTCTACATACCAAAGATTAATATCTAATATTTGAGATTATGTTGCAAAATCAAACAGTAAAACACCACAATGATTAGGACATCTCAACCACATATAATTAATATTGCTACTATCATTATAGTTTATAAATACAAAGGAGCACGTAATATAATATGGTAGTCACCTCTCACTTGAAAATTGATGGATCTTATTCATTGCATGTTCCGTATTTACGACTTTTGGATACATATGTACTTTAAAGTTCATTACACGTTCGCAGGGCCGGCCCGGAGGAGGTGCGGGGTGGGCGACGGTTCAGGGCCCAAACACTCCGGGGGCCCGATTTTTATTTTTTTTAAATAAAGCTACGCATAGTTAAACCTCCCTATATCTTGTGTTAGAAAAAAACAAATAATAACTAAAGTATTTTTAACATAACAAAACACATAGTTAAACCTCCCTATATCTTCACTAATTGAAGTTTATTAAGTATTTAATCCCGAATTTTAGACAATTTCTAGCTAAAGCCAGCAAAACCTTCATCTAATGTTGAAGTCATTGTTATTCTCTCAAGTCTCAGTGTTAAGTAAAAAATAATAAGAGGCGTTGAACTGTTGGACCTTGTTTCAAACATTGGGCTTAGCCCATAACTTATACTCCTTCACACGGGCTAAAGTAACTCAAGTCCATTAGAAAGGCTTTATGGTGATCTACAATTAATAGGGGATAATACATGAATGATAGAATGTGGTAAAAAAATGTCATGTGTAACTATATTTCGTGACTAGGTTTTATAATAAGAGAACATGCCACATTAAGATTGTGCCTAACATGACCTTAAATGATACTGATAACGATATGGACTAAAAAGCAAGATCATTTATGTGATCAAGTCTTAAAGGACCAAACTATTAGTTATTTGTAGACATAAAACATACTGATTGCGATTTGTTAAATTAAATTCAAGTCACATTTTTAGGTGAGTAGTTATGGATGTGAAAAAGAGAAGTTTTAACAAAATATCTATTAGAGGGATTATTGGTAGGCGTAGCCTAGCGGTGGTATCAACGTTACGTGCGTATATAATCCCAAGTGGTTGAGTGTTCTACTCTTATGGTGGATAAAGACGTAGATTTGAAAATATGATTAAAGAGTGTGTGAGTTGGTCGTTCTAAAAAACAAAATATCTATATATTATAAAATGAATATAAACTCATGTGTTATAAAGTTGACAATTTATTTACGACTTCTCTATTGAAGTTTGTATGTATACCAAGAAGACACCGCAACAATAGGTATTGTGATTTGGAATAGATACACATCCATGCCCATATATATTACCTTCAACTTAACTTAAATACAAACAATCATGATGATGCTTGGTATATTGGCTTGACCCAAAAGCTAGACCCCACAATAGAATATTATATTAGTCTGCCAACAAAGGTATAAATTCTTTTGCAACTCCACTCGCTCTGAATAATAAGCATCTCTTAAGCAATCTTCATCTCCGCTAAACAGGCGTAGAAGGATGTTATGTTTGTTGTCCATCCTTAAGCATTGGAGGATTTCTCCTTCGATGTCCGTTGTTTGGATTTTAGGATGAACGAATTGCCCTTCTCGTTAACAGAAAAATGGATGAAGTTAATCTAGTGGACTAAAATGACAACGTTGAAAACTTTTTGGACCTACAGGCGAAAAATGAAATATTTGGACTAAATTGGCAAAATGACCCAAACCACATGGACTAAAATGACATTTAACTCTTTTTCTTAATTTAACCTCACAATGTGTTAGTTTTTTTGTCCAACTACGATTATAATTTAAATATATATTGTGCTACTTTTGAATATTATGCTGTTTCAGTTTAAATTGTGTTATTTTACTATATAACTATGCTGTCTTATAGCGAAAATTATAATTGCTTATCATTTTCAACTGTGTTGTTTTATCATTTTAATTGTATTAATACCATTATAATATAATGATAAAACATCACATTATTATTGTAACCGGTAAAACAACACAATTTTGATAAATGCATTATAAATGTTATATTTAAATTTAAAAAAAAACTTAATTTTGATTTTATAATGCAGTATAATTGTATAAAAAGGTCATATAACTTGAAAAAAAAGTTGACTTTTTTACAAAATGTCCTTCCAACTTTCATTTTTTTTCTTATTATCACCATTTATTTCTTTATTTATTTTAACATCTTAAATTACATCAATTCGTGACCTTTGGCAGGGCTCGAACCTTAACCTCAATTTTAATTAACGACTGTTGTTGTGTCTTTGTTTTGGGCGGCCCTCTTCTTTCCCCTTCCAGATTTACGATCACTTTCTCTAACAATCACCAACTTCAGACGACTGAACAATGGGGAAGGCTCTGCATGCATCTGGCCGGGAATTTTATTAATGAGGGAGACCAATTTTATTCATCCAAGTAATTTAACTAATTGTATATGGAAATGACTAGCAATAGAAGAAAATCATTAACTTTTCTAATTTACAAAAGAGCTAATTCCACGCATCCGAGTAATTGTTACGACAATAAAACCATAATGGTGATAGCAAAAGGCAAGCCACGTAGGCGGATGGATGATCACATTCACTATATTATTGAAAGGATTTCATTGGCTCACGTTTAATTGAGTTGAAAGAATTTGCCTCATGAGACGGTCACGGTGATCCTTCTCACGACCACTCACTTAGGTGTGGTGCGGTGTTTGTGTAATAGTGAGTCTCATGTGGCAATACTTCCTCTCTTGACCACCGTACATAACACGTTGTCTAATGAGTAATTATTGAAAATCATTGATTTCATTCAGAAAACTAAACTCTGATTTTGTTAATTAGAGAGTCAATTAATTGATTTATTTAAAAAATCAATTTAATTATTATGTGCAAAATTTCTTTAGTCCGAGTAATTGTAGATGGTAATTGGTAAATTTGGAGTGACCAGTATTGGTAGAAAACACTATTTCATTTAGAAAAAGGACCTCATATTTCAAAGTCAATTTATTTAAATTATTCATTAAATCATCAACTTGATTAAAAATTAAAGAGGGCCAACTCCGTTCATCCGAGTAATTGTAGATGAGATAAATCATTAATTTCATTAAGAAAAATGTCAATATATTTAAATCATTTTTTCAATTCAACAAATTAATTTAATAAAGTAGGATCAACTCTTATTCATCGAGCTAGCCAATCAATAAATTTAAATCCTTTAAAGGATGTCTAATCTCATTCATCCAAGTAATTGTGGATCAGAAAAACGAGTAGTTCATGATGAGGTATTGAGGTTACACCCCAAGTCTTCAACTGGACCAAAACCGTAGTATAATATGGCTCGGTTAGGAGAGCATGCCATCGCTTCGGTTGGGAAAGCATAACATCAGTACTAAACGAAGTAGGACACTAATCCAAGGCCAAAAAGGCATGACATTGGCCCGGGTTGGGATACTGCTAAGCCCATCGGGCCGCCCGAGCCTTAAATGATCCAAAGTAGTTTTATGAATCTTCCCGATTATTGTAGTGTATAAGTATTTAACAAATATACAATTGGTATGTAAATAGTGTTGATCCGAGGGTATTCTCGTCCTTAAAAAAGATAAAAAATTGAGAAAGGCTTAGGTACATCGATCACATGCATAAACGAAGGAATAGTTGAACGAACCCGTGGATAAAAGAGGAAAAAGAATGTTTGCAAGTGAAGTGATATCTTTCTTTAGTTTTATTTAATAAGCCAGCAAATTACCGGATTCAGTTGGGGCGCAGGCCTCCGTATTTATGATCCACAATGGTGACTGCCAACGACCCGATCTTCATTCTCCACCGCCGAAACAATATATATCGTTTCATATTCTAGTTAATAATGTGTTGTCATTGTTTTTGTACAACAAATAATAATAATAATAATAAATATTATTATTAGTTTTTACTAAAATAAAAGGACACATGGCTGCCGATCCACCCATTATTATTTATATATAGACCGCCTAGTAGTATTTAATACCAAATTTAATTTAATTTAAAAGAGGGTGGGTAATATAACATGCTTAACCGTATTCTTCATTGAGCAATTAATGTCTCCTCACAACAAGTGTCACACTAGATATAGGTTTCTGGTTGAAAATAATTTGTTTACTGTTACTTAACTTTTAATAGTCAATTTAACAACAATTTTAATCAAGAACTATCCATAATAATAAAAATACAGGTCATAAGTTTGACTTATCTACGAGTGAGCATATCAGTTTTTAAACGAGTATATGGATAATGATATCATCTAGTTAAAACATAATACGCAGAGGTAAGAAAACTTGGCCCAAAAATATCCAATAAAACTTCTTAAATTGTTTTGTATTTAACATGCACTTAAATGTACTTTATTCAAATGTATGACCACCGGGCACACGAACGAACAAGAAAGTAGGCTAATTTATTCTACTTTAGTGGAGTCTTGCTATAGTATCCTACCAAATATAGTAGTTTTTTACTTTTTATCTATGGTAATTTTCCATACATAAAACTCTTAGCTTAAGTTGTTGATAAGTAACACTAATGAGGATACGTCCTG
This sequence comes from Helianthus annuus, assembly GCF_002127325.2. NCBI lineage: Eukaryota > Viridiplantae > Streptophyta > Magnoliopsida > Asterales > Asteraceae > Helianthus > Helianthus annuus. The sequence goes on from NC_035447.2 coordinate 386,087, forward strand.
GATCGGATCGAATACCATCCATCCTCGGACCGAATAACTGATGGTCCAAGGTCGGACCGATGACGCAAGGGTTTGGACGGACCAGGCGGACTCAGTCGGATCGATCAGCCAGTAGGATCTTCCTTAACTAACTAGGGGCCCACAACCTTAACTGCTTGATAGCAACTGGTCCGACCCTAACTAACTTGCCACGTCAGCACACCCAAAAGATATAAATACCCTGCCAAGACCTCCAGCAAGTGGTAATCGCTACTTTCTCTCTCTAAACTCTCCTCTCTCTCACTGACTATTTCTCCTCTCCAAATACCTATTCTCACGCCCGAGCTTGGTCACAGAGAGGCTCCCCTCCCTGTGACGAGGCTAACGGTATGTTTTCTTTCTTGTGATCTTACAGGTCTCTGCTAAGGTCTCCTGAGGCTCTTCTCAGTCCAGTTCGTATCAACTGGTGCTTGAGTCTTCAAACACGCTAATGACCTTTTGGTGTGGGTTCGAGTCTTGTGTGGAGCAAAAATGCTTCGGGTTGAATAGTTGCTCTACGCGTAGGGGTGTAAACAAGCGTAGAGGCTCGAGAGCTACTCGTGATCGGCTCGGTTAAAAGCTCGAACGAGTCGAGCCTTAACGAGCCCGAGCTCGAGTCTGAAATAGAGCTCGTTTAGTTTTCGAACCCGAGCTCGAGCCTGAAATACAAAACTCGTTTAGGCTCGTGAGCCCAAACGAGCCTAAACAGAATTTTAGTTTTTTATATATATAATATAATAATGATGATGATAACATTGGTGAGCTGAGCTTGAGCCGAGCTTTGACTCGCTTAATCGCTGTTGAAACGAGCTCGAGCCGAGCTTTTAGCTCATTTGAGGTTGTTCTCGAAGTAGCTCGAGCCAAGCTCGAGCTTTGAGTTTTACTCGCGAGCCGAGCTCGAGCTTCATAAAAACATACCGAGCCGGCTCGACTCGGCTCGTTTACACCCCTCTATCTACGCGTAAGGCATACTTTTTTTTTTTTTTTTTTTTTTACCAAATTGTGCTACTTGTAAATGAAAGAAACCACGTGAATAACAAGATCGAGGCAATTTCGATACACCCTCAAAAGGTGGTCAAATATGGGATTTCATTTTCACCAATATATCAATAATTCATCAAACATATATAATGAAACATAATACAAATATGTATAAAAAAGATTTAGGAACTAACACCGTTGTTAATCTAAAATGTATCGACATATAGACAACTCAATTTGATTAAAACTTACATTGACAAAAAAACTGAGTAGCATTGTATATTTGAATTATATTACTATTATATTTTTTTTGAATGACAAATTTAAATCACTGATGGACCAGTATCGTGTCACCAGCGGAATCACCCGATCATATCCATCTCCACTAGGCGATAACGTCTATACACCAATTCAGGAGAAAACCCAATAAATATGGAAAAAAAAACCTTGTAAGAATCGAACCGAGAACCTCATGGCCCCTAAGCCTTGGCCACTCTCAAAATGCCACTAGATAATAATGTCATGGGCATCGAATTATATTTTTAAAAGTTATTTTTTAATTAAAACTTAAAAAATATTATTATAAAAAAAATTCTACAAGCACTCAATGCAAAAAGCTATATACATTTAACTTTAAATAGACCTATAATCGCTATGAAGGAAGTTATCTATAAGGAACACATTTTTCTAAGCATAGCAACTCTCGTTTTTTAAAATTTGTATTTTATTATGAGTTTAAAAAAACAAGTCACCTCACTTGATTTAAAGTTATACTTAACATGATTATATTTAACAGACAGTGTTATGTTCTCATTTTAATGATGCATCTTAATTATTGTTTAACAATAATATCAATACTTATTATAAGATTAATGCTATTATTTTATGATTAAATAGAGAGAGAAGGATTTATGATAAGGTATATCATTTTCATATTTAATTGCACCACATTCATTGATTGCCAACTTGCAATCCAAAACATATTTTTTTTATAATTAATAAACTTTTCTTTATTAGTTTAATGAATAAAGAGTAAAAGAGATGTAATAAACATTTGGAGCTAAACGCTATTTTAACAAACTAAGGGATTGTTTGGCAACATCTGAATGGTTAAGTGCTAAACTAGTAAGAGGTCTGAACCATTAAGTGCTGAATCAGTAAGAGGTCTGAACCATTAAGAGCCTGTATAATGATTAACCGTTTAGAGGCAAATGTCTGACTAATTCAGATTAGAGGTCTTAACCATTCATACTCTATATAAATCTTAACCATTCAGAGGCAAATGTCTGAACCATTCAGACACCTGCTCGTGAAACAAACAGTCTGAACCTTTAACTGCTGAACCAGTAAGAGGTCTGAACCATTAAGAGCCTTATTAAGAGGTAAACAAACAGCCCCTAATTGTTACATATATAAACTGCATAATAAATTTTTTATATAGTGCTTTCTTAATTTATAGTGGTTATATAACCATATAGGCCTGCAAACTAGTAGCTGGAACCATTCACAAACTTATTGGTAGGACGTTTATTTCTAGTTGTTTACTTAATAGACGAGTAAACATGAAAAAACATGATATATAACTAAATGATCGAATGTAAACATATGTTCTGTTTATAGACAACATTTATGTTTAATTACATTTTTTTAAATTAATTGATTAATTATTAGTAATACTAATTATTATCATGCATCAACCCATTAGATCAATCGAATTTTATAACCAAGTCTTGTATACTCGAACAATGGACTAATAGGAACACGATAATTTTCTTCGCTTATGTTCATTTAGTTGCGTTAGATTATGTCAGTTCATTTACATTCATTTGAAATATTAATGAATCAACATAAACGAACATTAACACGTTCATTTTTTAATAAGCAAACACATACAAGAAAATTTGTTCATTTAAGTGTTCGGTTAAGTTAAATGAATGAAACGGACAAACATTGTTCATATTTGTTAAATTCGTATATATGTCTATAAGTGTCTTATGCATCAAAGTTAAAAAAATATTCAATTTTTTATGTAATTATTATAGTAATCTCTTCTTTCTATATAATAATTTGTTTGTAAAGGATGTAGTTTTCATCTTCTCACATGCGCGTCACTTTTGCATGATAAACAATAAAACCTCACAAAAACAAAAACAAAAATAAAAATACAATAATAAAGAAATTATAGTACTCAATGCGTCCATCCTCCAACTTCTTTTTAAACCCCTCCAACATTTCATCTTCGTAACTCATACCAAACAACTTTATAGCCATAATCCCACAATGTCTCATCAACCCAATTTCGAACCCATCTCAATATGCAGTACAAAATCGAGATCCGACCAAACCATCGCCTCGGATCTCAACGGTACCCTTCTTGTTTCCCACAACCCGTTCCCGTACTACTTCCTCATAGCACTTGAAGCCGGAAGCATTTTTCGGGCCATCTTTCTATTACTAGCCTTCCCATTCCTCTACATCATTTCCCTCTTTTCTGAACCAACCGCCACTCATCTTTATATTTTCATCTCATTTGTCGGGCTAAGAATCCGGGATATTGAACTTGTTTCAAACTCGGTGTTACCTCGATTCTATGCAGGTGATGTTCGCCCCGATTCGTGGAGGGTGTTCAACTCATTTGGGAAAAGGTATGTGGTGACATCGAGCCCGAGGGTTATGGTTGAACCCTTTGTGAAAAATTATCTAGGGGCTGATAAGGTGTTGGGGACTGAACTCGAGGTCTCAAAATCGGGTCGAGCCACCGGGTTGGTTAAGGGGCCTGGTGTTCTTTTTGGCCCACTTAAAAAAACTGCCATTTTGCAAGAGTTTAGCGGTTCGAATCTGCCTGATTTGGGTCTTGGAGATAGTGAGACTGACAAAGATTTCATGTCAATTTGCAAGGTATTTTTATTATTATCATGTCATATATATATAACTTTTATTTTTTCTATCAAACTACTGATCTTTAAGGCAGCAAATGCCATTGAGGAAATCAACAACATAACATATGCAGTGTAACAACCACCTACCACTCTTTACAACCCGAACCACTATCTACAACCAATATCAACACTCGTCACATATACAATAATACTAACAACCTCATTTAAAGATCAAGCAAACACACCCAAACCCCATCACCTACCTTTCTTCTTTTAGATGAAAAAATATATAAACTAAAAGTAAAAGTTAGCAACGAAAATAAAACTCCAACATGAATAAAAAGGAAAACAAAACCGGAAACTAAAAATAAACTCAACAATATATGTCAAAGGAACTAAGAGAGTTAGATAACACAGAAAACCAGTCATACAATTGTAGGTTTAAATAGTTTACATCTAGAGTTAGATAACAATTATGTATTTTTTTATTATATCACAAAATGTTAGCTTATTATATGGCAACCATTTCATATAAGTTTAGATCCGAAACACACACACACACACTCATTTCAGTTTGTTTTTTGACAATAACTGCAATTCATTTATTACCTCTTCAAGAATTTTATTTCTGGTCAGGTTTATATACAGAATAAACCTATAAATTGATAATCTATTTATTAGCAAATTTGAAGAAATTCTTTATAATTTTTTAACAATAATAAGAATGTTTCATTTTGTTTTATTTGATATTTATATTTTAATGTTATTGTAAGGTATATTAGATTTGTAACATTAATTTTTAGTCTTCCTCTTTAATAACTAACTACATTAAATTTGTAACATATTTTCAAAATATAAATTTTTTCTAAAAAATAATAATAATAATTTAGAGTGTATGATAAATTACAAGGTGCGCATGATAAATTCCGAGCTATATAAGATAAAATATAAGATAAATTTTGATGAGCTATGTAAGATAAAGTATAAGAGAAATTTTGATATGTGTACGATAAATTTCTACGCGTAAGATAAATTTCGAAATTTGTAGGATAAATTTTGATGTGTGTAGGAAAAAAATATGTGTAGAAGATGATAGTATTTCGGAATAATTAATTAGTTAAAAATAATAATAAATGAGATGAGAGAAAAACTATTTAATATTTTTCAATTATACCTTTTGTTATTTTTTTCTCAATTAAAATTTTCTTCTCAATTGATCCTCCCATATTAGGCTATATGTTATATATATGTGGTTTAGTAAAGGTGTATAACGTTCAATCATACTCATACTGGCGGAGCATCTTGGTGGCTCGGGGTGCCCTGGCCCTCCCGATTTTTCGCTGGTAGTGTTAGTTTTACCAAAATTTTCTGAAATTATTTTTAGTGTACATTGTTGGAGTTTTAAGGGTTCGGTCCTCACTCCGAGTTTGACTTTGATACCAATGTTACAACTTAAACATGGGGTGGATGAGAGCTTATTTGGTTACCCAACATTTATTGTCCATAGAACTGATATTATATATATATAATATATATATATATATATATATATATATATATATATATATATATGAGAATGATCCGTTGGGAACCACCCTTTATTGCGAGAACCGCGAGAACCAATGTGAACACAACCAAAAATAGCTAAAAAACACACATTTTTTTTTAATATTTTTACTTAAATTCGCTATATTTCGTTATTAAAAAAAATTGGCTACTAAAAGTATCGATTTTTAAGTAAAAAATATTTAAAAAAAATTGTGTGTTTTTTAGATTTTTTTTAGGGTTTAGTTTTTAGCATTTAGCTTGGGTAGGGGTGGGTTAGGTTTTTTTAGGTTTTGGGGGATTTAGTTTTTAGCATTTAGCTTGGGGGAGGGGGTTAGGTTTTTTTTAGGGTTTTTTAGGTTATTTTGTTGTGTTCACATTGGTTCTCGCGGTTCTCACGAGGATCATTACAAAACACTAAATATTGCGAGAACGAAAAGAACAACTCTAAAACACTAAATTTTGGGATTTAAGTTTCATATTTTTTTTAAATTTTATGTTTTTTACATTCATATGTGTATTATATATACATAAAAAACCATATTTTTTACCTACACGTAGCTTACATACATGTTGGTAATTTAACCTACACAACAACAACAACAACCATACCCAGTAAATCTCACAAATAGCAAAGCTACTTATAGGGTCTGGGGAGGGTGGGATGTAGACAGGCCTTTCCTCTATCCCTAGGGATAGAGAGGCTGCTTCCAGAAGAGACCCTCGGTGATGCGTGTCAGTGTGTATATGTTTTTAGATGTTTAATTAAGCCCTTTTTACACTTTTAGCCAAGTTTTAAATTTATAAAACACGATATTTACTAACACTAAACACACATATGGGCAAGTGCACCCATCGTGGACGTAGTATAGTGTTGGTAAGATACCGAGGTCGTCCAAGGACACAAGAGCTTTTAATACCGGTTTATCCTCAACGTCTAATCAAATCAAAAGGTTAGAAAAAATGATTTAAACTAAGAAAAATAAAAACTAACTAAATGCTGAAAAATAAAATAAAATAAAAACAGATAGACAAGATGAATCACTTGGATCCGACACGTGTATTAGTATAACCTTTGATTATTTTCGCACTTTTGCACTTGTTTAAGAGATTATCTTAGTTATTGTAGTAGGCCTCTCTTTTGAAGGCGACGTTACCCTCAACCCAGTAGTTTGAGTCAGCAAGGATACAATCCTAAAGGGTCGGATTATTGAAAGATAATGAATTAAGTTATTAATGCAAATTGTGGTAGGCCCCGCTTTTGGCGGTGACGTTACCCTCGGCTAAGTAGTCTGAGTCAGCAGGGATACAGTCCTAAATAGCCGGGTTATAGTATTAATAGTAGTTAACTTATGAGGGGGTCAAAGAGTTTGGATCCCCGCCATCCAATACCTATGGGCATTGAAGGAGATCCTACTAAATTTGACCCAGGTCCCAAGCAGGACCTCTAAACGCTGAACAAGGGCAAGACCCTTACCAAACCGTTCCCTTAACCCCCGACCAGGTAGCCAACATACCTCCATATAGACCGTGGAGATATGAATGGTGAAAATCTTTTATTTTATATAGACAGTAAAATAATGCCAAGACACCACGGACAAACGATAAGGAAAGATCACCTTCAACATAAGTAACTAGTTATTAAAGTCATTAATACAAAACCAAATAAAAAGTGCAAAAGATTAAAAATAAAAAGTATTATACTAAACACTTGTCTTCACCAAGTGATGTAAGAGACTTAGACAAACATGGCCTTGATTGTCAAGAACTCTTACGATCAATCTTGGATCCCGAGACGACTCACACACTCTACGATGGACAATGGATGATGGTGATATGGTGGTGGTGGGTGGTGGATGAGGTGTGAGAGAGGTGGTGTGCCAAGGGATGAGAGAGAATGAAACCAAGCTCCTCTATTTATAGGCTGGACAGAACGCTGGACACGGCCCCGTGTCCGCTGGACACGGCCCCGTGCCCGTCTGACACTCTCTCTCTTCATTAATTGTAATTGCGAATTACAATTAATGCGCCTGCTGTACTTTCACCACGCCCCCGTGCTCGCTGGACACGGCCCCGTGGTGAGCAATGGAAGCTTCTACTGGTTTGTCTTTTCTGCTGCTTCCTGGGCACGCCCCCGTGTTCGCTGGACACGGGGCGTGTTCAGACTCTGTTTTCTTCTCTTTGTCTTGGGAGGTGCCGTTGAGGGTCCGGGCAGTCCACTTTTGTTCCTTTTCTTGTATTTATGGTAGAATTAGTGGTCTTTTTGCTTCTTTTGTGATTTTGAGCTCATTTCATCCTGAAAATACAAAAGGAAGACAAAAACACTCTTTTTCCAACATCAGTACTTAAAAAGGGTTAGTTTTATGCCTTAATTGATGTGTTTTATATGTTGCATTTTACACACATCAAATACCCCCACACTTGAACTTTTGCTTGTCCTCAAGCAAAACTCTTTTAATGTGGCTTACACTCCCAAATGGAATAGGTAGAAGAGAAGTTTTTAGCTTGTCCTAGAGTGTCGGGAATCCAAGGTTTTTATAGGTTTTATTTTTATTTTATTTACAATCCTATTCGTTATGATTTATTTTGAACTTTTCATAAGATAAACTACTTATTTTGGCATAACATGCCTTATTAAAATTCCATTTATATACAAGTTCACATACCTCACGGGAGATCACTCAACACTCGGCCGAAGGTGTATATTTAAGTGAATCACTCGAGAGCGGCACGGACTTACGTTTTCCATAGGCTTGCCAAGCGATCAATCCTCCTCCTTTTTAACTTTTTACCTTTGTAAATATCAAGAGGACTTTTGGGGTGAAGGCTTGGGTATAAAGGTGGGTGGTTGGTTAGTGGTTAGTAAAAAGGGCGAAAATCGTAACAAGTGTCGGTTTTCGTAAAATACCTTGTTTTTAGTGACATTTATTTTTGAAGTATTTCTCCAAACAAGCTTTTGTAGCTTTTGTTTGTTTTTGACTTCATATTTTTTTTTTTTCGTCACATAGAGGGTATGTTTATGAAAAACCGAGCTTGTTACTAAAATAAAGGTGAAAAATGAAAAAGGTTTTTGGTGGGTAAAAAAAATTAGTTTTGGGGGTAATGAAATGAAAGGTTTAGACTCAAAGGGGTTTTCTAGGGGGATTTTTGGGTAGGTAAAAAAAATGAAAAATAATGGTTTTGAAAGAAAAATAATTAGTCCTAATGCCTCCATCATTTACTTACTTGGGTTTAAGTTGGTAAGGACCGGGAATGTATCGTCGTGGCAAGTTCTAGATTTGTAAAGACCGAGCGGCTATTCACACAAGAAACGAAAAATGAGCATTTAATCTAAATATGTATATTTTTATGCTCAATAAAGGCTCAAAACTCACTTTTGTGGGAATGGGTTTTTAATGTGACCAAGCATATATAATCGAATTTTTAACTAGACTTGTTATACCGTTTCATAATTTTCTTATGTTAGTTCTTTTTATCACGACGCTATCGGTTGTAAATTTAAAAAAATATAACCCTTTTATCACTTGTTATTCCCAACTTAAACTAAGACAAGTAAATAATAAAAAAAATGAAAAAGTTTTTTGAAAAAAAAATTTTTGGGGTGTTTAGCGGTTCCAATAGAGTTTTGTGTAAGGCTTGTTTTAGGATTTTGCAAAATTTCAAGGTTTTAGCATCCCCCCACACTTAAATTACACATTGTCCTCAATGTGTCCAAAAATAAAGTTTTTGGTTGATTAGAATGTGAAAAAGTGTGTTTAAAAACAAAGATTTGTGTTACTGGCATTCTGGACACGGCCCCGTGTTTACCGGGCACGGCCCCGTGGTCAAGTGCCAGTAACAAAAATTATAGAATTGAAACAGAAGCCTGGACACGGGGGCGTGTCCGCTGAACACGGCCCGTGTCCAGTTACCTGAACTGGGTGATTTCCTGCAGGGGGCTCAGCACGGGGCCGTGTTGGTTGGGCACGGCCCGTGTTGAGCCTTCTGATATGGAGATTTTTGTCGGTTTGTTCTGTTCTTCTGCATGGTTCCATTTTTTCTTGTTCCCTTTTTCATCCATTACCACCATGAGTCCATAAATCATAAAAACCATCATAACATTGCTAACCATAGAGGAATTACATAAAGATAGCTAATTAACCAAGGGATACATAAGGTTATCATAAAGGTTCTACTTATTTAGGAAAATTTTGGGAATAACTTCCCAATGTAGAAACATTTTTTTAGCCCATGGCTCCTCGGTTTTCACTCAAAGCCATTCTTCTATCTCCCTTGGGAGGTAGAAGGTAGCCTCATTCTCTTCGGTATCTTGAGGAGGAGCGCTTACCGGGACTCCTTGCACTACCCTTGGTTGCGGTACTTGGTGCAAGGCGTGCCATTCTGCTGGGATGATAACCTCGGGTACTACATTCCACGCCCTGTGTGTTATCACTGGAACCAAAGGCGGGGAAGCAAGAAGGTTTAACCTTTGGTGCAAAAGGTTCACTTCTTGCAAGCAGCCCTCCAAACTTATCGTCAGATGATTAACGCGGTCCACTAAAGCTTCTTCTACACTTGTCATTTCGTCTACGGCTTCCCTTAAAGCGTAAACGTAGTTTACTAGGGAATCCTCCGCGGCGGACGATCTCCTTCCATTTCGGTTATTCCTTGAAGATGCTCCGCTGTTTCGGCTGGCCATTTTCTGCGAAATAAGCCGAGGATAACTAAATTTTTGCAAAACAGTACCTCGAACACGGCCCCGTGCTCAGTGAGCACGGCCCCGTGTTCAACTGTCTGCAGGAATTTTTGTCTAATGGTTCTAGGTTTTTAAATTATTTCCATATACTTTCGTTGTGTTATGAGCTCAGATAATTTAAAAACAAAGTTATAGAACTATCTTTAGACAAGAATCCATAGCGAAAACTCCTACAAACCTTGCATAGAAGGTTGGAATTATGGGTTTCCAAGCTTCCATGGAGGTAGGGTTTGAAAAATTTTTGGAAGAAGAGGAAATGAACAAAAGTGGAGAAGACAAGATGGTCCTTAGGAACCTTCTTTTGGTACTTACCTAGGATGGTATATGTGAAGATTCCAGGGATCTCTGCTTGGTGGAGTGGTCAAAAATGAGCAGGATTCAGGCTGCATTTAAAGAAAACGACAGCACACTGAACACGGCCCCGTGTCTGCTGGACACGGCCCCGTGTGCAAAGAAAATCCTGACACATTTTGTCCGTATTCTGACAGAATCAGCAGAAAATCTTCTGAGCGAACACGGGGGCGTGGTGACCGGACACGGCCCCGTGTCGGAGGGCTGACTTATGAAGTTTTGTCTTTATTAAGGAGCTAATTTGTATCGGGTGGCTTCTGACTTGTTGGAACAACCCCAAAGTGCCTAAGATACCTTAATTGTCCTATACTAAGGCGAGAACGCAAGAGGTTGTCGGTGAGGGTAATTCCTATTTTCATTCTAGGTGGACAAGTCCAACCCTTTCCCGGGCTCTCGTTAAAGAAGGTGTATGCCGAATCGCTCAGGTCTATGTATGCACCGAACGAGGTCGATGGGGAGTCCTTCACGGCACAATCGGCACAGGGACGACTATCGTCCACGTATTGCTTAGGAAGAAAGGTATTTTCGGGAGCAACGAGGTTGTCAGAATGCGGTTCCAACATTTCCTCATGGTCATCTTCTTGGGATGGATCTAAAAAATCCTTCCTAAGTTCTTTTGACCAATTTAGAAGTAGTTCTTCTAGTTGAAATAACTCGTCAAGGAGCATTTCTCCTAGAATATCTGGCTGGGCTCATTCGAGGGAGAAATAGTGTTTATTTTTACTTTCGCCCCTCTTAAGGTTACACGGAATCGGTGGGTCTATATAGTGTGGCCTATAAGTGAGGAAGAAACATTTTAATTCCTCGTGTTCGCCTCCACATATTCGACACCACAAACCATAAAAGTGCCGAAAGTAAAAAGAATCACTATCACTCATGTTTGTATCAGAAATTACCAACCGCCGGGATCGAACGGTTCTGTTTTCAGCAACTGAATCTTGGGCACGGGGGCGTGTTGAGTGGACACGACCCCGTGTTCAGCCTACTGTCTGATATAAAACAGGATTGCCAGTTCCAATGATTGGGCACGGGGCGTGTTCAGCGGGCACGGCCCCGTGCTGAGCTCTGCAGAAGCTGAAAAAAATCTAAAAAAAATCCTAAAAATTAAAGAAAAATAAAAAGATGATTAGGCCGTTGATTCCTAACTTTCTTAAAATCCTTGTGTCCCCGGCAACGGCGCCAAAAACTTGATGCGTGTCAGTGTGTATATGTTTTTAGATGTTTAATTAAGCCCTTTTTACACTTTTAGCCAAGTTTTAAATTTATAAAACACGATATTTACTAACACTAAACACACATATGGGCAAGTGCACCCATCGTGGACGTAGTATAGTGTTGGTAAGATACCGAGGTCGTCCAAGGACACAAGAGCTTTTAATACCGGTTTATCCTCAACGTCTAATCAAATCAAAAGGTTAGAAAAAATGATTTAAACTAAGAAAAATAAAAACTAACTAAATGCTGAAAAATAAAATAAAATAAAAACAGATAGACAAGATGAATCACTTGGATCCGACACGTGTATTAGTATAACCTTTGATTATTTTCGCACTTTTGCACTTGTTTAAGAGATTATCTTAGTTATTGTAGTAGGCCTCTCTTTTGAAGGCGACGTTACCCTCAACCCAGTAGTTTGAGTCAGCAAGGATACAATCCTAAAGGGTCGGATTATTGAAAGATAATGAATTAAGTTATTAATGCAAATTGTGGTAGGCCCCGCTTTTGGCGGTGACGTTACCCTCGGCTAAGTAGTCTGAGTCAGCAGGGATACAGTCCTAAATAGCCGGGTTATAGTATTAATAGTAGTTAACTTATGAGGGGGTCAAAGAGTTTGGATCCCCGCCATCCAATACCTATGGGCATTGAAGGAGATCCTACTAAATTTGACCCAGGTCCCAAGCAGGACCTCTAAACGCTGAACAAGGGCAAGACCCTTACCAAACCGTTCCCTTAACCCCCGACCAGGTAGCCAACATACCTCCATATAGACCGTGGAGATATGAATGGTGAAAATCTTTTATTTTATATAGACAGTAAAATAATGCCAAGACACCACGGACAAACGATAAGGAAAGATCACCTTCAACATAAGTAACTAGTTATTAAAGTCATTAATACAAAACCAAATAAAAAGTGCAAAAGATTAAAAATAAAAAGTATTATACTAAACACTTGTCTTCACCAAGTGATGTAAGAGACTTAGACAAACATGGCCTTGATTGTCAAGAACTCTTACGATCAATCTTGGATCCCGAGACGACTCACACACTCTACGATGGACAATGGATGATGGTGGTGGATGATGGTGATATGGTGGTGGTGGGTGGTGGATGAGGTGTGAGAGAGGTGGTGTGCCAAGGGATGAGAGAGAATGAAACCAAGCTCCTCTATTTATAGGCTGGACAGAACGCTGGACACGGCCCCGTGCCCGTCTGACACTCTCTCTCTTCATTAATTGTAATTGCGAATTACAATTAATGCGCCTGCTGTACTTTCACCACGCCCCCGTGCTCGCTGGACACGGCCCCGTGGTGATCAATGGAAGCTTCTACTGGTTTGTCTTTTCTGCTGCTTCCTGGGCACGCCCCCGTGTTCGCTGGACACGGGGCGTGTTCAGACTCTGTTTTCTTCTCTTTGTCTTGGGAGGTGCCGTTGAGGGTCCGGGCAGTCCACTTTTGTTCCTTTTCTTGTATTTATGGTAGAATTAGTGGTCTTTTTGCTTCTTTTGTGATTTTGAGCTCATTTCATCCTGAAAATACAAAAGGAAGACAAAAACACTCTTTTTCCAACATTAGTACTTAAAAAGGGTTAGTTTTATGCCTTAATTGATGTGTTTTATATGTTGCATTTTACACACATCACTCGGCTTCAAGACGAACAACATACCAACATATCAAGTCAAAGAATATAGACAAATAGAATATAGAAAAAAGAAGTCACCTATACCAAGAAAGTAATCAGAGTGACGCAATATATTGTCAATCAAGTATAATAGCATACAACCTCATTCCGGCATAAACACAAGAAGTCAATCGCTGGTAAAGTCACTTAAAGAATAAGAAAAACCTACGTCCCTAAAATACCCCTAAGACCATACTGCAATATCCTCTAGAAGTCCTTACCCTAATCCTACGCCTCCATGAAGTCCTATCTTGGACCATGTCCTCGGTAAGATGCAACTCTAGGTTATACAAAAAGTGAAAATTTTTTCATATTTTATTTTGAATTCTAGTGTAAGAAACAATAAATCTTACATTTCCAACATTTTCATTTGCTTTTTAGGTTTTTAGGATTGAAAAAATAGGCGATTCATTGTGTTCTGCGTGTTCATTTGAGAACCACCTTTATTGTGAGAACCAATGTGAACACACCAAAAAACTTAAAAAAACATAACCCCCAAGCTAAATGCTAAAAACTAACCCCCCCCCCCCCTAAAAAAACCCTAAAAAAACCTAACCCCCCCAAAAACCTAAACCCCAACCCCCCCAGAAACCTAAAATCTTACATTTGCAACATTTTCATTTGCTTTTTAGGTTTTTAGGATTGAAAAAATAGGCGATTCATTGTGTTCTGCGTGTTCATTTGAGAACCACCTTTATTGTGAGAACCAATGTGAACACACCAAAAAACCTAACACCTCCCCCCCCAAAAAAAAAAAAAAAAAAAAAAACTAATCAATATATTATAATGGTTTATTATTATATTTACTTTTAATGTCATATTTTTTATTTTTTTCCTTTTTAAAAATCATATATATTTCCTTTACCATTTTTATTGTTAATTATTTTTTCTTTTTTAAACATATATCAATTTATCAATTAATTTGATACTTCTTTAATAGTTTACGTTTATAACTTTTTTCTAAAAACTTAAGTACGTAGTTGTGTTTGATTTTTTCTCTTAAGTTTTGTTAAAAACAAAGTTATACTCAAAATAAAGTATTTGTTTGTTATCATAAAACAGTACGATGATAAACTAAACTGTTCTAATGGTTTGACTTTCTAAACAACATACTTTATTTTCAAATCACGTTTATTTTAAATTATCATTTGCTCGGTTTCACCGCAACGCGCAACGCTAAAAAAACTAGTTCTCACTATTTCCAACTGAGACCAACAACAATAAACTAAAAAGTTTATGATAAAATATATATAGTTAATAATATAAATAATTAGCTTAAAAAGAAAAAAAATGCGGACCCAAAAAACTAGAGGCCCAAAACAAACGTTATATACTTAAAAGCCAGCCATGAATAAGTATGCTCATAAATGGAGTCATAAATTATGTTTATTTTTTCTTTTTTCTAAAGCTGGAATTGCACAAGCCTGTCATGTGAAATAGACATGATATAGTTATGTGGCCAATAAAACATTTAATTTAAAGTTTTCTTTTATATTTTAATAATATTCATCTTATATAATTGGGAGAGTAACATTAAGGTTGTTGTCATGTGACCTAAATGCCACGGGTTTAAGTCGTGAAAGTAGTCTTTTGTAAAAATCTAGGGTAAGTATACGTAGTTGTATACATCAGCAAGTTGACTTGACATCTCGGATCATGTACATGCGAGGCCTCATGCAAAGGGTTTGTTGTTTTCGATCTTAAATATGATGAAAAAACTAAAATTTATAATGCGAATGTATGCACATATACATATGCGTCTGCGTAGTGGGTATGTATATAGAATCAAATATCGAATGAGAAGCAAAATATTTATGAGAAACATACAGAAAGACTTTGATATATTTGTAATTTTGTAAGATCATTTTTATTTGTATTTATTTTCAATATATACGAAACATATATAAGAGTTATAATTCGTGTGTGTGTGTATTGTGTAACTATTTTAGACCATGAAAGTCATAGCATCTATATTAAGTATCTTCTTATGCTTGAAAGGGTCAAATGAAATGATGCTAGTTTTGTAAATTTAATGTAGTAAGCTTTAAATTTCCACCATACGTTTAATCCCATTTAATTTTGTTAGTTCGTGCATGGGTTTGAAGGTCCCCATGACACGAGGGCCAATTGAATCGCATAATAAAGGAAACACGTGATAAGCACATGGGAAAGCCAAGAGTGAAAAAGACACTTTTAACCACCTTGAAAGATTTGAAGTTTACTTTACATTTCAAATAAAAACAAATGATTGTTGTTCTTACCGTACGTAATGTGATTGAGTGCAGGAAGGTTATATGGTACCAAGAACAAGATGCGAGCCCTTACCAAGAAACAAGCTTCTACGCCCCATCATTTTCCACGAAGGACGTCTACTGCAAAGGCCTACACCACTCGCGGCTCTACTTACCTTCCTATGGATGCCCATAGGCATTTTCCTATCCATCCTTAGAATTTACCTCAACATACCTTTACCCGAAAAGATTGTATACTACAACTACAAGATCCTTGGAATCAAACTTGTTATTAAGGGCACCCCACCGCCCCCTCCTAAACAAGGACAAAGTGGGGTGCTCTTTGTGTGCAACCATCGTACCGTCATAGACCCTGTGGTCACTGCTGTCGCCCTAGGAAGAAAGATAAGTTGTGTCACGTATAGCATTAGTAAATTCTCTGAGTTAATTTCACCTATTAAAGCGGTTGCATTGGCAAGGGAGAGAGATAAAGATGCCGCACATATTAAAAAACTGTTGGAAGAGGGTGATTTGGTCATTTGCCCGGAGGGAACTACATCTAGAGAACCCTTCTTGCTTCGATTTAGCGCTCTTTTTGCAGAACTTACAGACAGGATCGTGCCAGTTGCTATTAATACAAAACAAACTGTGTTCTATGGGACAACGGCTCGTGGGTATAAGTCCTTGGACCCATATTTTGTATACATGAACCCTAGGCCAACGTACGAGATAACCTTCTTGAATCAACTGCCTCTGGAACTTACTTGCAAAGGCGGGAAATCTGCATTTGAGGTGGCAAACTATATTCAAAGAGTGATAGGGGATACACTTGGATTTGAATGCACTAATTTGACTAGAAAGGACAAGTATGTGATGATGGCTGGAACGGATGGTCGTGTTGAGACCAAGAAGCTGGATAAGTCTCAATAGAGGAACCAAACCAAGTGATTTGATTCAGATTTATATAGTTTGTTGTTATTATTATTTCGTTTTTGAATAATCTTGCAAAGAAGTATTAAAACAGTTTGGTTTATTAATTTACATTCTTAGTTAAACTATTATTAGTATATTGATCAGGATATTCTAACTTAACTATTATTAGTATATTGATCAGGATACATGTACGTGATTTAATTTTACTTATACATATACAGGTTTTCATCTGATCACTAGTTAAAATTAACTTGTCGCATCTGTGATTTAGTTGCATTACAAAAGGTGATTATTATATAATATTTGAATTGTGTAGGAGTAATGCCAAAAGGTGACGAATACAACAAACATGTGTTTTTTGAGCCTCTCGGTGTGATGTCAAACCAGGGCCGGCGGAGCCAGTGTATAAGGAGGGGTAACCCGGGCTACCCATCAACTCTGTCTCTGTAGTATAAAAGTACCCTTCAACTCCATCCGCGTAGTGTCAAAATTTTTATTGATCAACAAAAAAAAAAAAATGAATACCCCTGAACTTTTATGCTAGATCCGCCACTATGTCGAACCAGGGGCGGACTGAAGTATTGCCCAAGGTGGGCGGGCGCACCCTCGGGAAAAAAAAAATTTAGTGTTAAGTTCCGTCGAAAATCCCGTCCGCACCCCTTGAAATTTTTCGTCCGCACCCTTTGGAATTTTTTTGTCTGCACCCCTTAGGTAAAAATTGTTATCCATTTATATTTTAATTTTTTTTAGTAAACTCTTATTTTTTTTAAAAACACTACCTAAATTATATAACTTTTAATACCTAAATAACTAAACTCAAATACCCAATACCTTTAACTAGCCCACTACTAAGTCTTAGCCCAATAAACAAACCCAACAAATCAACAATATTTCAAACTAAAATAAAATAAACAAGCCCAAAACCCTTACATATTCTCTCCCCCTCTCTATCATCCTTGCACGCACGCCAGCGATCAGAACATCAGCGACAACAGCAGCCGCATACCACCGTAATCAGCCATCATACCATCGTCAATCGAACACGGGTAATTTTCTTTGTTATTTTTGATGATTTTTGGTTGATTTTTTGGTGGGGTGGGACAGAACCGGTAGCCACCGGAAGTGATTTTTTGATAGCAGGAGACATGTGCTTCTTGTTAGTGATGATATTTTATTTTGTGGTGGGTTATATATTTATATTTTGTTAGTGATGATGGTGATATTTTGTCTTTTAATGGTGTATATGATGCTTAGATGATTTTTAGTGTGATTTACATTATGATTTCTAATGTTTGAATACTTGATACATTATGTAACATGTTATGTAGCCTTGAACTTATAGATCAATTTGTTTGTGATAGCCGATAGGAACCATGAGTAGGGACGTTATGGCGCGATTTCTCAAGAGGAAAGTTGATACATCTTCCGAATTCGTTGATGTGGATACTCTTCCTTCGGATGCTTATAATCGCAAGTGTTGGATATATGTATGTCCGAAGTTAATTAAAGTCAACGTAACTAACTCGGTACGATCCGAAGAGTTACACGTTGGTACACGAATCATATATGTTCACGAGTAGGTAGATTATTATTTGTGAAATAATAATAGTTTAAACCCGAGGGACTTAATATTAATTAGATTATTATTAAGAGGATTATAATTGTATAATCTTAAAGGGCCTTAATGTAAGATTGGGTTTTATAAAAGGATGTTTAAGGTGGAAACCCTAGACACACTTTTATAAAACACAAAACCCTAGCCACCCTCCTAAGCTTGGCCGCCATCCTCTTGCCGTCGACCAAGCATCGCCGCCGCCTCCTTCTTGGCCGGTTCTACTCTCGGGTATCTTGTGCTCGGTTGTGAACTTCCTACTAGCGAGGATTCGTTATAACCCGCGTGTTACAATTCCGGTGTAGTCGTCAAAGGTTGATTACTAAAACCCTCTATGGTTGTTTATTCCGTTTATTTGTTTATACGCGTATAACCTTGATCCTGATTGGGAATATTTATTAATCGGATTAATAAATCAAATTTATATAATCGGCTTTTGGTAAATTATATAAACCGCTTCCGCTAATATTTTGATACCATGATTCCCAACAATGGTATCAGAGCCACGGTTACACGCGTATAGATGGTAAAGTTACAATCTTGATCTATGTTTTATTTGTCAAAAATTATTTGTTTTGAAAAAAGATCAAAAGCTTTTGGTTGTCTATGGATTGTGATGTGAATCGAGCCCTAGGTTATGACCTTTGTCATGGTTGTGTTGTTTATGGTTTTATTTTTATTTGTATTTTTTTTCGGATATTGGATCCGATGTAATAGTATTTTTGATTTGTATTTTGTTGCGGATATTGGATCCGATGTAATAGATAGGATTAGAATAGATTTGGTTTTATTGTATTTTCAAATTTATTTTTGTAATCCTTCGAGTACAAGATCAAGATCAAGATCAAGATCAAGATAAATGGCGAACAGGTACCATGAAGATAGAGATCGCGGGTCAAGTGGGAGCTTTCAAAAATTAGCTTTTGAAACCCTTTTTGACTAGTTCGTTTCGTTTCTGGCTAAAACGAAACGGCCAACCTATTAGGGGCTCGATTCGTTTTTTTTATTGTGTTTTGTGGTTGTGTTTTATTTATTGTAAATAATCTAGATAACCCAAAATAAAAAAAAATTTCACAATCGAGACAACGGTTTTATTAAAACAAGTTTTATAAAACTGAAAAGTATAATTAATAAAAGGTTTTTATAAATATTTAAAACAAGATCATTCACGATAAAAACAACCGACATAGTTTAATAGGGTATTTAAAACTATATCGTGCGAGCGTGGAAAGGAGTTTCTATTATCACGAATTATATAAAATCGGATTTTATAAATAATTGTGTAACTCGTCTCATGCTACGAGTTATTCAAAATATTTTTGTAAATATTAAAATAAATCCCAAATTTTAAATTGATGTTTTATGCCACCCTTAACGAGTTAATACTTCATTCTAAATCGAATCCAAATGTTAGTGCTATACCCTGCATCTGGGCGTCCATCATGAAAGAAGGTAATCATCGCGTTTCCTGTGTAACATAGGCCGGTGTTACAGTTAACAGTAAAGGACAAAACATCACTTGTTCATCAAGTGGGCATAGTTGGGGTTAAACATACATCGTTTTAAGCGATAACCCCAAATGGAGAGTTGTGTAGTGGACACAATTAACAATCGTTGTTTACCTACATAATCATACCAGTGGATAGTGCTTAAGCCAATTCACTGTCATATGATGAATCGGGATCTCATCTTAATTAAAATTTTGTTTTTGGGTCATAAAATTAAATTAAGATATTAAAAGCATAAAATACTAATTAATTAATTTTGAATTTTGTAGATGTCAACTGAAAACAATTCCTCCCAATTCTCTCTCAAGTCCATCTTAGAGAAGGACAAACTGAACCACTCAAACTTCATGGACTGGCACCGCAACTTGAAAATTGTTCTCAAGGCGGAGAACAAACTGTATGTTCTTGAAACACCAGTCCCTGATGAACCCATCAATCAGCAAACTGTTGCATATAGAAACTATGCAAAGCAGTTTGATGACTCTATGAAAGTCTCATGTTTAATGTTAGCATCCATGATTCCTGAACTTCAAAGGACCATGGATGACATGATGGCATATGAGATGAATGAGCACCTGGTTGAAATGTTCCAACAGAAGGCTCGTCATGAGAGGTTTGATGTGATGAGATCACTCATAACCACTCGTATGCAAGAGGGTACATCAGTTAGCGCTCATGTGCTAAAAATGAAGGCATATGTTGATCACTTGGCTCGTCTGGAATCCCCCTTGAGTGATGAATTAGCTGGGGATATCATCCTCAACTCATTACCTAAGTCATATGATCAGTTCACTATGAACTACAATATGAATGGGATGGAGAAGACACTTGCAGAACTGCATCAGATGCTCAAAACTGCTGAGGTGAATATACCCAGCAAGACTGCACCAGTGCTGATGATCAAGGAGGGTCATGTTAAGAAACCTAACACCAAGAAAAAGGGAAATCAGGGCAAAGAGAAGGGCAAAGGCAAATTAGTTGCAAACAAGAAGCCTCAGAAGGATGCCAAGTGTTTTCATTGTAATGAAATTGGGCACTGGAAGAGGAACTATGCTAAGTATTTAGCTGAACTGAAGCAAGCCAAGGCTTCAGGAGGAGAGTCCTCAGGTATATATGTTATTGAAATCTTTTCTTTTTCTGGCAAAACATGGGTGTTTGACACAGGATGTGGTTTTCACATTTGTAATGCTTTGCAGGGACTAAGAAAGATTAAGAAGCTGAAACAAGGCGACTTGGAGGTCCATGTTGGCAATGGACAAAGAGTTGCTGTGAAGGCAATTGGAGAATATGTTCTTTTACTTCCTTCTGGTTTAGAACTTGTTTTGAACAATGTTTATTTTATTCCTAGTGTTACTAGAAATATTGTTTCGGTTTCTGCTTTGCATGGACAAGGTTTCAATTATCATTTTAATGGTGAATTTATTTCTGCTTATTTTAATGATGTATTTTACTTTGATGCAAAACCAAACAATGGAATCTATGAAATAGAAATACAAAACAATAACATATTATACAACATCTCCCATAAACGTAATAAGTTGGACTTCAACGATACGTATATGTGGCATTGTAGACTTGGTCACATAAGCGAGAACCGTGTTAAACAACTTAAAACCGCAGGAATCTTAGATTCTAAGGGTTCAGAAACGTTTGGCAAATGCGAATCATGCTTAAGTGGAAAGTTAACAAAAGCACCTTTTTCAAATGTTGGAGAAAGAGCTAATGATCTACTGGGACTTGTACATACAGATGTATGTGGTCCATTCAGAACAATGTCAAGACATGGAGAAAGATACTTTGTTACATTCACCGATGATTTCAGTAGATATGGTTATGTTTATCTTATGAAGCATAAACATGAGACATTTGAAAAGTTCAAGGAGTACCAAAACGAAGTAGAGAATCAGCTAAATAGAACTATTAAGATGCTTCGATCAGATCGAGGCGGTGAATATCTTAGTCAGGAGTTCATCGACGATCTAAAGGATTGTGGAATAGTTTCACAGCTCACTCCACCTGGAACGCCACAACATAATGGTGTGTCTGAACGGAGAAATAGAACTCTATTAGATATGGTTCTATCAATGATGTGTCGAACAACCCTCCCACGCTCCTTTTGGAGTTATGCTCTGGAAACTGCCGCAAAACTTGTGAATATAGCTCCAACAAAGAAGGTTGACAAAACGCCTTATGAGATATGGCATGGAAAGAAACCAAAAGTATCTTATCTCAAGGTCTGGGGATGTAACGCTTATGTCACTCTAGAATCTTCGGATAAACTAGATCCCAGAGGCGAAAAAGTGGTTTTCGTCGGATACGCTAAAAGGATCGGTTACCTTTTCTACCACCCCACTGAAAATAAGATTTTCACAAAACGCAGAGGCACTTTCTTGGAGGAAGAGCTTCTAGCAAGAGGGATTGGAGAAAACCATGTGGATCTTGAAGAAATTCAAGAATCACAAGTGACTGAACCAGTTGTTCAGACAGAACCAGAAGTAACTGATCTAGTTGTTGAAGTTGAGCCTGAGAGGACTCAAGAAACAACAGAAACACCAAGTGTTCGAAGAAGTATTAGGGATCGTCGTGCACCTGAAAGGTATGACGATATCTTCATGATTGATGAAGTTGAACCTACTACTTACAAAGCTGCAATGTTGGATTCAGAATCTAAGAAATGGCAAGAGAGATGCAATCCATGTATGATAACCAAGTCTGGGATTTGGTTGATCTTCCTAC
Source organism: Helianthus annuus (assembly GCF_002127325.2). NCBI lineage: Eukaryota > Viridiplantae > Streptophyta > Magnoliopsida > Asterales > Asteraceae > Helianthus > Helianthus annuus. The sequence goes on from NC_035447.2 coordinate 408,517, forward strand.
CGAAGGTCGGACTGTAGGAAACAAATGGATCTTCAAGAAGAAGACCGACATGGATGGAAATGTGCAAACCTACAAAGCAAGGCTTGTAGCAAAAGGGTTCACTCAGACTCAAGGAATTGATTATGAGGAAACTTTCTCGCCAGTAGCCATGCTTAAGTCTATTAGAATTCTACTTGCCATTGCTGCATATTATGACTATGAGATATGGCAAATAGATGTCAAGACCGCGTTCCTTAATGGACACTTACTTGAAGATGTCTATATGGTTCAACCTGAAGGTTTTGTCGATCCAAATAATCCTAATAAGGTGTGCAAGCTAAATAAATCCATCTATGGATTGAAGCAAGCATCTCGCAGCTGGAATATTCGTTTTGATCAGAAAATTAAAGAGTTTGGCTTCATTAAAAACGAAGATGAACCATGTGTTTACAAGAAATCTAGTGGGAGCTATATCACTTTTCTAATTTTGTATGTAGATGACATACTAATCATTGGAAACAATATCCCTATGCTAAAAGATGTTAAGGCTTGGTTGGGAAAATGTTTCGCAATGAAAGATCTTGGTGAAGCCGCTTATATTCTTGGAATAAAGATTTATAGAGATAGATCAAAGCGGTTATTAGGTTTAAGTCAAAGTACATATACTGATAAGGTCATACGACGCTTCTCAATGCAAGACTCAAAAAGGGGGCTCTTGCCCATGGCACATGGAACCATTCTTAATGGTGAGCAGTGTGCTAAGACCGAAGAGGAAAAGAAGAAAATGGAAAGAGTTCCATATGCTTCTGCTATCGGTTCCATCATGTACGCCATGTTATGTACTAGACCTGATGTCTCGTATGCTCTTAGCATGACGAGTAGATATCAACAGAATCCAGGAGAAAGTCACTGGGCTGCAGTGAAGAACATTCTTAAGTACTTAAGAAGGACTAAGGACATGTTCTTAATATATGGAGGACTGGATGAGGAGCTATCAGTTAAGTGTTATACTGATGCAAGTTTCCAGACTGATCGTGACGATTCAAGATCACAGACGGGATATGTTTTCATTCTAAATGGTGGGGCTGTTACTTGGAAGAGCTCGAAGCAAAGTGTGGTTGCTCAATCCACCTGTGAATCAGAATACAATGCTGCATCGGATGCTGCTAAGGAGGCTGCCTGGATGAAGAAGTTCATTACTGATCTCGATGTTGTTCCTAGCATAAAGAAACCAATCGAGATGCTGTGTGACAATACTGGTGCCATTGCTCTTGCAAAGGAACCAAGGTCGCATCAAACCACAAGGCATATACTTAGAAAATTCCACTATATTAGAGAGATAATAGAGCGTGGAGACATCGTAATAAGCAAAGTTCATACGGATCTAAATCTGGCTGACCCCTTTACTAAGCCTCTACCTTATGCTAAACATGAGGAGCATGCTGGAAAAATAGGGCTTAGATTTGCTAGACAGTGGGCATGATCTGTAGTTAGTATTGGTGTTTTAATTTTGAACTAAAACAGTTACATTAAAATAGTTATTTGATTTATTGGTTAAATGCAAGTTTAATTATTTTGTAACTGTGTTCGGTTTTGTATGTTTATATCCTTGAATAAGCGTATTCTAAAATATCCGTAGTCGATCAAATTACATGGGAATGAATTTGAATGTAAGACTATTGTGAATTAAGATGATTGTATTCATGAGATGAATAACTCAAGAGTTTGAGAATCAAAATTCACAGATATCACTAGGGAATGATATTGGATGTAACTCGCTTCAAAACGATCTCCATGGATCTAAGTCATGAGATGTTTTGATATTGATATGTTCAATCTGTCCTTTTTTCCTTAGGCACATATTAAACTACATTGATCAAGGACAATCTTTGATGTTATCTAACACTGTCCTGAAACATGGGTAGTAATCCGGGCAGTGTTGGGAGGAATCCAAGGTCAAGTGGGAGTTGTATGATGCTGATGGAATTTTGTACTTCTATAGGATTAGAAGTTTAGACATTCTGGCGCCCTCGTTAACTCAAACTGGAATAAACGCGTGGCCACGCTCGGACTAAAAGTAGTTCGTTAGACCACTTTGAATTAAAGACGAGAATAGAGAATGGTTGATCACTATATAAGAATGAATGATCCATGTCTTATGATCAACGAATGATCTATGCAGAAGGGACTTATTGATAGAATTATCATGGCTATAGTATTTGGTTAAGTAAAGTGTTACTTGAACGCAAAGAACTAGTTGACGACTGTAAAGTGTCATGCCGTGTTAAGAGCAGTGCGATGCAGCTAGGCGTCCAACTCTGCACACGTTGACTCGTTTAATTAAAATCGTCCAAGTGGGAGATTGTTGGATATATGTATGTCCGAAGTTAATTAAAGTCAACGTAACTAACAAGGTATGATCCGAAGAGTTACACGTTGGTACACGAATCGTATATGTTCACGAGTAGGTAGATTATTATTTGTGAAATAATAATAGTTTAAACCCGAGGGACTTAATATTAATTAGATTATTATTAAGAGGATTATAATTGTATAATCTTAAAGGGCCTTAATGTAAGATTGGTTTTTATAAAAGGATGTTTAAGGTGGAAACCCTAGACACACTTTTATAAAACACAAAACCCTAGCCACCCTCCTAAGCTTGGCCGCCATCCTCTTGCCGTCGACCAAGCATCGCCGCCGCCTCCTTCTTGGCCGGTTCTACTCTCGGGTATCTTGTGCTCGGTTGTGAACTTCCTACTAGCACGGATTCGTTGTAACCCGCGTGTTACAATTCCGGTGTAGTCGTCAAAGGTTGATTACTAAAACCCTCTATGGTTGTTTATTCCGTTTATTTGTTTATACGCGTATAACCTTGATCCTGATTGGGAATATTTATTAATCGGATTAATAAATCAAATTTATATAATCGGCTTTTGGTAAATTATATAAACCGCTTCCGCTAATATTTTGATACCATGATTCCCAACAGCAAGTCGATTGAATCATATAACGCGAATCAACGAGATAAGATTAGAAGGGCATATCTACTAAGAGGACCATATCAACCATTTAGTTTGATTTTTTTTGTTTTACATGACCCGACCCGACCCAACTCGACTCGAACCGACCCGATACGAACCGATTTTTTTACTTATATACTTCGGGGCCTAAAATTTTAAAAATGTTCCGCACCCCCATGAAAAAATTCCTCGGTCCGCCACTGTGTCGAACTAGCTTGATTTTAATATGATAAACTATATCAAGTGTCGAGCTCATGTTGATAAATTCTTTAAGTATGTAATGGAAAGCATGTAAATGTTGTTGGAAAAATAGAATGTGGTGAATGGAAATTAATGTTCAATAACATACTCTATCAAGCTTGGTTTTAGGCTGGACGGTATGGTACCGTCTTCCAACCCGTCGAGGTCCGGCGACGCCGGCAAACCGTGCCGCCCCCCTCCCGTCCCGTCCTATCCGTCTCATACTCGACGTTGGCGACGAAGCAATTAAGGTGGGCCCTTCTCCAAAAGTAACCGTTACAAATAAAAAAATCAAGAAAAAAAAGGTAAAGAATCAAAGAACAAAACAAACCCACATGAAAAATTTGTTCTTTTTTCACAATTTTAATCAAAATAAACACAGATTACCAGTAAAGTTCAAGTGGGTACCTGCAAATTGTTGAAAAGGTTCAATCATTATGTGGATGAACAGACCCTGATGGCATGAAAAGGTTCAATCTTTAAGGGAGAATCTAATGCGATATACAGAGGAAAAAGGAAAGTGAAAGAAGGAAGAAAGATAAAACTTAGAAGAAGGAGATCTCTGGTGTCGATGACTTGCAAGAAAGATAAAACTTGCAAGAAAGATAAAACTTGCATAGTGGATTCCACTGAATTTAAGTAAGCAAAATACGGTTTTTTTTTAATTAAATTATCTTTTTTTAAGGTTATGTATTAAGATTATGACTAGTACCATCCTCCCATACTCTCTACTTTTGGGGGGATGGACCATCTTTGGGAGGACTATGACGTGGCGCCTACGTGACAGATCATCATCCCTTTGAGGACCATCAGCATACCCTCTAGCCTTAAAAGGTGTGAGGCGCTTAGCGTTATACCTATAACTTAATGAGATCACTCTCTAGCGTAGATCTACCTTAATTAACATATCATCATCATCATCATCATCATCATACTCAGTAAATCCCACCAATAGCAAAGCTAAGGTAGGGTCTGAGGAGGGTAAGATGTAGACAGCCTTACCTCTACCCCGTAGGATTAAGAGGCTGCTTCCGGTGAGACCCCCGCTCGATTGTAGTTTTGCATCAAGCCTTGGACATAAGGCACGTAACACTTACCGATCGGGAAAAAGACCGATTGGTGCATGCGCCTCCATGTCTTTCGGCTATCAACGCCACTACATGATGCATGATTAACCGTCCGTCGCTTTTAACGTTATTTTCACGAAATTAGTAAAATAACATTAAAATTAGTGCACTTGCCTTAGTAATAAAAAAAATACAAATTTATAAACCTATATTTACCAACTTCTTTGTGAGACAACTTCTTTGTGAGAGACTTGGTACTATAGCGATTTTTATAAGTTGCACCCTTTGTACAACCTTTTTATGCATTTTTTTTTGTTTTTGTTTTGAAGCCACGCATGTCAATCCACTTGTTACATTTCTCTCCCTTCTCTGCGGGAACGAAAGAACTAGGTAATCTCTATTGTGTTTTCGTCCCTGTCAACGGCTTGGTCTTTACATTTGATTTGATTTTCTTTGTGTTCGATCTTTTTGTCGACGACTTTTCATATGATTTATGGAGGGATAACTTTAAAAAACATGAGAGTATGATGTGTAGTTGAGCCTCATTGGATGTGATGGTCGCCTGAGCCATTTATTGTGAATATGTGTGAGCTTGGACACTATACGAAAACTACATACTCTCCACTACTGAGCGAAAAGTTCGGGGGGTTGGTCGCCCCCTCCCGCCCCCACAAAGCTACTTACTTATTTTCTTGGTCACCTTGCTCAGAATTGATGGGATCCTCAACAGAAGCATTATATACTTGTGAAACATATACAAAGTAGGCTTTGTCTTGCGGGACCATCTAAGTATCTTGTGTTTATCACAATGCAAAGATCTTCTCACACATTCGAACTGTCTTGGTCCAGGCCATAGCATCTTCAAAAAAAAAAAAAAAAAAGAAAAGTTGAAACTTTAATATGAAAATTAATAAAAATTTTACACGAATATTGAAATTTCAATTGGGTTCAAGAAAAAAAGACAAAAAAACCCCGAAAAACTGAAAGTGGAAACTTAAAAGATGTTAATCCGTTAGACAATTTCTTACATGGATCAGATGATCGAACCTCCTATTCTTACATGTCTAAGATGTTATGGAATGTGTATGTCTACATGATGTGTATCTTGGTGGATATGTGTATGTAAGTAAGTTCATGTACATGATAATGTTTGTGTCGAAAATCGTTTTGGAAAATATACAATAATATGTATTGTATATTATTTTCTGGGTATTATTCGTGATTCGAACTATATATATATTTTAGAATAAAGGGGGAAAGACAAGTGGGAGGTGAAATGACCGTTCTACCCTCATGTGCAGTGCACATGACATAACTTAACTGAAAATTATAACTGGGTTTGTCATAAAGGACATAACGTGCAACATTTTCAAACATTAAGTACAAAAGTCATCAATTTTAAAGGTAAAGGACAGTGCCTGAAATTTGGGACAAACATAAAGGACAAAACTTGTAATTTACTCAAATAAAAATAATAACCTTGTTCGTGTCCATTTTCTTGGTTTTCGAAATGGTTCTTCATAATATATATATATATATATATATATATATATATATATATATATATATATAGGATAAGGATCCGTTAGGAACCACCCTTTATTGCGAGAACCGCGAGAACCAGTGTGAACACATGGCAAAGTTGTAATTAAGTGACATATAATAAAAAAATACGCTCTCCTTTTATTTCCAGCCCCCTCTTCACTATCTTCTTCTTACAAACTAGGGTTTCATTGTAGATATTGCATAATCTACGACGGCGACTGATCTCTCCAATTTCACGGCGACGACATCCACATTTGGCGTCTCCCGATTCATCACCTGCAGATCCTCGTATATCTGATGATCCTCCTCATACATTGTCTGAATATCATCCTCATACAACATCTCTGATGCCGAATTTGGTGGTCCATTTGCTGTCAATCCCGTTGATAATCACAGAATTATGTCTAAAGCTATTGTAAGTCAACATACCCTCCATGTCTTTGAAATTCAGACTCTTGAATCTATGTTTACATCAGACAATGTTGTCTTATAATCAATGTATCTGATCGTTCATTATCTTTTGATACTAATTCGACTGGTACAACACCTACAAATACAGAACATCAAGAGTTGCAATTTATTCGATTTGTGACTAAAGGTATTATGTTGATTGTAAATGATGTATATACTTTGTAAATGATATTATATTAAACGATATCCACATGTGCATTATATTTACTGTAAATGATGTTGTATTAAATTATATGCACATGTGCATTATGTTGATTGTAAATGATATTGTATTAAATTATATGCACTGTACATTATGTTGAAAATTAGACTATGTCGTTGATGTATAGTTTCTGAACAAGTGCTTTATGGATGACTATCCAATTATGTACAGGATAGCAGCAAACAAATGGGCTTGGGTGGCGGACAACTACAAAATAAAAATAGGGGAGGTCACTGTGTGGGATTGGTAATGGAATAACAATCCGACAACCGGGGAGGAATGGGTGGAGTTTATGTAGCTTTTGGCGCTGCTGAGAGACACCCATATGAAGACGGGTCAATATGGGTGGGTTGGCACTCGGAAAAATAAGTCGACTTTCAATGTTAAAACCGTTAGAGAGGATTTGTATGTCCATAAGCGATATACTCAGTTGATACAGCTATTGCATCTTCTTCCATTTTTGTTTCTGCAACTGTCATATGGCTTCTGTTTGAGAGGATAAGCTACCACCTTCTTCCATTTTTGTGCCACTTTCTAACACTTACTCTGGCCATATTGTTCTTGTGATCCCATTTGTCTTCTTTTGTTAACAGATGAGTTGATCACCTTGGTATCTATAGCTCCATATCCAGGCTGACCAATTGTTTACTGACAAATTAAAATTTCAATATTCTTATTTTATTTACCTTTAATGTTGATAGGTCTCCTCTAAAGTTTCATGATATTACATTGTCCCAATAAATTTGTGATGCTATTGCTCTCCTTTTGATGGACCAGATCAATTAGGCCTGCTTGTAATTAATGGAAATCACTACTGGGAGAGACTTGAAAAGATTTATGAGTTTGGGGTTTAAGCACGTCGGGAGACTTGTCTGTTCGGAGTTTGAAGTCTAGGCTACCAACATATAATGAGGAGGTTCCCGAGCAGGTATCCGTTTGGAATAATTGGACACCTAAAAAAGTTGGTTCGGTCGGGTGGATAGTCTTAGTCGAGAGACTCCCAACTAAGGTGGCACTTAACGCAAGAGTCATCCAAACACAGTCAAACAACAACGTTTTTTGCAGCGATTCCCCAGAAACATGCGAACATATTTTCGTTTCATGTCAGTTCGCTCAAACAGTTTGGTCTGTAATTACTCAATGGTGCAAAGGCTTGGCTGCATTTATTTTCAGTCTCAAAGATTTGCTAGAATATCATAATATTGTCCAAGGGTCTGCAAAAAAGAAAAAAGACGATTTATGCGGTGTCCCTTATCTACCTCTGGAGCGTTTGGCGAATGAGGAACAAGATGGTTTATAATCAAAGTCAATTGTCGGTGCATAAGTTAGTTGAGGAGATCAAGAACATGAGTTAGTTATGGTAATAAATAGATCGAAGGAGGTGAGTTTAACTTGGGCGGCCTGGAACAATTTTGATGTATTTCCAGTATAGTATTCTGTTTGTTTTTTGCTGTATGAGTTTTCCTTCTGTTGGTAGATGTAATTGTGGTGTAGGACCTTGCTAAATGTTATGAATAATTTTATATAAGTAACATCTACAAATTTAGATCAACAAGAGTTGCAATTCATACATTTTGAGATTAAAGGCATTATACATTTATATGTGTTTCTAAGTTTACACTCACATGATTCATTTTTATATCCTTAAAGTGTTTTTTCATAGTTTACTCTTACATGCTTCATTATTCTCTCATCAATTAAATCACATTTATTTACAATCATACCATAATAATGCACATGTGCATTATTTTGCCAATACACCATAATCCATGTTTAATTATTAACCCTTTTTTATCATTAAACATTAAACAAACAATTGGTTATTACATAAGTTACTTATATTTTCATACATCATGTAATCCTGCACATGTGCATTATGTTGCCAACCATCTTCCTGCGCATGTGCATTATGTTGCCAACCATCACAAATAAACTGTTAACCATCAGTACATAATGTTATGTACATGTGCATCACATTACCAATGCCCCGTAACCATCACCGAATAAATGTTGAACAAGTGCGTAAACACGCCATATACTTTATTAATTAGAATGTTGTATGTTTTACTTTTTATGTATACATGAACAATTACAAGTGTTGTACATTCTACACTACAGGAACAATTACAACTATTATACATTCTACACCTATTGGCACGCTATATGGGATACCCTATGTTGAATCTAAATACAACCATATGGGCATCAGTATCAACCGCCGCCGTTACCGTTGATCTTGCCAACTTCTTGTTCTTTACCGCGCGCACTTCGTCACCTCCTTTTTTATGTTTCAGTCACCTCCTTTTTTTATGTTTCATCACGTAACATCCTTTTTTGAGGTTTCATCACGAGTTCGCTTAACTGTTCGCCTTTTTTTGTGTTTATTTCTTCTTGCGTGCCTGTGTGCATTATGTTGCCAACCATCTGTACTCATAAAAAAAATAAACTGTTAACCAACAATACATAATTATGCACATGTGCATCACATTATTAACACTCAATAATCATCAATAATAAACATTAAACAAATAACTGTTATTTTTTACATTCATTACTTTTATTTTCATATATTACATAATCATGCACATGTGCGTTATGTTGATACCAATCCATTATCATCACAAATAAACTGTTAACCATCAGTACATAATGTTACACACATGTGCATCACATTACCAACGCCCCGTAATCATCACCGAATAAATGTTAAACACATGCGTAAACACGCCATATACTGTATTAACTAGAATGTTATATGTTTTACTTTTTATGTATACATGAACAATTACAAGTGTTGTACATTCTACAATACAGGAACAATTACAACTATTGTACATTCTACACCTAATGGCACGCTATATTGGATACCTTATGTTGAATCTGAATACAACCATATGGTCATCAGTATCAACCGTTGCCGTTAGTTGATCTTGCAAACTTCTTGTTCTTTACCGCACGCACTCCGTCATCTCCTTTTTTTGTGTTTCATCGCGTAACCTCCTTTTTTTGAGGTCTCATCACGAGTTCGCTTAATTGCCTGCCTTTTTTTGTGTTTATTTCTTCTTGTGCACCTGCACGATATATTTCATGTGTTTACATAAATTATATCATTTAACATGAATTTAATAAAGACATCCGGGATGCACATGTGCATAAACTCCCATCTGGATTATCAAACATTAACCAACCTTTTTACCTTTTTGTTTAACTGTCGCGTAATCATATTCCATTCCATCTGACATTTTAATTGACCTTTCATCCCTTGGTTTCAAAAAAAAAAAAAAAAAGAAATAAACATAACTTATCAATGAATATGTGCATTAACATTAACTTTATCATCACCATATACAATATGCACATGTGCATCAACATAAACGACCTTATTAATATATTCTAGCAAATTATGCACATGTGCATAGTGCATAATTATGCACATGTACATTAGCATGAATGACCTTAATAACCCATTCTGTCAAAGTATGCAGATGTACAAAATTATGCCCATTTGCATCCATATACATACCATTATTAACTTAATCTAGCAAACCATACATATGTGCATAACTATGCACATGTGCATTAACATGACTCACCTTATCAGCAAGCTTGCTTCAATAATAAACCTTAACCTGTACCAAATGAAAATTCGTAAGCTTGCTTCAATAATAAACCTTAACCTGTACCAAATCAAAATTCGTATTATCACTAACCATATAGAACATTAATCATTAACAAATCTATTATGGTAAGATATGCACATGTGCATAACTATACATATGTACACCTAATACCGCCGGCGATTGATTCCCGGCGATACCATCGTAGTGACACACTCATTGAACCATCTATTCTTATAATCACGCTGGCACGTTGCCCTAGTTATGAACGGATTAAAAATCCACAATGTTGCCCTAATTATTATGTTCCTAATATAGATTATATGACTAATTTTGTATGAATTTGGGGAACTAACCTCGATTATATGACGAAATATGAAATATCTGCTGGTAAAATCTCAAATCTGAGATAAAATCTCAATCCATGTGCTTCAATAAGGTGAACTGATGATGCTGAAGTGATGATGTATTCGAGACGATGATGAAATCGACTGTAATCGACAAATTCTTGATAGATTCAGGTTGAGAAATGTTCAGATACTTGGATGTAATCAGAGTTTGGAGATTGGACATGAAAGTTTGTATTAAATCTAGTTTAATTTTTTTTGAAGTCCGATAGTAAAAGGGAAGCAGGTAAGCGGGTTTTATAAAATTGTTTGGTATTTACAAAATTGCCCCCTGTTCACATTGGTTCTCGCGGTTCTCGCAATAAGGGTGGTTCTCGCATGAACCCTACCCTATATATATATATATATAGGACAAAGATCCGTTAGGAACCACCCTTTATTGCGAGAACCGCGAGAACCAGTGTGAACACAAACAGTAATACCTAAAAAAATCTAAAAAACACCCAAATTTTTTTACTATTTTTTATAAAAATAAGTTTTTTTTTAATTTTTAAAAAAAAAAAAAATTTTTTTGGCTACTAAAAGTAGCGATTTGAACATAAAAAATAGTAAAAAAAAATTTAGATTTTTTTTTATTTTTTTAGATTTTTTAGGTTTTTTGGGGGTTTAGTTTTTAGCATTTTAGCTTGGGGGGGGGGGGGGTTAGGTTTTTGGGGGGTGGGGGATGGGGGTTTAGGTTTTTTTTGTGGGGGTGGGGGGTTAGGGTTTTATTTAGGTTTTTTGGAGATTTTAGTTTTTAGCATTTAGCTTTGGGGGGGGGGGGGTTAGGTTTTTTTGTGTGTGGGGGGAGGGGTTAGGTTTTTTGTGTGTGTGTGTGGGGGGGGGGGGTTAGGTTTTTGGGGGGTGGGGGGTGGGGGTTAGGTTTTTTTTAGCTATTTTAGGTTGTGTTCACATTGGTTCTCGCGGTTCTCGCAATAGGTGGTTCTCGCGGTTCTCGCAATAAGGTGGTTCTCGCATGAACCTTACCCTATATATATATATTATCTTTAGAAAGAATATATATTTATGTGCCGATTGGTCGTTTGTAGAGATGCTGGTTAAGGCTTTTTATATGATTTATGGAGGGATACGTTTAAAAACATGAGTCTGTGATACGTAGTTGAGCCTCATTAGATGTGATGGTCACGTAAGCCATTTATTGTGAATACGTGTGAGCTTAGACACTACGCACATGAAATGTTCGATTAAATGCTTTACTAGTTTTTTCAAACCATGTTTGTTATGTTTGTAAACATTAGCGTCTTTTGGGTTTTGATAATTTTAAAAACCCTGAAGCTATGATGCGTAGCTCGGCCTCATTCGATGTGATAGTTTCCTAAGCCATTTATTGTGAATATGTTTTACCTTAGACACTATGCACATTAATGTTGGATTAAATGCTTTGGTGTTTTTTTCGAAATATGTTGGTTATGTTTGTGAACGTTAGTTTTTTTTTTTGGGTTTTATTGTTGGTTCTGACATGTTCTCATGTTGGCTTTAAAACAACAAGTTTAAATGTATGTGGCCTTCGATGCATTGCCGAGGTTGAGATTCTATGATGGCCACTTGAGGCTCCGTTGTCAACAACTTTGTTAGTTGAATTTACAAGGCAATGATGTGTATCTAATCCTCGGACCTCCCTTCGCTGCATCAGATATGTGGCTGGCTTTCGGCAATGATGATGACAAAATTTGGGATTGGAAACTGAGATGGCTTGGAACAACCAATGAGATGTATTGTCTCCTTGATTCTAGGCCTGAACTTACTATGAACTTATCATTAGTTACCCACTTCTCTGAGTTGGTAGTGTAGTTGTTTGTATAAGTTTCTAATGTAATATGTGTCAACCCTGTTGTTATTATAATAACAAAGTGTTAACCAAAATATAACTAAAAATTAAAAATACTAATCTATACTATTATAAAAAGGAGAAGTGATGTACCAAATTGTAATTTTACTATAAGTACAAGTTATTAAGCAATGTTTACAAGAGAGTGCAAGCTAACATATCAGGGATCTGGCTTTATTTTTAAGACGCCTGAGGGTTAAAATTGGGATTTTGTAGTAGGATTGAATGCCGCCTCTTCAATTTCATTCTTTATGGCAAAATTGAATGGATCTGGATGAGTGCGATGGAATACGTTTCGTAAATTGATGATGAATTAAAGATTTAATTAAGTTGAAACCTCCCCTTGAATCCTATAATACATGAGATAAAGAAAGAAGAGCATCCCCTCAAGCAAGCAAGACATCATGCCAGAAGACAATCGATCTAGGGTTTGGATACCAGAGTCTTAGTTGAAGGCTGCAACCGATTCGTCTCATCATACAAAACAAAGGTTTCCTCTTTCCTAGCATATATGAGGATTGCTTTTATGGATTAAATTTTTGTAGATTTCATCTCTTTCGTTTCAAGATTTTACAATTTTAGGGCTCATTTGTGTAAGTTTTTTTTTTGTTTACTTATTTTGTGATTTTGTTGTTGTTATGTTTCTATTCGGATTGTGGTTACGAATTTGAGGTATGACTCATTAGATCAACGGTTTGTTGTTAAGTTGGAATATTGTTGCAACTTGTGTGATGATTGTGATTGTTGGTGGTTTTATGTAGGTTGTATCACCTCTTACTGATGTTGTAAAGAGCGATGGGAGAGAGAACTACAAAGAGGGAGAGAATTGAAGACACACTAGAAGCACCGCCGCCGCCGACCTCACTCGCACGTTAATTCCGGTTTCACCCACCAATTTGTAGTGTATTATTTGCAACGGAATTCGGAAGGACCGCGGGAAGCCGTTCTGGTTTCATGTCGTAACGCAAATCGATGCGGGGAACTCGCTGGTACAAATCTCTGTTTTTTAGTTGGGGTTTAGTTCATTTGTTTTCTGAATTAATCTTGCTTTTCATTTATGTGTTACATTTCATTTTGTTTTGATGTTCCACTACTTAATTCATTTATTAATTTCATAAATTTGTTAGCAATTTAGGAGGTGTTAAGCATTTTAAAATGTTTTACTCTTTGAGTGGCTATTGATTTGTTCAGGTTAATCTATTATATTTAGTGTTTGGTTTTGTTCAACTTTGTGGAACTTATGTTTCTTAAAAGCTAATTAAGGTTTCGTTTTGTGTTTTTTTGTCTACCAGAGTTTGGTTTGCAGGTATTTTTGTTACCAACTTCTAGGAAATAAGCAATGAGAATGCCCCTAGATGAGTGATTGTGAAATGATGAGATCAGCTATGGAGATATGGGCTGCTCTTCTAATGGCCTCATCAAGGATTTGAGAAAATGTCATCTCTAAATGGGTATGCCACTTCTGAAATAATGATATACTTATATGTGTACTGGATTGAACAACTATGCTATTGTTTATAAGAGGACAAGTCAGCCTACAAGCCCTTTAACAAAGGGGCAGTGATCTGCAGAAGAGGTATGCCATAAAATTTGTGCTGTTACATACCTTGTAGCATAATTTCACTATAGAAAAAGGTTTAAATAAAGCCCCAATGCATATGAAGAATGTCCACTGGCTTATGCTTTTTTATATAGACTTGATTAGACTTGCATTATTATTGTAAAAATTGTTGTACTTGTAGGGAATTTTGAAGTATGTCAAGTCGGTTATGTGGGTGGGTTGTTGGGTGATATAACTGAAAGCTTGGATGCAAAAAAGGCTTTGACAGGAGCACTAAAAATTCATAAAAAGTATCTGAAAAAGGCAGAGTATTACATCTTTAATAATTGTTCTTTCATACATCTTATAAGTGGGAAAATGGGCTGGTTGGGCCGATGGATTTTGTGCGGGCCGAAACAGGCCTGGTTACGTTGATCCAAGACAGTTGTTCAACATATTTATCTTTTTAATAAATAATTAGTTTAAGATATGATCACATATATTCCCTAAACTAAATTTTCGAATGAAACAATTGAAAGAGATTTTAGCATTAAAAGTGCAAGTTGGACGGTTGTTGACCCGTTTGATCATTTGATCCATTTCTTTTAAAACTATTTTATATGAATTTTACCTGTTACAAATACAACATAATCTCTAATAAATGTGGTAAAGGGGCACACTTCTTTTTTTGGATTTTATGCAAGAAATTGAGAGAATATGATGAATGATCTGAAGTGGTCAAGGGTGCTGGTCTAAAGAATTTAAAGACTATAATTCAGGAAGTCAAAGTTGCTTTGAAGTTTATAATTCTATTTGGATTTAAAGTTGAGGTGATGTTAGATTGAAAGTTGGTGTTAAATGGGTTCTGGTGGTGTCATTGCTACAAAAAAGATTAGGTTTAAGACTATTGCCTTGAAGCCCACTAATTGGGCTTGGCGTGTTATGGCTGCAACTATAGGAATGGATATGCAGATTGAAGATGAGGCTGCTACTTGCTGTTATTTCTGTTTTGTTTTGAGTATTATGTTTACGTTTTTCATTAAAATCGAGTTGTGAATATCCCAATTAGCATATCTTTTTGTATTGCCATACCGAATGTATACTGTAATGAACCAAAACGATATAGGCATACTATACAGAAAATTACGAATCGATTGATAAACCAACTATGAACAACAACCGGGTTGTAAATTGTCATCACCGCCGCATCGCGCGGGTCCCTGCTATCTAATAAAAAAAGCCAAGTTTTAAAATAAAAAAGATAAAAAAAAATTACTTAAATTGTAGACTAGACCAAAGTTATGGATAAAAGTACGTACAAAAGATTGTTTGTTATTCGAGGTGCGTAAAAATGTTGGATTAAGGTTATCAATACAATTACGTATACGAGACCAAAGAATTCTTTATTTTGAAGCAAAACTTGGTTTATTATGAGAAAACTATTATTATAACTGGATTAGTGCTAAATCACATACGATGTGATGGTTTTAACATGATGAGGATGATCCGTGTAATTTTAAAAGCTAAATTACAATATGTGGTAACACATAAAGGAGAAAAAGTAAAATTTATCTTTTTTTAATTCTATAAAAAAGTTATAATTTTGAACTAATTATTAATTAAATAACAAAAAAGCATTTACGGAAATTTTGCAGGAAAGTTGGAATTTATAAAAAATTCACGTCCACTCCTACGTCCAATCAGGAGCCTTAGACTCAGTTGCCCTACGATGGTGCAGCGAAGTCGCAATCGCAACCATAACCGTCGAAATCACTGCCGGAAACGACCGGTGGCTCCACCTCCACCGCCACCTCCAACACCACCGCCACCTCCAACGTCAACTCCATCGCCGCCGCACGATCCATTAATCGATCCTAGTAGCGGATCAGTACAACATTGACCCGCAGCTGTTGTATACACTCCTTCAACCTGCTATGTTTGGGGGACCACCGCCGCCGCACGGTGCATTCATCGATCCCAATATCGTGGAGAGAGCGGTTCAACCCGCAGGTCCTGGCTGCACTCCTCTAGCCTGTGGGACCGCTGCCTGAAATGATGTTTCCAGGGTTCAATGAGGATCTGCTGAACAGTTTGTTTGGGGACCTGTTCCTCCTCGTGATCCATTTGATTTCGATTAGGAAGATTGAAATGAAAAGGTAATCATTGTTGTTAATATTCATTCATTCATCGTGTTGTTGATATTCATTCATTCATGGTGTTGTTGATATTTAGACATTTTTAATGCTAAGTTAGGTTAAATCCAACATTGTTTGAGAGTTTTTGGGGTTTTAATTAGGTTGAGACCTAGTTTAGGGCTAAATTAGGTTAAATCCAGCTTTGTTTAAGTGTTTTAATTAGGTTCGGACCTAGTTTAGGGCTAAATTAGGTTACATCCAGCTTTGTTTAAGTGTTTTAGGGGTTTTAATTAGGCTGAGAAAGCATATGACCGCGGATTGTCTTGGATAATGAATTCCTGTTTGTAGGTTAGTGGTTTAATTAATATTTGGTCTTATTTCACCTCCAAAATCTAAGCTCTGCATCCCTCTTGATAATGATTTCACCACCAAAAGTCATGTAGTGTTTGTTGTCAACGAATAACTGGATGTCGAAATGGATCGATGTGCAAATGGTATAAAAGTGACCATACTTTGTGAACCTTTTAACTACCACCAGTATGGTATCCTTGCCTGATATTTAAACACTCCACATATACAATTCATCCAAATGTCTGTGAAGATAATTTGAGGTATTGGCAAAGGTTGAAGTGTAACTGTCTGATACTTAGTGTCACGGAGTTATTCTTGAACTCCCGTGCGGCACTTAGAATGCTTCTAAGTTCAACCTTTTGGATGGGTTTTGATATGTATGGCATCGGAAGTCTTTGTGTCTGCAAACACAAGATTGTTTTTGTAGTGCAATACTTCAACAAAGATGAGTTTTGTATTACTTGAACAAAGTTTACAAGTAAAGAGTTTACAAGAAGTTGGGTTATGAATGAATTATGAGGGGTGATTACAAATGAGGGTTACCATCCCTATTTATACTACTCTAAATTCTCTAGATCATTCGAAGTCTAGAGAAATCTTTACATCAAAATATGTTGGCTGAATTCTAGAGATTTCTCCCAAAATATCAAGCAATTCTAAGTGTTTTCATGAGTGTTCTAGAGTCTTCTTGGCTGCAACTTTTGGGCAGAATTATGTAGCCTATTCCGAACCCTTCTGAGCTCCTTCAAGGCTAGTCTAGGACCTTCTAAGGGTGCCAAAACGTTCCAGTATTATCTAGGTTGTTCTGTAGTCTTTCGGGCAGCCCTAGATGCTTGCTTAGTGTTCCGGAAACTTCTGGAATGCTGAAATTTTGAGCTAAATTTTTGCGGGGCGTGACATCCTCCCCTACCTAAATTCGTAACGTCCTCGTTGCGATTTCAGGTTGTGCCTCGTTGTGATGAATGTGTGGTTGATCTTGTCTTTGAACCAACCTCCATGTGTATTGGTGTAGTTGACATACCTTGACGGTCAGTGTCCGTCTCTGTCTTCATTTTGTGAACTTGGTTTCCGTCTATGGTGCAAAATTTGTTTGCAAACGGAATAAGAAAGGTCAATTCTTTCTTTGAGAAGAAATCCTAGCCAAGCACGAAGTTGTGTTCCTTCATTGGCTCTACCGAAAGGTCGATCTTACCTTTCCATTTGCCGATTGTGATTTTAACGTCGTATGCCATCCCAAGTATTGTTTGGACGGGTCCATTCGTGGTCTTCATCAATGCGTCTTGTTTTGTGACTCGAACACCAAGTCTTATTGCTTCATCTATTGAGGCGAAGTTGAGGCTTGCTCCTGTGCCAACTAGGGACTTAACGGGTCTCCCGTTTACCACCATGTTGACGAGTTGAAGTCCTTCTTCTGACTTCTTTTCTGGTTTTGCGGTTGTGGATCTTTTCTTTCCCTTGTTCGGGAGCTTTTTGATGTTATGTTTTTCCTGTATTTTGTGAGTTCCTTGTGTGTTTAAAGTATTGAGATGCCTTACTTGCATGGACCACGTGCATGTTTCTGGTTGTGCCTTGTTGGTGTCGTTCATTTTTGCTTCTAACCCAAAAAAGTTTTTATGAAGGTTTTGGACCTTGTCGTCTACCTCACTCCGCAGCCTTGTGATTTCCTCCTGGATCATGGCTTGCATCTCGAGGCGTATGACGTTGATAGCGGTTTTGAAGTTCTCTTTGAGTCCTCTTAACTCATCTCGCAATGTTCCCAAAGCCAGCAACAATGATCTTCTGTCGTGCATGTTCTATATAGTACGTCAGTTTTGGTTATAAGTGGCACTGACGTCCGCCGCATCGGATTTGGTGCCGATGATTCACCTTGTTTCAGGAATACGGGGACCTGAATAGTTGTAGCAGCTTTCACAAAACTTCCTTTTTACGGCGCTGCTTGGACCGTAGATTTTTTAACATAACAAGGAGGGCATCATTGCAACTATACTTGAGCGGCTCTCACGATCCCATACGCGCGGAGTACAAAGACCCTTGCCGAAGCAAACCCATATTTGGTCTTCTCCCACCACCATTGCGCAATCATACTCTAAATGTAAAGTTCATTTGGTTAAGAGTCACGTTCCAACGTATCTGAGAATCGTTCTGCTCTGATACCAAGTTGTCACGGGGTTACTTTTCGACCCCCGTGTGGCGTCCCCAAGTCCCCGGGGACAAGCCAATCCATCTCGAATTATAATTTGGAGATCAACCCATCTCAAATTGGGTCATTATCTGTATTGTTTTATTTCAATCCAATCAGAATTTTAGATTCTTATCAGTTAGCCTTCTCTTGAAGTGGTAGTGGAGATACAAAAACGAGGATGGGAGTATATGGAGAAGGGTGGTCACAGTGATACACTTTCAAACTTATTGCATGGTCGTATGTCGCGGTGAAGGCTGGCATTTCAGGGGTGTGGAATGTGATATGCAAAGTGGAGAAAGAGTTAGGGAATTCCAACATTCAGGTCGGTGGTTTGCTAAAGGGTGAATTAGGCAATGGCCTGTCCATTCTGCTTTTGATAGATAAAAGCTTCCATATTTCTTTACCTTAGGCTGAAAAGAAAGTAACAGTCGTTATCATAGTCACAAGACACAATCAATCTTTGGATTGGGTGTGGGATTGAGAAGCGAACCTATGTTTGGAACTAAGCTACAAGAATTGGAGAATTGGAACAATGCAGTGAGATGTTGAAACAAATATTGCTACAGGAGTGTCAGGACAAGTGGGTACGGGAACCAGATCCTAATGGATCCATCTAAGTGAATTCATGTAGAAAACTATTGTCCATGCATGTAGTGCCTTTCTACCCCTTCGAATGGGTAAATGGGTTTTGCAAAAGAATAGTTTTGGATGGAGGGACAAGCTAGACTTATTACGTACCGTCGATGGGCATTATAAACGTAGCACATATCGAGGACAACGACTTGTCGGTAATGTGGAGATAACGAGGAGACTTCTGATCATCTCTTCACATCGTTTTATGTCGTTGCAGTAGCATGGAACAAGGTTAGTGAGTGGTGTAAAATTCCAACAATATTTGCGTTCTCAACTAGAGATTTTCTGTGTATATATCCATACGAACTTTAGGATTGGCGGTTTCAAGCAACATGTGGTTCAAGCGATTATCTTGGTGGCTAGTTAGGTCATTTGGAAAAGTCAGAACGACTTGCTGTTCTCTGGTAAAAGAGTACTAATTGACCGGATCCTTGGGAAACTCAAGCCACTGCCTTCTTGGGGGTCAAGCATCGTGCTAGACAACATGATTTGGATTGGGATAATTGGTCTTCATTTAATTTTTTGAATTTATAAATTGTGCGTGTATGATAAGGAGATGTAAGAATGGGGTGTATGATGAATCTTGCCTTTCTTCTACTTACTTGCTGGAAGAAGCTGCTGTATATAGTTGGTGATGAATTAAGACTTTTGCCATTCAATAAAAAAAAAAAACTCACCCTTTTACAATCATAATTCTAAATCTAAAAAAAACTTGCATGTAGTGCCTTGTAAATTTAATAGGAGAGAGAACTAGTTTGGTAGATTTTTTTTTTTTTTTTTGAACGGCAAATTTGGATCACTGACGGACCACTGGAGTATCATCGTGCCACCAGCGGAACCACCCGATCAAATCCATCTCCACTAGGCATAAGGCCTATACACCAATTCAGGAGGAAACCCAATAAATATGGGAAAAACCCCCTTGTGAGAATCGAACCCAAGACCTATTGGTCCAAAGTCTTATCCCACCCCCAAGATACCACTAGACTATAAAGCCATGGGTGAACTAGTTTGGTAGATAGTTACATATTATAGTTAGAAGAAAAATACAAATGTTTATATAGATTTCAGAGTTCTTTATTTGAATTTGGTTTGTATTAAACAAAACATTCAATACAACCATATCGGTTGTATCCTTGCTTAAAAATATATAAATCTAAATTGTACCTTCATAGATAAATGTTATTTTATCAAACAATTTAAAGATAAAGATATTTACCAAGTGAATAGATAAATGTTATTTTATCAAACAATTTAAAGGTAAAGATATTTACTAAGTGAATATCGTAAGTGACCATTGAAGATAACATTCTCAAAGGAAGGGCATATTTTGGCGAAGAGATTAAAAAATTAAGAAAATTAAAAAAAAAATAATAAAAACCTTGAGCATAAAGAAGAAAGAAGAATTTAATAAACTAAAATAATTCAGTATTTGTTTTAATAAAAAAAGCTTTTATGTACTATATCTATTTAGCTGAGACACGTTGAATTTATTTAATTCACATGATAATATTGTTTATCAAACAAATCCAATCATTGGATATTTCTTTACAAACATTCATGTAAATTATTATAACAAAGTAAACTGAAATAATGTTCTTAGCATTAACATTATGCTAGGATCTTCATTGAAAATAGCTATACATAAAATAATGAATTCTTTAACTTAACATGGAAAATTTCTTACCAACTCAACTTGAGGAATGGTTTGTAAAGAGCTGTAAGACTCCGAATCCAGGAAGCTTTAGATTCGGCCAATCATAGCATGATAGTTCAAACTCGAATTAATTCAAATGAGAAGAGGGAATATTCGGCTGTTTCCATGTCTCCGGTAGGCCGATGACTGATGAGGACATGCAGCCATTTCCATGTAACTAGAGGTCGGCTTCCCACCTTTTTTGGTGTTCTCTTTGATTTGGTGGGTGCCAGTGTGTCTGGTGACAAATGAAAACGAAGGTAAACTGTAACTCTGTAAGTATTTGTGAAGCATCGTAGATCATAAAATAAACGGTAAAGATGCATTATTGTAGCTAAGAAGCTATGTTATTTGTTATAATAGGAAATATCATAGAGCTAAAGTACATTAATGGTGTAGCTTCAACTTTTGTATTTCTTGATGTTGTTGTTTCCTTTTCTTTGTTTCTAGCTCCTGACTAAATCTTTGCTTGGTTTAGGAGGTAAAAGTAAATTTTTCTTTTTTTAATAATTATCCTCGAGATTCGAATCCTCGACCTATTACAGAGATACACCATTTTTGTATACAGATATCGCTAGACCAAAAGGCCATTAGTAAGTAATTTAAATACAAAAGCTAGGCCAAAAGGCCATTAGTAAGAAAATTGCAAATTATAATAAGAACAATGATAATGATAAAATTTATTAAAAGAATACTAATAAGTTGTGCAATTTGACTCGGCTTTAAATCTAAATTTTAAAATGAAAACTAACACATATTCAAAGTAAGAGTACCTACATCATTTTGAAATTAAAAACATTTATCTATAATGAGACAACCTTTCACATAAATATATTTTGAATAAGATAATAAAGTGTGGGTATTTATTTATATGTATTATTATTATAATGTATAAAGGAGTGATGGAAAGAGAGAGTGGGAAATAAGAAATTGAAAGCGAGGAGACCCTACAAGTGTGAGTAGTTGCTTCGAAGTTGGTGAATTATACATTAAATCTATCGTACACAACAACATAAATGAGACATTAATTATTCACTCTTCTTTTTCAAGTGCATAGAATGTTTCCATATACAACCTTAAAATAATTAGTCATATCATTAGACAACAATTATACTAGCATTCTAGTTATATCATTTTTCATTAATCTATTATTACTAAACTTATATTTGGTTTTTAATTAATCTATTATTTTTTAAACTTATTTTTTTTATTTGAGTCAAGACCCCTCCCCCAGCCAACGGCAACATCGCTTCGAAAAAAAACCTCACCCACAACGGTCAAATAGGGCTCAACGCCCGTTACCCGAATGACGGGCTCCCCATTAACACCCCCAGTTGGTGCCTTGAACCGGTGTTCAATGCCTCAACCGGCTTAGGTGACGTGGGGCCATAATCCACAACACATAATCTTAAAACAAACATATTCTAGAGTGAACACTATTGTATTTGTGAATGAGTGACCAAGTCTTGACCATTGATTTAGATCAACAAATCATAAAATACACTAGTGTATTTCCATCTTCTAATCCTGCCATTGATTTACACTTGTGTATTGATAATCAAGGTTTAGGATTAGTTCATTAGTATTCACAAACAAGGGTGTTGTTCACATTTGAACCTAACCCTATATATAGTACACTAGGTTAAAATCCCGTGTGTTACACGGGTTGAATAAATATAATTTTATACATTAAGTAATAAAAAAATATATCTTAAAAAAAACATGTGTTGCATAGGTTGAATAAAACTGCGTATTACAAAGGTTGAATAAAACTGTGTATTATATAGGTTGAATAAAATGTAATTTAATCGGTTGACACATAAAGTCATCAAAACATGTCTTTAAAAATGAATTTCGAAATACTATTTATTAATTATAAGGGAAAACAAAAAATAGATAGCCTAAATAAATGATACGTGTCACGCATAGGTTTGTTTATTATATAGTATAGATATAGATTCGTAGACTATACTCATATAAATTATTTAGTTTAGAATTAATGGAGATAAAAAAAAAAAGCTTAGCCGTTTAAAAAAATATAAGTTATTTTATTTATAATTTTTGTTTTATATAAGGCATTTGTAGACTACAAAGAACCTAATTTAACGATCATTATTTTATATTTAAAATAGAAATCAGATTATTATTTTCTAGCATACCCGTTTATTCACTCAACAACAAATTATAACCCGTAATATATTAAGCTATGAATTATAATATAATAATATATCAGTAAATGGGTAAATTCAAAATAATCGACTTTCAATAATACATATTTTTAATTTTAATATAATCAATAATTTTAGTATTATATAATAATGATTAGATTTGATTTAATATTATCTTTTGATTGAGAATTGATGATCAACATTTATCCTCAAAATTGTAAATTATTTAATTTAATAAGAAAACAAAAAAAAAATAGATAATCTCAATGAATGATAAGTGTCCCATAAATGGTTTCTTTTATTATATAGTATTAGATATATATAATGAGAAAATGAGTGTCGCATAACATTTGAGAAGCTTATATCAAAATGAGAAATATATTGGTTATCTTTTTCAAATTAGACGGAAACAGTTGATTTGTACATGGTGTACAAAATTACTTTGTATAACACAAATGTAGTGTGTATGTATTTTTTTGGATTCTTATTTTAATGACACGCACATATTAAGCAATATGTATAAACATTAAACAATTATTGCACTTCGTAACATATTGTTTTAACGTAGCGTTTTTGTGATTAACATAAAGGATTGTATTCACACGTGAATGAAGCTCTGACATACGTGAATTATATAAATAATTGATTGATACCCTACGTACGAAGATAAAATGGTTTTACGTTTTAAGATTATGATTATCCTATAGAAGGTAATGCATTTTACATTGGCTATCACCCAAATGTCCCTTGTAAATGGTTCAAGTGAGAATCGAAACTGCATCTCCACTAAAAAAGGCATACCAATTTACCACTAGACCAAGTTCTAAGTACAAGTGAACCTGAGATCATACATACCGAGTGATTAGGGAATGGAAATGGCGTGGGATGGAGTGCCCGTTTCATTTTTTATTCATCTGGTTCAAAATAAGGCGATATTCCCTTATTCGTAGCTTCATTTTGATTCATTTGGTTCAACATAGAGTGCCCTAAATGCATATAACCCTATTTTTTTTTTTTTGTTATATAGATTTCAAAATCAGAAGAAGAAAAGTAAAATCGTGGACCAATAGGAGTTTGTAATTTATGGCATAAGACTGGTCAAAAAATAACAAACATAAATTCTACTCTCTTTGTTGACCAAACTCTTGTTAGGATGCATATATCATATATACTTTTCAAACACATCTTGATCACAATCAACAAATTAAAAAAATATTATCACAAAATTTACTTATAAAAATCTAAATTATATGTACCACCATCCTTCACTAACGGTGAGGCTTTTTTTTTTTTTTTTTTACTTTTAATGATAGAGTAGACAAAAAACGAGATGGTCACGATACATTAAGTGAAAGAGACAAAACTGAATTATTACTTGAATACAATAAATTCTCTCCCGGTCGTTGTTGGACTAGAAATATACTGTAACACTGTAATCTGACAAATCTATGTATTAATATTACTAATATACGATATAACAGTGCTTCAAACTCAACAAGATTAACATGATAAATGAAGTTATTGTCATTAGCAAAAGCCTAACTCTCTACACCTATATATATAAACTTGGTTCTTTCGCCTCATCTACAATAAAAAAGAAATTGTACATAGTGTATTATATATAAAATTAATGTTATACATAGTGTGTCATATATATTAATGTTAGTTGACAAAATTTTTGTGACAAATATGTGGTAAAGAATATAAAACATCAAGAGGAAATTAAGGTTAGCTCACAATTTGCATTTACAACTTATATTAAATAAGATTGTTACATTCAAAAATACCAAAGCGAATCCTTTCATAGCTCAAAACTGATGGTGACACTAAAAATGAATTTAAAGATTGCAAAAATATTATATATATTTATATTTATTTTCCTAACTGATTTACAGTTTATCTACGCTAACTACAAGAAATTAGAATATCAATAAGAAACTGATTTTGACCTCTGAAAAGAGGAAGTTGAAGAAGAATTCAAGAACTGAATACAATCTTCAATGGCTTGAGCTCGATTAGAATCGAAGGCTTCAACGTATGATCTTGATCTTTTTAAGGTGCATTCACAGGAAGATGTTGATGATGACGATGACAATTTACGCGAAGATGAAACAAAACCGAGTGCTCTAGCGAATTTGGCTTTGATTCTGCCTAGAAATCTCATGGCGGAAAAACCTGAGCTTTTTTGGGACCGGAAAGTCCATATTCTGATCATCGGTTCCGGCGTGTGGAGGTTGTCTCGGGCGTGGTTGGTGAGGTATAGCGGCGGTGGCGACGGCATGTCGTCCACGTCCGGGCTGAAACTCACTCTTCTGGTCATGTTTTGGGAGAGAGTTTGGATGAATAATGAAGAGATGGTGATATAAGAGTAACTATTTATGGATGAATAGAAGAGAGAGAGAGAGAGAGAGAGAGAAATAATTTGAAAAAAGTGGAATTCGAATTTATAAATGTTGTATTATTATAAGGTAGTTGTAGGGTTTAAATATAAATAAAATGATATTATTATATTAAATGTGATGATTGAGAGGGTTCTTTCTTTCATTGACCCATGAAACACGAATTGCAGTTGAGAAAAGGAACTGAGTCGTGTGTTGTAAGTTGCAAGCCAAATCATTATACAATCTACTATAATAAAAGAAATCAACTTTTGGACACGTGTCATTCATTGAAGGTATCCTTAAATTTATATTTATCTTATATTAACTAAATAAATAAACAATAAATTAATATTAAATCTTATCATACTTTAATAATTTATTTTCTAATAATTTATCTTCTAATTTGTAGATAATATTAAATAGAAAAATGTTTATATGATAATTATAACCCTTTTATTGAAATTTGAAAAGGGTTTCACGCTTTTTTGGATTTTATTAAAATTCATGACTACATTATATAATTATAAGTTTGAATATATATGTCAAAATTAAAAATTATTCTTCAAAAATTCAGTAACATCCATACTCTATACATACATTTAGAAAAATGTTAATAATTGCAAATAATACTAAATAGAAAAATGTTAATTGAATACAAAAAAATATAGGATCTCATCAAATGTATATCAATTACTTAAATGAGTATACACATGCATGGGCGGTGATAAGGGTGTGCGGAGAGGAGCATCGCACAGGGTCTGTGACTTCGAGGGGCACGTGTTTTTTATAAAAAAAAAAAAAACCCGATATCTATATTAATTTTTTTTAAATAGCATACCAAACATGCTCTTAGTGAGCCCAATACCCATTGGCATCTACAAAATGATGTTTGACAATATGAGTGTATGTGAGAGGAAAAAACCAATAAGTCAATAAGTCACTCCATACTGACTTTTCCAAAACCCCAATAAGTCTATAAGTTGTTTCAAAAAAACATAACCAAACATGCTCTTACTAAGCCCAATGCCCATTTTATTTTAAAATTAAATAATAATATTAAAACATTACGAAAGAACATATTTTTTCGAGCTCAAACAGGGTACATGAATTCTTACAGATGACTCTGTACACATGTATGAGATTTTTTTACTATTATTATTAGTTTCATTATTTATCAAATATATATAAATGTCTCCGTCTTTAATTTGCATTTACAAGAAATATTTATTATATAGTTTAAATTGTTCAACCCGTGTAACACACGGGGAACTAACCTAGTCACATATATAATAATAATCATATATGAGTAAAACATATCCTCCTACAAATAAATAAAAAATAACTTACCACATGCCTATTTTATTCTACATAACATTTCCAAACATAAATAGTACTTTTGTATCATGTTGCACTCTATCATTGGACCATGTTTTGTTTTTCTTATTTTTTTTCTTATAAAATGAAATGTGTTTATACGTTATCTATAATATTAAAGCTTATATTTATATAATATTACAGGAAAGCCTATATAAAGGTTATTAAAACGAATAGGTTATGTTCGTGCGTTGACGCGGTTTGGTTTTAACCAACCCGAAACAATCGTT
Organism: Helianthus annuus; assembly: GCF_002127325.2. NCBI lineage: Eukaryota > Viridiplantae > Streptophyta > Magnoliopsida > Asterales > Asteraceae > Helianthus > Helianthus annuus. The sequence continues at coordinate 435,586 of NC_035447.2, forward strand.
TTTATTATCTTGGTCCAGTAGAACCGAACACATGTTGATAAGCCTTTGTTACACTACCACTTTATTTTATTTTTTGTATTAATTTGATTGTTAATGCTGCCATATTTGGGTTTTCCATTTCGATTACTATATTGAGTTTTGACTTCATTCGAACCTAACGATACGGACGAAATTTCCACCCTACGTACCCGTCGTAGTGCGCAGGCATTAACCTAGTTTTTTAACAAACTGTATTCTAAAACATTGATACATGACTTCAATTTTGTTCAAAAAATACCTTGATTATTAACATGCAACTTCTTTTCTTTGTGAAGGTGATTATCGTAAATATGTATTATTTTAAAAGAAAAGATACTAAAGTTTCCTATCTTCTCACAGGTTTTCTTAACAAACAATTTATCAGTTTAAAATTAATTTGTTACCACAATATCGTTATTTTCATTTTCAAAATACATGTTTTAACAAGTATTTATTGATTGTCTATCTTATGTTTAAAAAATACTGTCATTGTTTATTGTATTTTGTCTCACATACGAACAGCAAAGGAAAAGGTAAACTTCATTCATCAGGTCAATCTCAATTAGTCATTGTTTTAGTATTGTACTTATTTAATTATTTAATGTAATACGTAATTTTATTTAATCATTATTTTATTTAATTATTATTTTATATATATTGTTTCTAGTTACATATGTTAAATTGTCCAATTCTTATATTATACGAGTGCTTAACCTAGTTTTATGTATATAATATATATTTTTTATAGAAAGCATAAAGAGGCTATACTGATCAATTAAAACTTGAGAAAGATGTAAGATTAAAAAAAAATACTTTTTTTAATGGAAACACTTAGGACAACAATAAATAAAATAATTGAAAGCCATATACCATAGTAACTAATTTAGTCAAAATAAAACAACGATTTAAATTTTAAAAATCTGAAAAGCAAACTACCAGAAAGTTGAGTGTGACCACCAACAAAAATTTAACAATATAACAACAAAAATCAGAAATTCGGTCTCATCAATTAGGTGATATTCTAGAATTTGAGTTTGTCATTTTTAATAAAAACATGTTTCTATTTAAAAAATATATATATAACCAACAATGAAAACCAGCCAACTGTTTAATCAGTTAAACTTATAGATTAGAGTGTTAAAGAATAAACCAATATGATCTAACAAAAGTTTTAGGTGAATCATCAAATATATTATCAAGAAATTCGTGCTTTATGTTGTTGTAATATGCGGATGGGGAGTTTTCCAAAAAACTTTTGTATTTTTCACTTCTAACCCAAAGATTTTAATCTTTTACATTTTAACCCCGTTAACTTTTTTACTTTTAACAAAAAAAATTCATCTTTTACAATATAACCCCCTAACATTTTTTTATTTTCACCTTTGGTCGCCCATACTTTTAATCTTTCGCAAGTTTTTCGTTTTAAGTTTCGTTATAATTTTTTCGAGTCAACACGCCACAACATGTGTGTAGGGTTCAAGTTTTTTTCGTATGCTTTTTCCCGTTTGATAGACAGTTGCAACATGTCTATTTTTATTCGTATTGACAAGTTCATCGATCGCAACACGCGGGTACTGGATCGACTTAGTTATTTTTTGTACGTTTTAATTTGTTTCGAGTTTACAGCTATATCTCCTTTACTTAAGAAAAACTAATTATATGTGCATATTTTTATGTACGTATTGATATAAATTCGATTTGCTCTATGTTTCGACATAAACTTTTTAGGGAAACGAGTCTGGTTAAGTATAATACGTTTACGTTTAAAAAAACAAATTTTACATACATATTTTTATGTACGTTTTGGTATAAATTCGAGGTGGTGTATTTTCGATGTAAACTTTTTGGGAAACGAGTTAGGTGAAATATAATATGTTTTCTTGATTTTATGAACATTTTGTAAATTTTGTTTTGATCCAAGTGGAGTCAAATTGCAGTTTCTTTTTTTTTCCCCTTTTTTAAAGCTCTAATTAGTATTTTTTTTTATTATATGAGTCAGCATTTCCGTTATAACCGTTATATTGTCTATGTTGACTCGGGCCACATATAATTAATACGTTATAATTGTACGGTATAAATTTGACTTCTTTATGTTTTAATCCAATCGCAATGATTATATAGGCTACACTGAGTTCAAAAATATATGTCGAAACACGTGTTTTCATATAATTAACTCATCACATAACATGTGAACAAATTTATTCGATGTTTGATATGTACCCGCGCCGCAACGCGCGCAAATATTATTACTGGTTATATCTGTTTAATAAGCTAAAAATAAAATATTAGATTATATAACATGATATTAGATTATAGTTAGACCACCAATAATAGCCTTTCCTCATAAATGACGTCACGACTCACGCCGAATTGCTTGATGTTGCCACTTCTCTTTTCCCAAGAACAAGCTCGAACCCTCCCTCTGGCTCCCTTTCCCATCCACTCACTTTCCTCCCATTTCACGAACCCATTCAAGGGAGTTATAACCAGGGGCGAACCTAGCTTTATAATAGGGGTAGCCCCCGCTACCCCTTGACGCTCTGGCGGTAATTTAAATTTTGGAAAAATTTGTCATTTTTCAATTTCGTTACCCTTTTTTTGAAACGTTGCCTCTGTAACGATTTTCTAGATCCGCCATTGGTTATAACATCATAACGACTTTTGACTCTCTCTCTCTCTCTCTCTCTCTCCTCCATGTTGATGTCCGTCACCTCGTTTTTCCTTCATGTGAACTCAAAACCAAGCTAAAAACGATCCATTATGGGTTTGTTACGTTTTTATTCGCGGCGGCTTTTGGTTGGTATCAGTTTGTTTCATTATCGTACCAGTACGATACTGGCACTCGGTTTATCAATCGACAAGTGCTTTACATCAATCAAAAACCATAAAAACAAATATCGATATCAGTTTCGGTATCGTTTGGTCGGTACCGGTTCGCTTCGTCACAATATCAAAATCTTGAAAAAAAAGTTTATGTGTTCCGAGTGTCAAGTATCCAATCAACTAATCAAGGGTAATCACTAATTCTTAACCTTGTTAAATCATATATATATTTTATTAATATATTAATATATTATTTCTTAATAAAGTATGAAAATTAAATAAATTTAAATCATTGTTCATGGAGACTTCTAATTCATCTAATTCATATGTATAATATAATTAATGTGGTGTCTTATTGATCACATTTGCAACAAGATATCTTGAAAAGGTAATGATAGTGAGGATGGTGGGAATTTAGTACACAACTTATTCAATAATTCTTGGTGTTAGTCAATTACAAATTCATGTAAAATAACACTAGGGATGGCAATGTGTCGGGTTTAAGTCAGGTTCGGGTTGGGTATTGGTAATCTCATACTTATATTTGCTTGTAAAATCATGTTTCATACCTGGCCCAATACCCGTCGGGTATTTTTTGGATACTTACCCATTTGTATCGAGTATATTCACGGGTATCGAGTATATCCATTAATTTGTTAGAAAATATTCGTTGAGGTTTCCAAATACATTTTTTTACTATTATAATTATTATATATTTTATTTATAAAGCAACTATTATAAATAAAAAATACATTACCTAATATAAGTTTTATCATAAATTAATAGTAGCTTTATAATACTTATACACTTATACCTATATATTTCACAACATAGAAAATTTAAATATTATTATCAAATACATATAATAAAAGAAAATAATTTTTTCACATTATGAATATACTAAAATAAATCATTAGTAGACAAGGGTTAATAGAAAATAAAAATATAAATTAAAAAATCAGGTATATAGTTCGGGTAAACGGGTATGTGGTTTCGGGTAATCGGGTCGGGTATCACCTAATCCCATACCCAACCCATACCCGCGAAAATTTTTAAAACTAATCACATACTGGACCCAATACCCGTCGGGTATTAGGTATATCCGTTTCATTTGTGTCGGGTTTCGAGTATACACATCGGGCTCAGATATTTTTGCCATCCCTAAATAACACCCCATTGTATATATAATATATGATTATGATCAAATATAAAGGCTCCTAAAAATAAGAAGTGTAGAAAGGCTCCTAAAAATAAACCCACTACACAAAAAATAAAAAGAAAAACCTGAACACCCACCACCACCCAAAAACTTAAACCCCCCAACCACCCTCCCCCCATCACCCACCCCCCCCCCAAAAAAAAAAAATTGCGGAGGGGTAGGGGTGGGGTTTTAGGTTTTTGGGTGAGTGTGGGTGTTTAGGTTTTTTTTAAGGTTTTGGGGGGTGGGGGGGGGTTGGTGAGGTATAGTTCTTTTTTTTTTTTTTTTTTTTGCGGGAGGGAGGGGGGTTAGGTTTTTGGGTGGTGGTGGGGTGGGGTGGGGTGGAGGTGGGTGTTTAGGTTTTGTGTGGTGGTGTAGGGGTTTTAGGTTCTTCGACACTTGTCACTCTATAAAATCTTCTTCACTTGTTATGATTAGGAGCCTTTATAGAATAACTTAACCCATATAATATATACGTAGAATAGGTTTTATTCATACATCGTCTATCCTTTCCTAATGTGGTTTGTCATTTGCGGAGGACACTCATTTATTAACTTTTGTTATTTATCATCCAAATACGTATAATGTACTTGGGGAGTGTAGGAAAGATCAAAAGACTGGTATTTTAGAAGAAAAAAACTCACTTTCTCCATGATTTCAAACAGCTATAACATTTTCATATGATAATATTTTATAATAAAAATTCACCGTATTAACGAGTATTTCATTCTCCTTAATTTGAGTAGGCTATTACTAAAGTTTTCTTAATGTTTATTTTTTTTACAGGATACGTTGTTACGTGATTACACATTTAGTATTATTTGTTATAATTAGTGTAATTACAATTAGGCTTATTACATAATTATACATTAAACAATAAGAATTTAATTGTTTATGCTTTATTAGGTGATTAAATCTGTAATATACGGTATTATGTGGTTATTATAGGTTGATTGGTTAATGTTTTGTATTACATTTATACTTAATACGTGATTAGACCAGAAATTTAGGCATTCCGTGAAATATTATGTATTACATTTTTTGTGTTTTGTTATAATTATGATTAGTACGTAATTACGTAATCACATAGTAGTTTTTCACATAAATATTATAATTAAATCACGTAATGGGTATTCAAAATCATGTAATAATACATAGTCAACTATTGTTACGTAATTACGTACTGATACATAATCACGTAACGTTAGACTTGTTTCAAGAATAAAATGCATATTACGTAATTACGTACTGGAACATAATTATATGACGTTACAAAATCATGTTAAATTTTTTTAAAACTATAACAATATCCTACTCAAATTAAAGATAATGAAATGTTCGTTAATACGGTGTATTTTTTTAATATTATCGTATAAAAAATTATAGCCGTTTGAAAATCACGATGAAACTAGGTTTATGAGTCACAAATATTGATTTTTCTATTTCGCTCTTTCCCACTTTTTTCATTGTTTTTAGCCACATGAATTCTACATTTGGGATCACTTAGGGGCTGTTTGGTAGCCTCTTAATGACCATTCAGATGCTACCTCTTAATGGTTTAAAACCTCTGAATGAATAAGAGGTAACCTCAAATCTGAATGGTTAAGAGGTAACCTCTGAATGGTAAATCATCACATATCACATTCTTCTACCTTCTCATTGGTAAAATTCTTAATGGTTCCATTAAGAGGCTACCTCTTAATAACCATTCAGAGGCTACCAAACAGCCCCTTAGTCTCATGCATTGGATTACTTCATTAATCATCAAAACTCTCTCCTATACTTTGTACGAATTAATAGGGGAATTGGATCTTATCATCCCAAACTAATCAAAATTGGCCGATGTCACTCTCAACTTTCACTTTAACTTCTATCATCCCCAACTTAACACTTGATGCAATGTTCTTATGTACTATTCTTTGAAAAAAATAAAAGAGAATACATGAATTACATGTTAAATAATAGTTCTTAGTGACATATAAAGTAATTCTATTCTATATCTATTCTATTCTATATCTAATAAATACAAAGAGTATGTACAGTAACTTCTATGTCTTTAATAAGTGGATGCCATTTGGCACCATTACCCTCTTTTTTTAAAGCATTTAATTTAAGATAAATAGAAAATGCAAGAAGTATAATCTATCTCACCTAAATTATATACATAAATGAGCTTAGTTAGAAAAATTCAATACCTAATAAATAAATAACTAGTTATATCATGTGTTAAAATTATATAAGTTGAAGATTATTTTTCAGGCTTCTCTTTTTTTAAACGGTCAATAAATCAATCTTGAGTACTCTCGGGGCATCCACTGGACAAACGGAGTACTCTGAGAGTAACCCGAGTCGTCCACCATCAATTATGGGGAAAACCTGGTAACTCACCCGCTCGTAGGCACATCGGTGATATTACCGGTAAAACTTGTTTATCTCAAGAATCGAACCAAAGTTTTCTTAGGTCTCATATTATTGTCCACCAATGCCTTACTATTTTTTCATGCTTCTCTTATTTCAACATATTTTGTTTCTTAACTTTGAAAAAAAGTTGATTTCTAAACTTTTAATAATTTTTATTTAACAATTTTAATACAATTCATGAGTTTTAACATAGTAAACAAATAAATATATAAGACTTCTTCACACGAGTCAAAAGAAACAAAAGGTAAAGAGTATTAAAACAAGAGCAGGAAGACCCCATTATGTCCCTGCAAACTGCTTTTATATACTGCATCTACCCTTCTATCCAACCATTTATTTTTGACCTTCTCATACTTTATTTTTACACGCAAATTCGAGATTTTTGACCTTCTCATACTTTATTTTTACACGCAAATTCGAGCTTAATGCATACATGTCTTGAATTTTCTAATCTAAACTATCATAAAAGCACAAATTTTATTTTAAAGAGCGGATGGTATAAAAAGTCCATAAGAACCGTATCAATTAAATAAAACTTGAAAGGATTAAAAGAGTAAAATGCACGGATAGTTTCTGTGGTTTTGCAAAATAACACCTATAGTCCCTAACTTTTAGAAATTACACCGGTGCTACCTATGGTTTGACAGTTTGTTACTCGGATAGTCCCTTGAGTGGATGTCCGTTAGTTTTCTACGTTAAATGAATGTGAAATGACAAAATTACCCCTCATCTTCTCCACTCTATAAAAATAAAACAACCCCACCCACCTCCCACCTTTCTCTCTGTTTCCCCCCACCATTAACCACCACCCACCTCCCACCTTTCTCCCTGTTCCCCCCCCCCCCCCACACCACCACAATTAATCACTAATATCTCATAGCAAAATTCACAGATACCATCGGGTCAAAATGTCACGGCCCCCGACCCGGTTTGACCCCTTTCAAGAGCCGCGGGACAGCAATCCCGTGATATTTATTTATGTGATTTTAGCGGCGGAAATTTTTTTTTTATCATCAGGATCGTTTTAAAGCTAAAAACTTTTCCCGATTATTTTATTTCACAATTCGGGATAAAACCCCGATAATTTACGATAACAAGATTTACTGATAAATCTTTATTTTTAGAAAAGATATTTCTCTATTTTATAATGAGCCACTACTTTAAGCCTGCACTGCTTCCCAGCACTTTTCCTGAATTACAATAGATCACCTGAAACATGTTTGAAAAAGGTTTTGTCAGCGGGGAAATACTGAGTGAATCATTCAGTTTATTAAAATGACTCGTTTATTATAATTTACAGTATTAAGAGTTTTTACATATGTTTCTGATATCTACCAACTACCCACAGTATTTGTCACTCGACCGGATCTGTGAATGTGGTCATATCACCATTGGCTGCCCCAATGAATGACGTATATCACTTAATTTTAGGTTCGCCCACCTAATGTGATTAAAACAGTAGTAATGTGCACAATACCCCACATACTGGCTGTAATTTGGTGATTACATAAACTTAATCACTGTAATTTATAATTCTGAAAATAATTTGGAGTATTGTAAAACAGTTGATAAAAAGAGAATGACTCACATTGCAGATTTAACACGGGCGGAATATGATTTAGCCTTGTTAACCTAATTTAATAATAATGCACACAAAACCGGGTTAGTGATCAATACAGCAGTTACGATAACTCACGAGATCAAATTCTCACAACGAATTACAAAGTGAAATACTTAAACATCCATCGATTTAACGACGAACGACAAAGTATAACCCTATGTGGGCGGCACTTAAACATCCATTGGATATATTGATCAGTCGGAAAATGAATCGTAATAGCGATCGAGTGATTACCCTGTTTTGCGGCAGCAATTCAAGACTCGTGTGTGTTTAATTGTAATTCTATTGTGATATTTCGACGTACAGAAGGCTTTTGGCCGTCATTTTAACTCCAGAAAGCTAGTGCCAATGTCTGCTATTTATAGTGATTTTTGAGACATGCTTACGGACCGTATGGCATTTCCCCTTACGGTCCGTAAGGGGTGCAATCTAATTATATAGGCTAGCTGGGTACGGGACTAGCTTGGCTGACTCATTTAAAAATCGAATTTCAAACTGTACAACGCATTTTGAAGATAATTATCAATAGGGTTTAACCCCCTTTGTGTTTTAGGGGCCCTGATCCTAATTCCAATTGTTCTAAAAATTTTAGGGTTAGTGCAGAATTACTTGGGTGTCTTAATTAGGGTTTTCTTATTGACTAATTATCATCCTAATTATGGATTTTAATGAGAGTTGTTACATCCTCCCCACCTTAAGAAAAATCTTGTCATCGAGATTCATTGAAATAGATGAGGGCATTTCCGCTTCATTTCTGTCTCCAGTTCCCAAGTATATTCTGGTCCTCTCTTTGAATTCCATTTGACTTTTACTAGTACTAGTCGCTTGTGTTTAAGAAACTTGACCTTCCGGTCTTCTATTTGTAAAGGTTTCTCTATGAATTTCAGCTTTTCATTTACCTCCACATCTTGAAGAGGTACTACCAGGGATTCATCTGATAGACATTTCTTGAGATTGGATACATGAAATACATCATGTACTCCAGCTAGTTCTTCTGGTAGTTGTAAGTGATAGGCTACTGGTCCTATTCGTTGGATTACTGGGAATGGTCCAACATATCTTGGACTCAGTTTTCCTTTCTTACCGAATCGTACTACTCCTTTCCAAGGAGATACTTTCAAAAGTACTTTATCTCCTATCTGGAATTCTAGTGGCTTGCGACGATTATCTGCATAGCTTTTCTGATTATCTCTGGCTGTTTTCAATCTTTCCTTGATTTGAGTTATCTTGTCAGTGGTTTCTTGTACGATTTCTGGACCTGATAATTGACTTTCTCCTATTTCTGCCCAACATACGGGAGTTCTGCACTTGCGTCCATACAGTGCTCCGAATGGAGCGGCTTCGATGCTTGAGTGATAACTATTATTATAGGAGAATTCGATTAATGGTAAATGGTTATCCCAGTTACCACCAAAGTCAATTACACATGCTCGGAGCATGTCTTCTAGAGTTTGAATCGTCCTTTCACTTTGTCCGTCTGTTTGTGGATGATATGCAGTACTTAGATTGAGTCGGGTTCCCATTGCTTCTTGGAAGCTTGTCCAGAAACGGGAAGTGAAACGACTATCTCTATCCGATACAATGGAGAATAGGACTCCATGTAAGGATACTATTTCATCCACATACAGCTTGGCTAACCTTTCCATGCTAAAAGTTTCTTTTATAGGTAGAAAATGAGCAGATTTGGTTAATCGGTCCACAATTACCCAAATCGCATCATTACCTTTTCTGGTTTTGGGTAACTTAGTAACAAAGTCCATTGTTATGAGTTCCCATTTCCATACAGGCATTTCTAACTGTTGTAGTAGTCCTGAAGGTTTCTGGTGTTCGGCTTTAACTTGTGAACAAGTTAGACACTTAGATACGTATTCGGCTATATCCTTTTTCATTCCTATCCACCAGAAATTCTTTCTTAAATCTTGGTACATCTTATTGTTTCCTGGATGTACAGTATACCTAGATTTATGAGCTTCTTCTAAAATCTTTGATCTTAAATTTCCTTGTTCAGGTACCCAAATTCTGCTTTTGTGGAATTTCCAAATTCCATCATTTCCTTGTTCCAATTCTTTTAGGTAACCTTTCATTCCTTCGGCATCGTCCTCGATTGCCGTTTCCTGAATTTCTTTCAATTGTTCCATTAAATCTACTTGTAGATTTATTCTAAGAGCACGGACTCGCCTTTGCTTCTCATGATCCTTACGACTTAAGGCATCTGCGACTACGTTTGCCTTTCCTTCGTGATATTGAATATCACAGTCCTAATCACTTAGGATTTCCATCCATCTTCTTTGTCTCATATTTAACTCTTTTTGCCCAAATATATACCTTAAACTTTTATGATCTGTATAAACAGTAAACTTACTTCCATACAGATAATGTCTCCATATCTTAAGGGCAAAAACTATAGCTCCTATTTCTAAGTCATGAGTCGTATAGTTTTCCTCGTGCTTCTTCAATTGTCTGGAAGCATGCGCAATTACCTTCTTGCGTTGCATTAACACACATCCGAATCCTAATTTTGAAGCATCACAGTATACTTCAAAATCTTCTGTTCCTTCTGGTAAGGCTAAGATTGGAGCATCGGTTAATTTCTGCTTCAAGATTCTAAAGGCTTCTTCTTGTTTAGGTCCCCATTCAAACTTAATGGCTTTACCGGTTAGCTTAGTTAATGGTACAGCTATCTTGGAAAAATCCTTAATAAACAGTCTATAATATCCGGCTAAACCTATAAAACTTCTAATTTCCATTGCGGTTTGCGGAACCTTCCAATTGGTAATTGCTTCTATCTTAGTAGGATCTACGTGAATACCTTCATGATTCACCATGTGTCCTAAGAATTGCACTTCTTGTAGCCAAAATTCACACTTCGAAAATTTGGCATACAACTTTTCTTTTCTTAACAAGGTTAAGAGTGCATACAAGTGCTGACAGTGTTCGTCCTGACTTTTTGAATAAATAAGTATATCGTCTATGAAAACAATTACAAATTTATCCAAATATGGTTTACAAATCCTGTTCATCATGTCCATGAATGCTGCAGGTGCATTAGTTAATCCGAAGGGCATGACTGTAAACTCATAGTGTCCATACCTAGTTCTAAAAGCAGTTTTAGGTATGTCTTCTTCTTGAACCTTTAATTGATGATATCCGGAGCGCAAGTCTATCTTAGAAAAGTACCTAGCGCCTTGTAATTGATCGAAAAGATCATCAATCCTAGGTAATGGGTATCGATTCTTAATTGTAACCTTATTTAGCTCTCTATAATCGATACACATTCTCATTGATCCATCTTTCTTTGTCACAAACAACACTGGTGCACCCCAAGGGGATGAACTAGGTTGTATAAATCCTTTGCTTAGTAATTCATCTAATTGCTTCTTCAATTCTAGCATTTCGGTAGGAGCCAATCGATAGGGTGCCTTGGCTATCGGTGTAGTTCCAGGAATTAGATGAATCCTAAATTCTACCTCCCTATCTGGTGGTAACCCAGGTAAATCTTCCGGGAATATATCTGGGTATTCTGAGACTACAGGAATTTCCTTAAGTTCCTTACCTTTAGTACTAATGATTACTGAAATCATATATATTATTCCTTGTTTTCGTTCATAATTAGCAACTTTCATTACTGATATGAACTTCAGTGGCTTTCGAGGTTTATCTCCTGTAATCATGATTACTTCTCCAGTAGGTGATTGAATTTCTATAGAGTTTTTATCACAAATGATTTGAGCATGGTTGGCTATTAACCAATCCATTCCTAACACAACATCAAATTCAGCTAATTTCATAGGTAATAGGTTTGCAACAAATTTATGACCTGCAAGTTCTATTCCTACTTTTTGCAAAACCTGATTGATTTTTACTGAATTCCCATCGGCGGTTTCGACTGTAAAAATCTGCCTAATGGTAGTTAAGGGTAACTTAAGAGCTTGGCAGAATGAAGTATTTATAAAACTTTGGTTTGCACCAAAGTCAAATAATACTTTTGCATAAACGTCGTGAACTAAAAACGTACCGGCTATCACATCCGGGATGAGCTCTGCTTCTTGAGTGGTTAGCTGGAATGCTCTGGCATTCTTCTTAGTAGCTCCTTCGGTCGCTTTGGTTTTGTTATCTACTGGTTTGACTAACTTAGGACATTCTGTTTTGAAATGTCCGGCTTCTCCACAATTGTAACAAATTATGGATTTCTTTCTGCAGTTCTCTTCACGATGTCCTATCGTTTTGCAAAAATTGCAAAGTTTGTTACATTTTCCAAAATGTTTCTTTTTGCAAATTTTGCAGAATGGCAAAGTTGAAGATTGCCCTGCACCTCTTTTCTTGAAACTACTATTACCCACTCTATATCCTTGGGTAATTTTCTGAGCTAGTTCCTTCTTCCTGTCTTCATCTCTTGTGCGTATCAATTCATCAGTCAGAGTGTTAGCTAATTCTACTGCATCGTCAATAGTGCGAGGTCTCACAGCCTTAACGATATTGCAAATTTCGCTAATTAATCCCCAAATATAGCGAGAAATGAGTACCGGTTCTGGCGAAGCCAGTGTTGGTACCACTCTAGCATATTCAAAGAATGTCGAAGTATAACCACGACAATTTACACCTATCATCCGATGAGTTGGGAACTTATTTGCCATTTGTTCCTTTTCATACTCAGGACAGAATTTTCTTTCTACAAGACTCTTAAATTCTTCCCAAGTCATAGCATAAGCCCTATTTCTTCCTTTAGCTTGTAACACAGTGTTCCACTATTCCAATGCTCCTTCTTTAAATAGATTTGATGCGTACATGACCTGATCACCTTTGGCACACTTACTTATTGCAATTACTGCTTCGGTTTTCTCTAACCAACGCAGTGATGCAGTTGCCCCTTCATTGCCTGCAATTTCAGTGGGTTTACAAGCAAAGAATTCTTTGAAAGTGCAACCAGATGTTGCAGCTTTCAGTTTCTTAGGGAGCGGCGTGTGCTGGGATTCATTATCATGATTACCATGATTATTACCCCCGTTTATACTATTACTGAAGTTATCTTCAGAAGTACGTTTACTAGGAACGATATGTTGCGGTTTGATTGGACTTTTTACAGCAGCAATGAATGCTGGAATAGCATTGGCTATCCCTTGAGCAACAATATTTTCAATATCTTGTCTAGTCATATATTGATCCCCTGGATGTTGCTCTGACCGATTAACCTCATTTACCGGTTCATTACCAATATTTGCCATCTGAATATATATATAATTTTTTATTAGTATTTGATAAATAGCAATTATACACAAACAATCAGACAATTTACAATATATGTATAGTCAAAACTATCGATTTCTCGATTTCATTTTATATCGGTTATAGTATGCATCACTACACACAAATATTTTACAGGGTTTTATTCGTAGTTATGTTACAGACTAATTTTACTATTTACTTTTACTATTACACAACTATAGTTTTACCACCTTCCTATCTCTCGCCATTTGTCGTTCTAAAAACGCATTTCCCTTTCATCATATTTCCAGGCAATTTGTCCCCCTATCTCCCTGATTCTATTTCCTGCATCCATCAATTCTTCACCATAATGACGAAGTTCCGCCATATTTTCGTTACTCATTGGTGGATTAGGTAGGGGTTCTGGATCGAATTGTGGAAAAAAGGAATAAGGGTCGTTGACAATATTTTGAAATTGCCAATCATTTGTCCGCCATTCGTCCATTTCTACAGGTTGAGAGTGGACTATTGGTTCTGGGATTGCTGGTTCAAAGTTCACAGGGAGTGGATTTTCACTAGGATAGGTAAAAACATTCGTATTGACAGGCTGAATAGTTTCACAGTTTGCTAATAGAAAATCTATTTCATCCTGAAAAGTTATTCCCTGGTTTTGGTTTTGGTTGGAGCTTTCTCCAATTTCTATCTGAGTTGGTCTAGAACCTTGTCCTACTTCCAGTTCTATATCTTTAGAATATTCCTCAAACTGTTTTTCCATTTGCCTAGAATCTTTCTTGACTTCAGGTTCCATCTCTTGCTGTTTAGTACTTTCTTTGATTACAATTTCTTTTCCTTTTCCTAAAGGGTTGTTTATTTTAGGAAGTTTCGGAGCTGGCTTTTTCCTACGGATACGGCTACCCCATACATAATTCTTTCTTTTCTTTCGTTTTGGCTTTGCCAAAGGTGGAGCATTGAATTCTACAGGTTGTTCCATATCAGCAAAGTATCCAGTGAAATCTTGGGAAACTTCTACATTCACCGGGTAAAGATCGAGGTTCTGAAAGGCTTCAGATATCTCATTCATGTTGTGTAGCATATATGCAAAATGCACAAAAATACTAAGTTAAAACTTTGGAACAAAGTTTAACAAATAAACATCAAAGTTTTATTGCACACTATTTGTACAAAATAACAGGAAAGAACACACTCGGATTTATTTATTTATTTACTGGGAAGTGCAATTACTAGACTTAGGGTTTTTAAAGATTTGCATGTTCTGCTACTGTAGCTAGCATATACAAATTTTCCCATTTCTCATCTAGCTTCTCTTCCCAAGGTGATTTATTGATTAATTCCTGGGTTTCCCTTTGTTACGCCCTAATTCGTATTTGTCAAAAGTCGCAGCGGAAACACGTACCATAAAATTTCTTTCACTATAAATACCTCAACTTATTTAAGATTTAACTTTAACACAGTTCTTTCTCATAAATCCGTCATCCTCTTATTTACTAGTTAAAAATATAGCTTATGTTTACTACATTATGTACATCAACGTTTCCGTACAATCTCTCTAGTGACTCGATCTTCGATCTCCAATCCTTGGATATCCTCATGACTGGTACTACCTGCGCTCACCACATAAAATTTCACATCATTAGTACGCGTTATAAACATACAAGGTTTGTTCACCTTTACTTCTCGTTTCGTTAACTCTTTACATCCCAGCTTTCCCATCCTGATCATATGATCCGTAGTGAGACTTCTTTGGTATTCCTGCGTTACACTTCATTCACCAAGCACGCAACTATTACCGTTAGTACTCAATTTCATTAGATGCATGCGTACATACCTTTCATACAAACTGATACATACCTTTACGGTCACAAATAGCAACTGTCCTACATACGTACCTGCATACATACGTACGTACCTACGTACGTGCATACCTAATTACATCCATTCCTACCTACATACATACATACCTACATTCATACATACATACATACATACATACATACATACATACATACATACATACATACATACATACATACATACATACATACATACATACATACATACATACATACATACATACATACATACATACATACATACATACATACATACATACATACATACATACATACATACATACATACATACATACATACATACATACATACATACATGCATACATATATACATACATACATACTTATTACATGCCTTCACACAAACCTACATACGTGCATACCTTCGTGTATGGATCCCTCGTGAGCCCATATTCATCTAAACGCATACATACGTTCTACCTACCTACACACCAACATACATACATTTAAACGCAAAAGACATTCATACGTATATACCTTTCTTACATCTTTACATCCACGCATATGCTTATGCCTATCTTTATGCATACGTACATGCACCTCTACATACATACATACCCTTCCTACATCGTTACGTACATGCATACACTCGTACATATCTTTATACATGCATACATACACATCTACATACGTACATACTTTAACAAACACGTACTAGATCACGCGTACCTCTTACATAATCATACATCATTAACATGGGTCTTAGACTTAGCTTTATAGCCCATAAACATCTAAGGAACCATCAAAATCATGTTTGGAAAGTCCACCGTAGTCCACGGATATCAAACCGAAGCCCACGGTACATAAATTAACTTAAATAATAAGATTTCAGCTTTTGGGACTTGGGAAGGCCGTCGCCGACGCCCCTAGGGCCGTCGGCGACGGGCCTTGCATTTACCCGTAGCCCAAAAACCCGTAGACAGGTAATTAACCCGTCAGCACAAAAACTGGTTTTCTAGAGCCCGTCGGCGACGCCCCCATGCCCGTCGGCGACGCCCTCTAGATTTTGCATTTTTCTGCAGCTCCGTTTCGTCGTCCGTACGCACTAAAACGCGCATAACTTTTGAACCGTTTACCCGTTTAACCTCCCGTTTCTTCCTACATGCTTGTAAATTCATATTCTATCATATGAACTTAAAATCCCACATCCGGATTAAGGAAATTCTTATCTTACGCTCTATTGACTTATTGTCATTTCCTAATTATTTGACCCGTTATGGGTATTTGCGCATTAATTGATCTAAGACTAGCAAAACCATACTTCCCACTTCCATACTTGTCCAAAACATTACACTAATCGTATAACTTGTTTCTAATCCACTTATTAAAATCGTTTGCCCAAAATACCCATCAAGGGCATTTTGGTCAACTTAATCCCATCCTTTACGACATAAGACTACGACACATATTTGACCTCAACCATCATGTTTAATTAATCAAAACGCCATATCACCTAACCGAACATAAGAAGTGATTACAGAATCACTTACCTTATACGTCCGTGCTCGTATCCGATTCCTCGCCTTTTCTTGACCCGTTATCCTTTCATGCTTGAGTCCGTCACGACGTGATTCCTATACTTTCATTTCATCGAAACCACGCTCATATTAGCATACTCATTTGTACATGTGACAATCATATCATTCGCATAATTCATACTTAACTTTCCATAGTCATTACTATCAAACATTAAAACATCTAATCAACTTCATATCCTTTCCAACACACATAATTCATCGGGTAATCCAAATTAACACATATTTACCTATTCTTACCAACAACGATTTTCGCTAACATGCATACGACATAATTTGTCAACCACGATATTTAATATCTTCGAAATCCAAATTCATTATCACACATAACACATAATTAATGCCCACATACTCATATCTTCATAACGCTACATTTGACAACCATGTCTTATAAAAATCAAATTAGCATAATCCTAGCATCATCCTTGGTTAGTGAGGTTATATGCTATGTATATTTAGTACATGTTCACTTTTAACAGTAATTAAGGGACTAGTAGACCACATAGCAACCTCACCCGTTCAAACACAATGTACAAGCTCCTAATGCATAAATTTGACCAACTTATACCTTCAACCCGAATTCATGTACGAATTCCATCTAAGGCACATTTTTCAAGTTAGTAAACTACTACTTTCATCACAATCGCTTTTTATACATATAAACTTACAACTTGCATACAATTTCACTTTCTAACTTCATCTAGCAATTTCATCGAACGCTTGGCGTGCGCACTAACATTTAAGCACATTGTACAAGCAATTTAAGCATATTCTCCCCACATTCACCTCATGAATCCTTTTATTCAAACAAGATCACATTTTCAACTTCATCATATTACTATCAAAACCTAATACGTAACACATGCATCAACATAATCAAAATAATCCATATACACATGCTCATCATAATCATTATCATACTCATAAACATGGGTTTCATTCTAAATCACTAGATAACTAAAATTTAACCAAGATTCAGCTTAAACATGATAACATTAGCAAGATTTCATCCTGATTTAGATCAAACCCACGAATTTAACAAAACCCATTCCTTGGTTGTTCATCAAAACTGAAAATTAAGACTTACCTTGGCTAGAACTTGCTTAGATAATCACTATTTCGACTCATGCAAGTTCGAATTCAGCCCAATTCGCATCCAATTTCGTTGATTAGGGTTCATGAGGGGTTTCCCCCTTTCTTTCTCTTCTCTGATCGAACACACACACGCCCAGGTGTGTGTGTTTGGGGGTTTTTATTTTTGTTTTATATTTAGACTTTCCCTTTATTCAAAAACCACCCCTCATGTTTGTTACTTGCTCATTATTTAACTCAATTTCATAACCTATTTGTTTTAACCAAGTTTTTAACTAGGTTTAATAACCTAGTTATTCCATTCCTTTCTTTTAAACGTGATAACATACTAATAGCTAACGAACTCGAGTTTTTGGGGTGTTACACCCTTTTAATCCTCTTTTCTCGGATTTTCTCTTTACTTTTCTTAATAATCATACTCCTTTTTCTAGGAGAAAGCGGTTTTTCATATTGTGCTTTTCGCACAAATATTCCTTCTTCAGGAATTGTAGGGAGTTTTGAAGATTTGTTTTGGGATGAACTTCCCTCTTCATAGACTGACCTATCTAATTTAAGATAGATATCTTGCAGCTTTTGCTTACCCATACTGTAACTAACAAATAATCAGTTTAATAAAACACATAATCACACAATAGTAATCAGGAAAAATTAAGTATCTCTAAATACTTAATTAGCTTAACTCAGTGGCTCTGATACCACCTCATTTCTGTCACGGCCCCCGACCCGGTTTGACCCGTTTCAGGAGCCGCGGGACAGAAATCCCGTGATATTTATTTATGTGATTTTAGCAGCGGAAATTTATTTTTATCATCAGGATCGTTTTAAAGCTAAAAACTTTTCCCGATTATTTTATTTCACAATTCGGGATAAAACCCCGATAATTTACGATAACAAGATTTACTGATAAATCTTTATTTTTAGAAAATATATTTCTCTATTTTATAATGAGCCACTACTTTAAGCCTGCACTACTTCCCAGCACTTTTCCTGAATTACAATAGATCACCTGAAACATGTTTGAAAAAGGTTTTGTCAGCGGGGAAATACTGAGTGAATCATTCAGTTTATCAAAATGACTCGTTTATTATAATTTACAGTATTAAGAGTTTTTACATATGTTTCTGATATCTACCAACTACCCACAGTATTTGTCACTCGACCGGATCTGTGACTGTGGTCATATCACCATTGGCTGCCCCAATGAATGACGTATATCACTTAATTTTAGGTTCGCCCACCTAATGTGATTAAAACAGTAGTAATGTGCACAATACCCCACATACTGGCTGTAATTTGGTGATTACATAAACTTAATCACTGTAATTTATAATTCTGAAAATAATTTAGAGTATTGTAAACAGTTGATAAAAAGAGAATGACTCACATTGCAGATTTAACACGGGCGGAATATGATTTAGCCTTGTTAACCTAATTTAATAATAATGCACACAAAACCGGGTTAGTGATCAATACAGCAGTTACGATAACTCACGAGATCAAATCCTCACAACGAATGACAAAGTGCAATACTTAAACATCCATCGATTTAACGACGAACGACAAAGTATAACCCTATGTGGGCGGCACTTAAACATCCATTGGATATATTGATCAGTCGGAAAATGAATCGTAATAGCGATCGAGTGATTACCCTGTTTTGCGGCAGCAATTCAAGACTCGTGTGTGTTTAATTGTAATTCTATTGTGATATTTCGACGTACAGAAGGCTTTTGGCCGTCGTTTTAACTCCAGAAAGCTAGTGCCAATGTCTGCTATTTATAGTGATTTTTCAGACATGCTTACGGACCGTATGGCATTTCCCCTTACGGTCCGTAAGGGGTGCAATCTAATTATATAGGCTAGCTGGGTACGGGACTAGCTTGGCTGACTCATTTAAAAATCGAATTTCAAATTGTACAACGCATTTTGAAGATAATTATCAATAGGGTTTATAACAACCCTCGGTAAAACAGACATCCTCATAATATTCCGACGCCCTAATATATCTTTAAATATATCAACTTGTCTTTATATGCACCCCGTATGTGAAAACCGAGCCCCAAGATAGATTATACTATATAAAATAAATAAAAACAATAATTATTAAGTTGAGGCGGGCCGCGTAGGGCCTCACCTCAAGCTTAAGCGGGCCGCGCGAGTGTGTACCAGGATATCGCCAAAACCCTTAGTTGATGCGGGCCGCGTACATGCTTGGGTAAGTGAAGGCGGGCCGCGAGCGTCCTGATTTGTGGCACAGCCCGGAGCGGCCACGTGTTCGATGCGTGTCGAGGCTACATAGTGACCGGACCAAGCTACGCTTTGACCCGGAGTTGACGCGGGCCGCGTAAGCCCGGCCCAAATTCCACGCGGGCCGCGTGGGGACTCGAATTCAGCACTATAAATAGAAGGCAACGGCCTTCAGTCTGCTTTCGTTCATTTTCTTTCTGTCTCTCTACACTTTTAAATAGTGGGCATTATACCCGAGTTCAATACCCCCTAAAATAGCGAGGTTCTGCTACGATGTAAGTATTATAACCCCTGGAGACGTATTAGATACGCTGCCCGATTGATCTAGGGTTCCGTAACGGCTGTCGTGGTTCTGCCCGACGTAGTCGTTGGAATGCCGTCTCGGGGAGGGTATTACTAATGTTAAAATGGGTTATTATACTAACACACGTGCATTTGTGTAATTTATAGATTATCTCCAGGAAACCCTTACGAAAAACCTAAAACAGCAATGTGAGTAATCCTCTTTTTGTGTAAACCTTTTTGTGAGTAATCTCCTTTTTATTAACTGTTTTTACAAAACCTTAAATACCTTTCCATGCAAATGACAGTTATTGAGTATTTGTGAAGAATACAATTATAGTGGGTATGTTGGGGTTTTGTATACAAAATTGGTTACTGGCGTGGTAACATCCCATATGTTGAGTATGACCGTACCACTGATGTTAATTGTGATGTCTTGGATACAAATGTAATTGCGGATGTGCCCTCAATACTGCAAATTGGTTTTTACTTAAACTTGATTAAACTGGGATTCACTCACCAGTATTTCCCACTGACAAAATGTTTTTAAAACGCGTTTCAGGTAACAAAATGTGAAAGCCAAATAGAAGCCAGCTGGACAGCACTGAAGGCTTGGAAAAGTGGCAATAAAGTTACCTAAGAATAAAATGGATGTTTTTATTAAATAAATAGGATTTATTCCTATGAAACGTGTGTATTGAAAACTTGGGTTTTTACCCATATGTTTAATGTTATAAACATGGTGGTTTACTCTGATTAAAATATTTCCTAACTACGATCCTGATGAAAATTTCCGCTGCCAAATTGGATAAATAAAATGTGATACCACCGAAACTGGCTCACGGCCGCCCGTTCCCGGGAGATAGGGATCCGGGGGCTGTGACAGAAGGTGGTATCAGAGCTATGCCACTGATTCAGCCACAGAAGTGTTCTGCTGACATCAAAATTCAAAGTGTTAGGAAATAAATTATGGAAATACGTGTATAATTGTATTTCTTGCTATGTGTTATCTGACTATTTGTTAGTTTACAGTATGAGCGACCAAGGACCTTCTGACGCCTATCGTCAACTGTCTGGTTCGCCTAGGAGCGAAGGCACCTCCTCTTCTCAGCTTGCCCTCTCAGGGTATTCTGCTGACACAGAAGAAGGGATCTTTGTGTTTAAGGCTCAGTCTGAAGAGCCATTTCCTCAGAAAAAGAGGGGATGGTTCAGTAGGGGAGCGCACGAACGTAGGAAAAGAATGAAAAAGTTGCAGGAACAGCGAGTGTTAGCCGCAGCAAAAAGAGAAACTGATGCTTATAATCAGGATATGCTCAATAGGGGTATCGCTAATATCCATATTTTAGCAACCACTGCTGCTGACCCAAACCTGGAACAAATGCTAGCACCCCAACCACAAAATCCTGATCAACCCATGGAAATAGAAAACCAGATAGAAATGCCTGATTTCAACCCGGAGGAGATACCTAGGGTACCTGCACCTGATCCTTTAGACCCAAACAACTACGACCCCTGGTGGGACGATGTTAGGGACTACGTGCAACAAAACCCAATTCAGGAAAATGTGCCAATACCCAACTTAGGAGCTTACCCAGGGTTAGATCCTCAAGATCCCTACAACATTAGTGACGCATATGTTAGGGAAATTTTAGAAAATCCATACCCGTACCAAGCCCCTATGCCTCCGTATCAGGAACCCGTACCTCAGTTTCCAAACCCAGTCCTAGAACCTGCACCCCCAATGAGTGCAGAAAATGTCCAGGAACTTAGGACTTTTGGGGAAGAAATTTTAGAAAGCAGTGATAGAATGCGACAGGTGGGAGAACGCCTCGTATGGAAATACGATGAGCGTAATATGGATTTTTGGATGAATCCATATCAGTGAAGGTGATGGTAGAAACAGTAATAATAATAATAATAATAGAATAATATATGTGTGTATGTGTTAGAAAAAAAAAAACTACGGATGCATACTATTAGTATTGTAGTTTTATATTTCAGTCGGTACTGTAATTTTTATTTCTGTACTGGTGTGTACTGATGCATACTATATAAAAAGAGTAAAAGTCGCAATGCTCGACGCTTTTGGTTAAAAAGTGCGTGTCATGTGATTGGCTATATATAAATATTATTTGTGATATTAATATTTGGTAAATGTCTAAAATTCAGATGGCCGACGCGGGAAATCAAGAAAATCTGAATAACGATAACCAGAGTAACATTAACGTGGTTAATGAGAATTCGGACAATAATAACAACGGAAACCAAATGGATAATAGTGTCGTTCAGCATATTGTGGCACAGGGAATTATAGATGCGATGCCATTTATTATTCAAACAGTTCAGGAAGCGAATAATAAAAGTAAGCATAGCAGTAAGCGACCAACTGAACCCGAAAACAGCGTGAACAATGGACCCATACTTCAAGCGCCCGTCCCCAAAAGAAGAAGAACCATGCCACATGGTTGTTCTTACAAGGAATTCTGGTCCTGCAAACCAATAGAATTCTCGGGCAATGAAGGACCCATTGCAGCTTTACGCTGGATAGAGAAAACTGAGGCAGTTCTAAAAATAAGCAAGTGTGCTGAAGAAGATAAAATACTGTTTGCTTCAAATCTGTTTAAAAATGCAGCCTTAGAATGGTGGAACACTATCCTCCAATCCAGAGGAAGTGATAGGATTTATAATATGGAATGGGGAGAATTCAAGAACATGGTAGAAAGGAAATTCTGCCCTCCCAATGAAAAAGAACAGATAGCAAATAAGTTTCTGAATCTAAGAATGACCGGGGTAGATAGTAAGGGTTACACTATCACATTCTTTGAATATGCTAGGATAGTACCTACCCTTGCATCACCTGAACCGGTATTAATCTCCCGTTATATCTGGGGATTAATTGGAGAAATTAGACATGTAGTCAAGGCAGCTAGACCCCAAACCATAGAAGAAGCTGTAGAACTAGCTAATACCTTGACAGATGAGTTAATCCGTACTAGAGAAGAAGACCAGAGGAGAAACCTAACCCAAAGGCTTACTCAAGAATTCCGTTCTGGGAATTCCAATCGTAGGAATGTAGGTTCTACCTCTGCACCCTACTGCAAAGCTTGCAGAAAGAAGCATTCTGGAAAATGCTCTACTTACTGTAATTTTTGCAAGGCCCCAGGACACAAGGAAGAGAATTGCAAGAAGAAATCCAGTAATGGAATGTGTTTCAATTGTGGGGAAAAAGGTCACATTAGGACAAACTGTCCGAAATTGGCTCCAGCTGCAACCAACAAAAATCCTAAAAATGCCAGAGCATTCGTGCTAACTACAGAGGAAGCCAGGATGATTCCAGACGTCATTGCTGGTACGTTTTTAGTTAATGATATTTTTGCTAAAGTATTATTTGACTCTGGTGCAAACCAAAGTTTTATTAATACTTCGTTTTGCAAACTCCTAAATCAATCATTAACTAAACTACCACAAGAATGTCTAGTGGAAACCGCAAATGGAGAAACTGTTAAGATTTCTGAAATCTTGCAGGGAGCAAGAATAGAAATTTTTAATCAAAAATTTATGGCAAACCTTTACCCAATGAATCTGGTGGGATTTGATGTAGTATTAGGAATGGATTGGTTAATAGCCAATAAAGCCAGTATTTTATGTGATCAAAAGACAATTCAATTAAAATCACCAAGAGGTGAAAAGATCTCAATTAAAGGAGATAAACCTTTTAGATCCACTAAATTCATCTCTGTGATGAAAACTGCAAGTTGTATAAGAAAAGGATCTATAGTGTATTTGATTTCAATAATCACTAACACTAAAGGAAAAGAAGTAAAAGATATCCCAGTAGTATCCCAATTTTCAGATATCTTTCCAGAAGAATTGCCAGGACTACCGCCAGACAGGGAAGTTGAATTCAGAATTCATCTGTTACCCGGAACAGCACCGATTGCCAAAGCACCTTACCGTTTAGCACCCGCGGAAATGCAAGAACTGAAGAAACAACTAGACGAGTTGTTGGAAAAGGGATTCATACAACCAAGCTCATCGCCATGGGGAGCGCCGATTTTGTTTGTTAAAAAGAAGGACGGATCAATGCGTATGTGCATTGACTACCGCGAATTGAACAAAGTCACGATTAAGAATCGGTACCCATTACCGAGGATCGATGATTTGTTTGATCAACTTCAAGGAGCTCGATTTTTCTCTAAAATCGATTTAAGATCAGGATATCATCAATTAAAGGTACAGGAAGAGGATATTCCTAAAACCGCATTCAGAACAAGGTATGGTCATTATGAATTTACTGTCATGCCATTTGGTTTAACCAATGCCCCAGCCGCATTTATGGACATGATGAACCGAATATGTAAGCCATATTTGGATAAATTCATAATTGTCTTCATAGATGATATTCTAATTTACTCTAAAAGTAAAGATGAGCATGCAAAGCACTTGCACTTACTTTTAAGTTTATTGAGAAAAGAGAAGCTTTATGCTAAATTTTCAAAGTGTGAATTTTGGTTAGAACAAGTGCAATTTCTCGGACATTTGGTGAATCATGAAGGAATTAATGTAGATCCAACGAAAATCGAGGCAATTACCAAATGGAAAACCCCAGAATCACCAACTGAAGTTAGAAGTTTCTTAGGATTGGCCGGTTATTATAGAAGATTTATTCGAGATTTTTCTAGAATAGCCATTCCTTTAACTAAACTAACCTGTAAATCTGTTAAGTTTGAATGGGGACCAAAACAAGAAGAAGCCTTTAGAATCCTTAAGCAAAGATTAACCCATGCACCCATACTAGCATTACCAGAAGGAACTGAAGACTTTGTAGTCTTTTGTGACGCTTCTAAATTAGGTTATGGATGCGTATTGATGCAACGTCAAAAGGTTATAGCTTATGCATCTAGACAGCTTAAGAGTCATGAAGGAAATTATTCAACCCATGATTTGGAATTAGGAGCCATAATTTTTGCCCTTAAGATTTGGAGACATTATCTTTATGGTAGTAAGTTTACCATATTCACAGATCATAAGAGTTTAAGATATGTTTTCGGGCAAAAAGAGTTGAATATGAGACAGAGACGCTGGATGGAATTGCTTAGTGATTATGATTGTGATATCCAGTATCATGCAGGAAAAGCCAATGTGGTGGCTGATGCTTTAAGTCGAAAATATCACGAAAAACCAAAAAGGGTACGTTCTCTTAAATTAAATCTACAAGTAGATTTAAACAATCAAATTAGAAAAGCACAAGAATCAGTAATCAAGGAAGATACTGAAAAGTTAAAGGGAATGATTAAGGAATTAGAACAAGGAACGGATGGAATTTGGAGGTTCCATAAAAAGAGAATGTGGATACCTAAATTAGGAAATTTACGTCACCGTATATTAGAAGAAGCTCATAAGTCTAAATATACGATGCATCCAGGAAGTGATAAAATGTACCAGGATTTAAGGAAAAATTTCTGGTGGATAGGAATGAAAAAGGATGTAGCAGCTTATGTTTCTAAATGTTTAACTTGTTCACAAGTTAAAGCTGAACATCAGAAACCCTCAGGATTGTTACAACAATTAGAAATACCAGTTTGGAAATGGGAATGGATAACAATGGATTTTGTTACCAAATTGCCTAAAACAAGAAAAGGTAATGATATAATCTGGGTGATTGTAGATAGATTAACCAAGTCAGCTCATTTCTTACCGATGAAGGAAACCTTTAGTATGGAACAATTAGCCAAATTATATGTAAATAAAATTGTTTCATTACATGGCATTCCTTTATCAATTGTTTCTGATAGAGATAGCCGTTTTACTTCTCATTTTTGGTCAAGTTTCCAAAAAGCAATGGGAACCAGGTTAAATCTAAGCACAGCTTATCATCCTCAAACGGACGGACAAAGCGAAAGGACAATTCAGACAATGGAGGACATGCTTAGAGCTTGTGTAATTGATTTTGGAGGTAACTGGGACGAACACTTACCTTTAATAGAATTTTCTTATAATAACAGTTATCACACAAGTATCAATGCTGCACCATTCGAAGCACTTTATGGACGAAAGTGCAGAACCCCAGTCTGTTGGGCAGAAATTGGGGAAAAACAATTATCTGGACCTGAAATAGTACAAGAAACAACTGATAAAATCATTCAAGTCAAGGAACGACTGAAAACAGCACGTGATCGCCAAAAGAGCTATGCTGATAACAGACGCAAACCATTAGAATTTCAAGTGGGAGATAAAGTGTTATTGAAAGTCTCTCCCTGGAAAGGAGTGGTAAGATTCATCAAAAGAGGAAAGCTTAGTCCCAGGTATATTGGACCTTTTGAAATTATCCGAAGAATAGGACCTGTAGCTTATCAGCTACGACTGCCAGAGGAAATGGCAGGAATACATGATGTGTTTCATGTATCCAATCTTAAAAAGTGTTTAGCTGATGAATCACTCGTAGTACCTCTTAAGGATATAGAGGTTAATGAGCAACTCAAGTTTGTGGAGAAGCCTCTACAAATTGAAGATAGGAAAGTTAAAAATCTCAAGCATAAGAGATTGGTTCTGGTCAAAGTAAAGTGGGACTCCAAAAGAGGACCCGAGTACACGTGGGAGCTTGAATCCGAAATGCAAAAGAAATATCCACACTTGTTCCAGTAGATCTCGAGGACGAGCTCTAAAACAAGGTGGGGAGGATATAACAACCCTCGGTAAAACAGACATCCTCATAATATTCCGACGCCCTAATATATCTTTAAATATATCAACTTGTCTTTATATGCACCCCGTATGTGAAAACCGAGCCCCAAGATAGATTATACTATATAAAATAAATAAAAACAATAATTATTAAGTTGAGGCGGGCCGCGTAGGGCCTCACCTCAAGCTTAAGCGGGCCGCGCGAGTGTGTACCAGGATATCGCCAAAACCCTTAGTTGATGCGGGCCGCGTACATGCTTGGGTAAGTGAAGGCGGGCCGCGAGCGTCCTGATTTGTGGCACAGCCCGGAGCGGCCACGTGTTCGATGCGTGTCGAGGCTACATAGTGACCGGACCAAGCTACGCTTTGACCCGGAGTTGACGCGGGCCGCGTAAGCCCGGCCCAAATTCCACGCGGGCCGTGTGGGGACTCGAATTCAGCACTATAAATAGAAGGCAACGGCCTTCAGTCTGCTTTCGTTCATTTTCTTTCTGTCTCTCTACACTTTTAAATAGTGGGCATTATACCCGAGTTCAATACCCCCTAAAATAGCGAGGTTCTGCTACGATGTAAGTATTATAACCCCTGGAGACGTATTAGATACGCTGCCCGATTGATCTAGGGTTCCGTAACGGCTGTCGTGGTTCTGCCCGACGTAGTCGTTGGAATGCCGTCTCGGGGAGGGTATTACTAATGTTAAAATGGGTTATTATACTAACACACGTGCATTTGTGTAATTTATAGATTATCTCCAGGAAACCCTTACGAAAAACCTAAAACAGCAATGTGAGTAATCCTCTTTTTGTGTAAACCTTTTTGTGAGTAATCTCCTTTTTATTAACTGTTTTTACAAAACCTTAAATACCTTTCCATGCAAATGACAGTTATTGAGTATTTGTGAAGAATACAATTATAGTGGGTATGTTGGGGTTTTGTATACAAAATTGGTTACTGGCGTGGTAACATCCCATATGTTGAGTATGACCGTACCACTGATGTTAATTGTGATGTCTTGGATACAAATGTAATTGCGGATGTGCCCTCAATACTGCAAATTGGTTTTTACTTAAACTTGATTAAACTGGGATTCACTCACCAGTATTTCCCACTGACAAAATGTTTTTAAAACGCGTTTCAGGTAACAAAATGTGAAAGCCAAATAGAAGCCAGCTGGACAGCACTGAAGGCTTGGAAAAGTGGCAATAAAGTTACCTAAGAATAAAATGGATGTTTTTATTAAATAAATAGGATTTATTCCTATGAAACGTGTGTATTGAAAACTTGGGTTTTTACCCATATGTTTAATGTTATAAACATGGTGGTTTACTCTGATTAAAATATTTCCTAACTACGATCCTGATGAAAATTTCCGCTGCCAAATTGGATAAATAAAATGTGATACCACCGAAACTGGCTCACGGCCGCCCGTTCCCGGGAGATAGGGATCCGGGGGCTGTGACAGGGTTTAACCCCCTTTGTGTTTTAGGGGCCCTGATCCTAATTCCGATTGTTCTGAAAATTTTAGGGTTAGTGCAGAATTACTTGGGTGTCTTAATTAGGGTTTTCTTATTGACTAATTATCATCCTAATTATGGATTTTAATGAGAGTTGTTACACAAAACCTTTTGATAAACTGGTAATACAGTTGCTGCTCCGCATTACAGTAATCATGCCAATCTTACCTGCTCATGGGCTTTCAAAGCGTCACGAGTGAAAACTGTCACACCCCCAAATTCCACTTCGCGGAGTAACATCCGCTTGAGGGCGTGACGGACCAGGATCCAGCCACCAATTATACTGAATAATTGAATTAGTAACCAAAGTAATACTTACTAACCATACGATTAGCAAATGTCATGTTCAGAGCTTAAAGTTTTAAGTTCAAATAGTAGTAAGTAGCGGAAGCATAAGTAAAACAGTTTTAAACAAGGTTCATAGTTCATGTTTATTTAACACCCAACACAGGGGTAGACGAACACTACACATCCCCAAGCAGGAAGCTCCTCAGTCACTGGTTACCTGCAAAGCATGCAGTAAGGTGTCAACAATAATGTTGAGCGAGTTCACTAGTTGTCCAGTTTTAATTACCAAAAACTTGTTTCACCAGTTAATTTATCCGTTTATACATGCCATGGGGAGCTACCCCAAAAGTAAGCGACTAAACTGTTTTTCCAATACCGAATACTAAGTTAACCCCGCGTTTCCGCCGTGCCCCGTTTGTCAATGTTCTATCATCATTGACGGTTGTCAGAGTCTATTAGTTCACGCCCGTTCCCAGTAACAAGGATCGGTGTGAGGCTGGTTAGACCTAAATAGCGCTATCAACTAATAACCCGTTCGCCAGACCCCGGCGACTAATCGGTATTAAGTAGTAGGGACTTGAGTGATAGAGTTTCGTTTAGTGTTGCTCGTTGCATTCCGTTAAACAGTAATTAACTAAGAGTTCCCAGTAACAAGGGAAGAAAAGTAAGTTTGTTTTTAGTTCCGTTTCCCAAACCACCGGGAACGCATGCTTTAAGTTGTGAACTCACCTTGGGTTGCTCGGTAGGATTATTTACTCGGTCAATCACGTTGGGCACCACGTCCTAGCATGGTTACCATTATAGGTCAGGTTTGGGGTACAAGTAATCACGTATATCCTACATGTATCTAACACATAAGATGCATGCAGTTGCCATATAAGTTATTGGGCCTGCTCTAATAACTACACGGTTACACAGTAACCGTTAACACATTATCCAGCAAAACACATAGTCCGATCATAACACATTGTGGCCCAATAACCCAGGTAGGCAGCCCAGTCGAGACAAGGTGGTCTCGACTCGAGAACACGCGGTCTCGAGTCGCAACCAAGAGATTTCGAGTGATCACGTTTTGGTCTCGAGTGGTGCCGGTCAGGAGTCGCAACCTCAGAGGTCTCGAGTCCAGTCTCGAGTCGAGATCATGAAGTCTCAAGTCGAGACCTTGCCGGTCTCGAGTCCCTGAAGTCCGTCTCGAGTTGCCATGAGGTGATCTCGAGTCGCAACCGAGGGTCCCGACTCGCAACCCCGGATACATGCACAAGAATCCTTCTAGAACCTGCTCCAAATGTACTATCCAATAGAATTTCATATTTGTGATAATGTGTACTAACCAATTAAATTTGCACAAACATGTTTTATTGTCTAATTCTCACACAAAACAGATCAAACATGGCATATTCAAATATTTTTCATGATCTTCAAGTAGTTCATCATGCATTCAAACATTTCTTATGATCTTCATCAGTAACCTAAAGCATATCGAAATAAGCTTTCACTACTACAACAAGCACACCATGCATATCATGAGTAATAACATGTAATGTCTCATTCTTTTTATCAAGAACATTCATGTGCATATTCATAAATCGTTCAATAGTCATGCATATCATTCTGTCTACATCCTATTATTCAAATATCACCTTGTAAATCATCCAAACCACTCGCAAACAAGCAAACAAGCATCTTTAACACACATTATCGTTAATCAAATAGAACATACTAACCGATTGATGTTCGGATGCAAGGGTGTGGGGGAAACAGTTGAGAGGGGGCTCTCGAGTGATGAATACAAGCTAGATCCCGAGCTCCAAGCTGCCGCTTATCGGATCCGAGAGGATGGAGCGAGTTGGTTAGTGAAGTTTTTAGGGTTTTCTAGAGAGAGAGGAAGCTAGGAGGAGTGAGAGGGTGTGAGAGTGAGAGAATGATTGTTGATCAAGAGGGGGTAAGTTGGCTTAAAGCAAAGGTTTTATAGCTCATTCAAGGCCATGCACCCTAATGGGTTTTCGAGTGGGTTGCGGCCCCAACCGGCCCATTCGCTCACTGTTCACTCGAGACTGGGCGGTCTCGAGTCGGGTCCTTGGGATCTTGGTTCACAGTATTTATACACACATTGCCACATATATACATATATATATATATATATATATTTACATATATACTACCCATATACAAGGATCACACATAGTGCATCAAAGTAACACGCAACTTTCATTTAATAACGTATATACACATAATGATATTACAAGATAATACTCGGGAAATCCTAGAGTGTCACATTATCCCCAAGTTTTAAGAACTTTCGTCCCGAAAGTTAAGGCAGCCACTGACAAGCTAGTATAAGTGAGAGTGTTTCAACGGGGTGTCACATCATCCCCCCGTTAGTTTGGAATTTCGTCCCGAAATTCGGTGGTAGCTTCAGTGCTGGAGGTTTCGTTTGGGAACAGCTGGGGATATTTGTGCTTCATCTGGTCTTCCCGCTCCCAGGTAAACTCTGGGCCACGTCGTGAGTTCCAACGAACTCGCACGAGAGGTATTTGGCTACGTTTGAGGGTTTTGATCTCTCGATCCGTGATCTCAATCGGTTCCTCAGTAAAGTGTAGCTGTTCGTCAATGGTGAGTTCCTTGAAAGGAATTACTAGCGTTTCATCTGACAGACACTTCTTCAAATTAGATACGTGAAATACGTTGTGCACCGCACTCAGTTCTTCAGGCAGATTCAATCTATAAGCCACCTTACCGATTTTCTCGGTAATTCCGAATGGTCCGACGTATCGCGGATTAAGCTTGCCCCGTTTACCAAAACGAACCACACCCTTCCAGGCTGAGACTTTAAGTAAAACCCGGTCACCAACCTGGAATTCTAGCGGCTTCCTACGCTTATCAGCGTAGCTTTTCTGACGGTCACGAGCTGCCGCCATGCGTTGTCTGATCTGGGCAATCTTTTCCGTTGTGTCTACCACCAGTTCTGGGCCCGTGATTTGGCTATCGCCAACTTCCGCCCAGCAGAGAGGTGATCGGCATTTACGACCGTACAATGCCTCAAAAGGTGCTGCTGAATGCTAGTGTGGTAGCTGTTATTATACGAGAATTCTACTAGTGGCAGGTGCTTCTCCCAATTCTTGCCAAAATCGATCACACATGCCCTAAGCATGTCTTCTAGGGTTTGGATGGTGCGTTCAGACTGCCCATCCGTTTGTGGGTGATAAGCGGTGCTCATGTCCAACCGTGATCCAAAGGATTTGTGCATAGCTTGCCACAACTCCGAAGTAAAACGAGCGTCACGGTCGGAAATAATGGAGGTTGGCACCCCGTGCCTCGAAACCACTTCCTTTAAGTACACGTCTGCCAAGGTAGAAAACTTATCTGTTTCCTTAATGGCCAAAAAGTGTGCAGACTTGGTCAATCGGTCTACTATCACCCAAATAGTGTCATTCCCGCGTTGGGATCTGGGTAGGCCAGTGACGAAATCCATGGAAATTTGCTCCCATTTCCACTTCGGGATTTCTGGTTGTTGGAGTAGGCCTGCTGGTTTCTGGTACTCTGTCTTGACTCTTGCGCAAGTCAAGCATTTGCTGACATATGTTGCTATGTGGGCCTTCATACCAGGCCACCAATATGTAGTCCTTAAGTCATGGTACATCTTATCCGAGCCAGGATGTACTGAGTAACGGGACTTATGAGCCTCGTCCATCACGAGCTCACGTAGGTCTCCATAGAGTGGCACCCAAATGCGTCCTGTTACATAGTAAGCGCCGTCTTCCTTTTGTTCTAGTCGCTGTCTCGATCCTCGCAGGGACTCAGCCCTGATGTTTTCCGGTTTCAATGCTTCAACTTGAGCATTACGAATCTGAGTAGGGAGGCTAGACTGGATGGTAAGTTGCAATGCTCGCACGCGCTTGGGCGTAGTGTCTTTTCGGCTGAGGGCGTCTGCCACGACATTGGCCTTGCCTGGATGGTACTTGATGGCGCATTCGTAATCATTCAAGAGTTCGACCCATCGACGTTGTCACATGTTTAATTCCTTTTGCTTGAAGATATGTTCGAGACTCCTGTGATCGGTGTAAATGGTGCACCTGGTACCGTACAGGTAATCTCTCCATATCTTAAGGGCAAAAACCACTGCTCCCAGTTCCAGGTCGTGCGTAGTGTAGTTTCTTTCGTGAGTCTTAAGTTGTCGAGAAGCGTAGGCAATAACTTTCTTACGTTGCATTAACACGCAACCAAGTCCATGAATAGACGCATCGCAGTAAACCACGAAGTCGTCAGTGCCTTCAGGTAACGAGAGAATAGGAGCGCTACAAAGGTTATCCTTTAGCTTTTGAAAAGCGAACTCCTGAGCTTCATTCCACTTGTAAGCAATACCTTTCTGAGTAAGAGTCGTGAGGGGTTGAGCAATCTTCGAGAACCCCTGGATGAATCTGCGGTAGTATCCTGCCAGTCCCAAGAATTGACGAACTTCGGTCGGAGTCTTAGGCGTAGGCCAATTCTTTATAGAGTCGATCTTAGCTGGGTCGACGTGAATTCTGTCCTTATTGACCACGTGTCCAAGAAAATGGACCTCTCGAAGCCAGAAGTCACATTTCGAGAACTTGGCGTACAGTTGATCATTGCGAAGGAGTTCGAGAATAAGACGCAGGTGTTGCTCATGCTCCTCTTGATTTTTCGAGTAGATCAGGATATCGTCGATAAACACAATCACGAACTTGTCAAGGTAAGGCTTGCACACTCGGTTCATGAGATCCATGAATACCGCAGGCGCGTTGGTCATTCCAAAGGGCATGACGAGGAATTCATAATGACCATAGCGAGTTCTGAAAGCAGTTTTGGAGATATCTTCATTACGGACTCTCAATTGATGATAACCTGATCGCAGGTCAATCTTAGAGTAGTAGCTTGATCCTTGCAACTGATCGAATAGGTCGTCGATGCGCGGGATAGGGTAACGATTCTTGATGGTAACCTTGTTCAACTCACGATAGTCGATGCACATTCGGAACGTGCCATCCTTCTTCTTAACAAAGAGTACTGGCGCTCCCCAGGGTGATGAACTAGGGCGGATAAATCCTTTATCCAATAGTTCCTGTAATTGCGTAGAGAGTTCCTTCAGTTCTGCAGGGGCTAGTCGATAAGGCGCACGAGCTATGGGCGCTGCTCCGGGAGCTAGCTCGATTTGGAATTCGACCTGACGGTGGGGAGGGAGTCCAGGTAGTTCCTCAGGAAATACCTCGGGGTAGTCACGTACTACTGGAAAATCTTCAATCCTCTTTTCCTTTTCGTGTGTGTTGGTGACAAGTGCTAAGATAGCGGTGTGCCCTTTTTGTAAACACTTCTGGGCTTTTAGAAGCGAGATAATGCCTGTGACTTCTCCGCCCTTGTTACCTTGAACGATGAGGGGTTTGCCAGAGCGGCGAGGAATACGAACCGTTTTCTCTTGACAGAGGATCTCAACGCGATGTTTGGATAACCAATCCATGCCGATGACGACGTCGAAGCTTCCAAGTTTGACAGGGAAAAGGTCGATACTAAACGTCTGACCAGACAATTCTAGTTTGCAGTCGTGGATCACGTGCGAGGCCTCGATGTTCCTACCATTGGCTATCTCGACGATGTGCTTAGAACTTAATAATGCAGGCGGGTGCTTAAGTTTCTTACTAATACGAAGGGACACATAACTAGCATCGGCTCCGGAATCAAACAATACAGAAACATAACGATCATCAAGTAGGAACTTACCCGCCACGACGTTGGGGTCATTCCTTGCTTCTCCAGCTCCAATCACAAAAGCTCTTCCTCTTGCACCATTCCCGGCATTGTTGTTTTGTTCATTGTTCCCAGCTCCCTGGTTGTTGTTGCGATTCTGATTCAGTTCAGGGCAATCCTTTCGCATGTGCCCTGTTGCCCCACATTTAAAACATCCGCGGTTGTTTCCCTGCTGCTGTTG
Organism: Helianthus annuus; assembly: GCF_002127325.2. NCBI lineage: Eukaryota > Viridiplantae > Streptophyta > Magnoliopsida > Asterales > Asteraceae > Helianthus > Helianthus annuus. The sequence continues at coordinate 470,344 of NC_035447.2, forward strand.
CTGTTGGGGTTGTTGCTGATTCTGCCTTGCCGGGAACTGACTTCTACAATCCTTGGCTTCATGCCCCATCTTGTTGCATCGCTGGCACTGACCTTTGTTACATGCCCCATTGTGGTGTCTGTTACACTTGTTGCACTTAGGGTAGCTTCCCCGATAGCCACCCTGTTGCTGAGGGCCTTTGTTGTTTTCAGTTTTCCTTTGCTGGGCTGGGGCCTGAGTAGAGTTAGCATCCTTGCCCTGATTTCCATCCCACTTTCGTTTGCCATCACTAGAAGTTCCTTCCGCAACACTGATCCTTTTGGGCAACTTGCCCTCTTCCACAGCCTGGTTGGTGAGTTTGTGGGCAAGACGAACCACGGGCTGTATGGTAGTGAGGTTGGCCGAGGTCACATGGCTCCGGATTTCTAGGACTAAGCCTTTGATGTACAATCGATCCTTCGATACATAGGTCGGGACATGTTTGGGCAAAGTGCAGCATAGTCGTTGGACAGCTTGGTGTAGGTCTCTATCTCTGACCCAACCATCTTGAGACCATAGTACTCGTCCTCGAGTTTGTGGATGTCGTCCCTGTGACAATACTCTTCCTTGATCATATCCTTGAAATCTTCCCATGCAGTAGCGTTAGCAGTCTCCAAACCAAGCATTTGAATTTGCGCCTTCCACCACGAAAGCGCGCTTCCCTCAAGGGTACCAGTAGCAAACTTCACCCAATTAGCAGGGGGACATTCGCAGACAGCAAAGACAGCTTCCACCTTCTCGATCCAGTGCAGAAGACCTATGGCACCCTCCGTGCCATTGAAAGGAAGAGGCTTGCAATCCATGAAGGTCTTGAAAGTACAAACACGTGGTTGCACAGGCGCATGCTGACCTGTTGTGAGAAGTGAAGCGAAATAGGTTTAGGGGTGAAAAGACGATGTGGCGGTAGGATCTAAACATCCTAAGATAACGAGTTTACCTCCAGGGTGAGCTGCGAAAGCTGCAGCCACCGTGTTGATCAGGTTAGTGAACTGAGCCTGAGTCATGTTAACGTTTCCTCTTCCGCCTCCACTCATTGTCTTCATAACCAGAAAACATAGTGTGAGTGTGATGTCGTAGTATAGCGAGAATGAGATAGAAGAGGGAGGTGTATCTATCTAACTAGGCATACTAGTACGTATAGCAGAAAAGAACAGGAAGCATAAAGCAAGCACACCAGTAAATACTAGTCCGAGCTATGAGGTCTAATGGGTTGAGTCTTGCACTTGGAGTGTAGTGTCGTCACGAGTCACGGGTTATAGTCTGCTTTTTCTCAAAAAGATTTCCCCCTTTTTAAAACCAAGTTCACTATAACCAATGGCTCTGATACCAATCTGTCACACCCCCAAATTCCACTTCGCGGAGTAACATCCGCTTGAGGGCGTGACGGACCAGGATCCAGCCACCAATTATACTGAATAATTGAATTAGTAACCAAAGTAATACTTACTAACCATACGATTAGCAAATGTCATGTTCAGAGCTTAAAGTTTTAAGTTCAAATAGTAGTAAGTAGCGGAAGCATAAGTAAAACAGTTTTAAACAAGGTTCATAGTTCATGTTTATTTAACACCCAACACAGGGGTAGACGAACACTACACATCCCCAAGCAGCAAGCTCCTCAGTCACTGGTTACCTGCAAAGCATGCAGTAAGGTGTCAACAATAATGTTGAGCGAGTTCACTAGTTGTCCAGTTTTAATTACCAAAAACTTGTTTCACCAGTTAATTTATCCGTTTATACATGCCATGGGGAGCTACCCCAAAAGTAAGCGACTAAACTGTTTTTCCAATACCGAATACTAAGTTAACCCCGCGTTTCCGTCGTGCCCCGTTTGTCAATGTTCTATCATCATTGACGGTTGTCAGAGTCTATTAGTTCACGCCCGTTCCCAGTAACAAGGGTCGGTGTGAGGCTGGTTAGACCTAAATAGCGCTATCAACTAATAACCCGTTCGCCAGACCCCGGCGACTAATCGGTATTAAGTAGTAGGGACTTGAGTGATAGAGTTTCGTTTAGTGTTGCTCGTTGCATTCCGTATAAACAGTAATTAACTAAGAGTTCCCAGTAACAAGGGAAGAAAAGTAAGTTTGTTTTTAGTTTCGTTTCCCAAACCACCGGGAACGCATGCTTTAAGTTGTGAACTCACCTTGGGTTGCTCGGTAGATTATTTACTCGGTCAATCACGTTGGTCACCACGTCCTAGCATGGTTACCATTATAGGTCAGGTTTGGGGTACAAGTAATCACGTATATCCTACATGTATCTAACACATAAGATGCATGCAGTTGCCATATAAGTTATTGGGCCTGCTCTAATAACTACACGGTTACACAGTAACAGTTAACACATTATCCAGCAAAACACATAGTCCGATCATAACACATTGTGGCCCAATAACCCAGGTAGGCAGCCCAGTCGAGACAAGGTGGTCTCGACTCGAGAACACGCGGTCTCGAGTCGCAACCAAGAGATTTCGAGTGATCACGTTTTGGTCTCGAGTGGTGCCGGTCAGGAATCGCAACCTCAGAGGTCTCGAGTCCAGTCTCGAGTCGAGATCATGAAGTCTCAAGTCGAGACCTTGCCGGTCTCGAGTCCCTGAAGTCCGTCTCGAGTTGCCATGAGGTGATCTCGAGTCGCAACCGAGGGTCCCGACTCGCAACCCCGGATACGTGCACAAGAATCCTTCTAGAACCTGCTCCAAATGTACTATCCAATAGAATTTCATATTTGTGATAATGTGTACTAACCAATTAAATTTGCACAAACATGTTTTATTGTCTAATTCTCACACAAAACAGATCAAACATGGCATATTCAAATATTTTTCATGATCTTCAAGTAGTTCATCATGCATTCAAACATTTCTTATGATCTTCATCAGTAACCTAAAGCACATCGAAATAAGCTTTCACTACTACAACAAGCACACCATGCATTTCATGAGTAATAACATGTAATGTCTCATTCTTTTTATCAAGAACATTCATGTGCATATTCATAAATCGTTCAATAGTCATGCATATCATTCTGTCTACATCCTATTATTCAAAGATCACCTTGTAAATCATCCAAACCACTCGCAAACAAGCAAACAAGCATCTTTAACACACATTATCGTTAATCAAATAGAACATACTAACCGATTGATGTTCGGATGCAAGGGTGTGGGGGAAACAGTTGAGAGGGGGCTCTCGAGTGATGAATACAAGCTAGATCCCGAGCTCCAAGCTGCCGCTTATCGGATCCGAGAGGATGGAGGGAGTTGGTTAGTGAAGTTTTTAGGGTTTTCTAGAGAGAGAGGAAGCTAGGAGGAGTGAGAGGGTGTGAGAGTGAGAGAATGATTGTTGATCAAGAGGGGGTAAGTTGGCTTAAAGCAAAGGTTTTATAGCTCATTCAAGGCCATGCGCCCTAATGGGTTTTCGAGTGGGTTGCGGCCCCAACCGGCCCATTCGCTCACTATTCACTCGAGACTGGGCGGTCTCGAGTCGGGTCCTTGGGATCTCGGTTCACAGTATTTATACACACATTGCCACATATATATACATATATATATATATTTACATATATACTACCCATATACAAGGATCACACATAGTGCATCAAAGTAACACGCAACTTTCATTTAATAACGTATATACACATAATGATATTACAAGATAATACTCGGGAAATCCTAGAGTGTCACAAAAACTTATAAAGCTTTAAACATTGGAATTACACCACCTTGTAAACTACTTAATTCGCCGTTCTGAACCAACTTCATAGCTTCTTTATAATCCACACTCGCTCGGTCTTCAGACGAAACCATTGACCCATGCGTTTCATCAGGCCGAAGATTTTGACTTTTTCCTACAAAATCCTTCGCAAGATACTCCTTTTTGACCATAAGTCGTTGTATGTCATCTTGTATCTCCACCAATTTCCTCAACTTTAAAGCAAAACTATGCATCGATTTCAACACTTTTTCTTGAGAAACGCCTTTAATTTCCCTTTGCCAGTCATTGCATATTATGAAAATTTGCAGGGCACCAAAATGACCGGGGGAATGGTGGGGGGAACAGAGAGAAAGGTGGGAGGTGGGTGGTGGTTGGTGGTTAATGGTGGGGGGAAACAGAAAGAAAGGTGGGGGTGGGTGGGGTTGGGATGGGATGAGGTTGTTTTGTTTTTATAGAGTGGAGAAGATGAACGGTAATTTTGGCATTTCACATCCACTTAACGGAGAAAACTAACGGGCATCCACTCCAGGGACTACCCGAGTAACAAACTGTCAAACTACAGGGAACACCGGTGTAATTTCCAAAAGTTTAGGACTATGGGTGTTATTTTGCAAAACCACATGGACTATCTGTGCATTTTACTCTTATTAAAATGTACTAAATTTGACATTATTATAATTTTTGTACCATACTATACTATCTATAAACGTATCAAACCTGTGTATTTTTACTGTTTCATTGGAAATTGTTTGCTTAACATCATTGGCGGATCTTCAATGATAAATCCCGCGCGCAGGGGGGTGTCTGCCCAGCCCCAATGTAAGGCCCTAATACATAATATCTTAAAAACAACGCAGCGGAAATACGAGCCTTAAAATTTCTTTCTTTATTAACGACATTACGTACGTGAAGGCTCAATTACAAAATGTCATACGTTTTCTAGAAGTAATTCACAACATTCACACTTAAATTAATACTTCAAAGCGTTACATAATTCAAACTATGTGGCCGTTCTTCTGTACAATCCTTGCTCTTTGACTCGATCTACGCCCGCTTATCTTCGTTAGTGGTAGAGGAAATCCGTGTGATACATGTGGACATCATATACAACTTAACCGTTAGTCCTTGACACACCATACAACATTATTATTCTATATAATTGAAAATCGTATAACAATCCATAATGTAAACTTGGATTCATTCAAGCATTCTTTTAAATTCTCTTAATCCAAGTTCGGCTTCAATTCCTCATGAACACGTCGATCTCATACTTGCATTACATTCCAATCTCAAGGCACATCATTAGTAATCGTTAATACCCAAACGTATTGAAACCATTCCTACATACATTCATAGCAACTTACGTTCATACATGCATACATTCCTAATTCCTACGTACGTTCATAGCAACTTACATTCATACATGCATACCTTCCTAATTCCTACGTACAAACAATCATATACACCTATATATATACATACGAGCTCTTGCTTACCACTATTATTCACATATATTTATAATAACATATCATATTCACGACTTTCCATAATATAAGTTTTATACATATCGACCTACATACTTACTCGTTTCCAGACACTTTTCCTTATAGATTTCCTTCACTAACACAAAGGTAAATCCATACTTATATTATCTGGAGTCCTATAACATTTACTTATAATTAAAACCATCTTAAACACTAGTTATGAGGCCTTGAAAATCGATTAAAACAAGTTTGATGTCCAAAACAACAAAAATAGGGACTTTTGCCAGTTCGGCGGTCTCTCGCGGGCCGTGAAAGACTTAACTCCTATTGTTGCAGGGCGCGACAGCCTCCACCGCAAGCTACAGTGACTATCGTAGCTTACGGTGGCACCCAAAAGCTTACGGTTCCTTTAAACTGCCTTACGGTGGAAGAAGGGTTTTCAGCACCTACCGTAGCCTACGGTGGGTACCGTAAGCTACGGTGGTGCCAAGTTCAGCCCACCATTTTAATACCAAAACTCTCATAACTTGATAGTTTTGCATCCGTATCACTTGGAACTTGTTCCTAATTGTCCGTAAAACAAATCCTACATAACTGACTAAAAATCATTACCCCGGGTCCTTAATCTTTACGAATTTCATTATCGTTACATTACTTATGCATATTTATTTGACCCGTTTAACCCACCATTATACCTTCATCTTAGATAACTACCTTCGTCTAACTAAATCAATACTTATTTTAATACTCTCATTCATTACACAACCTTACATAATTTCCCCACATTCATAAATATCAAATTTCTATATACATACTAAGAAGTGAACTGGAATCACTTACCTTTGCCCGTAAGAAAGTCGTCGCCATTTCCACTTGTTTGCCATGTTAAGTTCGTCATACACATTCTTTTCACTGCTGCACTTTCTGTACAGCAGCTATTCTCGACCCATTTTTTGCCTCTATACGATCTGAATTAGCTCAATATATTCACATGTAAAATGTAATATGCTCAATAGCTTTCCAACCATATATCATATGCCTTAAACCGGGCCACGGTTTATTTTATACGAATTTTTCAAAACAGGTGCGCAACAATAATTACTTCCGATCAGCTTTGTAAATCTTTGAAACTATGAACTAAAACTCGACTTTAAATCATCAATTCATGTTCATAATTTATGCTAAGCATCATAAACATGTTAGAGACCATATGATACAATAATTCTCACAAATTTCTACATAGAACATGAACCACATTGAAGCTACACATGCTTGAATGTATGAGTGCATTAGCTAATGATTCAAGCATTTCATCAAATACTTGGTGTGCATAACACTTTTTAAGCATAGTGTACAAGTATTTTAAGCATGTTTCTTCCCAATTTCATCTCATGAACCATAAACAAAATCATATAATCATCAATTCCATATCAAGTTCATCTATCACAATCTATCATATGACACTTTATACATCACAAAATCACACTATAGCATCTACATGTTCATCAACATTATCATCTTCACACTCATACAATGGGTTTCATTCTAAATCATCTAAATATTCAACTTTAACATGATAGCATTGACAATTAATCATTCTAATTTCAACCAAATTCACGGATTCGTCATAACCCACTTCATCCAACATCACCAAATCATAAAATTTAACTTACTTGGTGTGAAGAACACTTAGGAGATCGGAAATCTTGATACATGCATCATAAAAATCTTCAATTTCCTTTAAATTGGGCTGATTCATGATCAACAATGGTTTCCCCTTGTTCTTTTCTTGTTTGGTCGACATACTCACACACATCAGTGTGTGAGTTTTGGTGTTTTATTTAATTTTAATTTTTCATCTTTCAAATTGCCCAATAATAGTCCCTCAAGTTTCGATTTGCTTATAAATGTGATTAAACTCATTATCTTGTTACTTATATACATGTTACCACTATTAGACTATGAGCCCACGGGCTTAGTTAGGTTTTTAGGGTTACTCGTAATCCCTATATATTGTAACCTACTCATTCAATAATGATCATTCAGTCTTTTATAATTCTTACATGGTATCAGAGCCAGCCTAGGCTCTATACCGTTTCCGCCGCGCCACACACAAATAACCAAACCCTAGCCGTCACCACTTGAGAAAAACCCTAGACAGGGCGGTGTGCCTTCACTATTGCTGTCGCCCTGTCCAGCCGCTGTTCGTTTTCCGTTTCCGGTTCTTCTTTTTTTCCCAGTTTCATGTTCAAATAAAGCTTTGTTTTCAGTTCTAGATTCACCAGTGTTCTTACAGTTTCTTATCACATAGATGATGCTACGGTTGATCTTGTTAATTTCGCGTCTCCATCAAGCGGCCCCTTGCCGCCGCCGCTCATTAGACTACGGTCTCCCGCCGCACCGCCTGCAAGATTACGATCTGCCGCTGCGCCGCTACCCGCCGCCACCGCCGCACTGCCGTATTGGATGCCTCTTGTAGGATTACGAGATCATTCAAAACTGTGGATCGAAGATTATGGATTGAAGATTGCAAGATTATGGAATTTTGACCGAAATCGAAGACAAGTTTTTAGGGTTTATTATTGTTTTTGTTTTCATATTTTTTTTTCAGTCTAAGCTTCTAGTTCCTACGCTACGACTGCGGGGGAGTATTAAACTATGAGCTCACGGGCTTAGTTAGGTTTTTAGGGTTACTCGTAATCCCTATATATTGTAACCTACTCATTCAATAATGATCATTCAGTCTTTTATAATTCTTACAATCACTAGGTTAGTTTGTTCCTAGTTATATTAAACTTAAACTCAATTTCCCATCTTCAGCCTTTCTCATTTATTCTTTTGCCATCAATGGCACTAAATTTCATTCTCTGCTTACTTGACTAACTATTTAACTTAGTTAAATAGCTCGGTTATTTTACTTCATGACATTACATAGAGAAACATACTAGTCGATTAAATTTCGAGTTTTTGGGGCGTTACACCCAAGGAAGCTTCGCCATTGCTTAACGCTAGTAGCTTGAAGCTAAAATGTATTCAACTTTGCACGTTAGAAGGCTTGTAGGCTAACATTATCAATGTGTGATAAAAAAATGACACTTCTTACGTAATTAGGCACATGTGTATATTTATAAGTAGGATTAGAGGGTGTGAATTATCTAGTAAAAAAATTATACTTTGCACATATTGTATTATTTTATATCCATACATTAATGGTTAAAAAAATAAGAAAATAATAATATCTGGATGTAAAATAATAGTGTTATTTTTCAAAAACAATTCAAAGGCCAAAAAAAAGTTATAGAAACAAAGACATTTCTATTTTTGATTTTTTAAATATAATGATTTTAATAATATACTACATTTAGACTAGTTGGTGTGTAGAGGCATGAAGCATTATGTGACAGCCACGCATGGAATGTTTTTTTTTTAAACACGGGGTGGAAAGGGCTTGAAAGGGGATTTTTTAAAAGAAAAAACATATCGAATAAAAATTAAACCTAACTCCACCCATCATCCCACGTGTTCCGACGTGGAGGCTTTCACACCACTTTGCCTCCCTCACACCGTTTGGTCTTAGTTCAATATATTTTAATATACTACATGTAGTTTAATATATTTGAAATATTTGGAGATGAGAGTTTTAATGGTAGTAATCACTCTATCTTTTAGAATAGAGAAAGATTTGCCTCTATCTTATTCAACTATTCTCCCTAGACCCTATCAATAACTTGTTAGTCACGTTTTTTAATTGTTTCTAGTTTAATACATTTAGATGACACTAACCTAAGAAATGAAACGACGGTTATATGCATTTTGTTCTGGCATGTTTTATATTTCAACTTTAGTTTTCTATTCAACATGATGTATATATACTATGTCAACAACTACTGGGAGTATAATGGTCAACAAACCAAACTTATAGATGTAACTAAAGTTTTATCATAGTTTTCTATTTTTATTATAAAATTGTAGGGTTATGCATCTAGTTTTCTTTTAGACACGATTTGACAGCCTTATGTATGATACCAAATGGATTAAACCATTATCAAATCAAATTTGTTATTGCATTATGTAAATAAGTATAATGTAATTAATATATACAAAAGTATAAACATTTCTAGTTAAAAAATTTTGATGCAATAACAAAATTTCTAGTTAAAACTCAAAACGGGGCTTGTTCTCGTATTCAAAAGAACTATGCTTTTTGTATTTTTCGTCTATTCAGTTTATTTGTTCTTTAGTTTCTTGCTGGCCCTTTATATTTACGTATAAAGTGAGTTGCTGTTTAAAAAAATATACATGAATAAAAACAGAAAATTCAATTATTGTGTTCTGAAATTAAGCAAATACGAGAAAGAACTTTGGAATTGGGTAAAGATGTTGGAAGTTGGGTAGGAAGAAAACACACTTGTTAAATTCTTTTCCTTTTACCTTTCTTTGTTGGGTCAAAGACATAATGTGATTTGTTTGTTTCAAATATGTTGGGTGTCGAATCTCTTTTTCAATAAAAAGAAAAACCTTGACAGTAATGATTCATTTTTGTATCGTCAATGTGAATAGGACAAACCTTTAATACAAGCTTCGTCTTCTAGGTAATATAACTCTTCACCTTGAAGCATAGTTCTTGTCACCCTCAAAACGGGGCGCAACAAGAGTTAGATTTATACAAGTCTTTTTATTTCCAATTACAATGGAAGTTTTAGGCCAAAGATCTCTAGATCAAGTGGTGGAAAGCTTGCATCTCTCTTAAGTGATGCAAGTTCAACTAAGACCACCCATAGTGGGGCGTGATTTTTTAAAAAAAATTGAAAAAAAAACGCCTTAAAACGCCCCCCACCATTACACTAGGCGTTATTTTAAAAAAAATCTGAAATTTGAGTTTGGCGTTATTATTAAAACGCTGCATACCTCCATTCCATTCTTGCATGTAGCCAATGGGAGAAGGAGTTGGTTTGACCAGCCAATGATCAATTAGTTAGTTTCTTTTTTTTTTTTTTTGTTTAATGATTGAAAGGGGCATTATTCCCACTATGCCATTTTTGCAATAACGTCCCATGCTAACTGGACTGACACGTGTCATATAATGCCCCATAGTGGGGACATTATTTTTCTTAACCACTACACATGGTCTAATACTTGGTGTAGAGTGAGGTACTAGTGGGCAATGATAGGTCAAGTCTTAATCAACGGTGGACCTAGAACTTTTTTTCTGGGGGTGCGGAATATTTTTAAAAATTTTAGGTCCCTAGCTATATAAAAAAAATCGGTTCATAGCGGGTCAGGTCGGATCATTTAAGACAAACGAACATTACACAAAAATTTATATAATCATCAAAAACACATCAAACGTCATTATACTCTATGTGGGTCCGCCCCTGAATACTCGATGTGCCAAAGCTCGTATCTAATCTAACTTATAATAAAAGACTCCAAATAATGCCACATGGCATTCTCTCATTCAACCTCATAAATTTTATTTATATTTATTTAATAAATTTCTTTTAATATTAATATTAATTAATAACCAATATAGATATCACTTATTTTTATCCTTATATTTATCTAAAATTAATAAATAACTTCAATTTTGCAATTTAGACCCTTTGTTTTTTTTACTTTTAACCCAAAGTTTTTCATCTTTTGCATTTTAATCCCAACTCTTTCCCAAGTTTTTCGTTTCGTTCTAAATTTTGTGAGTTAACGCACGTCAACGTGCGTGTGAGGTTCAACATTTTTTCGTATATTTTTTTCCGTTTGACTGGCCCGTCGGGTCACATCTATTTTTCTGCATTTGACAAGTTCGTCCAACAAGCGGGTCTTGTATGGACTTAGTTATTTTTTTTTCTATGTTATACGTTTCGGTTTAATTTATCAGCAACGAGCGTGCGTGATTCAAAGATTTTACGTATGTTTTTCGCTCGGCGTTATTTTTACGAGCTTTTCCGGTGTTGGTGGTCGCTGACAATGGTATAGCATTGCTTCACTTAACACAGTTTTATGACAACCGCTGCAACGCGAGTGCTTAATACTATTAATCTAATAAAGAAAGAAGTAAAGCATGGAGAAATATTTGGCTCTAGAAGCTTCCACCAAAATGAAGGCCTAATGTATCGCATACCTAATCAACAATCGCTCAGCCACAGTGGCAGAGCTCATCAGTTAAGTCAATTAGGCAGAAGCTCATCTAACCAAAGCCCATCACGCTTGAACACATTAAGCATAAGCTCATCAGCTTAAACCCTAGCACATTACACAACTCATCATGCTAAGGTTCATCATGTTGAACTTCATCCTACTTTGGTTGAAGTTTATCAGATGAAAATTTATCAAAGCAACATAAGCGCAAAGCTTATAAAGATTCTGAGCCTAGTCTATTGTGTATATATAGATATACATCACGCTAGACTAGGGGATGATGTTGTAAGTAGGCAACTGGGTCAACCCCAATAAAGCCCAAGTAACCCAAACAACAAAATACTAAAAAAAAACTATTGGGCCATCCGGCCTATAACAACAAGCTTCATTAGGGTTTAGGGATCCCTCATCTATAAATAGGAGGCCTTTGACCTACTAAGGCACCATGACCGGAGCTAGTGTACGTATCAGAAGGGGTAGCACGGGCTACCCCTCACCCCCGTCTCCGTACCGTTTCGTAATGAAAAAAAATAAAAAATAAAAATTTCTGATTTTATACAAAGGATACCCCCAATCCTCTAAAACATAAATTGGGATACCCCTTAATTTTTGGGCTAGCTCCGCCACCATCACAGCTGCCTGTTGCCACGCTAGTCTTAACCAGACTAGCTTGATTGTACCCTCGGGTTCTAGAAGCACTTCTTCTCCACATTGTACCTCTTATGGAAAACACGTTTCCCAGACTTTGTTGCTGGTGTGCTAAACAATTTTCATCCATCTGGCGGAAATACACATGTGGCTCCTATTAATCCATTTGATGATATCACATAAATCCTGGGTGTGATCAACACTAGTTTCTATAGATAATAAGTGTTATTTAGATATAATAATAATAATAATTCATCACCTTGTGGCAAAACAACATCAACCCTCAGCTTTTGGATGCACTTTAAAGTTATGACATGATTTCATTCTATTTTTTAATGTACGCGCTATATGGAGCCCCAGTAGTACAGTACACAGAGACCTAGATCTTTTTCCACCATTTGCTTTTTTGGGGCAAAACACTTCAGCCTTGTAACATATGTACAATAGAGCTTGCAGAAGAAAATGAAGCTTTTGATATACCGAATAATAACACATCGCCACTATGTTTTTCGGTAGCAGATCATCTTTCCACTTGTTGAGCTATTGGGAAGCAAACTAAAAGGACAAAAGAGTATAATAAATGACAGAATATATTACAATTACATTACAAAAAGAATATAAAATGTCAACAAATATTATCAGACTTTTTTCTCAAGAGCAAACTAATCTATTACTAAAACTAACCTACTACTAAAAACTTGTATATATTTAAACTCTTAACGTTTTAGATAGAGGGGGCACATTTTACCACCACACCATGTCCCTCGGAAACATAAGTTATTACCACACAAAACAGTTTGATTTCATCGCTCCATATTCTAATTTGTATGCGAAAATTACACAAATAATAGAAACCAACAGCAATCTGTGAGATTTGCGATTTTACCAATCTTGATCAAATCTTTGACTGTGGTAACAACCGGGTATGATATGGTAACGTTGATTTCTACTTCTAATAGTATTCTGGGCCTTTTGGGCTTCTTCTACTGGAGCATGTAATTATTTCAGCCCACCTAGTTATGGTCTCACTCTACTCAGTCTCCGGTGGACTTAAATCAAACTATTTTTATTATAAACTATAAGTTTAAATTAAAGATTTTATAGGAGGATATTAAAACGTGTAACATGATTATTAGAATATAAATTAATGTTACTTTTATATCATTTTCTTTAGTGATCCACCAGGCACCAAACCAAATTCAAACTTCCCTAACTATACAGTAAAAAAGTTTGCATCAAATAATCTAAGCCAAAAATCTGCAGTCATTGATTTATGTAAGTTGTTGCACGTCTGTCTCGTGAACACCTCTGGTGTAGAATTATTTGGCATTTAAGATACAACTCGATACAAATGTGCCTTGAATTGTTATCACAAGTTGGATCTTGAAAAGTCAGAATTGGACCATTATAATTTTTTTCAAACAAAAGATAAATGTAAAATTTCATAATTGTCCGTAACTTTACGCATGGTCGCAATAATCACTTTTTAAACACACATCTAAACACCCTTTGATAAAGATATTTTGAGGAATCTGGGGTACCAACCCATTTTCTTATAAATGGGTCAATTCAATTCATGGTTTATCTCAAACAGTTCGTAAATTGCTCAAAGTGTATTCGAGTCATCGTCAATTCCAAAGTCTAAAAACCGGTTGGTTCACCTGTTAGTGGTCCAACCCATGTGAGAGGGGAATTTAGTCCAACCAATGAAGAAACAAGGAGATAAAAGAAGAAAAATTGAAACTTGTATGAGAAAGCCCATTTCTGTATGTGGTAGACTGGTCAAGAAAAGAATTTGGGCCTAATTTGGCCCATGTAAAATATATACATCATACATGTGGATTAGTTGATGTGATTGTGGTGTGGTATAAAAATTGTATTTTTTGTGCGTTTAATATAATTTCATGATTTAACTTTACTAATTACATCAAAAATCTTTAATATTACTGTTTGGATAATCCCCTTAATGTATGAAGTATGAAGTCAAACACAAAAGGTTTAAATACTAAACTGATGAAAACAAATTTTCATAAGTTGTTATGAACAATTTTGAATTTAAATATTTGAAAATAAAAGGGTGCTTGGATCTTGAATCATAAGACAAAAATGGAGTACAGATTACAAAGGCAAAGCTTGATGATTCATAGGGTTCTGTGCCTCTTTTTTTTTAACTTTACCTTTTCCTTTTTCTTTTTCTTCAAACATGTTGGGTTGGTGTGTTTTCACTCACCCTTTTTGACTTTATTGTGATCAAGATCACTAGTATTTTTTGATCATTGAGCTTTTACATCTATCTATATGCTTAAAAACAATTACAAAATGTTTTTATCATCATCTTATATATTATTTACACAACTAGGTTTGAACATAGAAAATAATGAAAGTATCAGTTGTTATCTCATAAGAAAATTACTATTTGTTGTCATACTTTACTCCCATCAATACATTGTATATGCATGTTTCATCTTGTATAATATCTACAATTGTGCATTTTGCTGTTCATATTTATCTAACTCCTTTTGTTCTATCTATTTTTCATCCTTCATTGGTGTTTTATATAACTTCAAACTATCAGTTGTATATGCATGTTTCATCTTGTATAACCTTAACCATGAAGAAAATGCTAATCAACCTTAAGATATTGAGAGACAGCCCTATATATCACCATCATCATACATATGAATTATTAATCATTTATATGTGTCTATTGGATCTTGAACAATAAGTTCATTTCATTCATATCATGTGATGTCAGTCAGGACACATTTAAGAAGCCAACATAGGAAGCACAGGTCACTTAATGAAGGGGCGATGATTGATTACATCTGAAAAAGCAATTCACTGAAAATCCGGTGGATGTTATCGATTGATATCATTGGGCACATAACGCAATCATACATTCGTGTACCATTGAATCAATGCACAGAATAGATCAAATGCGTGCAGTTTCAGATGTTATTCAAATAAAGTAAGAAGCAGAGCATGATCATGAAAACAAGAGTAACAAACAATATTCAAGTTTGAAACCCAATTCACCAACCAATTTTAGGATAACATGAACATAAACATAAACTTAAACAATGTGTCATTATTACACAATGAAAAGATCAACCTTCTTCGGTTTCAGACTTTCAGTAGAGCCCAAGCATGTTCCTGGAAATCAAATGAGATGTACTCGACACTCTGTTTTTCCCCGATGAAATCCCAATCCCTGATCTTCGACTACCACTCAATGGCGCTAGATAGAACCGTAAAAGCCCATTGTCAATGTGATTCGGTGAGATTCGCGTGCTGCGACTACGTTCAAGAACAAACTCATCACCTGTCCTTCGGCTCTTCCCATTCACAAACCCGTTTTCATTTCCAATCACTTTACCATTCGGGTTAGGTCTCCTCAACGAAGAGCTTCTCCAGCTCACACTACTATTGCTTCTTAAAACCTTCCTGTTAAACCCCTCATTACTGCAATCTTGCCACGACTCCGAATAAGATCTTCCAACACCACTAACCGTACTGCATCGATCTTCATCGTCATCTTTACTCCGCCGGTGAATAAACCCCCACAGCTTCCACCGCCACTTTCGTGCCTTCTTGTTCTCCTTCTTCTCTCCCCCAACCGGAATCACATTATCCCTATCCCTAAACCCTAACTCAAACGTCTCGGAACAATCATCCCTTAACGAATTCGAATTCGAATTCGAAACCCTAGGCGGATCAATTGTGACACCATTGTAATTGTAATCAATGGTAGCAGGTGACACTTTAGTATTTGAAACCGCTGGATTCACATTCACCTTCACATTTGAATTTGATTCATCCAGTTCCGCAACAACCGCAGCAGCCATTCTTCTAATAGAATTAGACCTATCAAGACTCTTTCTCCTCTTAGAAGAAGAATCCAGATAATACTCTCGGGTCTGGATCGACCCGCCCGGTATGTTACTATCGTTTGAATTCGCAACATCTTCAACCGGGATCTGCGAATCACAACGCGCCACGTGTACCACAGGAGCATCTTCCACCATAGGAGGAAGCCGTGGGAACGTTCTACCAACCAAATACCCGTCCCAGGAAGCCCTAGGTTCGTCAAACGAGTATCTCGGATCATCAAACGAGATCCGACCCGCATCCAGCGAAAACCTAGGGTCCGTATCACATGATCGTCTTCCAAATCCGTAATCGGCGATTTCCGACTGAGTTTCACGGTACTGACGTGATAGCGGTTTCTCCACCGGTAACGTCGACGATAAAACGACGCCGTTACCGTTAACGTTACCTCCGGCGACACTCTTCTTCTGCTTTCTCCTCCATTTTTGCCATTTTTTGGTCAACACAGACGCCGCTGACCAGAAGTTTGACCGTGAAGATTTTTTGGAGTTTGAATCTAGATCTATGTGATCCTTCATCGGCTTCAATTCATCTGAAACCATCTCCTTATGTTCTTCAATTTCTTCTTCAATTTCAACTGTTTCTTCTACAATGTCGTTGCTGAAATCGTCCACAATTATCTCATCCAGCTCTTCCGTAACCCTAATTTCTTCGTTTTCGTTATTTTCGTCAATTTCGCCGTTGTTGTGAATTTGATCATGTTTGTGACCTTCTTCTTCTTCTTCGTCATCTTCTCTGTTCGTTTCCAGAACGACGCCGTTGCCGCCGTGAGTCGGTTGTTGAGAGTACGAGTGCCGAGGCGGTTTATTCTCGTCGTGGATTGAAAATAGCGACCAGAGCGTGTTCCGTCCTCTTACGTCACACGATTTCCGTTGCGGCTCGTACACACCGGCGAAGATCGATAAACCGTCGTTTTTCGCGGCGGAGAACGACTTCGTCCGCCGGAGCTCCGGCAAAAACAAATTTCTAGGTACCGTTGCTGCTGCTGTTTTGTTTTTGTTAGCTTCAGAGTTGGAGGCTCTGAAAAATGATTTTATGGCAGCGGCGGCGGTAGATGAGCTGGTAGAGTTGCGACGGGAGGAGGAAGCAGCGGCGGCATTGGCGGATTGATCTAGTGTGGTGAGACGTTCGCAGAGGCATTCAGGGCAGAATCCGGTGAAGTTTTCGTCGGGATGGCGGTCGCAGCTGAAGGAGGAGCGTGGTGGCTGCAGTGGCAGCGCCTGTGGTGGCGGTTGGTGGTCTGTTGGTGGATTCATGACAAATTACGGTTGTGGTGGTGTTGTGTACACTGTGCTCATGTTAGCAAAACAGTGAAAGTGCAGTGTTTAATGTTGGAATGAAAGCGTTTACGTTTTCGAGAGTGAAGGGATTGATTGAGAGAGACAATTGAATTATAATTTATCTATTTATTATTTTTTTTAGTCTTTTTTATTAATTAATATTTATTAATAATCAATAGTATCTCACTAGAAAACCACTCCCTTTTTTCGTTGGATACTTTGCTTCACAAGGACCACAACCCTCTTGCTGTTAATTAATTAATAAAATATATTAATTAAATTAAATTAGTATCCAAATTTCACCTTTTTAATTTCTATTCACATTTGTAGCGTTGTTAACCGTCCCAACCTTAGTATCATGTTCATTCCTAAGAATTAACTCATAATTTTATAAGTCATGTATTATGACACAAGTAATGTGGCGTTAGAGTGAACATAACATGTTATGTTGCGCGGACTATTCCCCACATATAAGAATGGACAAAGGAAAAAATGAGAGGTATGGGGGAGGAAAGCTAATGTGAATGGAGATTGGTATAGTATAGAGAACACC
Organism: Helianthus annuus; assembly: GCF_002127325.2. Lineage (NCBI taxonomy): Eukaryota > Viridiplantae > Streptophyta > Magnoliopsida > Asterales > Asteraceae > Helianthus > Helianthus annuus. The sequence goes on from NC_035447.2 coordinate 488,066, forward strand.
AAGCCAGTGCCGAATGATGCAAAATGATGAATGGAGTGAGGACTCTCGCAGGTATAACAGTTTATCCTTTGATATGATGATTTGAGTAAACACTATTAAGCTATAATCAAATTATATAGCTTCTAAAAATTAGAACATAATAATGTGGTTTTTTACATTCAGCATTGACTATTCTATAGAAAGTGTGAATTACTCTATTGTAATTTGTGTATACTTCTAATAGTATATCACAAATGTTACTTCTATCTACAAAATCACTTAAGTTTTAATATTGTTTTATTATTCTGACTTTTTTCATAAATGTTAGAGCTAAGTGACTAAAATGAAACAGATATCAAGGTTAATTACTATCTAGTGGTATTTTTTTAAGGTTAACATGACCTCAAAAGCAAGAGGTAATTGAAATAAAACAATGTTCAAATATTTTTTAAAGTTTACTCTCTTGAAACAATATTAAGAACTTTATTAGTATTTCATGATATAACATATAATAATTTACTTATAATATGAACCGTTGTGAAAGAAGGATTTTCAAAGATTCGTTTGAAAGGAGAAAAGCAATTTACAATCACGCCCATCCACTTTTCTCTCTCTTTAGTTTTTGTCTCTCTTTTCCTCCTTTCGCTTTCTTTCTGCCTGCCTGTTTCTACACTTTGATAAAAAGAAAATAGTTAAGTTATATTCTCATATGATTTATAAACTTTTTTGAAGTTTTAATTTGCATTTTTATTAATAACAAGCAAGAAATAATAACTAATAATTTATATATCATCAAAAAATAAGACGGGTTCTAAAAATCTACCCATGAAAAGAAATATCATAATATTATACAAAGTAAATAGGTGTTTGGAGTAAAACCGAAAAATATAAAAAATGAACCGATATAACTGAATTGATTGAGAAAAAGATCGTCGTTATGGTCTCATACATAACCGTTTTTATTATTTGGTTATGGCTATATGTGTAGAAAAAAAACTGAAATAACAACCAGGTCGGTATTAAAACCAAATGTCAATTTTATATTTTACAAATAATGTCATATATATAAAAAAAATGTTATAACATGTTAAAAAGTAAAAACATATTTTTAGCTGCCTCTTTTTTTGTTTATTAATCAAAGGAAACTAATATTTTCTTTGACAAAATTTGATTTATCAATTGAAAAAAAAAACTTAAATCTACTCCTGCTAAAAATCAACGTTTAACCGATGATTAACCATTGACCAAACTTTTTTATCATTTGAACAGATCGATTATGAAAAGTGAAAAACCAGTTATATGTTTGGTTTCAACTCATAACCGAATCAAAACGACATATACACACACCTATAAAGCCTTATTGGTACTTATCATACCAAATTGATACTAAAACTTTTAGAATCTAAAGGACTGTTTGTTTAGCTCTTAGTGAAACTCTTAATAGTTCAAACTGATTTATTGCAAGCAGATGTTTGAATGATTCAGATATTTGTCTCTGAATGGTTAAACATTATACTGAGTCTGAGTGGTTAAGACCTGTTATCTAAATTGGTCAGACATTTGTTTATGAACGGTTAAACATTATACTGGCTCTTAGTGGTTCAGATCTCTTACTAGTTTAGCACACATACACATTCAGAAGTTGTCAACCAGCCCCTAAACCTTGTAATATTGGCTCGAAATTGGCATGCATAACTTGTTTAAAACTAGTTCGATCCAACATATTGTGACCCGATCTCAAACTTTAAACTAGTGTTGAGCTGTTAATAATGGTTATTACAATGACGGTTAATTAATTTGCTTAAACATATACATGCAAGCAGATTAAACTAAACACTCTTAGATTTGTAGTTATGTATGATACAAAAGTCAAATGCATTTATATAAATTTATAGTCATTTTTAAAAGTTTCTTTAAAGAATTATAGTTAGGAGTGAATAAATGAGGAAGTCACGAGGAGGATATCAGCGGCTTCAACATACACCACGGGGCCGTATTTACTCCATTCTCTTCACATGTCTCATGTCCATGCATTTATGCGTGTCAAATATGTACATGGATCACAACTTCCTTAACGTTCAGGTAAAGTATAAATCAACTTTCTTATTTGTCTCTGATTAGACAATATTAAAAACTTTGATTTCCCATTTCCATTACTACTCCCTCCATCCCATTAAAAGTGTCCTATTTTGAATTTTCAAAGTCTTTATTTATAAACTTTGACTTTAATTATATATTTTTTGTGTTATATAAAACTTGATTACAATTAACCTGATAAAAACACTTGTAAAACACACTCAAATCATATAACTTTCATCAAGTATTATCTAACACAAACTAAATTATTTAAGGTCAAAATTTATAAATAAAAACTTTGAAAATTCAAAATATGACACTTTTAATGTGACGGAGAGAGTAATTTTCAATATATATAGAGTATGTACCGCTAGTTGAATATTGTATTGTACTTGTTTGGTCGGTACCAATATTATACAGTACCATTAAAACCCTCAACTAAACTGTACTGCATTGTACAAATACTGAAATTGAGCTAATTTCAAAACCATGTATGTTTGATCGGTACCAATATGGTAGGGTACCGATATGACATTGGTACAAAATTTCTCATCCAAGAGGATTAATCAAATACATAATAATTTTAGCTTAAAAAGCATAGAAAACAATCTAAACTCTTAATCACATCATTTTAATGGTTAGGATGAACGGGGTAGGTGCAGGGAAGGCTGCGGTGTGCCCTTTCACCGCGCGGCAACACCACCGCCGACCCTTTCCTCACTGCGCAACAACATGGAAATCGGGGAGTGTTCACCGCTTGATGAACACTCCTAGTTAATAATCGGGGAAAATAACCCGTGGGATCGTATGTTTTTTCATGCGGCTGGGTCTTCTTATAGGCCTATGATGGTGGAGTTCCTCTCCACGTTTATCTATCGACCACGGCCTGCTGAGCAGCCTAACTCAGATATGGACGATCCGATGGTGGAACCACCCCCTGCTGAGGTAACTTTCTGTTTATTCGGGGAGCGACAGAATATGTCGCTGCGTCAGTTTGCTTTGGCCATCGGATTCTACACTGATGAGGAGTTGGTTCAGGATATTTATACCACCGCGATCACATCTATGCCTGATGATCAGTTGCTTGCTTGGTGGCCCACCCTCTGTGATGTACCCTTCGGTAATAAGGCCCGTGTCTCATTGATTCCTGACCCACTCCTTCACTACGTACACCGTTGCATTGCCACGTCGATATCTGGGCGTGGCAAAAGCAACGAGTGGGTCACGAAAACCGACCTGTTCTATTTTTACTGTTTATTCACGGGGATGCCGTGCGCCCTCCATCGCTGCCTGGCGGAGTATTTCACCTCATTTTCCCGACTTCAGAAGCGGCGGATTGCACGGAGGGGCGTTCATCACGCGTATTGCCCAGCATTGCGGTCGGTATTTTCCATTCATCTGTGAGTTGCCACCGCCTGCCCCTTTCGAGTATTTGGGTATTAGGACGATGAGAGGGATGAACTTGGCGGTGAACTTTCCGGGCATCGGTTATCGGTTTGTCGGTTTGGACGATCAGATTTTCGTAGCCCAGCCGTTAGTACATCAACATCTGCTGGAGGCTGCGGAGGTGGATATGCCTCATGTTGTTGATGAGCCTATTGGAGAGGGTGACGTCGAGCCTAAGGTTGAGCAAGGGCATCCGCAGGAGCCGCCACAGTATCCTCGGCGCGTCTATCATGCGGTGAGGTTGCCTCATCTCCACTCAGCGTCTCATCGAGAGGCTTGTGGCGGGTCAGACGGCTGTGATGGGGAGGTTGGCGTTGCAGGATCGACGGATGGACCGGATGGAGGATATGATGGAGTGGATGATGGCTAGCGAGGCTAATAGGCGTACCGAGGCGGGGTTGCCGGTTTGAGACCCGCCACAACCACGACTGTATCCGGGGTCCGGCACGCAGGCAGGCCCGTCCGACACGCAGGCAGGCCGTCCGGCACGCAGGCAGGCCCGTCTGACACGCAGATGCAGTTGACATGTTATGATAGTGGTTCTGATGACAGTGAGGTGGAAATGGCTTAGGAGTAGTATTTATCTGTTTTGTTTGATTGTATTTTGGGTTTAATGTGGTTGTACGAACAAATATTTATTCCTCTTTTGTTATTTATGTTTAGTTGTATGCCCGGTTGTTTTTGTATAAACGTTTAATCTTTTATCAGCTTGTATGGATGGTAACATGTTTAATCTTTTATCAGCATCTTTGTTGGGTTTTTTGGATTTTACAGCTGTATTGTCATGTTTATAAGGTCCATTGCTTGTTCAATCCGGGTTCCATAGGTATTGGGATTCTTATAACGAAGGGGTAGATTGGTCTTTTTTAAAAATGCTAAGCATGCGCAGAAGGGGTATAAACGGTTAGAAGAATTTCAGGGACTGGATTTGAAAAATTAGAATTACAGTTAGTTTTTAATAACTGAGCAGGGACTGTTCTTGTGCAAAACAAACCTCAGGGACTGGATTTGAAAAATTAGAATTAAAGTTAGTTTTTATCAACATCTATGTTGGTATTTTTTTGGATTTTACAGTTGTATTGTCATGTTTATAAGGTTCATTGCTTGTTCAATCCGGGTTCCATAGGTATTGGGATTCTTATAACGAAGGGGTATATTGGTCTTTTTTAAAAATGCTAAGCATGTGCAGAAGGGGTATAAACGGTTATAAGAATTTCAGGGACTGGATTTGAAAAATTAGAATTACAGTTTGTTTTTACTAACTGAGCAGGGACCGTTCTTATGCAAAACAAACCTCAGGGACTGGATTTGAAAAAATAGAATTACAGTTAGTTTTATCAGCATCTATGTTGGTTTTTTGGGATTTTACAGCTGTATTGTCATGTTTATAAGGTTCATTGCTTGTTCAATCCGGGTTCCATAGGTATTGGGATTCTTATAACGAAGGGGTCTATTGGTCTTTTTTAAAAATGTGTGCAGAAGGGGTATAAACGGTTATAAGAATTTCAGGAACTGGATTTGAAAAATTAGAATTACAGTTAGTTTTTACTAACTGAGCAGGGACTGTTCTTGTGTAAGACAAACCTCAGGGACTGGATTTGAAAAATTAGAATTACACAAATAAAAAAGGGAGGGGTCCTTCTGTATCGGACCTGCCTCCCCAGGGTTTCGAACTCGCACATTTCGCATAGAGCACAAGCCTTAACCAGTTTATCCACCTGTACAGGAGCTGATAAATTGGTTATAGTATATCCTTTATACACTTCATACGCTTTAACTTCGTCTTCAAACCCAACAACTCCTATAAGGTGCTCATTGAACCATACGGCTCTCATTGAACACAAACACTTTCCCAACTTCAATAAAGGGGTAAACTAGATCTAAAATTTGAAAACTCACACACTAAAACACCAAGAACACACACACACAAACGCTCTGGACCACACAATTTTCACAAGACAAACTCTGGACCACACGATGAAGGTTAGTTTGTATTCCAAATTTTATTGCTTAATCTTCAACCTTTTTTTATTTTTTTGGTTTTATTTCCGCCATTTGTGGTGGTGTTGGGTTTGACGGTGGTGAGGGATTGACGACGGTGGGGGATTGGTGGCGGTGGGGATTGACGAAGGTGGGGAATTGACTGTGGTGGGGAATGACGGCTGTGGTGGTGGAGGTGGTGGTTGTGGTGGTGGTGGTGATTGAGGGTTGTGGTGGTGGTGGTGGTTGTGGTGGTGGTGGTGATTGACGGCTGTGGTGGTGGTGGTGATTGACGGCTGTGGTGGTGGTGGTGATTGACGGTTGTGGTGGTGGTGGTGGTAGTTGACGGCTGTGGTGGTGGTGGTGATTGACGGCTGTGGTGGTGGTGGTTGTGGTGGTGGTGGTGATTGACGGCTGTGGTGGTTGTGGCGGTGGTGGTGGTAGCGTAACGCTACCCGACTCCCGGCCCGACACGTTTGTCGGGTCTAGACTTATATCATCGTTTTTTTTAAATGTGCATATGTTATTTTTATTATTATATTTATTATTTTTAACAATATATTTTCGGATGTCGGGTCTAATGCTATAATTATATGTTTTATTAACAGGATATCGAAAGTCTGTGTTTTGACGGTGGTGGTAGCGTAATCCTTATGGAGAAGTACACTGCGTTCGTATTTCAGATTCAAATGCTTAACTGCGTTTGTATTACAGATTCATGCACCGGAAAGTCCACCAACGGCAATGCTTCTGCACTCACAATCTGTGACGGTGGAAGTAGATATTTACCGGTGACTATGAGGGTTAACTGGAATGTCCTAGAACCTCCACCAACTACAATGCTTCTGCGTCAGCAACCTCGAGGGAGAACTCCTTCTGTATGGATTGGTTCTTCATGTTGTGGAACCGGTTACTGAGAATTCTTCTTCAACGAGGAAGCGCCAGATCAGGTCGGAGGTTCTTCATGTGGTAATGGGGAAGCGGAAAGCGCACGTTTACCGTGGAACGCATCCTTAAACTTGACGGTGGTGAGGTGGTGTTGTGTTGTGTTGTGGGTGGTAGGCTGTGGTGGTTGTTGAGGTGGTTGAGGGTGGTAGGTTGTGGTGGTGGTGGTGGTGGTGGTGTGTTGTGGTAGTTGGGATGGTGGTTTTGGTGGTGGTTAGGTTGTCGGTGGGCGGTGGTGGGCGGCCGACTGGTGGTGGTGGGTGGTGGGCTGTGGTGGTGGTGGTGGTGGTGGTGGTGTTGTTGTTTGTTTATTATATTTTACAATATAATTTCTAATATCGAGTCTAACACTATAATTCTATGTTTTTTAACAGGATATCGAAAGTCGATGTTTTGACGGTGGTGGAAACGTAATTCTTATGGAGAAGTGCACTGCGTTCATATTTCAGATTCAAACGAGTACCTGAGCTCATATTTCAGATTCATGCGCCGGGACGTCGGTCTAGGGTGAAGTGCTTGGCGGTGGGGGATGCATCATCCAACATCAATTGCCAAGTCACCCGGAACTCCGACATTGTCAGATGTTACCGTGCAAATAGCACGGAACTCTCATATTGTCGATTCCGGGTGCACTCTTGATAGCATCTACCGACGCGCGGTAGTTCCGTCACCGGCATCTACCGACGCCCGATAGTTCTGTGACCACCATATACCATCACGCGTCTGAATCGGCTTTTAAACCGGACGGAATCTACGAAGAAACTGTTCGATTTCACGGTTTGTTTGAGAACTTGATTCAGATACACAACGGTCTCTTTGCTTCGTCCACTAGAACTATTTGTGTATGCATTCTTTTGGTAGTTAACAACACTTTGAAGTCAAACTGAGAAAAAACAGCTTTGGAGAAACCGGACCGGCTTTGAAACAAGCATGTGAATTTAAGTAATAATATGTAATAGTTAGCCATTTAGTGTGTAGGGTTTAGGTTTAGGGTTTCGACTATGTACTGTATTACATTTTGTATGAAAGTGTTGTGTTTTGTGTTATTTTATCAAACAATGTTCACTTACATTTTGTATTTACGTTTCTTCTTGCGTTATAGATTATAGAGAATTTGACGTTTTTTAATAACACTTGATAAAAAATGTAGAAGTTTTATAATACTAATTAAAAAAATGTTGACGTTTTATACTAACACTTGATAAAAAAATGTAGAAGTTTTATAATACTAATTAAAAAAATGTTGACGTTTTATAATACTAATTAAAAAAATGTTGACGTTTTTTACTAACACTAGATAAAAAAATGTAGAAGTTTTATAATACTAAATAAAAAAAATGTTGACGTTTTATAATAATAATTAATAAATAAAAGTGTTGCCATTTTTCTAAATATATTAAATTAAAAAATGACATTTATATACCTTCCTTTTATAACAATAAATAATAATAAATATAAAAGTTTATATTTTAACAACAATTTAAAAAAAATAAAATATATAAAGTTTTTTTTTAAATAATATTTCACCCACTTGAAAACCCTCCATACTATAGGATCGTTGTTAGACCCGAATGAGTCGATCAGAAGAGTTATTTATCCGAATCAAGGGCGGAAACAATGACACGGACGCTCAATTCAATATAAATGTCTCTATTATTGATTCTGATAATGTTTACAGCACCTGGAGACAAATCGGCAGCACTTCGTTACCGATCACAAGACAACACCGATGATTTCGCTCCACATGAGCATGACCCCTATATATAGTGGTCTTGATTTCGCTTGAAATGGCCCAAGGCAGTTTCAAGCGGAATCACCACTAAAACCATGAAACTCAGTTTCTCGAACCTTGTGCACTGGTTATCCTATCTCATTCTATGACTCGATACAAGACGAAGTCAATAGACATAGTGCACTAACACATACCCTTCAAATTTATTCCACACAAAAGAGCCAATGATTGGGCAATCATTGGCTGACACCCAATCATTGACAATTAATAGGATGTGTGAAAAAGTAACCAAAAAGTAAACGTATAGGGCAATGAGGGGCTTATCAGGTGGGTCCATTTTCAGGCGTATAGGACAATGAGAGATGTATAGGATTAGAGGATGTGTGGATAAATTAAGGAGAATGTGTGGATAACCAAAGCCGTATTTACTCCATTCTCTTCACATGTCTCATGTCCATGCATTTATGCGTGTCAAATATGTACATGGATCACACCTTCCTTAACGTTCAGGTAAAATATAAATCAACTTTCTTATTTGTCTCTGATTAGAAAATATTAAAAACTTTGATTTCCCATTACCATTATTACTCCCTTCATCCCATTAAAAGTGTCATATTTTTTTTTTGAAGTAATTTAGCATTTTTATTTCATTCCAATCATCAGGGCAAATTACATAAGGATAGCAGGTAGACGAGCAACAAACTGTGCCGCCATTCCTTTCTGAATAGAAAACCCTAATCTACTAAAAACCAAGCCCCGCCCCTGAGGGGTTGAAAAGTTGCTATGGACCACACGCTACACTCTAGACAAGAACCGAACTGCCTCCGGCGCCAAGGAGCCGAACGTGTCAAACGCCAGGGGGACAAAGGCATGCTGATTATCCTCACAAGCTTTCGCGTGCTTTTCCACCTTCTTTGACTCTGCTTTCAGTACCGCTTGCCCCGCCACAAACCCATTTTCCCCGAACCCGGCTAGTGGGGATACACCTGCGAGATCGACACAAGCATGTTTCCCGCCCTCCCAACCAAAGTGTTTATTTATAAACTTTGACTTTAATTATATATTTTTTGTGTTATATAAAACTTGATGACAATTAACCCGATAAAAACACTTGTAAAACACACTCAAATCATATAACTTTCATCAAGTATAATCTAACACAAACTAAATTATTTAAGGTCAAAATTTATAAATAAAGACTTTGAAAATTTAAAATATGACACTTTTAATGTGACGGAGGGAGTAATTTTAAATATATATAGAGTAGGTACCGCTAGTTGAATATTGTATTGTACTTGTTTGGTCGGTACCGATATTATACAGTACCATTAAAACCCTCAACTGAACTGTACTGCATTGTACAAATACTGAAATTGAGCTAATTTCAAAACCATGTATATTTGATCGGTACCAATATGGTAGGGTACCGATATGACATTGGTACAAAATTTCTCATCCAACAGGATTAATCAAATACATAATAATTTTAGCTTAAAAAGCATAGAAAACAATCTAAACTCTTAATCACATCATTTTAATGGTTAGGATGAACGGGGTAGGTGCAGGGAAGGCTGCGGTGTGCCCTTTCACCGTGCGGCAACACCACCGCCGACCCTTCCCTCACCGCGCAACAACATGGAAATCGGGGAGTGGTCACCGCTTGATGAACACTCCTAGTTAATAAATACTATAAATTATGTTTTCTAAAAACACCGGAGCGATACATTTCTATAGAATTTATACGGTTTTTACTTTAGTTTTTGGAACTTTATTTTCCTATGACCAATTTATTATAAACTCATAAATTTTCACTAAGAGTTTCATATTGTACAAAGCTGACATAACGTTATGTTCTTGCAATGACTATATCTTACATCTTCTACAATTCATGGGTACAATGTCTATTGTAAATGAACGGGCTTTTGCCCAATAAATGTTATTAAAAGTAATAACAAACGTATTACAATCAAAGACGTCCTTTTTCGGACAATCTTTAATCAAGATTCAAACAAACCAAAGCAAAAGGCTAGGCTAACCCCGGCCATGAGCTCAAAAAAATACCATAAACTGTAAATTCCGAATCAAACTATGTACATACATATATCTAATTAGCGATTTTCAATATTGACAAAACCCAAACCCGTCTTCAGCCAAAGCCACGTCTTATTCATCATCCAAGTTTTCGCAGTTGACATGCAACACACGACAAAGACCTCAATTAAGGGCCGGGCCGGACTTTATGAGCAGTATTACAAGACTCTGATCAAATTCAATAGTGTCTCATCATTGTCATTTTAAATATCATCTTAATACAGCTTATTTCCATCCCACACTATAGATATATATATGTTACTTCTCATTTGAAACAAACAAAAAGAAAACACCTGAATTTTAAAAGTTATCATAATATTTACTTTTAAAAATAAAAGTGTAAAAGAATAAGTTTTTTTGGGTTGTGGAGATTCTTGTGGTCAGTTTTTGAAATATGCAGGAGACATGGTCTGAGAGAGCATAGGAGATTTTGCATCTGATGTTTTTATTCAATCACTGACATCCCCAGCTTTTTCTTTTAACATTTGTATTGTAAATTTTAAATTTCTAAGTTATAATTATATTATATACTATTATATTATATTATATTATATTATATATTATATACTATTATATACTATTATATTATATTATATTATATACTATTATATACTAATTATATACAAACTGAATGAACAGTAAATTCAATATATATTAATTAAATAAATAGTGATTTCAATTAATTAAAACAAACTAAATCAATAGTGATCTAGGAAATATAAGAATATGGGGTATGGGGCGGGGTTGTGACGTGGGTTTAGTACAAACGTCCAAGTCACCATCTCGGGTGGGCTTGGGTTTCGGCGTGGCTTCTTGGGCAGGGGTTTCAGCCAGGGCGATGGGCGGGGCTATCAAGATGACATGGCGGAATCTCATTGGCCAAAACAAGTAGCCGTTTGGGCTAGCCGTTGGCCAACGGCTATGTGTTAAAAAAAAAGATCTAGGAAATATTATAATATGGGGTATGGGGCGGAGGTTGTGGCGTGGGTTGGGTACAAATGCCCAAGTCACCACCCCGGGTGGGCTTGGGTTTCGACGTGGCCCCTTGGGCGGGGGTTTCAGCCCGGGCGTTGGGCGGGGCTATCAAGATGACATGGCGGGATCTCATTGGCCAAGACAAGTAGCCGTTTGGGCTAGCCGTTGGCCAACGGCTATGTGTTAAAAAAAAAGATCTAAGAAATATTAGAATATGGGGTATGGGGCGGGGGTTGTGGCGTGGGTTGGGTACAAACGCCCAAACCACCACCCCGGGTGGGCTTGGGTTTCGGCGTGGCCTCTTGGGCGGGGGTTTCAGCCCGGGCGTTGGGCGGGGCTATCAAAATGACATGGCGGGATCTCATTGGCCAAGACAAGTAGCCGTTTGGGCTAGCCGTTGGCCAACGGCTATGTGTTAAAAAAAAGATCTAGGAAATATTAGAATATGGGGTATGGGGCGAGGGTTGTGGCGTGGGTTGGGTACAAACGCCCAAATCACCACCCCGGGTGGGCTTGGGTTTCGGCGTGGCCTCTTGGGCGGGGGTTTCAGCCCGGGCGTTGGGCGGGGCTATCAAGATGACATAGTGGGATCTCATTGGCCAAGACAAGTAGCCGTTTGGGCTAGCCGTTGGCCAACGGCTATGTGTTTAAAAAAAATATCTATTCACTATAAATACTCACACTTCTATTCATTTTTTTACCACAACTACTCCACCTCTTCTATAATGATCTCTATCTTATTTTTAAAAAAAATTCTCATCCAACCACAATACGAAAAAATGAATCCTCATAATCGAGGTTTTGACCCGAACAATCCGTGGGCATTCCAAGAAACACCTAGCCCAGCATCCAATCGTCCAATTGCTCCCTTTTTAATGCATTCCACGATGCCGGATATGACTGGTTACGCATCGTTTATCTCGAATCGTTTGAAGAATGATGTCAGTCAGTTTACTTACTGTGTGTATAAAAGGTAATCTAAACTGTGCAATTACTTGTATTGCTACGTTGTTACAGGATTTTATGAGCTCGGTACCAATCGGTACCGAAAATACCGTTACCGAAATCCCCAAAAGTATGTACCGGTACCGAATATACCTGGTACGGTACGGTTCGGTACCGGTTGGTACTGGTACAACACCGGTATCTGAGGGTAAAAATCGGTGAACACCGATGCCGAACCGGTACCGAAAAATACGTTACGTTTTAGTTCGAGCTACTTTTTATTATTTAACATGTTTTGTCATTCTTATAGAACGATTTGGTTTAGCGCGTCGCAACGCGCGCACATGGTAAACAACTAGTTTTTATTATTTTAAACATCAGGAATGACATTGTTAAAGTCATTTTCGAGGGCAAATCTATATGTGTAACTAAATAATTACTTTTCAAAATACACAAAAGAAAATCTAATGATTTTATCAATGGTAAGTTCACTATAATATCTAATGTATATATATAACTACTATATTTACCGATAAATACATGTAATAGTTCTTAATAAATATTATAAGTAATGTATTCACTAGTGATTATGATTAGTATATAAAAGTAATTTTTCATTCAAACTTTTGTGTGTACATGTATTACTTTTATTTAAAGAGATTTTGGGCAATGATGTGTATTTCTTCAAGTCCTTCTAGAAAAGCTTTTAATAAAAATCTAAACAAAACACGATTAACAAATAAAAAGTATAATCTTAGTAGAAAAATATATTTATGCCGTTAATATTAGTGATGGGAATGGAATCATTGTAGACATGCGACATGCACATTTTTAGATCCTAATGAGTTTTATGCAAGCAATTATATCAAATTATGGTGTTTTTATACTAATTACTTGTCATAATTACACAAAACATGTGCACATATTAAAAGGCACATTTCAAATTCTAGAAATAGTTACACATATTGTGATAAAAATGATTAACCATTAATCAAATGTTTAAAAGTTAATTACAAAACAAAAAACAAACATATAAACACTCTCAAAGTTCATTACCATCAAGTCTTATTACAATAATAGCAAATGTCTTCTTATGTCAATAAAAATTATACTGTTTACCGCAATTCCATCTTTATATGAATTTTCCGTTTACATGATGAAAAAGGGAAAAACATATGAAAGTGAAAGGATGAAAGAGTGTCCCACCATTTGTAGAGAATGAATGTAGGAGGACAAAGCAATTGGTACCCTTTACCCTACAAATATTTAACACATAAAAATGCAAGACTTTACTAAAGAAAAAAGCAAGAGCATGTAACAATTATATGGACCCACCCACCATGGGTTATATGCAAAACAACACTAAGATTGGACCAACATGCCTACAAACATAAGTTGTCTCCCCCATCTTGGTTTAGGAATAAATATTGGTCTAAGATTTGCTTTGTATTCATTAAAAAGAAACATATGTGTGTTAAATGTTGCTTTCCTAACTTGAATATTTTGTTTTTTTAAGGTTTGGTTTATGTAACCTCAATAAATCTAATAAATATAAAGGTATTATCGTGAGTCGTATTTAAGTGATGTTAGAAAGAGAAGATATAAAACCATATATCAAATAATATTGAACTAAGCACGCGCGTTATCACTTGGAGTCTAAGGCCAGATTGTGTGGGGGTGGCAAGATGGCATGAAAGCCTCCTTCACGCCGAAACACCGCCCCATGGGGTGGCGTGGGGCAAGGAGCATGGTATTCTTCAATGGTGTGGGAGAGAGATGGTGGTTGACATGGAGGCAAGCGTTTGGTGAGTGGTGTTTGGGTTAGTTTTGATTGGTTGGTTGGTTGAATTTTAATTGTTTATTTTATATTTTTTTTACAAATGTCCCCTTTCAAGCCCCTTTCACCCCGTGCTTTTTTAATACGGCCTCTGCTAACATGGTTGTTACGTGATGTCCCTTCTTCAAGCCTCTCCACACTAAATAGCCTAAATGTGACGAAGGTCATTTATCAATAATAAAGAGATTAGAAAGAAGCTGGCCTTGAATCACCTGCTTTTTTTTAACAATAAATTATTATATAAAAAAAACAGAGATACAGATTTTACCTTTATAATATATTGTTTCACCTGGTTTTTACATGAGATAGATAAAAATAACTGAAACAATGATGAGGGGGTACGAGGTTGATTTCTTTATTTAAACATTAATCCTCGATGATTATGATGTATATAAAACTAACTCGTATCTTCTGAGTGTAATCAGTATATGTCATTATAGAAAAACACACAATACACATGCACACACATAAATATACATTAGGTTAATAGTTAACACAGAAGTAATGCACCACAACCTAAATATCATCTTTAATTTTTAATAATAATAATCTAACTGTATTTTATAAAAATTCATACTTGAAATTCATCGACTTACATTTAAAAAGGAATAAAAACTTCACAAATAGATGAATTGCTTACATGTAGTATTCTACCTTTACAAGTGATCTAATGTTTCACATCTATGAGCATATTGATCCACCAATTAATAGCTACACTCATTAGTTGTGTCATTTCTTTTAAAGTTCAAGTGTTATAGTTTCTTAGATTTATGGATTTACGACAGTGAATGATGATAGTATATCTTATTCAAGAACTAAACACACATCCTAAAGAAATGAAGATTTAAGTATACATTTTAGATAACAAGATTAGTTTTATGCTAAAATGTTCAATAGCATATGGGAATGGTAAATTCATAAAAAAAAAGACTATGATAAATCTTGTATAAACACTATATAGAGAGAGAGACTAATAACGCCCTAATTGGTGTGGTATCGTGAAGCAACTCATGGAACTGAGATGGCTTTGTGGTTACTAGTAGAACACCGCCCCCATTGATCATGGACGTGACATTCGTGAGGATCTCCACAACCTTCACGAGCTTGTGGAGGAGAGAGGATGGGAAAGGGATGGATAGTGGAGGTAGGGCTTACATCTCATGTCAGACACGACCTATTAAGACACGAACACGACACGAAATCTTGTTGTGTTAGTTTTTTTCAAAATCGAACACGAACCTGATAATAAACAGGTTACACGAACACGGCATGTGATAACATGAAAAACTTACCAGCGTATTATACGACATGTTTATACACGAACACGCCCTGGAGGGGTGCTGTGTGGACGCCGACCGTGCAGACGTAGAGTTGAGAGAGATGCGGTTGCGAGCAGCTAACAACATCAAAGGCTGTGTATATCAAAACCCTACCCACTTCCTACATTTTTTAAATAAAAATTATTAACATGTCTTAACGGGTGCTTAACATGTTAACGTGTTTTTAACCTGTTTATACACGAAAATTAACATGTAGATCTGTTTAAGATACAAAACCTATTAAGGGTTAAACACAAATTTGTTAAAGTCGTGTCGTTTTGTGTCCGTGTTTGAAATTGTCAACTCTACTGAAGGGGATGATGACCATGCCTCTGGATAGTAAAGAAGAGATGATTGAAGGAATGCTAAGATAAAGGATGACAATAAGTGTTCACTGATAAATCAACGTTCTAACCTAATAAAATGAGAAATATAAGTTGTCATATAAAAAGTAAATAAAAAAGAAAACTTAAAGTAACGAAGGTAAGGGTTTGGCATGTTATTAAAGCAAGACAAATGCATTTGGATACATCAACGTCAAGGCCGTACTTGTTTTTTGGGATTCACAAAAACATTATTCAGTTCTTCATGTTCAAAGTTACTCATGTTTTTATCTATTTTTGTATTATATTGATTATATTTTTCTTGCAAATATATTACCTTATATCTTTAAATAAAAGACTATAGGGTATTTTCTTTTTACTTTCTCCCTTTGTGTTTTTTCCCTTTTCCCCTTTGTCTCTTTGTTTTATATTTTTTAAGTAACCGAGCTTATATTGTCTAGGTGTTGACTAAAAAACATCGGTACCAATATTGGTATTATCAGAACCGTTACTCATATTCATCTTTTTTATAATTTTTGATCGTCGTAAAACACACGTTGGCATCTTTTTAAACGTATGACGACACGTTTCGATGTTTTTTCTCTATGGCTTTACATTATCTCTTTCGATTTCTATACCGAATGTCGGTACTATACTGATAATTAAACTCCCGTCGCAACGCGCGAGGTAAAATTACTAGTTAAAGTAATAAATATACAAAACGAAATGTCAGCTATGAAGTTAATTTCATGGGTTACGGGTCAAAAAGAAATTAATATTGAATTTACATGGTCATAATTTCCTAAACTATTTATTTAAAAAAGTATTGTATTTGTATTTTTATTAATTTATATAAAAACCATTTAAAATCTACCCAATCATTAACTTAGGCTAAATCTATTCATGTGTTCCCCAAGTTTATTTGGACATCCCGTCATCGCGTATTAACCAATATGCAACGTATAGGGGTGCCTCAAAATAAGAGATTGACGGGTATCAGTTTTGGTCCGATGGCTGGTCCTATATGCGGGTATATGTCAATACGAGGCATATAGGCCCTCTCGTATAGGCCTCTTATAGTATACTATACGACTATACAAGGCCTATACGATACCTAAACTACACCAATAGGCCTATACGAGATCTATATTACATCTATAGGTTTGGGCTTCAGCTTTAAAGCTCCTAGGCCTGGAAATGGTCTATTTTATTATTAGTAGACGATAATCTAAAAAGATAATGAGAGTAAAATGAAACACAAGTGATAAAACATTGTTGTTTGGGCTGGGCCCTAATCACATTAGCTGGGTTTAAGCTTTAAAGCTCCAGTACTGGGCCTGGAAATGGTCTGTAGAAGTGTAGTTTAGCTCTGGTCTTGGGCTTGTAAATTGGTTTATATGCTGTTGAATGAGTGTCCAGTTTAACTTTATCTTTACTTGTGTAATTTGGATCTATTCTAAAGATCTGAAACTACTTCTTTTCTTTTTTTTCTTTTTTTCTTTTTAGCCTGGTTGTAAAGTGAATGAAGTGGTTATGGATTCAAATGCTTTAAAGGGCAAGTACGGATCGTACGGTGTGATTTTAACCGTTAAAAAGTGGCATGTATGATGTGATTTTAGCCGTTAAAAAGTGGCATGTATGATGTGATTTTAGCCGTTCAAAAAAAAAAAAAAAAAAATTTCTGAAACTATTTATTATGCTTATTTGATAAAAACAAAATTAGCTATAAAATATGTCTAGGTGAACCATTTTAGGTAAGTTGTATATAATGATATAAACTAAAATAAAAGTATGTTTTTAGCTATAAATATGGGGTTCCATTTATACTTAGATATTGATATATGTTCTATGTGCTGAGTTGTCATAGCATCGTGTTATACTCCACGGATTTTGTACAGAGCCATGGGAATAATATTATTATTAGATGAATCTGAAAGTTAGAAACCACCACTTTTGTCGGTTAATAATATATCCAAAGGCTATAATCTGGACTGAAGGGTTATCATGTCATATGATTTGCTTTTTGTTCTTGATGCATATATAGTTTGGAATTTTGGATTACTCAAATTATGAATTGTTTATATATGAGATAGTAGAATACAATTATAGTTGAAGAAACACCAATTTACTTGGTAAACTAGATAATGCTCAACCGGATAAGTAGGCTTTTTGATCTTTGTAAGTTCTATATCTTGATTTATCTGCAAAAGTAATACCATCGTGAATCTCATTACAAAAAGTAGAGGTTGGGGGTTCTTTTTATAACCATCTTCTAGCGTGTGAATAAACATATGCTATTGAGAGAGTAATTTATAAGTTAGAGTAAGGGTGGAGAGTGGAATGTTTTCACCTTGATGAAGTGTAGTATTTATAGCCGGAGTGATGGGAGATGATGGGGTGAGACGTCGGTATTAGAATATCCAGGTTCCCTCTCTGCTCACCGTTAATGGTTGCTGAGGAGGGTGCGTGTCAACGGCCTCTCATTGGTTATACGTCGCCTTCAGGATGTCCTTGTTGTCTCTTCTGCGTCAAATGTCAGTAGAGGTTTGGGAGGATGTGAATCCGCGACGCGTGATTGGCCAGATGTCGCTATCAGTTGTACTTCTTATCTTCCCTACAAGTTTATTTTTGCAAAAATTTAAACTGGATAGCTAGATTTTATGTTTAGATTAAAAAAATCTAAAGCATGATAAAAATAAAAACACAAACTTAAAAAAAAAAAAAATTTAACAGTTGAGTAAATTTCGACCATATGCTCTATATAATGTAGTTCTATACAATTTTACGATGCTATCTACTTTGAGTTTATATTATCATCAAATTGAGTGGCTTTGCGAAGCCAGTTGCAACAAAAAGGTATGTGATGCTATATGTTTAGTTTAGCTTTTATTATATATGCTTTGGTATATTTATACGTTTTCAAAGTTAAATGACTTATATGAAAACAAAACCACTTAGGCGTGTAATAGGTGTGCTAAAGTGTATATATTAAATTTTCATCAAATTTCAAACAAAGTTACATCTAATAACATTTTTAGCACAATTAAGCCTTACATGTACTAAATAGTAATCGTGCATTTTATACCATTAACTTCAAACAAGTTTCTTTTAAATCAAATGCATAGGTAGACTAAATGTTAAAAATGACAGTGTAAATGTGCCTTCTCCTTTTTATACTTCCGGTCTAATCCTTTTATTTTTGTTTATTTTTGTTTGTGAGGTTCTTGGGTTTGCTGGCTTGTTGGTCCGCTTGTTGTCTTTGGGCCGCTCCTCTCATGTCGCTGGTCTGCTCCTTTTTTGGGCTCAAGACTTGGGCTCCAGCTGTCTTCCTTTGGGCTCCAGCTGGCTAGGGTTGCTTTCCCCTTAAAAGGCGTTCGTGCTGCTGCTGTCTGCATACGAGCATCATCAGCTCTCTTCTCAATCATTTTGTGTCTTTTGATTCTTTGTTCCTCACAAGTAAAATACGTGAGATTATTAGTGCTTATTGTCTCTGGTCTGTAATCTTGTTCAACATATGATTCAACCAACCAATCTGTGATGACTGGTTGATTATTTTGCTGTAACTGATCTTGCTTTCGTTTGAATAAATCTTTGCATTCTCTTTGATTTGAGCTTTGTAACACTAAATAGTAAGAAAGGTTGGTTAAAAATACTTAGAGTGACATATGATATGATTAAGAACATGGGTTACAAGATGCACCATAGTTCTGTAAGGTGTTTCAAACACTCAAAGGTAAGTCTAGCTATGTCCATCATATCAAGCTTCCTATTAGCACATTAAAAGGGACAATACAATGATGCAGTGATGAACATAAGAACACTTACACAAATGTCTTCCAAGGATAGGATCCGACATAACCTACCACTTGTCCATCTTCTCTACCCAAACTTCATCACATCTTCATCAGCATCCTAACCTATTCACCACCACTAACCCAAACCTCACCAAGTTACCCATAGCCAACCCAACACCATCCTAATCACTAACCCTAACCCAACCACACTCCTAAAATGGCTAATTACAAATCAAAACAGTGTTAAAACGAACATGAATCACTTCACGGATTACAAGGAGCAGTATACACCGAGACTCTTGCTTCACTAAATATATATTACTAAACTTATCATTTTTAATGTTTGGTTGACAGGTACTCAACTAGTTAGAAGTAGGCCCCAATGGAACGTGTCACTAAGTTACCACACATTTCTAACCCTGACTGGTGTGAAAACAAAACAAGCTCGAACCCACCCATGGCTCATAAGCTCACCCAATCTTCACCTGCCAAACGGATCATAGCTGGCTCAAGTCCCTCCGCCTCAAATCGCATAAGAATTATCGAACATAAACACCCAAAAACCCACTGACGATCTTCTCTATGCTACCCCTCATTTCCCCCTAATAAATCTCTCTCTCTCTCTCTCTCTCTTGGTCTCAAACTGGTCGATCATAAAATCCCATCTCCCAAAGTGTTCAATTTCAGATCTTTATAGTCTTTTCGATTGAAATTGACAGGTATTCATCTGGGTTTACTTAATTTTTCAATTTCTTGTTTTTTGATACATTCTTGAACAACTCTTAATTGATAAATGCTTGATGGGTTTTCATTGATTACGGTAATCTTGATTAATATCAAGCTGGGAGCTTGATTTGGACATTTGGTACTATAATGCCTATGTCTATGCTGTTTGATTTGTTAGAAAATAAACATAGCATGCAAAAATTAGGCTTTTTTTTGCTTGTTTATTAAATTAGTTTAATTTCTCAAGGATTTAGAACATTTGATTAAGGTCTGATGTGTATTTGCTAGAAAAAAAGTTAGTATCTTGGATATTACTGGATAATCTAGAGCTCAAATTTGTTAGTTATATACCGAGTTTCAGATGTTTATGTTAACTAGTTTATTAGCATGCAGGGGTTTAAACCAGGAGAATACTATGCTTATAGGTCAAGAAATCATTTGCCTCTTCTGTGTTAAAAGCATGATTATCTATCCCGATCTGTGATTTGTGTATCGACGATCTGTATTTTGAATTTCATGTCGTGTGCTTGTTGTATTTTTAGCAAGTTTTTACTGACTGAGGTAGTTTGGTGGATTTTATGAGAAATTACAAATCTGGGATTTCTTGGGAGTTCAACGAAAATGCTGACTTTTGCTAATTTTTATAATCTGTTTTGCTTAATTTTTTTAGTTAATTTGGGCAAGAATTTGAATTGTTATTCTTTTGAATCTAGATATGGCTTCGGTATCTCAATCTCCCGTTACTTTTTCTGGGAGTTTGTCTTCTGCAACTTCAGCTTCTGATCTTCTTCGAAGCTCCATGAACGGTGTGAATGGCGTACCACTAAAAACATTAGGCAAAGGGCATGTGGGTCACGGGAGAAAGGGTTTAAATATAGTTGCAAAAGTACGAAAAGTGAAAAAACACGAGTACCCGTGGCCTCAAGATCCCGATCCAAATGTGAAGGGTGGAGTTCTTAGTCATCTTTCCCCATTTAAGCCTTTGAAGGAAAAACCGAAGCCTGTTACTTTGGAATTTGAGAAACCGCTTATGGATCTACAGAAGAAAATCATTGATGTAAAGATCTTTTAAATATTTTAATGCGATTACTTTGAAGTGTGACGTGTGAAGATGTTTTATGAAATCTTTTTTTTTTTTTATTATTTTTTTTTTTATGCTTGCAGGTGCAAAAGATGGCTAACGAAACCGGTCTCGATTTTAGTGATCAAATCATTTCTTTAGAGAACAAATATCAGCAGGCTCTTAAAGATCTCTATACGCATTTGACTCCGATACAACGAGTTAATATTGCACGACACCCAAACAGACCAACTTTTCTTGATCATGTCTTCAACATTACCGATAAGGCAAGGTTTCGAATTAATGATGTTAAAACCTTTAAAAAATTGTACTTGACGGAACTAAACATAAAATACCTTTTTTGTATTATGAAACTTATAGTTTGTTGAGCTTCATGGTGACCGGGCCGGCTATGACGATCCTGCAGTAGTGACTGGTATTGGAACAATAGATGGCAGGCGGTTCATGTTTATGGGTCATCAAAAGGGTAGAAATACTAAAGAGAATATCCAACGGAACTTTGGAATGCCTACACCACATGGGTAAGATATTCAAATGGTAAAATGTAGATATTTACCCTTCTTTTTTTACACACATTTTCATTGATTAGATAAGAGACATTTTGATTATTTATGGGTCTAAGTAATCCGTTTTATTGATGTTGCAGGCTTGCAGCCAAACTAAATGTTCCAGAAATATTATAAGTACTTATTTACCCTATTTTATGGTGTTAATAACACTTAAAAAAATAACACTTACAAAAAAATAATTATTGGAATTATATATGATTTTTTTTGGCCCATTCTATACACACCCCCCCTCCTTCCTGATTACACCCCCCCTTGTGAGAGGAAAACTGTCGGTCCCACGCAGGCCCCACCTGTAAGTATGTGAGAGGAGGGGGGTGAAAAAAGTAAATAGGGGGTGTAGAAAGTAGCACCCTTTTTTTTTTTAAGAAATCGCAAACAAATAATTTTTAAATATATATGTGTAGTGGACAAAAAGTTGGTTGTTATATATCTTATCTTAAAAATGAATATATGAATAGATCTAAGGATGTCTGTTTTGGTCAATTTATTACAGCTGATTACTTATAATTAACAATTTCAAGTACGTTATATTATCAAATGTTATTATTGTAGGTACCGTAAAGCTCTAAGAATGATGTACTATGCAGACCACCATGGGTTCCCTATCGTTACATTTATCGACACTCCAGGAGCATTTGCTGACCTTAAATCAGAAGAATTAGGCCAGGTATGTAGGAACCGCATGTAACGATTATCGTTTTTATTATTCTTGTTATTAATTTATTATACTTGTCGTTAAAAGCGTTAATATATTTGTATGCAGGGTGAAGCCATTGCCCACAATTTAAGGACCATGTTTGGTCTTAAGGTACCGATTGTTTCAATTGTGATGGGTGAAGGTGGGTCCGGTGGTGCTTTGGCCATTGGTTGTGCTAATAAGTTGCTAATGCTTGAAAATGCTGTTTTCTATGTTGCCAGGTGACTTAAAGTTTCTAACTTTATATAAAATATGAAGCGTCTGTAAAGATAATAACGTCGTTTCTGAATTGTTTCATTATCATTTTGTTCTTTTTTCGCTAATTTGTTTTTTCGATGGTACAGTCCAGAAGCTTGTGCGGCAATTCTGTGGAAGACTGCCAAGGCCTCTCCAAAGGTGGCGAAACAATTCTATTTTGTCTTTATTTTTATTTATCATAAAATACTCGAAATTTATATAGTTTTTGCCATTTATAGGCAGCTGAGAAGCTCAAGATCACAGCTAATGAGCTTTGCAAGTTACAGATTGCTGATGGGATCATCCCTGTGAGATTCTTTATTTTTCATGCATACGTAGGGGTGTAAACGAGCCGGGCCGAGCCCGAGCTCGACCAGGCTCGAGCTCGGCTCGTTAGGTTTTTATGAAGCTCAAGCTCGGCTCGGTTCGAGCCTATTTCTTTGAGCTCGAGCTCAGCTCGTGAGTAAAACCCAAAGCTCGAGCTCGGCTCGACTCGGCTTGAACTATTTTGAGAACAACCTTAAACGAGCTAAAAGCTCGGCTCGAGCTCACTTCAACATCACTTAAACGAGCCAAAGCTCGACTCGAGCTCGGCTCATCAATGTTATCATCATTATTAATATATAATATATAAAAAAATTAAAATTTTGTATGGGCTCGTTTAGGCTCGCGAGCCTAAACAAGCTTTGTATTTCAGGCTCGAGCTCGGGCTCGATAACAAAACGAGCTCTATTTTAGGCTCGAGCTCGGGCTCGGGCTCGGGCTCGTTAAGGCTTGGCTCGTTCAAGCTTTTAACCGAGCCGATCACGAGTAGCTCTCGAGCCTCTAGGCTTGTTTACACCCCTATGCATACGCGCTTATTTAGTTTGATTAGAATATATTAATCATTAATCATCCTAAAGTATTGATATTATATCTGAACCAACAAAAGAAAAAAAGAATAAAGAATGATTAGTGGGACCCGCCTCGATCTTTGTGAGCTTGAGACCTGATTGTAACCTTTTTAACCGTAATTGCAGGAACCACTTGGCGGTGCACATGCCGATCCACAATGGACCTCGATGCAAATAAAAAACGCCATTCTTGACTCGATGGATGTGAGTATATAAACTCAGTTTTGTAATATATAAAAGCCCTTTTATGCTCGGATTATAGTTACATATATGTTTCTAATTATACAGGAGCTCGAAAAGATGGGGACGGAAGAATTATTACGACATAGAATGCTCAAATTCCGCAAGATTGGTGGGTTTCAAGAAGGACTACCTGTTGACCCGGAAAAGAAAGTCAACATGAAAAGAAAAGAAGAACCGAGACCCGGGCTTATTTCCGACAAAGCGTTGCAGGGTGAAGTTAATAAATTGAAAGAACAAATTTTAAAAGCGAAAGAAACTTCTTCGATAAATATGGATCAAAACGGGCTGATTGAAAAGCTGCAAAGAGAGATTAATTACGAATTTTCCGAGGCAGCTAAAGCATTGGGGATCGAAGAGAAGTTAAGTAAAATGCGTGAAGAGTTTGCGAAAGCCGAGAACGAACAGTTGACCCCCGGTCAAATCAAGAATCTTGAGAATTTAAAGAATGAATTCAACGAGAATTTAGCAACGGCTCCAAACTATGGAAGGTTGAAGTATAAACTAAGCTTGTTAAAGGAAATAACCGAAGCGAAAACCTTTGCTGAAAATTACAAAAAGGCCCTTCCTTTGAAGGCTAAAGTCAACGAGAAGTTCAAAGAGGTTTTGGAAAAGCCAACCTTGAAGCAGAACATTGAGAATATAAAGGCTGAAATCGAAAAATCCGGGGTGTCAAACATTGAAGAATTTGATCAGGAACTTAAAGAGAAAGTTCTAGAAGTTAGGGAACAAGTTGAATCTGAATTCGTTAATGCGCTTGAATCTTCGGGTGTTCATGTAACTTCAAAAGTCGATCAAACTTCAATGTCGATGATTAAGGCTAAGGTCGATGAGCTTAATGCCGAAATTAATCAGATAATTCAAGATGTCATCGAATCAACCCCGGATTTGAAGAACAAAATCGAGATATTGAAATTGGAGATTGTAAAAGACAAAAACGCCCCTAGTAAGGAATCAAAGGAAAAGATTGAGAGTTTGCAGCAGCAGATTAAGCAAGGTGTTGGTGATGTAATGAGTTATGCGGCAGTAAAAGAGAAATATGAAGAATTGCAGGCTGAACTTGCTGAACTTTCGGGTGTTGGATCTGATGGAAGTTTGATCAAGGAACCAATCTATGCATGATGTAAGTTTTAATCTTTTCGATTTTGAGGTTGACTTTGACTTTGACTTTAGAGGTCAAATTTGTTTCTGTGAAATTTCTGTTTTAAATTTGGTGTCCTCTAATAGAGAACATTGTTATAAATAGCACCATACTTTCCCTTCTTTTTTAATTTGGTCAATGTACTTTAGGGTTGGATTGGATTTGTCTTGCAGTTGTCTGTCTGACTATTAGATTTGAAGTTTGCAATAATCAATTTTTAACGTCTGGATAAACATGTTTATTTTATTAATTTTCCGTGTATTTTATGGATTTTCTCCCTGGACATAAGAAATGACATTTTGGTCACCAGGCAATCACTGCTACTCACTCGCGGGTAACACATTTGCTCTTTGACGCTAACAGATTTTGAAACTTTGTTAAATTTTTATAAAACAACCCTTAATGTTAAAAATACAAATAGATAAATGAGTAAACTGCAATTTTACCCCCTGTGGTTTAGGCCAATTGGCACCCTTACCCCCCCTAACGAAATAATTGCAATTTTACCCCGCCAATGTTCGTTGTTATGTCGCAAGTTTACCCCCTGGCATCAAATTTGTGGACTGGTCTGTTGACTTGGGGGTGAAATGACTATTTTACCCTTTTATTTTACCCCCTAATGTTCGCTGTTATGTCGCAAGTTTACCCCGTGGCATCAAATTTGTGGACTGATCTGTTGACTTGGCGGTAAATTACTAAAATGCCCTTTCTTATTACCCCCCTATACCTTGTGTTACGAAGTAATATTACCCCCTGCAACTTCCAAAACCTTTCCCGCCACCACCCATATTCGATTCCACCACCCATATTCGATTATTATAAACCCCTGCTCTTAATAATCAACCCATTGATAACTTATGATGTATCATCATGCCACATAATAGAAGCTATGTTTTAACACTTGCAGAACCAATCGAAAACACATCAACGCCAATAGACTGAATAACTAAGAAAGACATAAACTGGTTGCATGACACAATAGACTGAATATGAAAGAGTGTTTCAGTGCCGAGTCCATTAGCAAGCTGGTAATCTCCATGGATTAAATTTGATACAATTATCATTTCAAAAATATGTATATTATATCAAACTTTTCCAAACTAAAGAAATGTATGAAGATGACAATCAACCTGCAGATAGCTTCCAAACTAGAAACCCTCCATAACTGACTAAGTTGGAGAATAACTTGATTCTGTTTCATAAAACTTGGTTGAAATTTTGTTTCAGTAACATAAACGTGTTATGCACATAACCAAGCATATCTGTTCTATGATCAAACATAACCTGTACAATCAATTATACCTAATCAAGCATACCAAAAGATCCTAATATATAATTAGAGTTCAACTACACTACATATTAAACCAAAAGATCCTAATATATTAGAGTTTAACTACACTACACAACCATTTCCTGCTGAGGGGGAAACTGGAAATGCGGGAAAGGGCGGCCTCGCATCTTGACAACCAAGGATACCACAATCGATCGTAGTG
The DNA here is from genome assembly GCF_002127325.2 of Helianthus annuus. Classification (NCBI taxonomy): domain Eukaryota; kingdom Viridiplantae; phylum Streptophyta; class Magnoliopsida; order Asterales; family Asteraceae; genus Helianthus; species Helianthus annuus. The sequence continues at coordinate 514,585 of NC_035447.2, forward strand.
AAACATGAATCCTCGTGTCCACTGCAAACACAGAAACATCCATTACTAGTTCTGACCTGACATTACTAGTTCTGACCTGATTTTACCCCACAATCAAAATACTTGTTTGATTTTACCTGAAAACTGCGAGAACAGGGAGGATCGCTGGACCACAGCTGGATCGACGGTGGCCGGTGGTGTGGTCGCCGGCCTTGGCTCTGCCGGTGGAGGTGGATGCATCATTGCATTCTGTGGTTGTTCGCTCATTCTCTGCTAGCCCAAATGTAGCCAAGGGCGTAGCTTAAGAGGGGCTGGGAGGGGCGCCCGACCCCCGAACTTTTCGCTCAGTAGTGTTATATATGTAGTTTTCGTATAGAAATTTTTGGGTGTATACGTTTTCGACTCCCGGTTCTATAGAAAATTTTGGGTATATACGTTTTCGACCCCCCCATTTTCATGGTCAAGCTTCGCCACTGAATGTAGCTGGTGGTGTGGTGAAGAAGGAGTGGCCGCCGGTCGCCGGTAGGGGGGGGGGTGAAGAAGAAGGAGTGGAGGTGGAATCCTTATATTAAGGGGTAATTATAATATATAAGGTACTATTAAGGTGAAATTACATATTTACCCTTTGACCCTCCCATTGTTTTGTTGACCGGTCCACAAATCTGATGCCAGGGGGTAAACTTGCGACATAACAGCGAACATTTGGGGGTAAAATTGCAATTATTTCGTTAGGGGGGGGGGTAAGGGTGTCAATTGGCCTAAACCCCAGAGGGTAAAATTGCAGTTTACTCTAGATAAATAAATCTATTACTTATATTAAAACAAAACAATTTTGGCCACTTGGCATTTGCTTAAACTACTAATAGCCACGTGTCTTCCTATCAATCCACGCTTATTGTGTTTAGGCGCTAAAACGAAAAGCCTCTAAACCCTAATTTCAATTTCAACTCTCTGCCTCTCCACACGCTTCTTTTATTCCTTCCTTTTCTCTCAACTGTATCATTCAACTTGGATCATTCATGAAGACGAAGAAGGCGTTCCGCCTGTTACGCTCTCGATCCTGTGGATGCTCTTACGTGATCCTCATGTGGTTAAGTATGTCTTTCAATATCATTTGAATCTACAATTCCTTATTATGATGAAAAGTTAGGGTTTATGTGTTCTTTTAGCGATTAATTGAGTATATAGTTTCAAATTTACGCTTATTTTGCAATGATTTATGCTTCAATTTGTTTAATTACCGATTTTTTGTTTGTATATTCGTGATTAAATCGAAGAGGTCAGATTTAGGGTTTTGATGAGTATATTAGTTCGTTTTGCCAGATTTATGCTTCTATTTCGTGATTATTTATGCTTCAGTTTGTCTGTATAATGATTATTTGTTTGTATTTTTGTAATCAAATAGAAGAGGTCCATTTCACGTTTTTGTTTGAGGTGAAGAGGTCAGATTTATGCTTCAATTTGACTATATACTGGTGCTGAAGCTTTGGTAAACTTTCTAATCCTTTTAGTTGATGTTTAACCCAATTTTTAGATCATTTATTCTGTTTTAAGACTTGTGTTTCTACGTTCAAATACTTAAACTGGACTATTAATATGCCCAGGAGTCATGGATTACTATTGCAAGTGGTTAACTTGGTATTTTATTTAATAATGTTAATAGAAGAATAGCAACTTTAAACCACTATAATTGTGAACATGGTTATTAACTTAAAATCATTGTTTAAATCTTGAATATTTAGCTTTGTGAAACAGATCCATTTGGCGTGGGGGCTCAGTTGCTACCTTTATGTTCGGTATTGCATCTACTACTTTTCAAGGTCAAACATGGACAGGTTTTTTCAGTCAACGTTATTCTTTTGCTATAATTTACTATTTTGCTATATGATAGATTACTTCAATCTTTTTTGCGTGGTTTGTTATTTTGTTTTCTATTCATCTGAGATTATTTAATGTGTTGAAAACTCTGATTAAGGGCTTGGATTTGCAATAAACGGATTGATGAACTAATGTGTCGAAACTATGATTTTGTTTTTTCAATCGATTTTATCAGGTATCTTCGTCATCAACACCTTTAATTTCATTGATATACACATCGTTTGGTTATTTATTATATTTTTTTGTCTATTGCAGAATCCTTTTGGAGTCATGGAGAAGATGTCCCATTGAAAGATGTATGTCTATTACAGTAGCTTGCTAATATCTCTGTTATCCGGTATAAAATATATACTTTGTGAGATTATACATCCGACTGATGTTGAAATGTTGTTGTAGATTAATGGATGTTCAAGCGAAGAAGAAGGCGCTGTATCGTGCTAAATTGAAAGCACAAAACCAGGACAAACGTATTGATTCTCCTCTTGTAAGGTATACTTATTTTCATTATTTTTAAATTAAATGATCTGGAACCGGAAATAGTTTTTTTTTTTTTTTTTGAAGAAAATTATAAATAGGGCATGGTATAAGCAGGTTAATCATTGTTTGTCATGAATTTGATAGGTTAACTATTTGAGGTGTGGCAGTAAATCGACCTTTTCATAGTTGTTGATGTTGGAGGTTAATGGTCAAACTGCAACATCTTATTGGCTGCACTTATCGGCCTGTTGGAATTTAATGGTCAACGGATGTCAAACAAGTCCTGCAAGTAAGCTAAGCTTCCACAAATATCATCATTTGTTTATGAAAATTTAAGCGTTTTTATTGATGACCACGCGTTTCCATGGTCCTCATGTTTGATGACCACGTGTTGAACAAATCCAGCCAAAAGATTAGATCCGATAGTTAGAATGATGGCGGCGGTTAGCGTTTCTTCAAGCTATTGATAGCGGCTGTTGTTGTTGCAATTCGGAGAAGAATCAACCACTAATCCAGGTTAAAAATAACTTTACAATTTGCTATAATAATTTTGGTATTTATCAGTTTTAAAAATGTATATTGATTTTTTTGTATGTATTCTAATACAGTTTGTACTTTCGTATCTTGCTAAGATGTTTCCTGGTGAAGGTTAGTTTTTGTTTTACAATGTTCATCTCTATGATGTCATTAATACTGATTGCCATACTAGAGATTTTTGTCACTAAATAGATTCACATGTTAGCAATTGTGTAGACTTTGACTTTAAAGGTCAATCAAGCTACTTTTTAGATACAAATATGATATGAATTTTTTTAGACATCAGTTTGTAGTTTGTACTCATGCATCCTAGAATAGGATCCACATACAATTTTTGTTAGGATGCAATCAGATAGGAGGGTATAGTGGATTGGGTAACGGGTCAAACACGGTTGTGTTACAAAAAGTCGTTTTAGAGAAATATTTTTGAAAGTTTTTTAGACCAACGAGTTTCGTTCACAAATTTGGGTATTGATTTCGAGTGGAATAGTTGGTGTCCAATCAAGATTAATTTCTTGGTTTGGAGGCTGATTCAAGACCGGATTCCTACTGCGTTCGCTCTTGAAAGAAGAAATGTTTATTTGCCTTGCACCCTGTGTAAGCTATGCAATGAAGACGAAGAAACGGCACTCCATACAAATATGTGTACAAAGATTTAAAAACAATATAAAGCAAGATTAGCTATTGATATAAAGGAAAGAAAGGATATCAAAGTCTTAAAGATGTCTTACCCAAGCAAATCATGCTTTTCATTACCATTAAATTTAATGCACTCTATCCTGATATGTATTTTGTGAGACTGAAAGGGATCATAATATTGTTGGACTAATCATGTTTGTTTTGCATATGAAACGAGTTGGTGCAAAAGGAAACTTCGCGTACAAGGGTCTACAATTCAGTGTAGTTGCTTCCGTGGTAACCCAGCAACATGCATTCTTGAAAGTTTGAATGGGTCAGGAGCATCGAAACAGAGGAAAATAATTGTATATGGGGTATTCCTCAAAACATGTTGGAGAATTTAGCAATGCAGAAACGATAAAGTGTTCAAAGGAGTGGCTACTTTAGTTAGCAAGGTGGTGGAGGAAGTAAATGAAACATCGTATGCTTGGATCCAGCACATGTCAAAGATTATGAGTATTTCGTGGAGTGATTGGCGCAACTTTAATTTATCGTTTAATGTCATTTTTTTGTATTCTTTTTGTGATGTAACTCTGCTAGACTATGTTTTGTTCTTGCTGTTCAGGTCTCCCTTAGCTCCTTGCTAAGTGGATGTGTTTGGCTGGATTAATAAAGGTTTTCTTTGTTGTTTTTCTTTTACTTTTAAATATTAACTTCTATTGTAACCTTAATTACGACATTGTATTAGTTATTAATTATAAATTCCAAAAATTATAGGTACGTTATTGTGGTAAAATTAGAGCTATCTAACCAAATATTTTAGCTATTACATTATTTGTCTCATTGTAGTTTACTAATTTATTATTACTTCAACGGTTATTTAATTCAAACGATTACTTCAATAAATTGAACTTATTCATTTGTGTTTTAGTCCACCCGCGAACCTCGCGGGTTCTTAAACTAGTAAGTTAAATATACAACTAACACCCCATAAGCGCCTCTGTGCCACCCATCTCCGGTCGTCCTCCCTCACTCTCTAGCTCTCCGTCTTTTCTCTGCAGCAACGACATAACCGGGGGATCCCAAAATCTTCGGACTCATTCAGATCCATAGTGGACTTTGTAGGAGACAGATGTAGCAAGGAAAGGAAATAAATCCCTGATTAGTTCTGTTTAGGCCATTGATACCCGGCCCTTGATGGTTTGGTCATCACCTAACTCTATGCCCCATCCTTGGTTTTAAAATGGTGCGCTAGGATCGCAAAATGCGCGATGCGGTGATGAAGTCGCATCACTGCAGTTGATGCAAAGTGGTCTTATGCGTGATGCAGCGCATTATGCAGTTGACCGATATTTAAACAAACTAGACCACCGATTGCAACGGGTCAAGAGTTCTTCAGATCTGAATGAATGAATATGACCACTGTTTGAGCAAATCTAACCATCTATTGAGCAATAGGTTAAATGTTATAAACTTTTTTAGTATGTTTCCGATAACAAACACGTCGCATATCAAGAAACCAAAGGTGTAATTTCCATTTATAACTTTCAGAATCATTTTACATAATAATACAAAAATCAAATATATATATTCTATCCAAGTTCCTATAGCATAAAAGGCTCCAACCTTGACCTTAACACACTGTATGCACAAAAGAATCACTATAACTTCACCTCCCTATCAATAAATATAGTTTTCGCAACATGTTTTCGATTCATTTTGATCTTTTTTTTCTAGTATAAAAATCTAAAAGACTCGTTCACCGGTCGCGAAAAGGTTCCAAAATATGGCTGTGACGAAGTATAGGCCTGCTGTTACGGTTAAGAACGCTTGAAATGATCCCAGCCACTGCACAAAGTAACCTGTCCCTATTGTGCTCACTATTGCAGCCAATGTCCCAGCAGAGTTTGAAATTCCTGTTTATAATATTTGAAAGAAATATTAATTTTTGAAAGACGTGGATACACAAACACGCATACGATATACTACTTTGAAAATACATACCGTGGAGAAATCCTGCATACTGCGGTGCAATATCCTAATAAAAAAGGAACAAAGGAAGTAATAAGTTTGTGTTCAGAGACCAAACATTAGGGGATTATTATTGTCATTGTAGTGATAATTAAAAGAGTTAACTTCCATTTTGCTCCCTGTGATTTGGTCATTTTAACAGTTTTGTCCCAATAGTTTAAAAATAGCCATTTTCCTCCCTGATTTTTCTAACATTTCGTCATTTTGTTCCCCGCCTCTAACTCCATCCAAAAAATCCATTAACTAGAAGGGTATCTTGGTAATTTTATAGATAAAAGCAAGGGCATGTAGTCTTTTCACCTAAATAAACCTATAACTTGTTTATTTACATGTATATAAGTAACTCTTTTCTGATCTCCCATCTTTCCAACCACTCTTTCTACCGGCCACCACCATCCACAACCATCCACCACCACCTGCAACTACCACCTGCCGACCACGACTACTGCGACTTTCAACTAAACGTTTTAATTGAGTTAGAGCCAGGGAGTAAACTACCGAAATACCCCTACTTTTAATTGAACGTTTTATCTGAGTTAGATCCAGGGAGCAAACTTGCGACAAACTCGAAAGATCAGGGAGGAAAATGACTATTTTTAAACTATTGGAGCAAAACCGTTAAAATAACCAAACCACAGGGAGCAAAACGAAAGTTAACTCTAATTAAAAAAATCGCACACTTTGTAAAAATTACAGGTTTGGGCAAGAAGTGTCAAAAAGTATTTGACATTCAAAAGCGAAATATCTTTTAAATAAAAAGAATTAAGATCACCCCCATCACCTCAAAGGCCCAATTTTCGATTGAAATAATTTGACATTTAAAAGTGAAATATCAACTTCTATTTTCTAAAGACTTAACAATCGTGAGAACGATAATGATAATAATAGATAGATAAATAATACAAAATTAATAAAAGGTAAACGTTAATGGCAGGTTAATCTTACTTGCATATTCAAGAGGAATCCAGCTTGACTGAAAGAGCTCAAGCTGAGTGCCACTGTGAGGAACACTGATGCAACCACCGGTGTGTTGGCATAATTTAAGCAAAGCAAAGCCAATCCAGGCCCAATGAAACCAATCGACTGCAAGATATAATCAAATTAGACAATAATAGTAATCAGATAAATCGCTTAAAACTCAGCATGATTTAATCAAACTGTTTCTATGAACATTAATAATCTGCTCATTTCACCCTCTTGGATGTGTTTTTACGGTCCGAAAAGAAAAATAGAATTATTAAATTATTGATATGAATAGAAATTACCTGCATGACTTTTCTGACAAAAGTCAGGGAGTGTCCTGCTTTTAGTAAATAATCAGAAGCAGCACCTGCAACATACCCTGAGAAAGCCATTGTTCCCCATGGAAGTGCACTAAACCAAGCTGCTTGCTTTAAGTTTACATTAAACACCTATTTATCACAAATAATATATAAAAGTTAGAAATAAAAAGTCCATAGCTTAATAACCAAGTTCAAATGATGTACTACTGACCATTCAAAACTATTTTTTTTTTAATTTATTTTACACTGCAAAAGTTTATAGGGTATGCACTTGTATATCTATCTAGTAGACCATATAGGATCAGACGGACCAGACAATTTTTGACCCATTACCCAACCCGTCTGTTTGGCCTGCTCGTTTTGCAACCTCTAGTAGGCATTAGATATTATAAAGTGTCCCTCATGAATAAAAAAAAATCCTAAAAGAATCAACACTCACGGTTTTAAAATAAACGGGCATCCATGAGAGGAGAACAAAGTATCCCTGCAAAAATTTAAATACATCATTAACACTTGAAGCAACAAGAATAACAGAACCATTTAATAGAAACTGATTTTTTCCTAATGACGGAACTCACCCAATTGTTAGTAACGTTAGCAAAAATGATGGCCCATGTGGGCATTTTGGATAACAGAAGGCGTAACGGAGGAAGTTCTCCCTTCTTTGGAGGAGGAGCATTTGACTTTCCTGCTTGAATTAATCTCAACTCAGAGGTGCTTATTGAACTACTATCTTGTGGGTCATTTGTAACCCGAAGTGCCCATGTTGTTAGCCATAGAAGCCCGAGAGATGAGAAAAGATAGAACGGGCCCGAAAGCCCAATTGATGACATCATTATAGGTGTTAGTACCAATCCCACAACATTACCAAGGTGAAATCCACCCATAGATAAACCAACGGCCGTAGCTCGCTCGTTACATGGAAACCACCTAAAACATAGATATATGCACAACTTAAAAAGAGCAAAATCAAAATGAAAAAAAAAAAAAAAAACTCCATTTAAACACATAGTACGGGATCATTGGGGGGGAATGAAAGTAGTATGGAAAAAAAAATAATATATACCTCGATAAAATGATGTTCATTGAAGGCATAGCAACACCTTCAGCAAGACCAAAGAAAGCTCGCACAGCTAAAAGGGCGAATGTTGAATGATTTGCAGCCCATGGAGTAATAAGTGTTGCTAAAGACCACAAGAATACACCCCAAGCTATCACTCGTTTCCCGCCGTATTTGTCCACCAACGCTCCACCAACGATAGATGAAAAAATGTATCCCCATAAAAAAGACGACTATTCATTAAAAAAATACATAATTGTTAGTTTTGGATGCTTTTAGCCCTAAACATGAAGCAAACTTGAAACAAAAAAAAATTCCTATAACTATTGAAATTTTTGGCTTTTTGTTATTAGTCATCCCTAATTCTATATTACCACCTTCATGGAAAACAATGAAGATTACTAAAATATCAAAACGAAGAATTATCTTTAATGATGTGTCAACGTGTTATATGTTAGAAATTGTTGTTCTTTCATATTCAAGTGCATCTTCGTCAATCCAGGGCCGGCTCAAGGGGGAGTAAAACAAAGCAAGAGCTTTAGGCCTCCACTTTCCTAGGGCCTCAAATTCTAACAAAATATATTATATGTTGGTAATTTTGGCTTTGAGATTGTTAACATTAAGGTTTATGATCTATAATTATGTGTATACAAAGATGATATATGAATAATAGAATCCATAGTAATTTTTTTCGTTTACAAAAAGGGCCCCAATTTTGCTATCGGCTTTGGGCCTACAAAAATTTAGAAAATTTTAAGCCGGCCCTGCGTCAATCGGCATATTTTTGGTTGAAAATTGGTATGAGCGAAACATGTCCTTACTAAAAAATATAGAATTGTATTTGTTGATATGATAAATAATGAAATAATATATACACTCTTTGACTTTTTCAGATTTCTATATAGAACAAAAAGTAAGGGTTGGTAAAGACTAAAGAGGCACTAATGCACTATGGGTCATTGAAAAGTATACATATATAAAGTATTGGTGATGTCATCTAAAGCTTGATTTCAACTTCATATTTTATTTTCACACTCAACAACACCAGGCTGCAAATGATTTTTTTTTTATTTCAAATTTATACAACCACAATACTAATCACATATCATTTTTACTCAAGTTATTGATGGGATTAGGTAATTAACATTAATTTAAAAGGCCCTCATAATTTGAGGCTCAAAATTTATCTTACTCAATTCACTAGCAAACAGACTTTTACAAATGCTATATTTATTATACTATGATGATTGGACCCATATCTTTCAAATCTTGTAATATTCCTCAAGTGGCTGCAACTAACCTTTTCAAGTCCACCAACCACAAAGGATTGAATCTTAGTCTCCACCATACACTTGATAAATCAATAAATGTGCATCATAAAATTGACCATACATATTGCCAATATGTTAACTTTTACGACCATCGCCAATACTACCAACTTCACAGGCGGGCTGCCCGGCTCCACATCGACTGCCCCACCATCTTCACTGACGTCCTCCCTTATCACAAAACCGCCCGTCTTCTGCACGGGCTTCCACTCCCTCTCTCCTCCACGTCAGAAGGGCGCCCGCCTTGCATTGGCGATGGTCTTAAGTGTCATCACATAAGTTCAAATTTGTGGGCATATCCTAATTCATTATATAGGACCCAGATTCACATGTTCATTCTTAATTTCTTATTGATCTAAATCCAAACACCCCAAATCTATACCCTAAAGCCTAAAAATGAGATTATATGCCATGAAAACAAAACAAGAAATTAAGCACAAACACATCAAATTATGCAAATCTAAACATGATAAGTAAATCTTTTGTTATATAAATTACCTGCACAATTCCCAAAAAAGAACTGCTCCACCCATGTTTGGCAGCAAGAGGAACAATAGCCACAGACATAACAACTCTATCAGCATTACACAAACACATCACACAAGCCATCAAAGCCACCACCTTTAACCTCTCCGGTATAGCAAAATTACCCTCATGCCCTCTTCTTCCCAGTAACCCCCTCTCTAACCCCTCCGCCGTACACCTCACCACCCCCCACCCTCTTCTTTTTCCACCATCCACAACCGCCTCTCTGTTTTTCAAGCCGCCACCTTGCAGATTCAAATTCCCCCATTTTATTCCAACATTATCTCGAAACCCGAAAAGGGGTTTCCTAAAACGGATCGAATTGAAATGGGTATCCGTCAGATTTGAAGATCGTCCACCGAATGCGGCGGATTTAATAGCAACGGCGGCCATGGTGGCAAAGACTGTAAATTTGGTTAAATCGAGGGGTTAATGAGTATGTTACCGATGAAATGCAGCTGCTAAATCTTTCAATGTGATAAATTTCATTGCTGATGAAGAGAGTTTGAATGGGGTTGGTGAATGGTGGAGTTTTGGAGGCATAAAATAGGTGTTTGGAGGTGGAGGGTATTTTCGTAATTTTGTGAAGGTTTACATCTGTTTCCAACACGAATCCGACGTGGCAAAACGTGGCCGTCGAGCGATCATATTATGTTACCAACTCTCTATGCCCAACTACTCCCTGTGGTTACCGGCAACCGGTTATAGCCGGTAATATATGGGTTAGGTGCAACCGGATGCATGTTTTATACTTACCTAATTTCTATTATTGAAAATGTCAACAATAAGACCATGCGGCGTAGTTGGGTTTTTTGGGCGTTTTTCCCCTAAAAAACGCCTTACAACGCCCTTTTTCCATCTCCAAGAGTGTTTTTTCCAAGCAAATTGATTTTGGCGTGTTTTATTCCACGCCTTGCTTCTTTTTATTTGTCCAATCACCATTGATCTTCCTTTGTTTGTTCAATAAGATTTTTTGATGGTTTTTTTATTTGAATCTCTTTTAACACAATGCTCACATCCTCACTACATTCATTTTAGAAAATACCCTATAATGCCACATTGCTGACTGGACTGTCATATGACGCAAAGCACCCAAGAGTAGGCATTACCACTACACATGGTCTAAACTTTAATCAAACAAATTTCTTAGATATAGCAATGAATATACTAAGAAGCAACCATATATTTGATTGGGTGATTTTCACATTAAACAATTTCTAAGTTCTAATGGGATAGTTGTTGATAACTCCTTTTTATAGAAATTAAAAAAAAAAACAGTTTTATCAAATATAACTAAGTAAAAGCAATGTTTATATAGCATCACTTCTATTCTACATATTCTCAAGTTGGATTTTTATGTAACCATGAAAGATTTTAAATCTTTAGTTTGGATAAGAAATTATGGGTTTAACTGTTTAAGATGATGAAAGATTATAAATCTTTAGTTTGGATGAGAAACTATGGGTTTAACTTTAAGTGTTTAAGATGATGTTAAACTATGAGTTTAAATGTTTAAGATGATGTGATAATTTAATGGAATGGGATGATCGGTTTTATATATTTATGGATAATAGTGTAATACAATAAAAAGTAATTATGGCTTATTTTGTAATGAAAGATCAAAGATGGAGCTTTAGTATTAATTTTAATGAAAGATCAAAAATGGAGATTAGTACTATTATTAATTTTAATGAAACATGGAGCTTAGTTTTCAAACCAACAACGCTTTATATAGTATTGTTCTTACTTCTTAGTAACCTCGTCTCTAAAACTTGGCCTAAGATGCAAAAAACACCTTTGTCATAGTTCCCTTAAAACAATAAACATGTAACAACCACTAGGTTTTGTGGATACATTACACCCCCACCTAGATTATGTGTCACCCACATAAATCATGTATGACACTAGCGATTCAAATCACCACTTATATTGGGTTTCCATATATCTAATCAAACCCCTTCCTTGTTGTCTAGAGAATAATCACCTGACTTTTAAAGTAATAAAGATAGGATGATATTATCCTGATTTTTTTTTATTGTTTTGGGTCATGGGCTAACTTTAACAATTATATTTTAGGATTCCATTCAATTCTATTAGAGATGGGCATAATCGGGTATTCATAAAACCCGGAACCGGTTCCAACCCGGAACCGGGTATGGATACAAGTGAGTGGAACCGGGTTCTCTTTGGAACCGGTTCCGAGTACAACCCGGGTACACGTCAATATATTTAGAACCGGCGTAACCGGTTTCGGGTACAATGGAACCGGGTACGGGTCCTGATGGAACCGGTTCCGGGTACAAACCGGGTACACTTCAATCATTCCGTTTGAAAGATATTCATTTTGTTTGAATATTAATCATTTCGTTTGAATCAAAAACGGCTGCATGTGATCATAAATAAGATACAATTAATCAGATCCACTAACATTGGAGGTCCAATTAGAGTAATTTGAGTCTTCGGCCCTTTTAAACAATACATGTGCATGTTCAGAATCACTATATTAATCGGCCCAATGAGAATAGAGAGTGTTGAATTACTTTGCCGGACATTGTCAACAATTGCATGTGAAATAATTAGGATTGTCAGTCTTTGAACGGCCCAATCATATTCCATTAGGAGTTGTAGTTGTCGGCCCATGTGGTCTGCTCATATAAATCATCCGTCCAATTAAAATACATATCTTAAATAGTTGTCGGGTTTTTTTGTAATACCCGGAACCGGTTCCGGGTAGGAACCGGGTACGAACCGATTTTATTTATAAAATGTGGAACCGGGTCGGAACCTACGGGTTTTTTGAACCCGGAACCGGTTCTACTATTAGCCGGGTAGGAACCGGAACCGGGTACGGGTCGGGTCCACTGGAATCGGGTAGGAACCGGTTTTTATGCCCATCTCTAAATTCTATTATTATTAATTTGGGCTTATTTTATCATTCATACTTAATTATTCTACAAGTTTTCAGATTGTAAAATGTTTGGGCTTATAAGAAATGGATTTTATTAAATCAAGTATCCTATTTTTTTGTTAGGGGTATCCTCGTATTTTTTAGGGGTATCTTTTGTATAAAACTGAAAAATAAAATGAAAAATAACATTACGAATACGGGGTTGAGCTGTAGCCCATGCTACGGCTACTAACACTATAGTTCCACCCCTGATATTACCGGTTTCGTTGAATGTCTACTTGCAACAAATCGATACTATTTCTATCACAATTTTGTGGGGTAAATATATCATACACACAAATTGGTTGGAAATTAGATAAACCAGTAGAATCGGTAGTCTTCACTTCTTTTTTTTTTCCTTTAGTTAAAATAGTTTGTTGAAGATTGAAGATAGATGGAGTTTGTTGCGAAGATGGAAGTATGAACCGTAGCATTGTTTTCTTTTTCTTCTTTTTTTTAATTGATTATTCATCTACATTTTTTATATCTTTGAAAAATCATGTATAAAATATTTTAGTTTTTTTTTAAGAAAAAAACCGGTCTAAATATACTATCCATCCAAAACTTTGAATATAGAATAAAAACTAAGAAAACATTATGTTTTATTATTTGTATTTTGTTGTTTAAAGTTTTAATTGTCGAAAGAGTTTTGGTTAACCATCACTAGTGCTCTAGTGGTGGCCACGGGTATTTAAGTTTCACTTATGGTGGGCCCGGGTGAGGTTTTCCCCTCAAGGTCTCAAGTTCGAGTCTTGGTGATAGGGGTTTCTCATTGAGGGGTTTAAATTGAGGATCTATTGTGCGAGGGGGCTCTCTAGCGCGGACCCGGTTAAGACAACATATGCTAGACCTCCCGACATTCGCGAATAATTCACACCTTTCAAAAAAAAGGAAAGAGTTTTGGTTGGATAGATATAATGATACAAACATAAACGATAAAAGTTACCAATTTAGGAATGATCCATGATAGTAAAAAGCTTCTTGTATCCACAGACCTAGAAGATGAAGGAATTCATTTTAGGTGTGTTTTTTATTAACTGTTGTATGTTTTTTTTTTAATTTTCATTTAAGGTTTGTTTTTTATATTTATTAATTGTTGATTTTATGTGTTTTTTTTTTGTCATCCAGTTTTTAATTTAGTTTATTTAATATAATTTCAATATATATGTAATATAAAAAAATATTTTGTTATAAAAGCAAGAAATTGGATATAGATTAAATAAAGGTAAAAGTATGTGATTATGTTTTGGTGCTTATGGAAGACTCGAAACAAAGACGTCTTTGAGCAAAAGCCTATTTATGTTTTGGTGCTTATGGAAGACTCAAAACGAAGACGTCTTTGAGCAAAAGCCTATTTATGTGACGAAGATTATTGAAGATATTAAGGTGATGGCATACCTTTGGGTTAAAAACAGAACTCGGGCCATCGGGCTATCTTGGGAGTACCGAAGGAAATTTAATGTCTTGCATGGTTTAATTTTAGGCTGTTTGTTTCTTGGATTGTTTTTGTGGGGTGTCTTTGAGTTGTTTTGTTGTGGTTTTGGGGTTGCCAAGGCTTAGTCCCTTGCTGGCCTTTGGTCATTTTTAATAAAAGATATTTTGTTGGAAAAAAAAAGTAAACAGTCAAAGTCATAGTTTGAAACCTTTATCACACATTGACGGGCGACCTAGTGAAACTACTTGGCGAAACACCAATGTTGACTTACTTACATAGTTGTATATTAACTAGTAGATGCCCCGTCCGCGTTACGGGGCGATGGCTGAATAAATCTCAACCAACTAAAAAACGACTACTATAATTTTGCTAGGAAAAAAAAAACAAAAACAATGATAAGACCGTAATTTTGGGCTCAGGGCAAAACTGTAATTTTTTAGGACTAATGAACTGGTGTTAGGCAACTCCTTGACACGGAAAAAATTAAATCGAGTAAACCAATTAAAATAAAAAACCTTTATAGTTTTGGTAAAAAAACTAAAATGATGGGAAAAACGTAATTTTTAACCGAGGGCCAAATTATAATTTTATTTCGGTGATAAATTGTAAACTAAATGGACCAACGGGGGAGTGCCAGGAAGTTGCCGACACGACTGTAATTTTACACTGGGGGCATACTTGTAATGTCACCAGGAAAACAAACAAAAATGATGGGGAAAATGTAAATTTAAGTTGAGGGTAAAATCATAACCTGGCTGTGAGAAAAAAAACTAATGGCAAAACTATAAATTTAAAATTACGATTTTACACTATGTACAGGCAATAGGTCTGGCCCTTTATTGGGCAAAATGGGCGGCAACTTCAGAAGTGCCAGGCAGCTGCCTGGCACTCCCCTATTAGACCAACAAATTTACGATTTTATCATCCTTTAAAATTACGATTTTGCCATCAGTTAAAATTGTGTTTTTTCCTTCACTTAAAAATAAATTTACGCTTATGCTCCCAGCTAAATATTTCAATTTTTTCCCCCGGTTAAAAATTACGATTTTGCTCTGTTTCAATTTACAGTTTTGCCATAAGTTTTTTTCCTTTAAAAATACGATTTTTCCATTAGTTGAAAATTATGTTTTTACCCCCACTTAAAAATAAATTTACGCTTTTGCTCCCAGCTTAAAGTTCCAATTTTGCCCTCGGTTCAAAATTATGATTGTTCGCACTCCCCCAATTGGACCAACCAGTTTATTATTAATTTATATTCATTTTAAAATTACATTTTTGCTCCTGTTTAAAATTACCGTTTTGCCCCCAACTCAAAATAAAATAACGCTTTTGTCCTCATCTCAAAATTACGATTTTGCCCTCATTCAAAATTATGATTTTGCCTGGCACTCTCCCATTGGACCAACCATTTTATTATTTTATATCCATTTTAAAATTACGTTTTTGTCCCTCTTTAAAATTATGGTTTTGCCCCGAGCTCAAAATAAAATTACGCTTTTGCCCCCAGCTAAAAATTACGATTTTTCCTTCGATTCAAAATAAATTTGTGGTTTTGCCCTCAGCTCAGAATTACCTTTTTGCCCCCAGTTCAAAATACAATTATGTTTTTGCCCCCAGCTAAAAGTTACGATTTTGCTCTATGCTCAAAAATCTAATTTTTCTCTGTTTAAAAAATTATGATTTCGCCCTCGGTTCAAAATTACGTTTTTTCCCCGGTTCAAAATAAAATTATGCTTTTGCCCCCAACTCAAAATTACGATTTTCCACTTGGTTCAAAATAAAATTGTGTTTTTGTCTCCAGCTTAAAGTTACAATTGTGCCTAGAGTTATGCGCCGCCCGCGTTGTGGGGCGCAAAATCAAATATTACTTAGTTTAATAACATGTACGCATTTATTTGGGTTAGTTATACATGCTACTTATAACACGATATAAAAAAAGATGTATCGAGTTAACCAAATAAAGAAAAACACTATCATAGTTATGATAAAAAAAATAAGTAAAACGATGGAAATCGTGTAATGCTAGGCAGTTGTTTGGCAGGAATAAAAACTAAATTGAGTAAACAAAATAAAATAAAACACTACCATAATTTTGCCCAAAAAAACTATGACAACATTGTAATTTTTAGCTTGGGTAAAATCGTCACTTTAAAATGGAGGTAAAATAATATTTTGAATTGATGGCAAAACCATTTTTTTTTTGGGGGGGGGGGGGGGCAAAATCGTTATATTTTTACTGAGGTCAAAATCATAATTTTTAGCTGGGGGCAAAACAAAAATTTTATTTTGAACTGGTGGCGAAATTATAATTTTAAACCTGTAATTTGGCATGATTGTAGCGGTGGGCAAAGGTATAATTTTTTTAAGCAAAGGAAAATCGTAAATTTAGGCTGGGGACAATGCATTAATATAATTTCTAATTGAGGGCAAGATCGTAATTTTAAACAGGGGATAAAATCGTAATTTGGCAGGGGGCAAGATCGTTATTTTAAGCAGAGGATAAAATCGTAATTTGACAGTGCCTATAAATAACTATTAATAGGGGGGGGGGGAGGTGGCCGCCACAAATGGCCAACCAACATAGAGAACTATTACCGGCTAACGTAAGAAACTTATATTTGTATGTGTTGAAAATACAAAATATAAAACCTTTTATTCTAATAAAAATACATGAATAAAATACTTTTATTAAAACATATTTAAAGAGATTCGCAACTTAAATTTCTACCTAGGTCGGTAGAAAGTGCTTTCATTTTGCATTACAAAGTTTCTAAGGTTTTAATTTCTAAGCTCTACAGATCACAAGCATAGTTTGTGTCCAAAATTCTAGTTCATAATGAGAACCCAACTATGCTTTCATAATACCCTATTATTGTGTGATCGTTTTCGGGGATGATGCTATGTTTGGCCAACGTCAAAACAACCACCAATCGATCATGATCCAGTTGAAGAACCCTCTTCTGCTCGATATTTCGATTTTAACAAAGCTGGTTTCTTGGAGCCCAAATGCCACAGAATGTTACAATTTAAGCAATGAAACGATATCGGCTAGTAATCTTTCAGGTCCTTAGATGTCACACAATTGAAGTGAAGAAATGAAGCAGTGTTGGAATGTAACAATGTGGTGTAGTATCCTGTGGGTTTTGTGGGCTGGCCGGGCCTAACCAATATTGGGCTTATGAAACTTTCACAAGCCCAAAGATTGGCGATAACTCTCACTCAGTAAAGGCACACAAAAGACCGGGTATTAAACCCAACATGAAAAAAACCCGGTATCTCCCACCCGCTTCTGCCCTACCTGCCGGGTTCATACTCTATGATATAAAACCGGGCCCAACCCAGATATTGCAATATTGAATTTGTTACCCGGAACCAGATATGAAAGGAAAAACCCGAAATGTGCACCTCATTTCCTTTGTAGGCACTTAAAGATTGGACAAAAACTAATTTTTTAAACACAGAGATCCTTTTTAAATAAGTATATAAGCATTTTAAATTTTTTGTTATATTTAGCATATGTCTTGACATTTATTCTTTGCATTTCAGCAGTTCTCGTATACCAATAAAAACATTAAATAGATTTATGATTTAATACATAAAAAGAGTAGTGAAATTAAGTGTAGTTAGGCTAGAGAGTATGGTGATGGTCCTTGGAGGATGATCCGCCACGTAGGCGCCACATCATAGTCCTCCCAAGGATGGTCCATCCCACAAAACTAGAGGGTATGAGAGGATGGTTCTAGATGATCCTACCCCACCACTTTTATGTTTTTTATTTTTTTAATCTCTATGCACTATGTACAAGTAGTAATGCCTAATGTACAAATCACTAAAGCTTCATTAATCTTTATTTTGAAATTCAAACACAAACAAAGGGGCCCACCAGATTTGGATCGTCGCCAACGTCCAGAGGTTGCCGGAGAGGATGGGGACGGGGGGATGGTGTTTGGGCGTCGCCGGTCCTCGACGGGGATGGGGACGGACCCCATACCCACCAGCCTTAACGCAAGACCTGGTAAACAAAACAAGTTGACTGTTGACGCCAACCCCACCCAATACGCTGCAGTAACCTTGTAAACTTTGATTCACATTTTCTTCATACCATTTTACCTTATCTTGTTATCAGTTACATCAAAGTAAACACTAATCCAGGCTTTAAGGTACCCGGGGCCACTTCAAGACTTCAAAGTAAAAGGCAAAGTCAATACTTTGAATCACTTATTGCACACGGACCCGGTGCTGATAGAAAATATAATAAAATTTTCATTTCCAGTTTTTTTTTTTTTAGGTTTTAATATCATAAGCCTACGGTTCACAAACATAGTTTGTGTCCAAAGTTTAAGTTCATAATGACAATCCAAGTCTGCTTTCAGATTTTTTTTTATACCCTTTTGTCTGATCCTTTTTGGGGATGCTGCGATGTTGGTTTCAAGCCAATGTCAAAAGGACCAGCAGTCAATCTTGATTCAGCTGAAGAACAATCTCAATTTCAGTTCTTCAGTTTCAACAAAACAAGCGTCTTGGAATCCCAATGGCACAGATTGCTGCAACTAGGGAGGTGTCACTTGTAGCATCAAGGGTGAAGTTATCGGTCTAGACTTGAGCGACGAAATGATATCGGGTGAAATCGAGAATTCTAATGTGCTATTCGGCCTAAAGAATCTTGAAAGCCTTAATATCGCTGGAAATGACTTCCATTTCACACAGATTCCTTCAAGATTTGGCAGTTTAGCAAGTTTATCGTACTTAAACTTATCAAATTCGGGGTTTTCCGGTCAGATTCCTGGAGAACTATCGCACCTCACCAGTCTAGAAGTTCTTGATCTTTCTTCATTTTTCCCATTCGAAAATCGTGCATTAAAACTTGAAAACCCAAATCTAGACATGCTTGTTCAAAACCTCACTAGGTTAAGATGTCTTTATCTAGATAATGTGAATATATCATCACAAAAATTTGATTGGAGCCAGAAATTATCTTCGTCTTTACCTAATTTGGAAGTTTTAAGCTTGTCAGATTGTGATCTTTCAGGTCCTTTAGATGATTCCCTTGAGAAACTACAGTCACTTTCAATAATTCATCTTGCTCTCAAGAATTTAAGTGCTCCAATTCCAGATTTCTTTGCAAAGTTCAAGAATTTGACAGTTATGAATCTTGCTTCTTGTAGCTTGATTGGAACATTTCCTGAAAAGGTCCTCCAGTGGCAGAGTTTAAAGATTCTTGATTTATCAGCTAACAAGAATCTTAAAGGTTCTTTACCAGATTTTCCTATGAACGGATCACTTCAAAGTTTAGTGCTCAGCGACACAAACTTTTTTGGTGGGATACCAGTATCTATTGGAAATCTAAAGAATTTATCAAGCATTGATTTTAGCAGAAGCAATTTCAGTGGAAAAATACCTGAATCCATGGAAAAACTCACCCAATTGGTGTCTCTAGATTTGTCTTCAAACAACTTTATTGGGCAAATTCCATCATTTCAGAAGTACAAGAACCTTTCCCATGTTAAATTATGGCGGAACGGTTTGTCAGGTATGATTCCTCCTCCTCACTTTCAAGATCTTCTAAAGCTTGTTTCGGTTGATTTAAGATATAACAAATTTAATGGAGAATACCTTCATCTTTGTTCTCCTTGCGAAAAGTGCAAAAAATACAACTTTCCAATAATAATTTCGATGGTTTACTTGCTAATTTCACTAATCCATCGTTATCTTCATTGGATACACTTGATTTGAGTAGTAACATGCTGGAAGGAGAAATTCCAAGATCATTCTTTGAACTTAAAAATCTTAGTGTCCTTTTATTATCATCAAATAACCTGAATGGGACCATATATACCACAGAGTTTCAAGGTCGTTTGAGCAACCTATGGACTCTTGATCTTTCGTTCAATAATTTGTCAATTATAACAAGTGATAATATCAGCCTTGTGTCTCAACTTCCAAAGTTCTCATCTTTAAGGTTGGCTTCTTGCAAACTTCAAAAGTTCCCTAATCTAAGAAACCAAACAAGATTGATAAATCTTGATCTTTCAAACAACATAATTGAAGGAAAAATACCAACTTGGTTATGGGAAGTTGGGAATGGAAGACTTTCTTATATGAACCTTTCTCATAACCATTTCATCGGTCTCCAAGAGCCCTACAGTATTCCCAGACTTACTGTACTCGACTTGCATTCCAATTATCTCAGTGGGGTGCTTCCAATCCCGCCACAAACTGCCGCAATCATCGACTATTCAAACAATCTTTTCAATTCCTCACTCCCAGAAAGCATTGGAAGAAACCTCAGCCGTGCAATCTTCTTCTCAGTTTCTAACAGTTTACTCACTGGGGTGATCCCAAAAACCATATGCAATGCTTTCTACCTCAAGGTTCTGGATTTGTCAAACAATCGATTAAACGGCAGCATACCAATTTGTTTGATTGAATCAAGTATCAGTCTTGGCGTACTAAACCTGGGAAATAATAATCTGAGTGGTCAAATCGAGGGTAGTTTTCCCAGAAGTTGTGGTTTGAACACTCTAGATCTACATGGAAATGGTATAGAAGGGAAGATTCCAAAATCTTTAGTCAACTGCAAGATGCTAGAGGTGTTAAACCTCAGGAAGAACAACATAAACGACACGTATCCGTGTTTTTTGGGTAACAATACCAACTTGCGTGTCCTTGTTCTGAGATCCAACAGGCTCCATGGATCCATGCATTGTAGTCAAAACCAACCTAATAATTGGTCAAAGCTTCATATTCTTGATATAGCTTTCAATAAGTTAAGTGGGGTCATCCCGAAAGAGTGTTTCTTGCAATGGAGTGCTATGATGACCGATGAGAATGGAGATCCACAAAGTAAGAAGCATCTTAGCTTCCGGGTGCTTAATGGTATCTACTATCAAGATAAAGTTGCAGTCACAACCAAAGGACAAGAGATGGAATTGGTGAAAATCTTGACACTCTTCACATCCATTGACATCTCAAACAATCAATTTTCAGGGGAAATACCAACCACAATTGGCCATCTCAAGGCATTATACATTCTCAATGTATCACATAATGCATTCACAGGCTCTATCCCACCATCTATGGGAAAGATGAGGCCGTTAGAATCATTAGATATGTCATCGAACAAATTAACCGGAGAGATCCCAAATGCACTCACAAGCCTTACATTTCTTTCCGCCTTTAATTTGTCATACAATCAACTGAGAGGAAAAATCCCCACTGGCAGCCAACTTCAGACTTTTGAGAATGATTCCTATTTAGGAAACCAAGGATTGTGTGGGTTTCCATTGAGCAGAAACTGCTCTAGTTCAACTAAAATAGCAACAAATTCCCAAGAATCTGAAAACGGAAATGATTGGCAGTCTATATTATATGGAATGGCAGCTGGGGCAGGATCATTAACTGTTATTTCAGTCTTGTATACTATATGGAAGAGTTATTATCCTACTACACGTAGACAAACATGAAACGAAGTTTTCAAGATGATAACTTTGGTCCTAGGTATCAATATTGTGTGTTAAGGTTTGTACAATAAAGAGGACAACACTGAGAAAGAAACATCAGGCAGCCTTTGATGGTGTAAAAGGCACTTTCTTTGACTCAAGACGTGTATCTTCTTCACAGGATTCATCCTCTCTCCAAGTATAGGTATTGTTACATATATTCCAATCTGTATGCAGAGTTAGAATGTAAAGTAAAGTAAATAGAAAAGACTATTAATGTTTTGATCTATAATCTGTTAGCTGATAAACTTTCGTAATATTAATAATGCTGCTTATCATCTATTCTCATAAATAAAAAATGTGTATGCCAGTATGCCTATCAGGTTGGGATCGCTCATATAGTATGTTTATTTATAGTTAATTAGGAAATTTAGTTATTCAATATAACCTATATCATCATGACGTGTATTGAGGGGTGTAAACGAGTCGAGCTAAGTCCGGGCTCGATTAAGCTCGAGCTCAGCTTGTTTAACTTACAAACATTCGAGTCAACAACTGCAAACCAAAATAAAAACTTAATAACGTGAATAAATCGATAATCAGTTTACAAAAAAGGAAACGGGATACCTATGAAGATCTTTGTTTGAGACAACATGGAACGAAGAAGATGAAATGAACAGGTATCGTCACCTGGGTTAGGTATGTGTTCTATGTTTTGATTGCATTATTTTTATCATTTTACCTATCTTCACCGGTCTAATTGTTTTTTTTTTTTTTTGCTCCTATACAAAACATTCTAAGTCCGCCACTAAATTATAGGTGATTTTTTATAAACCAGTTATCTTATTTTTGTTAAGGGAGAAGAAATGAGTGTTTGAGAATTTAAAATTAATATGATGTGATAGCTTATATGACATTTGAATCTGTCTAACGCATAGAATGCTCTAAGAAGTGAAAATCACTTAGTGATGTTTTTAATGAGCTAGCAGTAGGCCCGAAACCCAATCACCGAACCCGACTCGAAAAGACCCGATTCGATTAACTACTAACCCGTAAAACCTGAACCTGATTAACATATATACCCGAACCCGAAGACAATTAATTAGTTTGGTTATCGGGTAGTACTTTTTGGGAATTCAGGTTAACCCGAATAAACCAATCTATTTTGCTAAAATAAAACCGCGTTTTTCTAAGAGTGTATCACTTCCCATAATTTAAATTTAACGATGCGATGCTTGATATTTTGTCATAGCTTACCGACCGATTTTCAAAAAACAAACTTAATGCATCATAGATTCATCGCTATACAGCCAAGGAACTTCCATCGAATTTTATTCTGGTTTCCACCACTAAGAATTATAAGGTTCGTATACGTTTTAATAGTTTATTGTTGGAATGCATAATTTAGAGAAACACATATTCTCATATTATTAAGGTAACCATCAAACAGGTATAAAACGGAGGTTACAATTACCGGCCCACATCTGATGATCGATCCATTTATACAAGAAAAGAAGTCCAAGCCAGCATGAATTATCCAAATTGGATATATGACAAGTTCAGATGCGAAATGTACAATACACATAACATTGGCAATATACAATTGGATTTCTGGTTTGACATTTTAATATATATTTTTTGGGCGTAAAAATTTTAATTTTGGAAGATTGAAAAAATTCAAGGTTCGACTTTTTGGTCAAAGTAAACAAAAATTCAATAAAAGTCATAGGTGGGTTAATTTAACCCATGGATACGTACATATGGGTCAAGCAACAACCAACAGGTCAAAACGGGTAATCTTGAATATGGGTCGAAACAGGTTACCTGGATTTTGGTCAATTTCACCGTCTTTGCATCAACCCATCTTTGGGTGTGTAATTTAGTCATTTAGAAGCTTTCCCATTATTATCAAAATCCTTGGTCATGTTTTATATTAGGGGCGGCAACTCATGACCTGTTAGTTTAGAAATACAAACAATAAAAGACTTATGTCATTATACCATCAATATGCCCGTCCACCGGACTGGTATAGAATTAGTTACTAATAGAATAAAATTATGCGAAGTTACTAATAGAGTAATATACTTGTTACACTAAACGAATGGAGTTAATCAAGTTTTGAACACCCAAAAATATGCGTTTCCATATTGATCATAATGAAGATTGAAGATCATATTTTTAAGTGAACCTAGTTGTAACAGTAAACGATGGGGTTATCAAGGGTTTGTGAATCACATTGTTAAAAAGTTTTACAATTTTCTTATAACAATAAGATGGAAGTAATGGGTTAAAATGTTTAATTCTAAGATTGTTGACTTTGACTTTGTGAATCACATGGTTTCTTACTTTCTTTTGTGATTCACATGGTTTCTATTTAGAATTTCACATAAACAAATGGTTTTTGTTTGAACATTGAAAAGGTTGTATATAACAGTGTTAGTAGTTTGATTGTAATCGATCTTAAATATGCATCCTTGTAATATTTATTTAACCCTTTCGCATTTAGTTAAAAAAGAAAATAATTAACCCAAAACCCAAAGACCCAACCCGATAAAACCCGACCCTATAAACCCGAGAACCATAAAACTCGATCTAGAATGGTTCCGTTATCGGGTTATATTTCCATCATTTAAAACCCAAAGAACCCGGCCTGATAAACTCGAAACCCGATTAAAAAAACCCGAAGAACACCCCTAGCTAGCAGGTATATAAATGGTCATATGTTTTTACATTTATCGACTATTGTTAATTTTGTTTTGTATAAGGTAAAGATCTCCTTCTATAATCACAAGTCTACGATAGTGAGTTGTTTGAAGCCAATCAACTGCTCAAACAGTTAATGAATTCTGTCTTGGCCGGTGACCTTAGAGGTTTAGCTAATGAATTCTTTCTTGGTGTTCCAATATTGGTTGTTCGATATATATATGTTTTGATTACATTAGTTTTATTGTTTTAGGTTACAATTAATTTTAGCATATTTAACATGTTGGTGTATTTGACATGTTTTTGACTGGTCTATCTTTTGCCCTACTAACAAAAAATGTTAAATCCATGGTAATCAATATTGTGATCTTTTTTATAAGCCTATTATCCTTTTTAGTTACTTGCATTTAATTAAATTAATTAAGTGGTAAGCTATATAGTTAAATGTCATTTCACAACAGCTAGCTCTCTTTGAAATTTCCATACAACTTGAATGAAGAAAATTACTTAAAACTTTGAACACGACGACACGGTTTTAAATATTTAATACCCCACGAGGAATTATTTCACGAAGCTCCTGTTGTTAATTAACACCATTATTTGCATCCTATTGACGTGACTAATTAGATTTTTCTTTATTTCTATTGTTTATTTGAAATATAATTCTATTTGCTTATAACTTTTAATATATATGTTTTGTGTAAATTTCCGATACACTTATTATATTTTGTCATAAACTTAGGGTCGTTTGGTTCGCATAATTCTTTGCAACTGAAATGGAACTGGAATTCAATCTCTTGATATTTAATGTTTGGTTGACACATGATAGAACTATAATTTGAATATATTATGTGTTTCTAATTACACCATACGCTATTTTCTAGTTACACAAATGAAATGTTATCCAATTATCAAAAATACCCAATATTTCATCTTCTCATCCCTTAATAATTCTGTTTAAGATTCCAATTCTTTAAAATAAAAACATTTTACCAACCAAATGACTCCTTAGTTGTATTTGATATGATACATTAAATTGTTAATATTTTATGACAAAAGCTATACCATCTTGATGTTATATACAAATTTATATAAAATATTTATTAAAGGTCCAATAAGGAACACAAAATTACACTTTAAACAAAAATTAAAAAAAAAAAAAAACAGAATTAACTGCAAGGGGTAAACATTTTAATCCAAATAGATTAACCACATTTGGAAGTGTAATTCACTTACGAAAAACGAGAAAATCATATTATTCGAATGAGTTGCATACCGTAATAATTAATAAGCTAATAACTAACCACTGATTGGGGCAACCCTCCCTGCATTCTTCATAACAAATTGGTGGATTAACTCTTCACTGTTTATATTATCTAGGACTTTGTTCTCGATAGCTATCATCGCCAACCCACTATAGGTAGATTAGACGCCAAAAACTTTTGTATAACACCGGTTTGAGACTTCACCAATTCTTCCGCCCGTTTCCTCTTTTGACGTTTTTGCCATCTGAATGCTTGTTTAGGAGCCATTAATGCCTAAATAATCGAGTTCAGTTAACAATAAATTTTCAGAATCGATGTTCAATTAACAACAATAATTAATCAATACTCAATTAACATTTAACACTAAACCCTCACTATATCATAAATAATATGAACGGATGATGAAAATTAAATATCTTTTTATAAATAACATCACTGCGCCTATTAAAGAATCAATACTCAACAATAATTAATCACCAATGGGGTGGTGGTCCATTGGCAAAGGCAAAACCTTTAAAACACCTAGGTTGAGAAGGGGAAGGTCTTGGGTTCAAGTCCCACAGACGACAGAGAATTAAAGAAATTAACCGTTAAAAAAACAATAATTAATCAATACTCAATACAATTAAGGGTGTAAGGGGTGCTCACCTAAGAGGTGAGTCCCCTCTCTTACGCCCAACCAATCAATCAGTGCCACGTCAACTCCCCTATTAAACTCCCCTAATACCCCATTTTGATGGCGGCACTCCCCTCTTAGGGGAGTTGGGTTTTATTTTTTATTATTATTTTTTTTTTGTAAAATTATGCATCTTTACAAATTAAAAAAATATTAATAAAAATAAAAATTAAATAAAAGACATTTCATTAAATTAAAAAAAAAATACATTCAAACTAGAAAAAAAAATACATTCAAACTAGAAAAATATAAAAACAAACTACTCGTCGTCCGAATCAACTTCAAGGTGAGGCAGATCTAAACTTCCGAGATGCTCAACGAGATCGTGTTTTAGTCTCCAATGCGTGTCTTCGTCAATGAGCTCCGTATAAGCTGTATCATCGAAGACGGGTTCGACTGGAGGATCTTGAATATGTACCGGTGCTATCGCCCTTCCATCGTCTTTTATAATCATGTTGTGTAAAATAAGGCACGTATACACGATGGACCTTATCTTTCTCACCGTTTTCGAACGCATTGGACGATTTAGTATTCCCCACTTCGACTTTAACACACCAAACGCCCGTTCCACATCTTTTCTTGCGGCCTCGTGTTGCCTCTTGAACTTTTTTTCATTCGGGTCGTGTGGATATGGAAAAGACTTCACAAACACGGACCAGGTTGGGTAGATCCCATCAGTAAGATAATACCCGCGTTTGTATAAGTGGTTGTTCACTTGAAATGGACAATTTGGCGCCGTTCCGTTTCGTTGAGCAAGAAATAATGGAGATTGTTGCAGCACGTTGATGTCGTTTTGTGAACCCGTCGGGCCACAAAAAGCATGCCAAATCCACAAATCTTGAGACGCCACCGCTTCTAACATAACCGTCGGGTATTGATGATCGCCTCTCATGTATTGTCCACGCAATTCTATGGGGCACATTCTACAGACGAAGTGTGTACAATCCAGACTACCCAACATACCAGGTAGGTGATGCCTCTCCTCATGAGCCTGATACAATAGCGACGTCGTGGCTCGTTGGTCTACGTAAGAATTCACCGCCATACCTTTTACAGACTGTCTCGCAGAAATATTCAAGGCACTCACGAGAGGTCCTTTCAGACATATTTAAATACTCGTCCCCCTCGTCTGGTGGGTTACCGGTTGCAAGTTGTTTAATTGCCGAAGTAACCTTTTGCAACGGTGTAAAACTTTTCTTCATTCTCCCGTCTAAGCCTTCTTTAAACCACTCGTCATACGCTTCCACGTCACTAACAATTTTTAGGAACAAAGACTTGGACATACGAAATCTGTGACGAAAAGTATCGTCATTAAATTTTGGATTTTCATCAAAATAATCGGCCATGAGTGTCTCATGGCCCCCCTCACGATCTCGACGGACATAATTTTTTTTACTAGACGATGCCGTGTCTAGTAGCTCCGCTTGTTGGATGAGATTTTGGAAGAAAATTAAGCTACTATCGCTTGACGATGCATCTCCATCGTCGGGAAAGTCGGGTAGGGTAGAAAGAAACGGAAGCTTGGAATCCATTTTGTATTTGAAAGATTTGAGTTTGAGAGTTTTGGTGTGAGTTTGAGAGTGGTGAGTGTGGTAAAAAAATTGATTTAGGTTGGTTAGATATATATTCTTTAAAAAAGTTGAATTTTTTTTTTATAAAAATGACCGTTTGACAACGGTCTTCTTTCGAAAAATGTGCCAAACCACGCGGTAAGTCTACGCCGATCGACCCCCCCCCCCCCGATTCGGGTCCCCGCTTTGATGGCGGCGGTGTTCCCGATCGGGGACAAGGGTCACCGCAACCCTTCCCCGAGAACGCCCCGTACACCCTAACACTAAACCTTTTGTTCACTCAATCAATACTGAATATTATTAAAGAATCAATACTCAATACAATCAACATTAATTAATCGCTAGCCTGTTTGATCGATCGATGTTCGGAATCGATAATCATTGGCCGGTCGATCGATGTTCGAAATCAACTTGTTCTTGTTCGCTTGTCGCCATCAGAGAGTTTTTCACATGTTCTTGTTCGAGAGTTCAACTTGTTCGTTATTGAACAATAATCACTGGCCACTCAGTGTTGTTCACTTGTTCTTGTTCGTGTGTCTATTTAGTATCCACGGGGAACAATTTCCGCCCAAGTTACATTATGTTTTGTAATTTTTAATTTTTAAAATCAAATTAGTATTGAGCATAATAAACCTAATGTCAAGTGGGGTAAATTCTAAACCATAAAAAATGATTTGTAAATGGGGCTATATTAAAATTGGTATGTATTTACTATTAAAAAGAAATAACATATATATAAATCAGATTTTATTTAAAAATCACGTGCCAGTCGAAATCACGGGCCCTGTTCAGAGGTCCTCCCTGCAAACCATCATAGCCGCCACTGTCAGAAATATAGCTTGTATAGTAATACTTTCTTTTGAAAGTCGATATTGGCAGTTGGCTTGGGAAGTCTAGGATGCCCCTAACCAAATTTGATGACTCGATTGAGTTGAAATCAAGCTCAAGATCTGATCATTCGATATATAACAAAAAAGACTGATATCTAAAAACTATAAAGTATAAACCACAGGCTTAATTTTTTTGAAAACATGATGCCTTAAAAATGAAACTTAATAAAACCACGCATATTTGTTTATATCTTACATATTTGTTTGTTATAATTTGTCCTCATTTAATTTTGAATATCAAAGATGTTCTATAAAGTTATAGGTATTGTTTATCTTTTAGATTATTTTAAAGACCCTTTTAATCTATGGATTTGTTTTCAGAATTCCAAATTAATTAATATATACATTATTGAAATTCAGAATTCAGAATAATATATATAGAATATTCAGTAAAACCAAAAACGGATACTTTTCCCGAACGTGATAACAGCCTCCAAGTCGGATAGCACATTCTTGTTTACAAAAGCTAGCCACTAACTAACACATCACATTTATCCATAAAGTCAAGATAGGTGCATGTAATAATAATAATTCAATAACACTCTAGTTTACGTTTCAAATCATATAATAAAATAATACTCCACACTTCTTTAACCTGAAAATTGACAAATTCTTAAAGTTTTAACTATTAAATTGTTCAAAATACAAGCGTGTGTATATATAGTGAATGATATATCCAGGGGCGGATCCAACGCGAGCCTTAGATGGACGGGCGTCCTCAATAATTTTTTTTTTTTACGTTTTTTATAGGTAAAAATCTCAATAATATCCCTTTAAAATATGGTTATGGATCCACAACTGGATATACTAGTTACAAATAAAATCTACATTTGAAAGTTACATAACGAGTAGTAATAACGTGTATGTCATGGAAACTCTTTTATTAACCTGAAACACTATCATATTAATTTTTAGAGTTAACTGCCATTTTCGTCCCTATGGTTTGGTCACTTTGGCCATCTCAGTCCATTTTTCAAAAATGCGCCATTTTCGTCCCGCACGTTCTGGAAAGGTGCCATTTCAGTCCAAAAATCATAACCCAGTTAAGTCAGTTAGTAAATAATGACTGATTGTGTAAATTTGTAACATAAAGGACCATTTAAGTAAATATTAAACACCACCACCACTAGCCCTGCCACCACCACCACTCCGCTGCCACCACCACCACCACCGCCACCACAGCCCTGCCACCACCACCACAGCCCTGCCACCACCGCCACCACAGCCGGTTCATCATCATATCAGACGAGAGAGGGAGAAAGTCGGAGAGAGAGAGAGAGAGAGAGATAACGAGGCGGGAGAGAGAACCGGCGACGGTGGGGCTGCCTTCCCCAGATGATGACGATGATGACGTTGATGGTGGTGGTTCCGGCGGCGGCGGTGGTGACCATGCTACTGTTCATCGTCTTCCCCAAAACGGTCAACAGAAATCAAACGGCCTAATTCTCGATCAATACCGGATAATATTAAAATTAAACTTGCAGAAACATTGTACAAGTATAAACATACCGACTGTGGTTGTGGTGGCAGGGTATGGTGGCGGTGGCGGTGGTGGTGGTGGCAGGGTTGTGGTGGTGGTGGCAGGGTTGTGGTGGCGGTGGTGGTGGTGGTGGCAGCGGAGTGGTGGTGGTGGCGGTGGTGGTGGTGGTGGTGGCAGCGGAGTGGTGGTGGTGGCAGGGCTAGTGGTGGTGGTGTTTAATATTTACTTAAATGGTCCTTTATGTTACAAATTTACACAATCAGTCCTTATTTACTAACTGACTTAACTGGGTTATGATTTTTGGACTAAAATGGCACCTTTCCAGAACGTGGGGGACGAAAATGACGCATTTTTGAAAAATGGACTGAAATGGTCAAAGTGACCAAACCACAGGGACGAAAATGACAGTTAACTCTAATTTTTATTTAACATGAAATCTCTTTTATTAACATAAAACACTACTAAATTGTTTAAAAATACTTGTATTTAAATAGGTTGGTGAAAGATCTTTTTATGTGATATATAAAGTAAAGCAATTATTTGACAATGAATTTTCGCATTTATGATAGTGTTTTTTTTTGGAAAATATATATGTAATAAATAGTAATACATTGAATTTTCGCATTTATGATGATATAAATAAATAGTAATACATTGAATTTTCGCATTTATGATGATATAAATAAAATATCTGTACGAAAGAAAATATTGTAGTCAATGCAAAGACATGGTAAACTAAGGGTGAAGGGGGTGCTCACCTAATAGGTGAGTCCCCTCTCTTACGCCCAACCAATCCCCGTGTGCCACGTCAAGTCCCCTCTTAAACTCCCCTAACACCCCAATTTGATGGCGCCACTCCCCTCTTAGGTGAATTGGTTTTTTTTTTTAAAAAAAAAAAAAAAAAAAAAAGGAAATCATTGATTGGACAAGCCCCTTCTCTCTCCTCCCTCTCTCTTCGGTGAGCCACCACCGTTCCTCTCTCCTCTCTCTACTCACCGCGTCGATGGCAGCCCCCCCCCCCCCTAATCGGTGAAGGGGGTCCCCGAATTCACTCACCGACTGCACCCCGTGCAGCCTAAACAAAACGAAACAAGTTTACGCCAAACACACCCAACACGCTCCAATAACCTCGTAACCTTTGTTTCATCTCTCTCTTTCTCTTTCTCTGGTCCTTGTTATTATTCACTGCAAAAAGCCAAAAACACTTGTTACACATTTCTGGTTCAAACCCAGAAAGCTATTCCAGTTAATGAGTTTTGGTTTCATTTCTTCTGGAGTTTAAGATCATCCAATGAACACCCACCTCTGTTTTCATATTTTCTTCATACCCTTTTGCCTTATCTTGTTACCGGTTTCTGGTCAATGTCAAAACGACCAGCGATCGATTTTGATTCAGTTGAATAACACTCTCCGGTTCAATTCTACGTTTTCTACAAAATTGGTTTCTTGGAACCCAAATGATATAGAAGATTGTTGCAATTGGTTAGGTGTCACTTGCAGCCCAAGCGGTCAGATCGTTGGTCTTGATTTAAGCAATGAAACGATATCAGCTGGAATTGATGATTCCAGTGTTATCTTCAGTTTGGAGAATCTTGAAAGCGTGAATCTTGCTGCGAATAACTTCAAGTTCACAGAGATTCCTTCAAGATTTGGCAGTTTCGCAAGTTTATTGTATTTAAACTTATCGAATTCAGGGTTTTCGGGTCAGATTCCTGGGGAATTATCACAGCTTAAAAGCCTAGAAGTTCTTGATCTTTCTTCATATATCTCCTTATTAATTCATCCACTAAAGCTTGAAAACCCGAATCTAGACACGCTTGTTCGAAACCTCACGAGGTTAAAATGTCTTTATCTAGATAATGTGAATATATCATCGCAAAAATCTGATTGGTGCCAGAGTTTATCTTCATATTTACTTGATTTGGAAGTTTTAAGCTTGTCAAACTGTCAACTGTCAGGCCCTTTAGATGATTCCCTTGAGAAATTACGATCACTTTCTATAATAAATCTAGCTCTCAACAATTTAAGTGCTACAGTTCCGGATTTCTTTGCAAATTTCAAGAATTTGACAGTCATGAAACTTGGTTCTTGTAACTTGATTGGAACATTTCCTGAAAAGGTTCTCCAACTGCAGAGTTTACAGATTCTTGATTTATCAGCTAACTGGAATCTTAGTGGTTCTTTACCCGATTTTCCTGTGAACGGATCACTTCGGAGTTTAGTGCTCAGCCACACAAGCTTTTCGGGGGGGATACCAGAATCTATTGGAAATCTGAAGAATTTATCAACAATCGATCTTATGGGGAGCAAGTTCAACGGAAAGATACCTGAATCCGTGGAAAAACTCACCCAACTGGTGTCCCTAGATTTGTCATTAAACAACTTTATAGGACAAATTCCAACGTTTCAGAAGTGCAAGAACCTTACCTATGTTAAATTGTCGCGGAATGGTTTGTCAGGTATGATTCACAAAGATCTCTTTCAAGATCTTCAAAATCTTGTTTCGGTTGATTTAGGATTTAATAAATTCAATGGAAGCCTACCTTTATCTCTGTTCTCCTTGCAAAAATTGCAACAAATACAGCTTTCGAATAATAATTTCAATGGTTTACTTGCTGATTTTACCAATCCATCGTCATCTTCATTGGATACACTTGATTTGAGTTTTAACAAACTGGAGGGAGAAATTCCAAGATCTTTCTTTGAACTTAGAATGCTTAGTGTTCTTTTATTATCATCAAATAACCTGAGCGGGTCCATAAACACCACAGAGTTTCAAGATCGTTTGAGCAACCTAAGGACTCTTGATCTTTCATTCAATAATTTATCGATTATAACGAGTGATGATATCAGTCTTGTTTCGAACCTTCCAAAGTTCTCATCTTTAAAGTTGGCTTCTTGCAAACTTCTTAATTTCCCTAATCTAAGAAACCAAACAAGATTGCAATATCTTGACCTTTCAAACAACGTTATTGAAGGAAATATACCAACTTGGATATGGGGAGTTGGGAATGGAAGTCTTTCTTATATGAACCTTTCTCATAACCGTTTAACCGGTCTCCAAGAGCCCTATAACTTTCCCATTCTTAATGTTCTCGACTTGCATTCCAATCATCTCAGTGGGGAGATTCCGGCTCCGCCACAATCTGCCACGATCATTGATTATTCAAACAATCTTTTCAATTCCTCACTCCCAGAAAGCATTGGAAGAAACCTCAGCCACGCATACTTCTTCTCAGTTTCTAACAGTTTACTCACTGGGGTGATCCCAGAAACCATATGCAATGCTTCCTACCTCAAGGTTTTGGATTTGTCAAACAATCGCTTAAACGGAAGCATACCAAAATGCTTGATTGAATCAGGTAGCATCCATCTTGGTGTACTAAACCTGGGAAATAACAGTCTTAGTGGTCAAATCGAGGGTACATTTCCTAGAAACTGTCAGTTGAACACTCTAGATCTGCATGGAAATGGTATAAAAGGGAAGATTCCAGAATCTTTAGTCAACTGCACAATGCTAGAGGTGTTAAACCTCGGGAAGAACAACATAAACGACACATATCCATGTTCTTTGGGTAACAATACCAACTTGCGTGTCCTTGTTCTAAGATCCAACAGGCTCCATGGATCCGTGCTTTGTAGTCAAAATCAACATAATAACTGGTCAAAGCTTCAGATTCTCGATATAGCTTGTAATAACTTAAGTGGGGTCATCCCGGAAGATTATTTCTTAAAATGGGGTGCTATGATGATTAATGAGAACGGAGATCCACAACGTAAGAAGCACCTTAGCTTCAGGGTGTTAGGGCTTAGCAGTATCTACTATCAAGATACAGTTACAGTCACCTTCAAAGGACTCGAGATGGAGTTAACGAAAATCTTGACACTGTTCACATCCATTGACATCTCAAATAATCACTTTTCAGGGGAAATACCAAGCACAATTGGCCGACTCAAAGCATTGTATGTTCTCAATGTATCACGTAATGAGTTTACAGGTTCCATTCCACCATCTATAGGAAATTTGACGCAGTTAGAATCATTGGATATGTCACGAAACAATTTATCCGGAGAGATCCCATATGCGCTCACAAACCTTAACTTCCTTTCTACCTTTAATGTGTCATACAATCAACTGAGAGGAAGAATCCCAACAGGCAACCAACTTCGGACTTTTGAGAATGGTTCCTACTTAGGAAACACAGGATTGTGTGGCTTTCCATTGAGCAGAAGCTGCTCTAGTTCAAACATTCCTGAAACAAAAGATGCACCAGAAGTTCGGGAATTAAAGACCGGATATGATTGGCAGTTCATACTCATTGGGGTGGGATATGGGGCAGGTGCAGCCATTGTTTTAGGCACTCTTATGTTGTCCAAAACATGGAGACACCTTTGGGATGAGTACACTAATGAACTTGTAAAGCTGATCTGTTTGGCTCTGAAGATCCGTTATGCGCCCTATGGTTTATTTGAAGAAGATGAAGATGTTGATGAAAAGGAGACGCTAGATGCTGATGAAAGCTCGAACGAAAGTGAATTAGAATCAGAAGTTGATCAGTCAAAAGGAAGGTATTGTGTGTTCTGTACCAAACTTGATATCTATAGAAAGCAAGCCATTCATGATCCAAATTGCACTTGCTTTGACCAAACAAAACCATTATCTAGATTTTCATCGATTTGTTCATCGGAAGCAGACTCTCCATTCACCAGACTGTGAGTTTTGATATTTAAAATTTCTTGTTTAGATCTCCTAGATTTCTCAATGTATATATAAATATAAAATTTTAAAGCTGGGTTTATTCAAACTAATCAGTTATATAGAATTTAACATGTTGCTTATTCTTCTTAAGTCCTCAGCCAATTAAGATTATAAAAACAATTGTTACAACCATTCAGACATTTCATCGAACAGTTGGTGGGCATCCATCAGAAACACTTGCACAACAGTGTATAGTTCTATACTTCTATGCGATTAGAAAGTATGTGTAATGTATGCGTACCAGAAACGATATGATCACCACTGTCGCATTTGTGTTTCAGACGATTTCATCGTTTTTTTGTCGAGCAAATATCAATCTTTTCAAACCCAGTGCCAATCGCCGGAGCAAATAACTTTGAAATACTTACACCTGTGGTCCCTTCAGTTTTCATTTTTAACTAAAGGGTCTGCTTTTTATTTTTCTTTGATAAAAACTTTACCTAAAGGGCCTGCTTTTTATTTTTCTTTGATAAAAAACAAGCAACTTAAAAAGTAGGAATAACTAGGATTGCGACTCGCCTCAATGCGGCGGGATTTCTTTAGTTATAACTAAGTCAATTTAGGACCCGCACGTTATGTTAAACCTGTCAAACGGGGAAAAAATAGACGATGTAAAAACATTCACCCACACACGCACGTTGCTTCGTGTTAACTCGTAAAATTTAGAACGAAACGTAAAAACGTTAAACCAAAGACGCACGTTGCGATGTGTTAAGTCACAAAATTTAGAACCAAACATAAAGCGAAAACTTGCGGAAATGAAAACTATAGAGGACCAAAGTTGAATGTAAAAAAAGTTATGAGGATAGATTGCAAAAGATAAAAAGTTTTGGGTTGAAGTAAAAAAAACAAATAGTTTTGAGTTAAAAGTAATTTGTGAAATACTTTTGGGTGCAAAGTAAAAAAAAAATCATTTTTTTTTTAAAACCCCCAAAGCCAACATTACGACAACCATATGCATAACCGCTTTTTCTTTGAAAACCTCCCTAAGCACACCCCACGTTGCGACGGAGCGTAAAACGGTGTCAAATAGTACTAATGTCACACAACTGTCATCGACCACCAACACTGACTCGACCTAGGATATGCGTGTTGTGACGAACTTGTCAAACATGGAAAAATAAAGGTAACAACGTTGAACCACACATGCACGTTGCGTTGTATTAACTCGAAAAATTTAGAACTATACGTAAAATGAAAAATTGCGAAAGATGAAAAGTATAAGTGCAAAAGTTGTGAAGTTAAATTGCGAATAATGAAAAGTTTTGGGTTAAAGTTAAAAAACAAATTATGTAGAGTTAGAATTGTAAAAGGTAAAAACATTTGGGTTAAAAGTAAAAAATACTTTTTTTTGAAAAACACCCAATGTACAATGTACAAGTGGTGAAGCACAAAAAGGTTGCAAACTTATATATGGAATAATTTGTCAAATCTCATATCTATCGCTAAAATTTATAATTTAATATTTATCGACACACAAAAGTTTTTTGGGACGGCAACTTTCGTTAAAAACAACTAGCAAGACGTTAGAATCAACCAAACAATACAGATTATAAGACAAAATTACACCAACCTTTCCATGATAAAAACTTAAAACGAGATCTACTTTTAATCCAGATGTAACCAAACGATTTTATGTCATCTGCCGTTTTAGATATTAGAGCCAACTTGTTAGAGAAGATTTAATCATTCCTCGCCTTCCACATACACCAAGTCGTGAGAATAAGTGAATAACCCCCTTGGAAGACTTTATTCTTTTCGGCGACCCAAGTTGACATGACTATGCAATAAAAGCAAATTACGAACCGAGAAGGCAAAAATAGGAGGAACCACACACCAAGTACTCACGCAATGCCAAACCATCGTCGCGAAGTAGCAAGAAGTAAGGAGGTGATTGCTTGACTCGTACCAGAAACGATATGATCATCACAGTCGACAAACCACTAAACCCCAGATCCGACGATTATGTTTCTTCCATTCAATGCCACAAGAGTTGAAATTCTATCCATTTCCGGTTTCCACATGAAAATATTAACTCTTTAAAACCAAGTTCAGTATAAATAGTTTGGTAAAAACGTTAAAAGACTTGTTAAACAAAAATTTCAAAGAAGAGAGAGCATAAATTCCATAACAAGTAGACTACAAAGCAACAAGACAGACAAATGTCATTTCATGATTACTTCTAAATCTGCAAAATTCAGCGTCTTCTCATCACATAACCCTTCTCCAGCTTCACTAACTGCTCGAGCGATACAAGAGACCATCTATCTTCTGTTTGAGCATACACCTTCTGATTAAGAGAATCTATGATTATGCTAATGTTCCCGAACCCATATACTTGATGTCCGTCTTGCATTCTCCCAGGTTTCGGCTTAAACAACAGATTATTCTCTTGTGCATGAACTTCAATAACTTCTTTCAAACTCAAATCAATGCCCACGTCATCAACCCTTGCAGCTTGTGCAGCAGTCGCCTGAAACTGTCTCTGTTCACGCGCCTTCAAGTAGCTAATGTTTTCTCTCAGACCCGGTTGAACCACATCCAACCCTTCAGCTGCCTGGTTCATCATGTCTAGACCCGCATGCAACCGGGCCCGTATATGTTCATTGGATGCCAGCTCAGCCGGGATAAGATTCCTCCAACCCAAGAACCAATTATAAACCTCTTGAAAATCAGGTTTTGAGCATAACCATTGGTATAAAACCTCTTGCCATTTGTTGAAAAACACATCCATTATATGAAGCATATGATGAACTGGAATGACACCGGCCCAGTTCAAAACCCAATAAAACTGCTCAAGCTTCTGTTCAGCTGGGTTGACTTGAAATTCATGCATAACCGCCAATAGTTTCGGAATAATAAACCGGACCATTATTTGTTCCCAGCTTACCGGATCGAAAACCGGTTTCCACGGTGATAAAATCGTGTAAGCTGACACGTCGCTCGGGTGCCAAACATGAAGAACGCTTTCTAATCGGTTTCTTATGGTAGGATAAAAGGTTTCGAGTTTTTGCCCTAATAAAGGTAGCCAAGGATGAACCCATTTATGTATGGCAATATGTTCATGAAGCGGGTCCCATGAGTTGACAGCAGCCGATAGTTTCGGCATAACGATGTTATCAAGTATTGTTTGAAGAGCCTGATGTGGCATTAATTTTTCCCATGAATCAAGAAACTTTAGCAGCGGTTCTGGGTCCCGTGCTTGCCATGTGTTTGTGCTCGATATTCTTAAAGCTGGAAAAACGACTTCCATAAAAAGCTGAGTGTATGGCGAATCGAATATCTCATCTCCTTGTAACAGATCTTTCCAAACTGACACAACATTTAGATGGCTTTCCGGGTGTATTAGTGGGTCCCACCCTTGAAATTCTCTAAAGAACAAAGGCAAAGCAAAAGAACATGCAATTGTAGATAAACTACCGAGTTTGTACTCATCGGGAAACCGTTTTTGTAAATTCCCAAATGATTTAGCAAGTGAGTCTAAAGTCAACGTACCCGTTTGACTCTCGTCACCTAAACGTTCCACCACATTAACAATCTCTTCCATGCTATCGAGTTGTTTTTTCTGTCGGCTAGCATCCGTTTTTAATTGTTCCTTTTCTTTTTGCAAAGTGACAACCGTCTCTCGTTCGTTCCTCAAATCCTGATCGATTTTTTGAATATCCAGCTCAGCCAAATCAAGAATTAATCTTACATTATGTTGGAGTTCGGGCATTGGGACGTCTTTCTCCCGTGATATCTCTTCAGCATTCAAATTCTCCAAATTTGTCAACACCCGAACTTGCGGGCCCCGCATATCGAACACTTTTTGCACCACATCCAACCCCTGTTCTTGTTTCTTAACCAGCAATTCCTCCGCGGTTACGTAATCTTTCTTCTTCTTCTTTAACCGACCTTGCTTTAACCACATCTTCTCTTTCGGTTGACTTTCAGAAACAGGATGAGGTAAACCCTTATTCTGATCTACCGATTCTTGTAATATAGGCAAGTTAACCGCTTCTTTATATTCGTTATACCCCATTCCCATGTTTTTCGGACGCAATTTTGCTTCAATCGGAGCAACGATACCTTGCGCGTTTTTCCCGAGCCCACCTCCTTTGTACCCCATTTTTTCAAGTAATTTTGCCCCGATCCCTTTTGTGTGATTCTCGAAACCGCCTATATTTCCATCGGTTTTTGCGTCTCTCTTTTCTGACCGAGCTCGAGATGAATTCTTGTTTAATTTGGTTTTCTCCATTTCCTCGCGCCTTTGAAGTACACGCTCCTTGAACTGTTTACCAAATGCAGTAGGAAGAAAGTCATTGCTGGTATCGTTGACTTCGTCTTTAGCACTGCTGACATTCTTTGACCCGAAACCAAGGCCGAGACCAGAATGGGCTGAACCCGAGGCACCGAAACCTAAACCAGGCATGCTCCCGTCGTCTTCATCGACTTGATCATCTTTCTCATTCTGTTCTTTCAAGTTCTGATTGATTTCTTCGGTTGGCATCACAACGCCTTTAGATACGAAATTCATTGGCTTGGTTAAATCTTGTTTTTTGGAAAAGTCTTTTCTTCGTTTATTCTTGCGGGACCCACCTTCTGAGTCGCTGTCACTGTCAGCAAAGATACCGTAGAGCACATCATCTTTGGTTTGGTGGCGTTTTTCTTTGCGTTTTCCGTAATAAAATTCCCCACCAATCCATTTACCGTCTTCATAATCATTATCCATCCCAAATCTCTCCATTTCTTGGTCTTCATCCATGGTTCCTTGGTATACAAACCTGCAACATGATCGAAAACAAAAAAACTCAAACTTTGCACAGAAAACAAACAAACAAACAAAGATTCTTTTCTTAAAAAACAAGAACTATACACCATGAATCATAAGAGCTGATAGAACTTTTTACAAGCTAACACATGGATTAAATTATGTGTAGCGTTAATAGTTATTTAGATTGAAGTTGCTAATCTCTTTCAAAAATGAATCGACTTTGACACTATGCCCAAACAAACTATTCACCGGGCCTTTATTCTCAATGTGAAGTTTGAGCATACATTTTATTTCACTTTTTTAAGTTAACATCACATACAGTATTCATCTAGATCGAAGTAAAACAGAAATTGTTATATAAACCCTAAAAAGTAAAAACAAACATAATGACCAATATAGAGTTATAGACCACAAAAATCCAACTTAGGAAAGAAATATTGATGTAGGAAGATCTACAAATTTACCCAGGTGCAAAACCATTCTATGTTACTAACTATATTGTGAAACCATCTTTCATATGTTAGTGACTTGTGGGAGAAAAAAAACTAGAACTGATGCTGCTCATTTTGCCATTAAAATAGACCTGTAAACGAACCAAACAAACACGGACGGAGATTTGTTCATGTCTGTTCGTTTAACTTTAACCGAACAGATGAACATACTTGAACAGTTAAGCAAACAAAAGTTCTTGTTTGTGTTCATTCGTTAAAAAATTCTATGTGTTCATGTTCTTTTGTCAATATTCTAAACAACCGCATACGAACATAAACAAACGAACAGAAGTTCTTGTTCGTTTTTGTTCATTGGTTCATTTACATGCCTATGTTCCAACAAGCAAATACTTTATGCATACCAGTTTCTTAGGGCAACAATGGGCAGGGCACATTATCTAGGATCTAGGGGTGTTCGTTGATTCAGGTTTCGGATTATTTGGTTCAGTTTCCGGTTTTAAACTAATAAAACCATTCAAAGGATTGAACAAACTAAAATCAAAATTTAAGCCTTTAGGGGCATTGGGATAAGATAATTAGATGAAGTCATAAAACTAAAGAGAGTGGGCTGATGATGTATTTGGACTAAATATAAACTAAAACTATAAAATGGGTTATTCCGGTCAACCGGATTGAGATTTCACGGAACCAAATAACTGGATTGCTTAATCTGTTTAGTTTGCAAACTGAATCAACACCAAAATGATATTCGTTTGAGTTGTGGTTCGATATTCGGTTTAACACCGAGATATAAGCACCCCAACTAGGATCATCAATTCACCATTCGTATGGGTTCTACTTCACTGACATGGACCAAACAAGCACTTTAATTTTAAAAAATTTCCATCAAGATTCTTTCTTCACTTGCATCATATGAAATATGCTTTTTGTAACCAATAAATGAGTATTTAACTACCTAAAGTCTACAATATAATCTACTTACTAGTTTCTAAAAAAATATTACAGAGATAGCATCAAAAAATCCTAGAAAACTATCAACAAAAATGGCTATTGACGTTCTCTATTGCTCAATTACATTGTCTGTTATCATGGTAAGAAGAAGCAACATGTAATCCAACAAGCAATAAGGCTTCCGGATCAGGATGGGCCAACTAAAAAAAGGTCAGGCTGGTTTGGGTCAGAACGGGTTTGGGTCAGTACGGGCTAAAAATTAACAAAAACAAAACCCAGATCGTTCTCCAAATTCTCAACATAACCAAAAGAGGATGAATCAGATATAACTATTAAATGATGAACCTGGTTTTAGAAATTCATGTTCATGAAACTTAAATGATGAACAAGTTCTGAATCAGAATTCCTAAATTCACTCCATTTAAGAAATTGTAAACAGTGGCAATTTTACCCAAAAAAATAATAAAAATTGAAGGCAGGCAGCAGGCTCAATTTCAAGTAATTAGGTTAATGATATTGGCACATAACCAGGTATGGCTCGATTTAAGGTCGTAAAATCAACATAATTACAAGAATTTGAAATTTTAGAGCTGCAGATTGCAGGTTCAAGGATCCTAAGAACCCTAATTATCAACTTCAAGACTTAATCATATTTTTCTTACAAACAATAAGGAAAAAAACCCTAGACTACAAATTGAAGCAATTGGAAGGATAGAACAACAATTGAGCCCATTACAGTATGCACAAATCTCAAAATCAACCCTCCCATACATACTTAAAACACATACATAGATTATTAGAAGGGGTATGGCGACAAATGATGATAGCAGCATATATCGTACCTTGATCTTACACGATGGGGTGATTACAGATGAGAAAGTTGACGATGAAGATGATATCAATCAACGGTGGCAGACGGTGGTCGGAGCAAAGCGTCGTGTTGGAGTTTAATATAAACCGTTGAGATGATTGACAATATTCAGCCCCCAAAGGCCAAACCGACCTAGGTTAAGTTAAGCCAGGAACAATGTTTTAAAAACCGGTTTTTAAGTCATACCGGGTTGGGCTCTAAAATGGTTCAACCGGTTGAACCGGGTTGTATCGGGCGGTTAAACCGGGTTACTAGTTAACCCTATAAATTCCACAAAATACCAATTCATCTAAAAAACAATCTTATCTCAACTAGGATTTATGTAACTGATTATAGTTTTATCTAAAAGCAACTATTTTTATTGTAAACTATTAAGCATTTTAAGAATATTTTTATTAGTTATACACAATATTGCATTGTATGAGGTGAGTAATAGTTTCAACAACGATGAAATATTGGAATAGAAGCCACTAGGTTAATTATCGGAAATATGGAAAATCAATATTACCTTAATATCGTATTTTATTAAAATTAAGAAATCAAATCTTAAGATAATGTAA
Organism: Helianthus annuus; assembly: GCF_002127325.2. NCBI lineage: Eukaryota > Viridiplantae > Streptophyta > Magnoliopsida > Asterales > Asteraceae > Helianthus > Helianthus annuus. The sequence continues at coordinate 557,053 of NC_035447.2, forward strand.
ACCGGTTCAATGGTTTGAACCGGTAGAACCGGATTTACCGCCGATACATAAGACATGCCGTATTCGGGTTTTGCCGGCTTTTATCGTACCGGACTCGTGTCCGATATCCGGTTTAACCGGCCGGTTCAAACCGGTATTTAAAACATTGGCCAGGAACCGAGTTTTTTTTTTTTTTTTCCTTTTTTCATTTTATTCCTTTTTCTTTGAAGAGTTAATTGCCAAAATAGTCTCTATGGTTTGGGTTGTTTTGTCAGTATAGTCCAAAGGTTTCATTTTTAACATCTGGATCCAAAAAGGTTTCATCGTTGCCATTTTTGTCCAACTGACTTAACTCCATCCATGCTTCTCAGTTAGTCAAGGGGTATTTTTGCATTTCATGTATTCTGAATTATATTAAAGATTATAAAAGGAGAACAAAAACTGTTGTGATGGAGGATCGAACCTGGGCCGCTGGCCTGTTCACTAACAAACACAAAAGACAGTAGCCAGTGAGCCATGCTCACATTTGTGCAATAAATGGATCTTTATTGATTTTATTCTTTGATTCAGTTCATCACCTACACCTGAAAACAGATGACCAAAGAAACCCTAATCTTTCAAGTTCAAAATTAATCATGATTGCACCATGTTAATACAGATTAACCATGGGGCTTTTGATCTGTACCATGTTAATACCTAATCTTTCATTTTAATTCAAACCCTAGAGTCCGCCTAGTATTAACCGACACTGTTGTTTTCCCGTTTCAGTCTGCGGTCGTTTTCCAGTGACGTCCGACGACATCGTATCGTTTAAAACTGACCAAATCATTCCCAAATAAATGTAAGATGATTGTCTCTAATGTTGTTCGATCATAACCGAAACTGATTAACAACATATTATTGCCTCAATGATTCAAATTATATAAACAAAATATCGACATTAACTTTGATTTCAGTATCGAACCAATTCTTGTTGAACTTTGAACATGTGCAGATCAAAAGCCCAAACTTGAAGATTAAGGTTTCTTTGGTCGTCTGTTTTGAGGTGTAGGTGAACAACTGAATCAAAGAATAAAATCAATAAAGATCCATTTCTTGCACAAATGTGAGCATGGCTCACTGGCTACTGTCTTGTGCGTTTGTTAGTGAACCGGCCAGATGCCCAGGTTCGATCCTCTCTCACAACAGTTTTTGTTCTCCTTTTATAATCTTTAATATAATTTAGAATACATGAAACGACAAAAATACCCCTTGACTAACTGAGGAGCATGGATGGAGTTAAGTCAGATGGACCAAAATGGCAATGATGAAACCTTTTTGGATCCAGATGTTAAAAATAAAACCTTTGGACTATACTAGCAAAACAGCCCAAACCACAGGGACTATTTTGGCAATTAACTCTTCTTTGAATATAGTTTCACCCTTATACCCAACTTTCTAAAAGTATACTTATATTCTCTATGCTCTGCTGCTGAGTTGTTACTCAAATAGTTTCTTAAGTGGAAATGCCACCACCAAAAACTACTTTATCTTTCCGGCAATTTTAACACCCACCATAACCACCCATTTGTTCTGGTCTCAAATTGAAGCACCACCACCATCACAACCTTTGAATCGAAGCACTACCAACATGACAACCCTACTGTCATGGCCTCTAGTTGAAGCGACACCACCAAAACAACCCCTCTGTCATGGTCTCTAATTAAAGTCATTTTTTCTAGCTATTGGCCGTGTCAGACGTCTTACCACGAACAAACAATAGCTATTATGCATGCCGTGCATCGCACGGGCTTTCTCCCTAGTCATATTAAATAATGAATATCATTTTCACGTATTTTGTTATAAGTATTAGTAAATTTATGTTATTAGACATATATTTAATTTCTGAAAACTTGTTTGTGGTAAGACGTCTGACACGGCCGGTTCATAACATGTAAGACAATACGCCTATAAAGGGGCGTGCTTAAACTTTATTAAACCATGGACCATAAGTTGTTTCCTTGGCAAAACTTGCCGGCCAAAAAGAAGTGAAAAAAGATGTCTTCCAAGGAAAAAAAATGAAACAGAAAAAGGAAAACTGCATAACCTCTCGCACGCCTTCCTATCTTATTGGATAACACATAGACCAAACTTTAGCTAACGCATGCCACCGTCATCCCCAATCCCATCACCAGCCAATTGACTGCAGTGAAATAACGAAAAGAAAACTATTAAAAATGGTATACTATGTTTACGTATATATGCATCAAAAAGTAGTACGGGTTTTCATTACTAACACTAAGTGCAGACGGTATACCTTTCATGTGGGTCACTGTCAACTGTTTCTTCTAAATCCGAATCTGTATAAGCAGGCCTACGAAGGAAAAGCACGAAATTGTATGCTCTATAAAGATACATAATCTAGAATGAATATTCTATATATACAATGTAGTTTGTAGGGGGCATACCATGTGATGCTTGTTTCTTCTACCGTGGGTCAAGATGGCTTCTAGTGTGGTCCATTTTTCTGAATACCCAGCAACAGAATCGTTCCTTGCCATGGCCACACGTGTAGACATAGCGGTTATAGGTTGTTGGAGAGAAGGCGGGTATGGGCTGCAATATGGACAAAGATTGATAAAGCCATTTAGATGGTCTTTTGGAATGGACAACGTTAATTAACACAAAATTAAATGATGATTGTTATGGGAAAATGATAAGTCACTTACTTTTATTAGAGTGAAACCGAGAAGTTAGGGGTTTGCATACAAAGGAACATAACAATTATAGCCACATTAATATAATAAAGTAGAATTAAAAACATCATTAAAGCTGTATTTATGAAGGTAAATATGTAGTTAGGGTCTGTAATCAATGTTCTTTAATTGATGTATGATTAGAATATAATTTAATGTCATGTTAAATTAGAAACCATACATACTGTAAGGAACATGTATAACAATATATCACTAAGTAACATTAACTATTGATTATTTTTAGAATATGGTTAAGAACACATAGTAAATTAGGTGACATATACATATACTGATTTTAAGCTTTTTAAAATTTTTAATAAAAAGACTTCTACATATATCTATATACAAAAGCTTCGAAAAAAATATTTTTTAAAACATTGAATTAATTTCTTACGATATATTTAACACGTTAAGTCAAAACTGCAATTGATGCATTAGCAAAAAGATGCTCGGCCAAAAATGTGGGTTAGCTAATTTATGTTTCTGTGTTCGTTTATTCTTGAGATGGGAAAGAAAAGAATAGAAATAGTGAATATAATGATACACAAATGTAACAACAAATGCCTCTAAAGAGACTTAAAATTGCAATCTAAGATATATACGGAACCAAAAGATGCCATTGGGCCAAAGGCCACTTGAAACTGACTCCAGATATGCATAAAATGATACACTTGGTTGTTCCCATGGTGCTCATTTATAGGTAATATGCATAAAAAGAGGTCACAATTTCGACCTGTTTACTTATAAATGGGTTGATTTGGCTATTCTTTATCTCAAATGGTTCAAGAGAGTAAAAAGAAAAAAAATAATGCAGTGAAGAAAACTGGACAAATGGGTCAAACGGGTTGAAGTTACCTAAAGTGATGATGGCGATGCTATTAAGGTTTTAATACTTACCTGTAGCATTTTTAAAGGTAAAAATATGAATTATGTGTTTTGTTACAACTTACAAGCATGCCTTCATTTTTATGAAACCCAAAAGGGGAAAAACGCTATATGAGCATGGTTCGTGTTTTACATTTACAATCACACAGTGTAACTTAGTTAACTGTTGCAAAATACAATGTTCTATTTATGCAGTTATTACTTTTCAGAAACACGAAGATTAATTAGTTTATTTCGATATTTAAAGTAACATTAATCATTTTAGAAATGAGTTCCAAATACCCACTTAAAACATTTTGTTTGATAAAACATTTGCAACCCATTGCCATATAAATGCTCAAAGATCTTTCTTGGTGACATAAATGATACACTTGGTTGTTCCCATGGTGCTCATTTATAGGTAATATGCATAAAAAGAGGTCACAATTTCGACCTGTTTACTTATAAATGGGTTGATTTGGCTATTCTTTATCTCAAATGGTTCAAGAGAGTAAAAAGAAAAAAAATAATGCAGTGAAGAAAACTGGACAAATGGGTCAAACGGGTTGAAGTTACCTAAAGTGATGATGGCGATGCTATTAAGGTTTTAATACTTACCTGTAGCATTTTTAAAGGTAAAAATATGAATTATGTGTTTTGTTACAACTTACAAGCATGCCTTCATTTTTATGAAACCCAAAAGGGGAAAAACGCTATATGAGCATGGTTCGTGTTTTACATTTACAATCACACAGTGTAACTTAGTTAACTATTGCAAAATACAATGTTCTATTTATGCAGTTATTACTTTTCAGAAACACGAAGATTAATTAGTTTATTTCGATATTTAAAGTAACATTAATCATTTTAGAAATGAGTTCCAAATACCCACTTAAAACATTTTGTTTGATAAAACATTTTGTTTGATAAAACATTTGCAACCCATTGCCATATAAATGCTCAAAGATCTTTCTTGGTGACATTAATCAAAGTGTGCACTAACCGTGAGCTTCCGAACAGTAACAAAATCAATCCTAATCTTCTTCCAGTACTCTAAATCAGCCAACAACTTCTTCAAATCAGACCTTGTAACCCTACTCAAAACCCCATCATCATCCACCACATAAGTTTCTTTAGGAGGCCCATCATTCAGCACATCAAATTCAGAAGCAAATGCAGACGCACACCCAAAATTGGGCTAAAATTAAGTGCCAATAGGATAGCTGATATCAGTTTTCAGAACACCATTCCTACTAATTCAAAAATCGTTAATATCACATATCAAGTAACGAAACAAACACTATTAGTTTTGTGCATCAGAAACCCTAAGTTATAAGACACGAAATTGAATCACCCAGCGTTACGGGTTACCTGTTTATTAAGATTAGAGAGAGAGAGAGAGAGAGAGACAATGGAGATCTCAAATCGTTTCTGAATCTTCGTTTTTGGATGTCAATCAACTTGGATCTGGTTCTTGCGAAGTCTGGTATCTGGTCGACTGAGACCTGTATCTTGGATGGATGATCCTATTTTCCACAATCCTTGCAAAGCATTGGAAAAACCTTCTGGTGATTTATTAAGAGAAAGAAAGAGTATATAGAGGGAGCGGATGAAGACAGAGAGTTAAACTATTGAGTTGCAGAATTGAATTCAGGTATTGGTTTCAATTAATTGAATTTTATTAAAGAAATATAGAGGGAGCGGAGAGAAGGCAGAGAGTTAAACTATTGAGTTGCAGAATTCAGGTAATGGTTTCAATTAATCGAATTTTATAAAGTATTTAAGTCAAATGATTTAATATAAAGTTATCAATTTAATTGTATTTATCAATTTATTCTTATGTAGAAAGACTAATTTGTCCCTTTACTAACTTCATTGAGTTATTGTTATTAGATATATGGATAAGTCAAAAGGCATAATGTAAACCTATGTATTTAAGAGGCTCATAATGAAGGTTGTAAAAAAGTTGATATAACTAAATTTTTAAGTATATATAGATGTTTTATTACAAAAGTAATTGTTGATTGAAAAGTTAAGATCCAATTACATTATGACTATAGGTACGTAGCTAATTAATAGAAAAATTAATTGAAAAGTTAAGATTCCATTAGATAATTACAAGTATGTAGCTAAGTAATTTATACTATATAATACAAGAAACCATATTAGGGACACTTGTCATGATATTAGGACTTCTCTTATAGATAATTATTATTTTAATTTAATATCTTTTAATTAATAATTAATTATAGATAATCATCCTATTAAATATTATTTAGTTTAATATCTTATGGATAATTACTATTAATTTAATTTATTCTAATGAATTATAGATAACTCTCCTTCTAAATATTATTTTTTTAATCTCTTCTACTTAACTATAGATAATTATTATTTATTTTAAATTTAATGCATACTTCTCATTTATAATATTAACTAGGTTAGAACCCTCTGTATTACACGGGTTTAATAAAATAAATATACTTAGTAACTACATACGGTTTTTGTAATAAGATATTATTAATTTTTTTAATTAAAATTTTAAATTTGAATCCGAAAGTAATATATTAGTAAACTTAATACATAAATCGAAAGTTAATAACAAACCCTACCGTGAAATGAAACCGATGACCATTTTGATCGGTTTCACGGTTTTAAATCGAATTGTGAACATCCTTAGTAATAACTAATAAGGTTAATTTGTGTTTTTTTTTATAATAAGTTATTAAAATAACTTTTGAAAATAATGTAAAACCACAAAGTTTGAAATATATATATTTTTTTGTTTGATGAAGATATAACTTAATTAGTTTTATTATATATCTAGAGTTTGAACCTAGGTTATAAACCTGGTTAAATCAGTATTAGAGATAACAAGTATACTTTATATACTTTAATATTTCATTTCTTAACTATTTCTTTTATTTTCTCTTCTTATTACTAACTATTTAATATTTTACTGATTCAACTACGTGTCCCCATAGGTATATAATCTGAAAGAGAGTGAAATAAGAGGAGAAATAAATATTCGACTGACTAAATTATTTTATTATTTAGTATATAAAATTTATTTATTCAACCCGTGTAATACACGGGGTATAACCTAGTCTATACTATATAATAAAAGAAACCATTAAAGGGACACTTGTCATTATTCTAGACCATTCTTAATTATAGATAATTATTATTTAATTTAATTTATTAAATTTAATATATATTTTAAACATAAAATATCGACTTATGTATAATATATATTATCACTAGGTTATAACCCCGTGTGTTACACGGGTCAAGTAAATGAATTTTATATACTAAATAATAAAACAATATATATTTAGAAACCTCTTTTATTGCACGGGTTGAATAAATATAATTTTATATATTAAATAATAAAAAGTTATATCTATAAGAACCATATTGTACGGGTTGAATAAATATAATTTTATATACCAAATAAAAAAGTAATATCTTTAAAACCGCTTGTTTTACACGAGCTGAATAAAAGTAATATTGTTTACCAAATAATAAGATAATACATCTTTAGGAAACCTCATTTATTACACGGGTTGAATAAATGTAATTTTATATACCAAATAATAAAAAAGTTACATCTTTAAAAATATGTGTATTACACAGGTTGAATACATGTAATTTCCTTTACTAAATAATAAAAAAATATATATCCTTAAAAAAACTCCGTGTATTGTACTAATTGAATAAAACTTTTTTATATATCAAATAATAAAAAGTTATATTTTAAAAAACCTCATCTATTCACGTACGGGTCGAAAAATGTAATTTTGTATAGTAAATAATAAAAAAGGTATATCTATAAAAAAAAACCACGTGTATTACACGGGTTTAATAAATCTATTTTATATACCAATAATAAAAAAGTCACATCTTTCAATATTCTAATGGATAATACTCGATACGCGATGAATATGGTGATTGTGAAGATGGTTCTTGAAAAGAAGATATGTTATTCAAGAAGCAAATCAACATCTATTTGAGTGATAAAATGTTGATACCAATTCCGACAAATTGATTTATAAATTATGTAATAAAATTGATATAATATTTATTTTAGTAATAAAAATAAAAATATTTCATATATTAATACAAAGTTTGGTTTTCATAATAAATATTTTGTTTTATTTAAAAATATCTTAAATTAATAATTTAAATTTTAGAATAATATTTTATTAGAAAAATAGAAGAATGATATTCAAAATTTAAAGTAGGATGAAATTTAATATTAGCTCATTATTCATTTATTTATTTAATTAATATAAGATAAGTTTGGAAGTGAGCCGAAAAAATCATAAAATAAATGCTTACAATGAATGATAGGCGTTACACATTAATGTTTTATTATATAGTATAGTATAACTATATATTTATATTGATATAAATAAATTATTATATTGTAGTAAAATTTGTTAACAAAGTCTCAATAAATTTAACCCTTTTAAAACTTGTAAATGTAACGAAGTCTCAATAAATTTAACCATTTATTTAAAACTTGTAAATGTAGAAATGATAAATAATATTAGTTAATTTTATTTTAGATTTCGTAAAATCTATTTGATACCAAACTAAATAAAACATTCAAATATATAGTTAACATCAAGAGTAAATTACGATTTTGGCCCCTGTGGTGATATCACTTTTACCCTTTTAGCCAAAAACGAATCTTTTAACATCTGAGCCCACACCAAAAGGGTTAGAAAAAAAGACGTTAGGATCCAAAAGGGTTAGAAAAAAAGACGCTGAGGGCTCAGATGTTAAAAAGTTTCTTTTGGGGCTAAAATGGTAAAAGTGATATAACCACGGGGGACAAAATCGTAATTTACTCTAATACCAAATTAGATAACTAAGTTTGAATTTGAAGTAAATAGATAATATAAAAGTAATACTTAAATTAAATAAATATTTCGTAGGAGAATTATCTATAATTAATTAAAAGAGATTAAACTAAAATTATAATTATCTATAAGATATGGCCTAATATGATGACAAGTGTCCTCAAAGTGGTTTCTTTTATTATATAGTATAGATATACAATACGATCAAAAGGATGAAAACATAATACAATTAACATATCTAAAGGATAAATTAAATTAATATATATTTAATTTAATTTATATAAAAATAACGACTTATATTGTGAAATATTTGAAAAAAAAAAACATGAAGGCATGTTTATGAACTTATTTCCAATTGACATCCATTATCGACTTATGAGAAAGTATGTTTTTAACTAACTTCAAAATAAATTCTTTCAAAATTTTAATGTACGATTTTTTTTCCATAGTACGTTCATGACTATTTTTGCTTAAACATATTTACTAACGGATTTTCCTTGAGACAATATGATTTTATTTAAAAAAATACACATATTATCAATGGTTACCCTCTTACTTACGAGTTACAAAATCTAATTACTAACTAATTTTGTGTAAGAAATATAATTACTTATCTAATTTAACCTCTAATAAATAATAAATATAAACAATTGTAACTAACTCTCTTTGTCTCAAAATACATGAATATTGGATTTTAACAATCCCAACTATTTGTCGTTAAGTTTTGATCTTACATGACACAAAATTTTGTTTGGATATCAGAAAAACGTCTTAAAAATATCGTTTTTATCATTTTTAAATCTTTGTTATTAACTATTTGATTGTTTATTTACTTAACCCGTGTAATACACGGGGTTATAACCTAGTAGAACAATAATTATATACAAAATGGATTACAACATAAAAGAGCCCCTACGTTTAAAATAAATACTAAACAAATTATTTACTGTTTCTTTAGATTTGTAAAATTTATGTAACAATAGGTTTATTGTGTATAATTATAGTTTCTTAAACTTGAATATTAGAGTAAAATGACATTTTTGTCCCTAAGGTTTAATCACTTTTGTGACTTTTGTTTAGACGACAATGTGTCGGGTTTAGGCCGGGTATTCGTAATCCCATACCCATATCCGGTCGTAGACTTATGTCTCATACTCACCCCAATACCCGTCTAGTTTTTTAAAAGATACCCGTTCGGATTTCCTAATACATTTTTTATTTTTATAATTATTATATATTCATTTATTATTGATACAACAAATATTATAAAATAAAATATATATTACATACATATAGGTTTTATCATAAATAGATAAATAACTTTATATTTTTTATAAACTTTTTATGTATATATTTAAGAAAATGCAAAATATAAATAATATTATCAAATACATATACCAAAAGAAAATTTATTTTTCCACATCTTCTTATACTAGTGAAGAAACACTGATCTAATTAAGGTATTAATTAGAGGGGTTTATGTTCCTATCATAGTGGTTAATCTTCTTTGAGGTATTTGAGCTCCGACTGGTTAATCAACCTGCAAAACAGAACACCGTTACTCGTTAAGAGGGGAATGTGGGGGTTTCCCTCTTAACCGGGCTCCGGCGTGAGAATAAGCGACTGCTTTGAGAGTAATTAAGTAGTTAAGAGTAAGAGCCGAGAGAATAGAATGAATAACCTGAGGAATGAAGGTCTCTATTTATAGCCGGAGAGGTGTAAGAGGTTGTGGGCTGATGGGCCTTGGGCCAGAAACGAACAACAACGAATATGCTCTTTGCCTCGCTGGCCTCGACTGCTTAGTGGCTTCTAGATGCTCGTCGGTGCTGGCGCACCTTGATTGGAGCCACGTGTCATTGTTGTCGGCCTTGTTGTCCCTTCTGCCATCAGCAGACAAGTGGAGATCGTGGGACAGTTGTCCCCGTCTCTTGATTGGTGCCATGTAGGCGTCCTTGTGTACTTATCGTCAGAAGATCGTGGCGCACGATTGAACAGAGCCTGCTGGACGCTCATTGGCTCTTTTTACTGCCACTTGTACCCTGTGTACCTCTGTAGGTAACAGCGCATCTTCCTATGGAGAGGATTTTGTTTGATGGCAACTAACCCGCGCGGAGTTAGTGTGCTCACTTATACCGTTGTTTTTATGCTAAGTGTTGCTATCTGAGTTTATTATGTGCTCTTCCTCGCGCGGGGGTAAGTCACAATGGGATGTGAGCTGCGCGAGGTTGTTATTATCAAGTTGTTATGCTAAGGAGTATGGTCTCACGTGCAACCTGTTATGAGGTTTGCGCGACTTTTTGGGACCATACCCCTTCAAGTCCCCCCAGTCCAGTGCTGCACCATGCGCAACGCAAGTGGTTGGAGCTCTGGACTTAATAAAAGTAAGAGAAGGAGAAATTGTCCTTTTGGTCCTGACTTGTAAGGCGTATGTAGAAAACTGTTGTTTTCGATGCGCAGGTACTAGGCAGGTGTCGAGTGATTTCTTGTTTGGCCTTTTAAGCGCGCGAGGTTATAGCGGTTTACGTATATCTGGCGCGACTCATATGACTTCTGCATGAAGTTACTTGCATGTTTTATGGCGGGAAACTTCGAAATTTGAACTTCTGACAGGTTGGTGAGATAAGTCGCTGAGGGCGACGTTTGAGTTGACCCCTGGCACGGGTGTCATCATGCCGCCTGCGGCGGTTGCACTTCATGTCAGGAGAGTGAGGCCCACGCGCGCGTGGTAACCGTCACTCCTGGTTTTCCGCTTGACGTGGCAACCTCCCGTTGGTTAGCCGAGCGGCGATCACGGCACGGTTACCCATCGCATTAAATGCGATGGGTATATATATTCGAAGAGAAGGTGAGAGGTTCTCACTTTTCTTCGTTTCTTCTCCACTTTTCTCTCAAAACTTCTTTAAATCTTCAAAGTGTTCTTCTTCTTCTTCAAGATTTCTTCAAATCTTCAAACTTTTCTTCGTTCTTTTTTCCAGATCCTTCTAAAATATGAGTGAGGAACACCAAGAGGTTCCTGCTAGTGAGGAAGGACCGGTTCCAGTCCTTAGATGGGACTTAGGGCTATTCGAACAGATTGTTCGGAGCTTCAGATTCCCACCAGAGTGGGACGCCCGGTATCCGGCTCAGGGCCAAACCGCGGCTGATGCCCCACCCGGCTATATTACCCTTTATGAAGATTTCTTTCTTCAGGGTAATTTCCGGCTGCCGGCGACCAATTTTCTGGGTAGTATCCTTTCTTACTACCAGTTCCACATATCTCAGATGAGTCCACCTGGGATGGTGAGGGTGAGACACTTCGAGTTCTTATGCCAGTCTCATGGCATCGAGCCAACTGTCGACAAATTTCGTTCATTCTATCAACTGCAAAGGACGATGGGGTTCTTTTCGTTTGCAAGCCGAGGTGCGGCGAAGAAGATCTTGTTAAATCCACCAAAGAGTTTCCATGACTGGAAACCCAAGTTCTTCTTCATCAGGGAAGAAGTCGTGCCGGTCGCTATGACCTTTAGGGAATGGACTGAGGCCATACCCAAGGAAGATCTGCCGATCCCAAAGACGGCTTTGTGGTATCAGCAGCTGACCTCAACCCCTAACCGTGTGTTTGGGGAAAATGTTCTAGTTGCAGCAAAGATGAGTGACCAGTGGTCACCTAGCAGTAGGGAAGTTCCCGTTTTAAAGCTCGGCGATCAAGGTTAGTCGTTTTTCTGTTCTTTGTCTAAGTATGATTTCTTTGATTATTGCTTATGTATCTCCGTTTATAGAAGTGCAACTTTACCAAGCTGCCTTCTCTACTTTTGGAGGCTCCATGGGCGTTCGCCCAGTGCGCGATGATGAAGAAAGCTGGTATGACCAGATTAAAGGAAACTTCATGTTTCCAGCTGCTGATGCCTTCGCTTCGCCGCCAACTGCTACTGAAGGTGCGCAATATGCAAAACCTCGTCCATTGCGCTCTGTGACTCTCGCTGGGAAAGAAACTTTCTATCTTTCCAGCGAGGAGTCCGTAGGATCTTCCAGCGGCGAGCTAAGCTCTTGGTCTAAAATATTTGCAGGTGTGTTGCGCGACCTGGGGATTGACCCAGAGGAGAAAAAGAAGAAACCGGTGAAGAAGAAGAAGAAAGCGGAGCCGGAGGTGACCAGCAAGGGCACTGGCCCTAGTCGCGCAACAACTGCTGCTGGCAAAGGTACTCTTCGCCTACGTCAACGTGATTTAGGCGACTATGTGATAATCAGTGACTCATATGAAGGTTTATCACATGCAGCTAAGGGAAAAGCTGGTGCTGGTGGGTCAAAGAGTACTGGGAGCGCGGGTTCTCGTAACCCGGATGCTGGCGCGACCCCCAGTTTTCCCGAAGATGTAGAAGAGGAGGAAGATGCTGGTGCCCGACTTATTGGGCGAAAGAGGGGTAGGAGCGAGGCTACAACTGGTGTGGCTTCCGCGCCTCAATCTGTTGTGATCCCTGCGATAGGGAAGACGAGCAGGCTGCGCTCGTTGTATCAATTTTCTCCTGGTATGTTCTTTTTTTTTTCTCTTTTCTAAAAAACCTCCTTGCTTACATACACTTGCCTTATTTTGCAGAGATCAAGAAGAAGACCCCTGAAAAGGCGGTTACATTCAGTGAAGCTGGGGTAAAGAGGCCCAAGATAACCGTCAAGTCCACTGACGCTACAGCTCAGGACGCCGCGAAGGCGGCTGAGGCGCAGCGAAAGGTGGAGGAGGCGCGTAAGAAAGAAGAGGAGAAGAGAAAGAAAGAAGAAGAGAAGAAGGTAGAGGAGGAGAGAAAGAAAAGGGAGGAGGAGGAGAGGAAGAAAAAGGAGGAGGAGGAGAGGAAGAAAAAGGAGGAAGAGGATAGGAAGCGGAAGGCGGAGCAGGAGAGGTTGGCTGAGGTGGCCAGGAAGCAGGCCTTGGAGAAGGAGGTAGCGGCGAAAAAGGCTATGGATCAGCCTTTGAAGTCTCAAGGTCCTGAGGTCACCAGGCCAACCAGCACCGGCCCTGTTCTCACTTCGAAAGGGTCCGGTCGCTACTCTTCTAGCGGCGCGAGCTCCGGTGGAGCCGGGGGTTATAACCCTAACGTGATAGGGGCGAAAGATACCGTTGGAGATATCTACTACAAGACATATACCGAAGAAGAGCGCGGTGATGTCCTCCATCAAGCCCCCTGGAGCTTAAAACAGAAGGATACATTTATTGAGTTTGGCGCTTCGCGTGAATGGTTTTTGAATTCCTTCCCCCCTGGTGAGGTCAATCGGCAAAGGGCAAAGCCCCATGAGATGTTATATCGTACTTATATTCTTGGGGAGGCCAATGCCCGCGCTGCCAACCATCAGATCGTTCGCGAATGGCGAACGATGGTTCGGGAGCGCGCCGACTGGGAAGCTTATCGCGAGCGTATGCTGAAGCGAATTGCGGAGTTTGATAAGTCGAAAGCTGCGTTCGACGAAGAAAGGGCCAAGTTTGAGGCTGACAAGAAGGCGGAGGAGTGGGGCCGCGAGGGGCTGCAGAAAAAACTCCACAATGTTGAGGAGCAACTGGCCAAGGAGAAGGCCGAGTTCAAGCGTATATGCGCCCAAGACAACGAGCGTACTTATACTCTACGACAGAAGATCGTTGATCTTGAGGCTAAAGTTGCGGACTTGACCTCAAAGGTGGAGGAAGCGCAGGGTGAAAAAACTGCCAAGCAGCAGATGGAGGTTAGTTCTACTGATTCTCGCTCTTCCTTTTTGTTTATGAGATTTCTCTAAGTCAATTCTCAAGTTGTTTGTCAATTTTTAGGTTGAGCTGACTGAAGCCAAGGTGCAATTGTCTACCAAGGACAAGGATCTCCATGCCAAGGACGTTGAGATAGCGGAACTCAAACGTCGCTTGAATGAGCAAATCGACAGATGCGAGTCCTTGGAGATTGACCTTGAGGCTGAGAAGGTCAAGGCTGCTGATGCTGAGGAGGCGCGTGCTGTGAGCACTGCCGCGCTGAATGTGGCTCAAACCAACTACTCTGAGGCTCAAGGTATCGTCGATACACTTGTCTCAGAAGCGGAGTGGATGCGCACTCGTGGAGTAGTGTTGGTAAGTGCCTTATGCTTTTTTCTTAAGTTGATTTGAAGAGTTTTCTTTAATGCTCATCTTTTGTTGAAGGTTGCCAACTCCATCCTGAATGCGAACGAGCTAGATCGCGCCGTGGCGGCTCTGACAGATGCGGCGCGTGCGGTGGGTCACCGAGGAGGCTACCTGGAGTGTGCTGGTCATGTTGAGCAAATGCTTGGGCAGGAATTTGACACAAGCCATTGCTCAGTAACAGAACGTGCCGATGCTGCGCTGGCAAGTGCTGAAAATTCCTATGACAACCTCTCCTTGCCTATCATGGAGTTGGTTGTCGAATCGTTAAAGAAAGACGACTGGTGCCAGCGTCTTAAGGCAATCCTCGATCCACCGGTTACCGTCGAGTTGTCCGACGAAGAGCCAGCTGGTGATGATGGCGGTGATGGTGATGATGATGGCAACGATGATGATGGTGAAGATGACGGAGATGATGGTGATGATCGTCGCGAAGAGTAGGAGAGTTTGCTGAGTAGTTAGTTGGTAGGCATTTGTGCCTTTGTAATTTCTTTGAATATTCTTATGTATGATGCTGCGCGGTTGCGCAAGTTGTTAATGAAACATTTTGTTTTTTCCGTTGCAATTATTGCATTGTTATAAAACTTTATGCTAAATTAGCTCGAATAAATGGAAGCGTTTTGTAAATATTTAGGTGATCGTCCGGTCTCGCGCTTTGTTTGCGGAGGACCTTGGAGGTGGTTTGAACCGTCTTGAAATGCTGTAGTGTTTTCGCGCTAATCAAAAGTTTAACATGCATTTGTAACGAAAAAATGTAATAGAAAAAACATGTATGTTTTCATTCAAGTCAGAAATTGGCTCTTAGGCCTTCATACATATTTGCCAATGGCTCGTAGTCGGCGTAGCGAATTGAAAACTGGCGCAAGGCCGAAAAGATTACATATAGCATTTGCGCAATTGTTGCGCATTCCAAGTTCTTGGTAAGATGTGGCCATCTAGGGTGCGCAATTTGTAGGCCCCTTTGCCCAGGACCTCATGAATCAGATATGGGCCTTCCCATTTAGGTGCCAATTTCCCTGGGCGTTCCGCATTTGATGCTTCGTTGTCGCGAAAGACGTACTCCCCTGGATTGAAGGTACAAATGCGAACCCTTGTGTTGTAGTACCTTTCCAGCTGAGTTTTGTACTTGGCCTCTCGGATTCTTGCGATTTCGCGTCTTTCTTCTAACAGGTCCAAGTCTAGGCGCCTTTCCGCTTCATTGTCAATTGTGTTGACCGTTGTCATGCGTGGCGAGGGCAGGCCAATCTCCGCCGGGATTACCGCCTCTGAGCCATAGACCAGGCTGAAAGGGGTCTCGCCGGTACTCGTTTTTGGCATGGTCCGATGAGCCCATAAAATGCTTGGGAGCTCATCAACCCATCCGCGCCGCCTTGTTCCTAATCTGGCCTTTATCCCTTCGACGATGCATTTGTTCACACTTTCCACTTGTCCGTTGCCTTGTGGGTGCGCAACGGAGGTGAAAGTGTGTTCAATGTTCATCTCCTTCATCCAGTTCTTAAGATCGTCCGAAGCAAAGTTGGTGCCATTGTCTGTCACAATCTTGAGCGGGAGGCCAAATCTGCATATGATGTGCTCCCATATGAATTTGCGCACAATCATAGCTGTGGTGGATGCAAGGGCTTTGGCTTCTACCCACTTTGTGAAGTAGTCGACAGCTACTATGATGAATTTTACGGCGCCGGGAGCATCCGGGAAGGGTCCCACCATGTCAATTCCCCATTGTTGAAAGGGCCATGCGGTGGACACGGGGATAAGATCATTTTTAGGGCGCAGCGTTTTCGGAGCGTGCCTCTGGCAAGAGTCACACTTGCGGATCTCCTTCATTGCATCGACATGCATACCCGGCCAGTAGTAACCGGCGCTCATGATCTTCGCGACAACCATCCGTGGTCCGGAGTGAATGCCACAAATCCCCTCATGGATTTCCCTTATCAGATAATTTGCATCCTGGGGGTCCACGCAACGTAGTAGTGGTCCCAGGAAGGATTTTCGGTACAGGATACCGTTATTCATTTCGTACTGTAGGGCTTTGGTTTGGACCTTCCTTGCTTCCGCTTTGTTCTCGGGAAGCACCCCTTCTTGCAAGTATTGGATGATGGGGGTCATCCACGATGTTTGCCCTGTTTCGATCACATTCACCTGTCGCAGCAATACTGACGGGTTCTTGAGTACCTCTATCCTTACATCCTTGGCGAGATGTTGAAAGGAAGTCGAGGCGAGTTTGCTCAGGGCATCTGCGGGCTTGTTTTCTGAGCGATTGATATGTATGACTTCGTGGGTTTTGAATTGTTGGAGCAATTCTTTCGCTTGTTCCAGATATAAAGCCATGACTTCTCCCTGCGCGTCGTATATGCCATTCACTTGACTGGCTATCAGGAGTGAATCAACATGTGCGCGCAAGTTTTTTGCTCCCATCTTGATGGCGAGGCGTAAGCCTGCCAGAAAAGCCTCGTACTCAGCTTCATTGTTGGTGTTTTTGAAGTCGAGCTTAATGGCGTAAGTAAACTCGTGCTTTTCTGGGCTTACTAGACGTAAACCTGCTCCCGCGCCATCTTCATTTGATGCCCCGTCAGTGTAAAGCATCCAAGTTTCCTCTGTTGTGTTTTCCTTGGGAGTCTCTATCATTTCGCATTCCTTGATTTTATCAGCCGGCACTTCTGTGATGAAGTCGGCGAGGACTTGCCCCTTAATGGCTGGGCGCGGCCTGTACAAGATGTTATGGCCGCCCAGTTCAATGGCCCATTTTGCCAACCTGCCTGATGTCTCAGGCTTCTGAAGTATAGTGCCAATGTGGAAGTTGGTAAGCACAGTTATCACATGGCCTGTGAAGTATCGGCGCAATCTTCGGGAGGCGTGTAGTAGCGCAAGAACCAGCTTTTCCATTGTGGAATATCTTGTTTCTGGGTCTGTGAGTACCCTGCTGACGTAATAGATCGGGGTTTGCACGCCATTCCTGTCTACCAACAATACTGACCCTACTGCCTTATCCGAGGAGGACAAGTACAGCACAAGGGGCTCTTTTTCAAACGGTGCCGTCAGCGTAGGGAGTTCGATCAGACACGCTTTCATTTGTTGAAAAGTTGTTTCGGCTTCCGGGGTCCATTTGAACTCTTGCTTCTTTACACAATTGCGCAACGTGCTAATGAAGGGATACGACTTTGCGGCGTGATTGGAGAGAAAACGATTTAGCGCGGCCAGCCGGCCGGCCAGTCGTTGCATTTCCTTGATGTTTCTTGGCGAGGGCATTCGTTCTATAGCTTGTACCTTCTCTGGATTCACCTTGAAACCGCCGTTTGTGACTATGAAGCCTAGAAACTTCCCTTCTTCCATGCCAAAGGAACACTTGGCTGGATTTAGCTTCATATTTACGCTGCGCAATGAGTTGAACGTTTTTTCGATGTCTTTTAACATTTGGTCCTCCTCGGGACTTTTCACCACTAGATCATCGATATAAACCTCGATGTGCTTTCCGATGTCACCTGCGAAGGTTTTGTCCATCAAGCGTTGATAAGTCGCGCCTGCGTTCTTCAGACCAAAAGGCATCTTCGTGTAGCAGAAGATTCCAAGGTCTGTTCTGAATGCTGTCTTGTCTTCATCTTCTAGCTTCATCTGCACTTGATGGTATCCTTTATAGCAATCCAGAAAGCACTTCCATCGGTATGGCGCGAGAGAATCAATTTTTTTATCGATCTCAGGCAAGGAATAGCAATCCTTTGGGCACGCCTTGTTGAGATCAGTGTAGTCTACGCACATGCGCCATCCGCCATTTGATTTTTCTACCATCACAGGGTTCGCGACCCAGCTTTGGTATCTTACCTCTCTCAGGATTCCGGCCTTGAGCAACTCACATACTTGCTCATTCATCGCTTTTGTCTTATCCGCGCCTAGGCTGCGCCTTCGCTGGACTTTTGGTTCTACAGAAGGGTACGTGTTTAAGCAATGCTCAGTTATGTTGGCGGGACGCCAGTCATGTCTGACGGGGTCCAGGCAAATATATCCATGTTGCGGAACAGCAGTTGCTTTAACCGTTTTCTGATGTCTGACGAAATGGCGTGGCCAATTGTCACTGTCTGCTCTGGGTACTTGCGGTTTAAGACCCATTTTTCTGGCTCGGTCGTAGAGACCTTCGCCGCTTTTGTTGGGCGCAGCTCTTCAGTTGACATCACTTCTTTCTTGGCGTATATGATTGCTACGCCTGTCTTGGTAGGGAAACCTATGGCAGAATGAGGTGTTGAAGTCACCATGTTTAGTTCGCCTTGTGTTTCCCTTCCAAGAAGCACATCATGCCTTGATTTCACTGGCATTACCATAAAGTTCACATTTGTTGTTCTTGAATGTTTCCCGTCAGAGAGCGTGACAGGGAAACTGATTTGGCCGAGAGGGAAGACCATTTCATTGCAAAAACCGGACAAAGGATAATCGACTGGCTCGAGTCTTGCTTTGTCTTCTTCATCGAATTGATTGAAACATTGTTCGTAGATGATGTCGGCTGTGCTTCCTGGGTCGATGAAGATGTACTCTGTTTCATAGTGACCAATTATACCAGTAATGACGACGGGTCGTGTGGCGCGAGGACCGCCGCGCACTACTGGGAATATGACTTGCTGTTCTTGCCAAGAAGGCTCGTAGGGCCGTTTGCCTTTTTCTCTCGCGGTGTATCTTGGTCCGTTGACCATGTGAGTCTCTAGTCGTCTCACCTTTTTGTGGCTACCTTCATCGTGACGCTGGAGCTGACGGGTGTCCTTGCGCACATTCTTCACTAAATGGCTTAGCTTGCCGCTTTTGAGCGCTCTTTCGATTTCCTGGCGCAAACTGTAGCAGTCATCGGTCAAATGCCCAGAGTCTTTGTGGAAATCGCAGTACAAATTGGGGTCTTGCCCTTTCTTGTTTGTCATTGGCCTTGGCGCCTTGAAATCGACATTCTCCGTCATCAATACCTCCTTTGGAGTTTTTGTGAGCGGAGTCCAGTGTTTGTCACGGTTGTCGTCTCTGACTGCTTTCTTGTAACCGATTCGGTCAATCGTATCTCGCGCATCTTCTCTGTAACGTGGCCTGTCGTCACGGCCTCTGGGTCTTTCAGACTTCCAATCGTTGTTTTTGTATTTGTTGCGCTTGTTATTGTTGTCGCGCGGCCTCTCGTTTGCTCTTGAGAATCGATCCTCGGAGTAATAACCCTTTCCACCAGCAAGGGATTCCTCGGTTTGCGCGACGATCTTTGCTGCTTCCATCAGCTTATCCCACTCTTTTGGCATCCCATCTTTGCCTGTGATGGTTCTAATGAGGCTATCACAGCGTATAGCCTTCTTGAAGTGGCAGCGCATGAGTTGCTCACTGACGCCGCCAATCTCTAAACATTCTTTGTTGAAACGCGTGATGAAGTCCTCCAGACCTTCACCATCCCTTCGCCATATATCTTCTACTTCCGCCGTATCACGTTGATAGCGACGTTGTTGGCTAAAATAGCTTAAGAACTGCGTCTTGAAATCTGTCCATGACTTAATCTTTCCGGGCGGAAGGCTGTCAAACCAGGCGCGAGCCGCTCCGGTAAGAGTTTGAATGAACAGGTGGCACCACATGGGCATGTTCCAACCTCCCATGCAGCCCACACTCGTGAATGTTCTGACGTGGTCGTCTGGGTCAGTCAACCCATTGAATTTCCCAACGGTTGGGGGTAGCTTCTCTCGTGAGAGTGGTGCGAGTGCGATTTTCGGGATAAACTTGGAGTGTTCCGCAGCTTCCGCTGGTCTGTAAGCCAGGCGGAAATCTCGTTCAGCCTCTTCTGTATAGCCGATGTGTTGTCTTGGCTTATAGTACTCATGGTTTTTTGGTAAACGATTGAAGACTGATGACTCTTCATCACCTTCCCATGTAGGATCATATGGGTCAGTTTCTTCCCATTCGTTGTTCATGTTGCGCGGCGTGAGCCGGCTATGAACAGGGCCTCGTTGAAGGTTCGACGGATATTCATAGTAACTATCCGTTTCCCCTCTTGTATCGCGCGTGTCTTGTACGCTTAAACGTCTTGTAGGGGGAGGCCTGTTGGTTCTGCCTTGTATGTTGGCTGGTGGTGGCATTTGGCGTATCCCCTGACTCGGAGGGGTGACCAAGGACGGTTCTGCCGTCAAAACCGCCTGCTGCGCGATGAGCGATTGGTATGCTGCATTGATAGTGGCGATGTTCTTGGCATACCACGAGGCTGGGGTTTCGCCCTCTGGTAAGCCAAGTAATGCAGATACATTTTGAGGTGGCGCTGGGTTGGACGGTCCTTCGCCGTTGTTACCTGGGGTAACCATTTGTGTGATACGGGTAACGCTCCCGCGCTGACCTCCCGTGTTGGTGATCTCGACTTCACCTATTTCTTCGACTTGGGCTTGGAGGTTTTGGACTCCTTCACCCAAGGCCGTGTTAGAGTTGGCTCCGAAGCCGAACTCTGGAAAGATTCCTTGACCAGTCATAGTCGAAGGATGAAAAGATGTCAAAGGCTCAAATAAAGAAGATGAGGGTGGTTATAGAAAAAATCGGTGGGCGCCAATGAAGAAACACTGATCTAATTAAGGTATTAATTAGAGGGGTTTATGTTCCTATCATAGTGGTTAATCTTCTTTGAGGTATTTGAGCTCCGACTGGTTAATCAACCTGCAAAACAGAACACCGTTACTCGTTAAGAGGGGAATGTGGGGGTTTCCCTCTTAACCGGGCTCCGGCGTGAGAATAAGCGACTGCTTTGAGAGTAATTAAGTAGTTAAGAGTAAGAGCCGAGAGAATAGAATGAATAACCTGAGGAATGAAGGTCTCTATTTATAGCCGGAGAGGTGTAAGAGGTTGTGGGCTGATGGGCCTTGGGCCAGAAACGAACAACAACGAATATGCTCTTTGCCTCGCTGGCCTCGACTGCTTAGTGGCTTCTAGATGCTCGTCGGTGCTGGCGCACCTTGATTGGAGCCACGTGTCATTGTTGTCGGCCTTGTTGTCCCTTCTGCCATCAGCAGACAAGTGGAGATCGTGGGACAGTTGTCCCCGTCTCTTGATTGGTGCCATGTAGGCGTCCTTGTGTACTTATCGTCAGAAGATCGTGGCGCACGATTGAACAGAGCCTGCTGGACGCTCATTGGCTCTTTTTACTGCCACTTGTACCCTGTGTACCTCTGTAGGTAACAGCGCATCTTCCTATGGAGAGGATTTTGTTTGATGGCAACTAACCCGCGCGGGGTTAGTGTGCTCACTTATACCGTTGTTTTTATGCTAAGTGTTGCTATCTGAGTTTATTATGTGCTCTTCCTCGCGCGGGGGTAAGTCACAATGGGATGTGAGCTGCGCGAGGTTGTTATTATCAAGTTGTTATGCTAAGGAGTATGGTCTCACGTGCAACCTGTTATGAGGTTTGCGCGACTTTTTGGGACCATACCCCTTCAACTAGTAAATGAAAATCTTTTTTAGACACATGTCACTTCTTGGTGTTTTCTCACCTTATTTTCATATTTATCTCTCATATTAAAAACAATTTAAAACAAAATTTTAGATAAGAATACATATAACGCTTGTTTTTATTATGATCATATTAAATAATAACAAGTTTACAGCTTCTTTATAATTTTAGGGATAATCATGAGGGCCGGTTGTAATTATTAAGGTTAGATGTATCATGATATAAATGAATAAAAAAGAAATTAGCATATAATAAAACTACATAAAGTTGTTATTATTAAGGTTGCATGTATCATGTTATAAATGAATATAAAAGAAATTAGCATATAACAAAACTATATAAATGTTTTTACGGGAGAGAATCAAATAGAAAATTTATTTTAGCTAAAAAGAATAGGAAACAATAGGATTATGACATGTGACAAAATTTAAAACAAAGATGAATAGTATTTTAGTCAATTTTATTCAATCTTCACTCTGTAACTTCAAAACCCACCATTTTCAAAACTCATCATCTTCAACCTTTTTTTTCACTTTCTATCTCAATAATCACTACATTATTGTGCGATTGTCGTCACCAATCAGTGATTCAAACACTTAATCAACGTGTTCTTCAACTTTTTTGAAGAAACCCAGTTCAATTTCATACAATATCTCATTTTTTCATGTAATTTTGAAACGAATCACTCGATTCACTCGATTCGATCGCTGATAAGTGTTTCTAACATTCAAATTTCGTCAATCGGTGAAGAAATCTGTAGAAATCGGCTTCGATCTATGTAAGAAAATTTTGAATTGCATTTGTATGATCTGGGTTTTTGAATTGAGTCATTGCGTCTTACAAAGTAATCTTGGCGGGGGTCCGGGGGCAGCGCCCCTGGCGGGGTCCAAGGATTTTTTTTTTTATTAAATTGCTTTGATAAAATTGCATCAGAAAAAATAATTTTCTGGAAATTGCCTCATTTCGTAGACAATTTTGGATCTCCTACTTCCTGGTTCAGACAATTCACAGACAAAACATACCGTGGTTCAATGCGTTTTAGAGAGAACACCTTCTTTTGTGTTTTTAGGCCATTGCATTTTAGAAAAAAAAAAAAACATTTTTATGTGTTTTTTGGTCCATTGCGTTTTAGAAAAAACAGAATTTTTAAGTGTTTTTAGTCCATTGCGTTTTAGGTAAAACACATTTTTATGTGTTTTCAGTCCATTGCGTTTTAGAAAGATCATTTTCTTTTGTGTTTTTAGGCCATTGTGTTTTAGAAATAAGACATTTTTATGTGTTTTCTAACCATTGCGTTTTAGAAAAACACATTTTTGAAGTGTTTTTAGTCCATTGTGTTTTAGGTAAAACATATTTTTATGTGTTTTCAGTCCATTGCGTTTTAGAATGAACACTTTCTTTTGTGTTTTTAAACAGTTACGTTTTAGAAAAAAGACATTTTTAAGTGTTTTTTGGTCCATTGCATTTTAGGAAAACACATTTTGAAGTGTTTTTAGTCCATTGCATTTTAGGCAAAACACATTTTTATGTGTTTTCAGTCCATTGCGTTTTAGAAAGAACACTTTCATTTGTATTGCGTTTTAGAAATAAGACATTTCTTTGTGTTTTCTGGCTATTGTGTTTTAGAAATAAGACATTTATATTGCTTTTTACTGCATTGTGTTTTAGAAAAAAATCATTTTATTGTCCATTGCGTTTTACGCAACTGTGTTTTCGAAAAAAAATTTCTAAAATATAGCAATAGTATACTCGTTTTAAAAATAAAAAAACGCTCGTTTTTTGGTGCACTTTTTTATAAAAAAATAATGTCGTATGAAAAAATTATTAACGTTTAAAAAATGACTAGAACGCCCTTACACAAACCCACGCGCCTCTTTTTTTTTCTTTTCAGTTTATCTCATTTAATCTTAGCCCTTGATTAAATCAACTGATGGTCAAGATTACTTCCCAACCTTCCTAGCAAAAAAAAAAAAAAAAAAAAAAAAAAAACCTTACTATTATATCCTAACCCATGTTTTTATTATGATGATAGTAAATAATAAATTAATCTTAAACGAAAAATTAGATAAGAATAAATATTTGTTTTCTATAAATAATTCTAACAAAAAATTAGATAAATATAAACGTTTATTTTTATTATGAGTAGACATATATAGTTTGGAGTTCGATGATTGAAATTATGATACACTTGGAATCAAAGGTTTCCGTTGATATATAATTAATAATTGTATTATTGTTTTTTTTTCACTAGAATGTTATAAAAGCTAGCTTTTTAGGGGATGTTTAGCTTTTAATGAGTCTCTTAATGGTTTAGACTTCTTACTGGTTCAACACTTAATGGTTCAGACAGTTTGTTTCACAAATAGATGTCTGAATGGTTCGGACATTTACCTCTGAATAGTTAAGTTTTATACTGAGTCTGAATGGTTAAGACCTCTAATCTGAATTAGTTAAACATTTGTCTCTGAACGGTTAACCAGGACTCTTACTGATTCAAACTTCTTAACTTCTTACTGGTTTAACGCTTAATGGTTTAGAACTCGTGCTAATTCGAATACTTAACCATTTGCCACACATCCCTTAGTCGGCCAGTCGTATAAAGCATTTCATTTGAATGTACATTTATCTCCATAACCCCTGCCGCTGTACTTTTTGGACGGACCGATGGAAGACAACGCTGGAGCCGCTTCCTCCGCCACCACCGGCGAAATCGGTGCTGTAGACGGCGGCGCCGGTAACATCAAAATCAAAGTGTCTTACGGTTCCAACAATTTCGACGTCTTTACTTCCCCTCAATCCACTTTCGGTACAATTCTTTTTCCTTCAAAATTCACTTGTTTATACTTTATATCTATGTATTAATCTGTGTGTACAACTTTGATTTAATATTGTAATTATTGTTTGTTTGCTGCTATGCTGGCCTCCTTTGACCTAATTGAACAAGTTTAATGCTAACATTGACCTAAATCGTTTTCAGTTATATGAATTTTATTTTAGTAAATTAGGTATTTAATTTTGCTATTGTGCTCTGATTGATCCTAAGGTTATTGTATTCTAGTTTTGCATTCACAAGTAACTTGTTTCACACGTAACAGTGAAGTTTGAACTTGCTTTATGGCCAAGTTATGTCATATATCATTAGGCAACAATAACTGTATTTATATAAGATATTTTGAAGGCTGAGTTGTCATTTCGGTAATGCAGCTTAACATTATACGACGAGTAATTAAACAAGTTTGTGTTGTTTGGTATTTGAATCTTAGTTGTTTGGTAATCTCATGTCACTTGGTGCAATCGAGCAGCGTATACAGGTGTATTTTTCATGGTTATCGGTTATCACGTGCTTATAGCAAGTTTTGAAACTAGCCTATGGAAAAATCTAGTTGGTGTTTGCTTTTAGAATCAGTTACAAAAATCAGTTGTTTATTCTTTTGAGTATTTGGACTGAGTTACCTTTTTACTTGATTTTCGTGTTATTACCATGAACATACATTTATTTAGAAATCACTTCAAGTAGAAAAAAAAGATATCTACTTTTATCATCTTATGTTTATGTTATATATATGTATACACACACACACATATATATTCTTATTGGAAATTATCTCTTACAGTATGTATACACACACACATCATCATCATCATACTCAGTAAATCCCACCAATAGCAAAGTTAAGGTAGGGTCTAAGGAGGTAGATGTAGACAGCCTTACCTCTACCCTATAGGAACAGAGAGGCTGCTTCCAGTGAGACCCCCGGCTCGATTGTAGTTTTGTATCAAGCCTTGGACCTAAGACACATAACACTCGAACAATCGGGATAGAGAGACTGATTGGTGCATGTACCCCCGTGTCTTTCAGCTATCAACGTCACCACATGATGCAAGATTAACCATCCGCCGCTTTTAACGTTATTTTCACGAAATTAGTAAAATAACGTTAAAGTTAGTACCATTTCACTTTTGCCCCCCGAGCGCCACACATATATACATTATATGTGCACACCGCAAGCGGGGCAAATATATATAAACACACACATATATATTCTTATTGGAAATTATCTCTTACATAGCGTATGTTAATAATTCTATACTTTTCCAATTAATCAACTAAAAGCGATAGCTTGTCAAACTCAGTAAACCACCAGTTTCTCTCTTCACTTAGGAATTTAAAGAGCATCTTACTTTCCAAAGATGAATTAATCACGCCATACGTGTTTTGATTTTCTCATCATATTATGAGCGCAACACTGTTTGTACTACAAAATGGTATAGACATGAATAGAAAGTGTAATGAAGCCTAAGGTTTAGGTAGATGCTGGGAAATTGCATGGTCGGGCAATGGGTCAAAGTTGGTAACTTTTTGTATGAGTCGGAACGGGTTGGGTATAAATGAAACTCTTTTTGTCTGATTCTTCTATAAATAACTGTCTGTTATTTTGTTAATTCCTTATACTTATCAAATATCTTCTTTGAAGCCGATTTGAAACAATTGATTGCAAAAGCAACTGGTTTAGATCCCAAGGTGCAAAACGTGTTATTCAGAGGAAAAGAAAACGATGACCATGAAAGCTTACATACGGTTGGTGTGAAGGACAATGCAAAGGTGATACTAATTGAGAATTCACCTGCAAAAGAGGACGGCCTTGAAACAGTTGAAGAAGTTAAGGAAAACATTGAGGAGACATCAAGAACCGTTGAAGAAGTTAAGGAAAACATTGAGGTGATATCAAGAGGGCTCGAGGCTGTTAATCTAGTAAGGGAGGAAAACAATCAGTTTGCAGAACAGGTACCTCATTTTTCTTCGAGTGATGACGATTTAACTGATTAAAACAGTCAAATTTTAGTGAAAGGGTCAAAGAGGACCAGGTTATTCTATCCACCAACAGTTTATCCTTTATTTTATTTAATAATTACCTAATGTCTTTAATACAATTACAATAATTATAATTTAACATTTCTTTAAGGTCTAGTTACACAAAATTACAAGAGCATATAATAAGTTTTCTTTTTGACTCATTTCTCAACGCTCCCATTTCACCACCTATTCCAGCCCGCATTCTAACCCGGAGGTGGCGGGTTCGAGTCTTGCTCGTTCCCAATGCCCCTACGGTAGACTCAGGCTTGCTGGGTGGCGGTCTGCGAGGTGGGATCACCTCGGCGGTTGGGAGGACCGTGGAATACCCCCCCCCCCCCCACACACACACACACACCTATAGTTCAATGGTTTGAAAAGTTGATCACTATTTTAAATCTTATATGTTGGGTTTTTGAATTTTCGTTCTTTTTCCAACTGATTGGTATATTATCTCAGGTTGCTAGTTTAGAGGCCGTCGTTTGTTCTGGGACTCAGGTCGCGGATAAAGATTTTGTTTTTGTAACGGAGATGCTCATGAGGCAGTTGCTGAAATTGGATGGAATTGATTGTGAAGGAGAAGGGAGAATACAAAGAAAGTCGGAGGTCAGTTATTTATCGTTAATTTATTTCTATATTTGTTGCAACAGCGGAGGTCATTATAATAGGAAAGAGGTCATACTCATACATATTGCATATAAAATGTATAACCTAAAGATTAGGAGATGACATATTTATCCCTTTTGTCTTGATACCATTAGTTTTGTTTCTCAAGATATTGGAGGGTATACTAGTCATTTGGATTATAATAATTTTGTATGTTTGCTCCAGGTACGCCGTGTTCAGGGTCTCGTTGAAAAGTTGGATAATCTTAGGGAAAAGAACTCAAATCCTACCAGCGATGTCCCAGAAACATCGGATGAACCGGCGTTGTCATCTTCTTCAAAGGTGACTCAAGACTGGGAAACTTTTGAATAGTTAAAATGTCTTGCATTTTTTGGTCCAAAATAGTTTCCTTTTTGCAATCTCAGTCAAAAGTCGGTATTTTTTTGGTAACAGTAAGGTTCAAAATCGTGAAAACTGCTGTTTAAGTGTGTTCACTTGGGCCCAAAAAATAGTTTGCATATACTTTTTGCAGCATATCTTGTGAAATTTGTTCAACTGGGTGCTATTGCTAGTGGATGCAATTTTGAATTGGCTGAAGTATATGAAGGTGTAGTCTTGTATGTTTTATGGGCCCTTTAACCTTAAATTTTCCTAAATAATCTTTTGAGTAAACTTCCGTTTTGCTCCCTGTGGTTTGGTCACTTTAACGGTTTTGCCCCAAACCTTTAAAAATAGTCATTTTGCTCCTTGATGTTTTGGTTTTGTTGCCAGTTTGCTCCATGCGGGGAGCAAAATGGAAAAACAAACAATTTGGATGGAGTTAGAGGCGGGGAGCAAACTGGCAAAAAAACCGAAACATCAGGGAGTAAAATGGCTATTTTTAAAGGTTTGGAGCAAAACCGTTAAAGTGACCAAACCACAGGGAGCAAAAGGAAGTTTACTCTAATCTTTTTGACTGATAATGGAGCTGCCTTGGTGCAAGTCGAGAAGAAAAGTTTTTATAGACGACTCACATTTATGGTTGGCAGCTCATTGATTCTGAACAACCGTTTATGACATTATACATTCGAGTTTGTTAAAACACATCAACGTGTGTTCTTTTATGGTGGAGTGCTGAATACCTTAATCACCCAAGTATTTAGATTTTTAGAGCAGCAACATGTGAACGTTTAACTTCAGGAAAGACGGATGGATCGTATTTGTTTGAAACATGTAATCATTTTGCTTGAGCTGACATTGTGCAAGTATGTATCAAGTCTTGTATTCAGCTTTGAGATTCAACTTTGACAAATAAAAGCTCAAATGAGCTAGGCACGGACCCTTTCCCAACTCCCATTCTAAGTTTTACCCAATTGTGGGTTCTAGTTATGTGTGAAGATGGCGGAGGGTGTTCAACTATGGTGATGGTGATCGGCGGTGAGATGACATGACAGTGATGGATGGTGGTTCAAGTGTCGAAGGTGGTGACAATGATGATGGTGGTCTAGGACGGTGTTTGATTGTTTATATGAGATGAATAGTATATAAATCCGATTGTCGTTCTGAGTGTAAGACATGGGCTAAAGAAATGGTTTAGCACACGTTTGACATTCATGCTTTCTACATAAGGTGTTGAACCAAGTGTTCTGAATCAGAGTAACTGCCAATAGACCGCAACCTCTTTCTCTCTCCTCCTCTCTCATAGAACCTGCATAGCTTTTCAAAAATGGTCCGTGGCCTTGGGCCGTAGCGTCCCTCGCCTGTGTCAACGGGCCTCCCGTCATTTAGGTTTTAACTTTTCTAGACTATCATAGATGTTAAAAGGTACATTATGCAAGACCACAATAATGTTTTCTTTTTACCTTTTTTGAGTAAAGAGATAAAAGAATTAAGATTATAGGGGCTAAACCGAAATCACGTACTGGTTTAGTTTCTTTTTACAGATCTCTGTCATTACCTTCCAAACACAAACTCTAACCAATGAAGTTTCTTTCCAT
This sequence comes from Helianthus annuus, assembly GCF_002127325.2. Lineage (NCBI taxonomy): Eukaryota > Viridiplantae > Streptophyta > Magnoliopsida > Asterales > Asteraceae > Helianthus > Helianthus annuus. The sequence goes on from NC_035447.2 coordinate 586,465, forward strand.
GCCAACACCATTTCATTCCCATTCTCTCCTTCAATTCTAATCCTGTATGGAGTTTCTCCTTCCTTCACCATTTCCATAGCTTCATTGCAGCTTTCCATGCTCATTCTTTCGCCTTTTAACCCAAAACCCTTTTCGAAATTCACGTCAAAAACTACTTTTTCTTGTCGTCGTTCATCCCACTTTTCGAACCAAGATTTTGATGATACAAAAGGTGCAAGAAAAAGGGTCTCCATAGCTATTCTTGCTTCATTGAGATAACTAGGAAACCCCCATTCCATGGATTCGAATAAAGCTTCATAGTGCGCCAAATTCTTGCTAAAAAATAAAGAAAAATCCGAATAATTTATCGTTCTATCAACTTCTAAACCCCCTCCAAAGGTTATGATCCCTTGGTGTTTTGCTAAAAGCCCTCTTGCTATTTTTAGAAAGTCCATAACTTGAGTTGTCTTTCTTCTTCTTCCCATATTATGTAGAAGGCCAATCATACAATTAAACACCATAAATTCACTCCCTAATTTTCTTGTATCCATCTTTTTTACCATTTGTGCCATACCCATCTCTTGTACCTTCAAATTTAGACCTAAACTTGTTGCAAAGTTACAAAGCTGCCACCTTGTTTGATCAAACTGTGAATCTTGATCAAGTTTGATGCTTGTGATGATCAGAGATTTCTTGATTCTTGCTATGGCTTCTATGAAGGGAGGCCATTGAATTCCTTCACATATGTCAAAGTCAACTATGTGAACCAAGTTCACATGGGCCGGGACCGCTTCAATGATGGCTGAACCCGCGGTCAAATGAGCGAAGCGTCCGTAAGGAAAGATGTCATAGAAGGCTTTAAATGCCGTATTAAAGTTTGTTAAAGACTCTTGGAAAAGGTATGTTTTTTCTTGATTTTCTTCGGGTGGGAACAAGTTGAGGGCTATGCGTTCAAGTGGCGACCCATTCAGGTTCGCCTTTTGACTTATACATTTCGCAATCACTTTAGCAAGCTCTTCTTGTTCCATTTCAACGGCTTCTGCATAAGCCATCATGAGTAGTTTCATGATTCCTGTTTGGATAGTAACATGACCAGAATCATTGGATAACACTGGGAAATTGACTGACGAACCCGATGAGTTTTCAGGAGTGGTGGCTAGTGCAGAAAACAATTCATGGTCAAAAGTTTCATAAACTTGCATTTTTGGATTGTACCGATGAAGATTTGAGTCGAAATAAGAGTGATATGGACAAAAAGGTTGAAGCAGAAGCTCAGATAACAAACACCATGATTATAACGTTTTGATCGATGATAATTTCGAAGTTATGTTACAAGAGCTGTGTGGGTTTGAGTTATATATGAAGGAAGTATGATGATTTTGGTTGAAAAATGTCAAAAAAATAAAGTTAAAAGTGGCGTTACAAAATTGGAATTTGAAGCCTGTATGTAGTTAGCTTCTTAAACTGGTATCTATCATATTTATAAGAGTAAGCTGCCATTTTGGTCCCTATGATTTGCTCACTTTTGTCACTTTAGTCCAAAACTCAAACTTTTTGCATCTGAGTCCCTGTGGTTTTAGTTTTATTGCCATTTTGGTCCAAAAAGGAAATCAGGTCATATTTGTCTTATAAAATCCTGCTATTTTGTCATTTTTCGCAGGTTCAAAATAATCATTTATTTTATATAAATTAATACCATATTTTATAAGAAAATATGACCTGATTTGCCCCTAAGGAAAATGATAAAATTGCAGGATTTTATAAGACAAATATGACATGTTTTCATTTTTGGACAAAAATGGCAATAAAACTGAAACCATAGGGACCCAGATGCAAAAGTTTGAGTTTTGGACTAAAGTGGCAAAAGTGACCAAACCACAGGGACCAAAATGACAGTTTACTCTATTTATAATATAAAATGATTAAAATCACAATCAAGAAATTTTGTTGGATAGCTACTATCATGATTTAATAATAATAATATTGTTGCTATTAACAGTAAGTGTGTGATGATTACCTGTATTGAGATATTGTTAAAATACACTCTGAAGGAAAGTGGAATCAAGTGTAGATCTTAGTTTCCAATGATATTAACTAGTTGTCAACTAATTCGTTAGTTAGTTACATGTAAATATGTAAAAAAAAAAAAAAAACATTTTATAATGGGTTAAATAATCAGTCAAAAAAAGAAGAAAAGAAAACATATATATATAAGCTTCTGTACAGGTTTTGGTTTGGACCTAAAAAGGTTTAATCTTTGACAAACTGACAAAGGATTTGTAATAATATATAAATAATAGTTCTCATATAAACACAAATATAATTAAGTCCAATTTCATCTATAATATTTGTTTAAGGGTTAAGTCATTGTTCAAATTTAAAACTGACTATTAGGAAGGCGCGGCAACTCAAAAACACAGAATGCTGATCATCAGACCCTTTGTTCCTGAGTCATGAGACGCCGTTCATCAGACCTAAATCTATTAGATTTCCGAGTGGCGGGTGATGAGTCGGCGTTCACTGATACCGACCAACTCCGACAAAATTTGGTTAGAACTTAGGTATACTTTGAATCTTTGAGATTTCTGAGTGGCGGGTGATGAGTCGGCCTTCACTGATAACGACCAACTCCGACAAAACTTGGTTAGAACTTAAACATACTTTGAATCTTTGATATTTTGCTTTAATAATTTGATAAGGAATAGAGACTAGTGTTTGAAAATTTGAATATTTGAATTTAAACATTGTTTGGGGTACTTTTATAAACATATGAAATATAGTTTGATTATTTTTTTCATATGACCCGACCAGATCGGACTGAAAAAAATTATTATATAGGGATAGACAAACAAGCCCTAAAAATTTCCGCCTCCAATGAAATTTTTTCTTGGGTTCGCTAGTTATACAACAACAACAATCATACCCAACAAAATACACAGATGGCAAAACTATTGTATTGTATTGTATTCAGTGGCGGAGCTTGATCAAAAGTTTCGAGGGGGCGTAAAGTGATGAGACCCAAATTTTTTTTCCTATCCTTATGTTTCGGGTCGGGTCGACTATCGATTTGGGTCAGGTCAAATAATAATACGTAGTTCCAAATAAAACTAAAAAATTTCATTCATTCAAAGGACTCATTCTTACACATAAAAACTTGCGATTAAGTTTATTGTTGGTAGTTAATCTAGGGTTAAACAAATAAGAGTTAAAATATATTTATAAAACTACCCATCACTTATATACAAAGTGGTAACAAACTTTACTTTAATTTATATATTGTATAAATATTTAGGATATACAAAGTGGTAACAAACTTTATTTTAATTTATATAATGTATAAATATTTAGGAAAAATAATTGTGGGGAGGCGATCCTATATAATTTATAAAATTTCCGGACGAAAAATCGAAACCTATACACTTCTAACCGAAACATTGGGGTGGGCGGGTGCGCCCCCGGGCACCAACTAACCTTCGCCTCTGATTGTATTGGTGAATGCTCTGTTTAGCAAAATCGCTCAAAGCTTGGGAGAAGTTTTTGATTTGTCATCCCGCCAGAGGGCGGTGTTTGAGTGCCTGAAGGGTCCCCATGCTCAGGATTTTTTGTCCGTTATCCCGATTGAGAGGTTGGGACATTGCATGTCTGCAGTAGAATACTGAGCCATCCTCAAATACCAATTGATGATCCCTATGTACCCGAAAGATTAAACCTGCCCTCTGGGTTCAAATATGGGGAGCACGCAGTGCATTGAAAGAGCTCTCTGGGTTCAAATATCGGCATGACTGAGTAAGAGATGTTTTGTGGGACATCCTAAGAAGAGCTGAGATTTCCGCTAAGAAAGAGGCTCCTGTGAATTTCCTCATGGACCCTTTGGAAGGGAGATCTACTCTGCGACCAGCGGATCTGCTCGTCCTTGGCTGAGCTAAAGGGAAACATGCTCGTGTGGACCTCACGGGGGTTTCCCCTTTGGTTGGTTTAAGGGAAAACATGTTTGTAGCTGGATAAGCAGCAAGAAAGGCAGGATTGATGAAAGTGGATAAGCACTTTAAAGCTTGCGCAGAGAAGCAACATCTTTTTGTCCCTTTTGCTTTTGATACTTTTGGCTCACTAGCGCCAGAAGCTATCCACTTCCTGACCAGGGTCCAACGGGTCATCCACAACAATTGTTCAGCCCCAGGGGGCAGAGTTTTGCCATTGGTAGGTTAGGCCTAGGGTTTACAATTCTGAAAGCGGTGATGACGTAGTTTGTTGCCCATCTACCTTTTGTTTTGATGTAACTTGACAAGTTTATATATGATGACCAAACATAATAATAATAATAATAATAATAATAATAATAATAATAATAATAATAATAATAATAATAATAATAATAATAAATACTTAGATATTCAAATCAAGAAACTTACAATAACTAGTGTTTTTCAATGACGCGCGTTGCGCGAAAGGCATTGGTGTTTTCGACCGACATCATCCTGCAACTCTTCTTTTAACTGTTTCACTTCTTGCAAAGACTGAACGTAGACCCTAACTCTTGTTCACCACTTAATCACTGTAAAAATTACAGGATTCATGTTTGGGGCATGGGTTGACACGTGGACTTCGAGCCTCCTCGCTGGTGAGTGACGTGTTGGGTCGGTTAATAAAAAAAAGCCTAAAGCGTTAGTTAGATTTCGAACAGGGCGAGCTTGTCAAACGGCTTCCGCTCCTTGCCCCGGAACTCGATGTTGGCCACCGCCACCCGGTTTTCGTGACTTATATCACCACCCGGGCTGCTATCGTAGTAGGCTTTAAAACGGTAGAGCTTCGGTCGTAGCTCGCGCCACTTGTGTTGGCACGAGTTTAAATTGTGCCGGTCGTTCCCCACGTTGTGCCGGTAGCTAGCGAAAGCTTCTGGCCAGCAACGGGTCTCACCGGGTTGGCGACCCTTCATCGCGTTGTGCCAGTATCAAGTGTGGTTAGCGGGTTCGGGTAGGTGGAGTGAAGGGTCGGGGTAGCGATGTGGACAGGCGGTGGGATTGGGGGGTTTTATAATGACTTGCAAAACGGTTATTTTTTAAAATTTAAACCTAGCCGCTAAGGCCTAGCCAACCCAGCCAATGAGAGCCGGCCACGGAGGACCGCTAGGCATGCCCAACGCCTGGGCTGAAACTCCCGCTCAAAGGGCCACGCCGAAACCCAAACCCACCCGAGGTGGTGACTTGGGCATTTGTACCCAAACCACTCCCCAACCCTCGCCTCATACCTTATAGTCTAATAAATGAATATAAGGTATTGCTCAATATAAAAAAAAAATCACATAATAAATAAAAAATTAATATATATAAAATGTAAAGTGAATGATACTGTTCATTCACTTTTCATTTTATCATATATTAATAATATTAATTAATAATAATTATATGGTAAGTCGTATAAATCATGGAAACTTTTGAAAGAAAAACTATAGAAATGCTTTCACTCATTTAGATCTCATTAAATAGCCAACAACAAGTCGTCATAACTGATCATAAAACCATCAAGAGATCGCCAAAACACTAACCACCGACCACCGTGACTCCGAAACTTCGACTCATACTTGAAAGGTAACTTGCGAATCAAGTTATATGTCTTTAATTATCACGCATGCGTTGCTTCTTAATTAATAAGTAGACTTGTTTCGACAGCCTTCTGAAAAGTTGATATTGAAGATGGATCATGTTTCAACATATTTTCGTACACCAAAAAAGCAAAGTAAATCTAGTTTATGCTGTCAGAAGTCTTTGCTTGAAGCTCTCCCTCAAGAAATCTTGGTAAGTCTTATTTGTCAATCAAAATTTTGAGACAGAAAAATAGTTCAGTTTTGGGTTGTCATATGTAACATGTTCAATGTATGGTATGGCCGTATTTGGGTTGGCATACTTAACATGTTTATTACAAATTACAATCTTTCAACCCGTTTAGCATGTTAATGGGACGTCAAACTCGTTTGACTTATCAGTAATGGGACGTTAAACATGTTGTGTACTCTAGCTACACTATTTTAAATTTGTTTGGGCTATGGTTGATTGCTTTAACCCAAATAAATATATTAGTCGTGATCAAGTTTAATTGATAAATTGGTAAGCTCGTTTAATTAAACACAACATTAACCCATCTACTATTATTTAATCCATTTATTACAACCCTTTTTAGCGTGTTAAACTTGATTACAATATACAACCCACTAACACGCCAACTCGTTTGTCTTGTTTGAAATAAATAGGCTGAACATGTGTTCGAGTTACACAATTTTAAATTATTTCGTCTTGTGAACGATGTTGTCATGTTTGGGTTTAACGATTCAACTAGAAAGCAATCAACCGGACTATAGGAATAAATCTGACTTCTATGAAGCATTATTGATATTTGTCCCATTTGTTCAAAATCAATTATCGTGTAAAATAAAAATTTTCCAAAGTGATGGAGGAACTGAATTTACTAATCATCGTGTTCAAACTTTCTTTCATGAGCGTGGTATTCATCATCGCCTCTCTTGTCCTCACACGCCTCAACAAAATGGTCGTGCTGAGCGCAAACATCGACATATCACCGAAACGGGTCTCGCCATGCTTTTTCACTCACACGCCCCCGCCAACTTGTGGGTCGATGCCTTTTCTTCTGCCACCTTTATTATCAACCGTCTTCCCACTGCCTTACTCAATTACAAATCTCCGTTTGAACTTTTGTATGGCCAGGCTCCTACATACTCCAATTTTCGTGTTTTTGGGTGTCGTGTATTTCCGTATCTTCGGGACTATGCGAAACACAAGTTGTCTCCTCGTAGTGCAGAGTGTGTGTTCATTGGTTATGATGTTAACTATAAAGGCTATCGTTGCCTAGAACCCAAAACACAACGTGTGTACGTCACTCGACATGCACAGTTCGATGAGGACACCTACCCTTTCACTGGTCTCGCCAAACCTGTCAACGAAGCCGCCTTAATTTTTTCCAACTTTGATGAGTCTTTACCCCCAGCTTCCCTTCCCGACCCGCCTCCTGTTCTTGATACTTCTCCTGTTCCCGCTCCAGACTTATCGGCTTCTTCTACTCACACATCTCCATCATGTTCTCTATGCCCTCATCACTACCCCATCCCCTCGCACAACCCTCCTCAATCGCCCTCTAGTCCATCTCTCTCGGCCCAAACGCCCGTGTCTCCCTCTTCTCCCTCGGCCCAAAATACCTCGGCCCACACTACCTTAATAGACCGATATATATTTTAGGATATAATTGTAAATATTATTGTGCATATATCTTCATCTCATTAGGAGATCCTGACTTGTACTATATATATTATGTTGTTGAATGAAAGAAGGGCAAGCAATTTATTCCTATATGGTATCAAACCTCTCTACGATCCTACCCTAATCCCCACCGCCGGCTGCCGGCTTCTTCCCCACTCTTTCTGTTCTTCGTTCACCTTCTGCCTCTCTCAACCTCCCCCTCATGGATTCCAAAAATCACCCGGCCCTTGCCGTCTCTAATATCAAAACACATATCCCCATCACGCTTGAACAGGATTCCGCACAATATACAACTTGGTCCACTCTCTTCCAAGTTCAGTGCAGGATTTTCGAAGTTGCTGATCACCTCAGCCCACCGCCGGCCGCCGCCTCCTCTTCCTCTGCAGACTCGGCAAAGAAAGCCGATGATTCAGCCGATAAGGCCCTCTGGCAGCGCATCGATGCAGTTGTTCTTCAGTGGATTTACGCCACCATCTCCCCCGCTCTTCTCCACGTTATTCTCTCTCCCGGGCAAACGGCATATGAAGCATGGACAGCCGTGCAAAATCAGTTTAATGATAACAAGACCACTCGCACGGTGTTTCTCGGTCAAGAATTTGCTCATCTCAGCCTTGACGGTTTTTCCTCTATGGCTGAGTACTGCCAACGGGCCAAACACCTCGCTGATCAACTCAAGGCTGTCGGTTCCCCTGTTGATGACAACATGCTGGTAATTAAAATCTTAACAGGCCTCACGGAACAGTACGACAGTATCTCAACAGTATTACAGAATCGCGACCCGCTCCCTGATTTTAATGAGGTACGATCACGTCTCACCATGGAAGAAGACAAGAAGAAGCGTCAAACTGCCCGCGCGGCCCAGCTCTCCGCTACTGTCCTCGCAGCCTCTGTCTCCTCACCCTCACAGAATTCACATCAGCAACCTACTTTCTATCCGGCTTCGGATCGCGGTCGTGGTCGCTCACGCGGTCGCGGTCGTGGTCGTGGTCGAAACTACAACAACCGCAACTATTCCAGTCGTGGCCAGCAACCCAATACTCCAACTCATCCTTACATCGTGTTCCCGAGTAATTGGACCGCCAACCAATGGGCCTCACTTTTACAAGGTTCTAACTCTGCATCGGCCCAGACCATACCACCGTGCCCATATCCCTCCAAACCAAACACTGCTGGTCCGAACTCCCAGGGCATCCTCGGGCCCCGACCCGATACCAACGGCTCAGCAGCATACACGCCAACAGATATAGAGCAGGCACTGTACACCATGGCACTAAACCAGCCAGACCACGGGATCATGGACACGGGCGCAACCGCTCATTCGGCCAATGAACAAGGTATCTACTCTCCGTCTACTTTTAATAAGTGCACTGTCAAAAATATTATTGTTGGTAATGGCATGGCAATTCCGGTTTTAGCACAAGGCAACCAAACTTTACCACCCCCTTTTCCACCCCTAAAACTAAATAATGTCCTTTTTGCACCTAACATTATTAAAAACCTTATTTCCGTTCGCCGCCTTACCACTGATAACCTTGTTTCCATCGAGTTTGACCCTTTTGGTTTTCTTGTGAAGGATCTCAAAACTCGGGCGCCTATCCTTAGATGCAACAGCACCGGCGATCTCTATCCATTGACACAGCCTCTATCCACCATCTCTCAACCTTCCGCTCTTGCTGCTGTCACTCAAGATCGCTGGCATCAACGCTTAGGCCACCCTGGCGACACTTTATTACATTCTTTGAAACTTTCTTCTCGTATTTCTTTTAACAAACAAAACAATAAATTGTGTGCACCTTGTGTGTTTGGTAAAAGTGTCAGACTTCCGTTTTATGATTTTGTTAATTGCACCCATTTACCGTTTGATATTGTGCATAGTGACTTATGGACCTCCCCTGTCCTAAGCACGGGAGGTCATCGATATTACGTCTTATTTCTTGATGATTGCACCAACTTTCTATGGACTTTTCCCCTCACCACCAAGTCACAAGTATTTGCCACATTTGTCAATTTCTACAATCACATTACCACTCAATTTGAACGTAAAATTAAACAGTTTCAATGCGACAGCGGTAAAGAATATGCCAATAACAATTTTCTCCAATTTTGCAATGCACATGGTATGCATTTTCGTTTTTCTTGTCCCTACACCTCCTCCCAAAATGGTAAGGCGGAACGCAAAATCCGCACTATCAACAATATGCTTCGCACCCTCCTAGCTCAAGCTAATCTACCGCCATCCTTTTGGCACCATGCTCTCGAAACCGCCACGTACCTACTAAATATTATTCCAAGTAAAAACCATGATTTCTTATCACCAACGTCCCTTTTATACAAGTGCACACCCGAATATCAACACCTTCGTGTCTTCGGGTGTCTGTGCTACCCTCTCTTACCTTCCACTACTATACACAAACTTGCCAATCGTTCCCAACCATGTGTCTTCCTTGGATACCCGCAAAATCATCGTGGCTATAAATGTTTCGATCTCCAAACCAAACAATTTTTTACTTCCCGACATGTATATTTTGAAGAGTCCATCTTTCCCTACAAATTTCAGTCTCCTGCTAACCCTCACACCTATGATTTTCTTCACCTTCCTACGGTCCCTTCTCCACATACTACTTTCACACCCCCTACCTCCCTTCATGGCCCAAATGACCAGCCCATACACCGGCCCAGCCTCTACCCCTACGTTCACTCCTCCACTTCGCCAGCCACACCCACCTCGTCACCAGCCCAATATAACTCGCCACCTCCCACCCCTAGCCCAACAGCTACGTCACAACTTCCAACCCAACCCCAACCGACCACCCCACACAGTCCACCTCCCTCCCCTAGCCCAACGGCCCACTCTAACCACCCATCCAGCCCAATCCCGGCGTCTGGGATTCCTCTCAATACCAGCCCATCCATCCCCTCTCCACCAACCGGCCCAACCTCTTCACCTCTCCAATCGCCCACTGCCTCTGACCCACACCCAAACCCTTTGCCGGCCCAACCGACTCCCTCCCCGGCCCCTAACCAATCACCTGTCATACCCCCTCGCACCATCAGAACCCGTTCCATGAGCGGTATCGTAAAACCCAAACAGCTATTTAACCTATCAACCACCACCATTGCACCCATACCACGAAACCCTCAGGTTGCCTTGACCATTCCCGAATGGCATGATGCCATGACTGACGAGTTTAGTGCACTTCTTAAAAACAAGACTTGGGAGTTGGTTCCTCGGAAACCGAATATGAATATTATACGTAGTATGTGGTTGTTTAAACACAAATTTAATTCGGATGGGAGTTTGGCGCGATATAAAGCTCGTTTGGTTTGTGACGGTCGTCGTCAACAACCGGGTGTTGACTGCGGGGAGACATTTAGTCCGGTTGTCAAACCGGCTACTATTCGGTTGGTTTTATCATTGGCTTTGGCACAATCATGGACTGTTAATCAGTTAGATGTTACGAATGCTTTTCTTCATGGTACTTTGCACGAGACCGTCTACATGTATCAGCCAATGGGGTTTTGTAGTTCCGAATATCCGGACCACGTTTGTCTTCTAAAGAAATCCTTATACGGTCTCAAGCAAGCTCCTCGTGCATGGTACCAACGTTTCACAGATTTCGTGGTCTTACAGGGCTTTACGCAGAGTAAGTCAGATAATTCTTTGTTTGTTTATCGTCATGAGCGTGACACTGCCTATTTGCTCATTTACGTCGACGATATTATACTTACCACGTCTTCGGCTGTTCTTCGTGATCGGATTATGGCCTGTCTGGCGGGCGAGTTTGCTATGAAGGATTTGGGGGCATTATCTTATTTTTTGGGTATTCAGGTGACACGGACCGACAATCATATGTTTCTTTCCCAGTCCGCTTATGCTAAGGATATTATTCATCGAGCCGGTATCGACTCCTGTAAGCCCGTTGCCACGCCAGTGGATACACAGTCCAAGCTCAGTGCCCATTCTGGTATTCTTCATGATGATCCTACCACATATCGTAGCCTCGCGGGTGCGCTTCAGTATCTTACTTTCACCCGTCCAGACATCTCGTATGCGGTACAGCAGATTTGCATGCATATGCACTCTCCCACAACGGCTCACTGGCATGCTTTAAAACGGATTCTTCGATATATACAGGGCACCATGGACTTGGGACTTCACTTAGATGGGACGGATACGTCTTCTTTGCGAGCTTACACTAACGCTGACTGGGCGGGTTGTCCTGACACCCGACGCTCCACCTCTGGCTATTGTGTTTACCTTGGCGAAAATTTGATTTCTTGGTCCTCGAAGCGGCAGTCGACGATCTCACGTTCTAGTGCTGAAGCTGAATATCGCGGAGTGGCGAACGTTGTTGCTGAAGTCTGCTGGCTTCAGAATCTTCTTCTAGAGTTATGTCATCCTATTTCTCGTGCCACTTTGGTTTATTGTGATAATGTCAGTGCCGTCTACTTGTCTGGTAATCCGGTTCAGCATCAACGTACGAAGCATATTGAACTAGATATTCATTTTGTTCGTGAGCAAGTTCAGAAAGGTCACATTCGCGTTTTGCATGTCTCGTCTCGTCACCAGATTGCTGACATCTTCACTAAAGGACTGCCGCGTGTCTTGTTTGATGATTTCAGATCCAGTCTCAGCATTCGGCCACCCTTCGCTTCGACTGCGGGGGTGTAATAGACCGATATATATTTTAGGATATAATTGTAAATATTATTGTGCATATATCTTCATCTCATTAGGAGATCCAGACTTGTACTATATATATTATGTTGTTGAATGAAAGAAGGGCAAGCAATTTATTCCTATACGGACATAAATACTTACTTTTTGATCCCTGGTTTGTGAACAGGTCAAGATATTGTGCGAAGCTGAACATGATGATTTGAAAAGTGTTTTTTTGCGTCTATAAACAAATACTAGAAGCCGGTCAAGCCGTAAACTTTTTCTTACGTAAATGACAATCTTGTCGCAGTTGTAACCACAAAATTGTTACTAATTGTGTCCTATAAATTGCAGGCTTTGATTGCAAAGAAACAACATTTTGAATATACTACACCTAGAGCTTTTAGACGTCCATTCAACCTTACATCCACTGATTTTGAAGACATTCAAGCTCCAAGAGTTAAACGTCGTCGTCTTAATCTGGATGCTACTATGTTTGTACCGTATGGCGTATGCTATGTCCTCATTGGACTAGAACCCTATAATAAATGTATTTTTGTTAACTGAATTTGCATATCCATTTTAATTCGTTTTAAAATGTTAATAAGATTTTGCGTATTCATCGGTTTTGATTTTTAAATTATTTTATTAATTAAATGCTATATATATGGATTTATATTTATGATTGGGCCTAATACTTTGGATTTTATTAATGAGTGTTGTTAAGTTAATGTGTCACCATTTGGGCCTAACTTTGTCGCATGGTTAATATGTGATTAATTATTTTATATTGGGCCTTTATTTGTAAGATGGATCTAAAAACTATAAAACTAATGGATGGGATTTATGTATGTAGTTTTTCTACGCAAAGGTTTAGACGGATTTTTTTCTTTTCTCTTGGTCGACTTATGTAAGGAACAATTTTGTTCTTTGTTAAAAATATGCGAACTAGTCTAGAACGGTTTCAAAATCTCTCATACAATCGCAAATTCGTTCTTGTGTGTTCTACACATCTTATCCAATTAATCATTGGTAGTACCACCAAATAGGTTAATCTGAAAGTGAACACACGATTTGTGTAGAGATCTAGGTTTTCTTTATCTTTGTTTTCTTGCAGTTGGTTAATCTCAAAGTAAATTACGAGTTAAAGTATTGATAATAGAATCCTAACAATATATAAAGGTGTAAAAGAAGTTGTTTAAGGATGTAACTTGTTAAACTAACTAATACGTTGTGATATATGTTCTTATATTCAATATTTGAATAGTTGGTGCGAGCATGGTTTATTTCAAAAAGTAAACATGTTAAAGAAGGACTATGAGAGATTTAATGAAATGGTCCATTGTGTGGGAATGAAGAAAAGAGTGTTTGGTTGGTCGATGAAATAAAATCATCCATTCCAGTATGCATTCCAAAACTGCAAAATCATTTTGTCTGTCCCCGTGTTTTTTTCCATTCCATTCCCTCTTCCACCATTCATTAATGACACCACAACCTACCACCGTCGCCACCACCGCCACCGCCGTCACCCATCACTACCACCTCTGACCGCCACCACCACCGCCACCCACCTCCGCCGCCACCCACCACCTACCACCGCCCATCGCCACCCACCTTTGTCGCCGCCACCCACCATCGTCGCTCTCCGTTGTCAACCGCCACTGCTACGACCTCCGACCACCGTCACCACCACCATCGCCACTGTCGTCACCCACCACCGCCACCGCCATTACAACTGCCACCTATCACCACCCACCATCACCGACAACCACTGACCACCACCATTCACCACCGATTTTATTCCTTCGTCTTTTCTTGCCTGCCAAACAACAAAAATTAATCTCACATGGTAACCAAACAAGACATAGAATGATAATGATCAATTTCATTACCTCTTTCATTCCATTACCCCGATACCAAACATATTGGTCATAGGTCGAACACCATAAATTAGGCCCATATCATAACAATACATCTGGGCTGGGATCCATAAAAACCTAGCCCAAGTTTGGTTACCCGGCAGCCCAACTAGAAACCCACCAAATGAATCATCAATAGGTTTAAAAACACCCAATCAATCAATCTAGGGTTTATCAGACGGAAAGCAGGGGGTTGCGGCAGTGAGTCTGCGTAGAAGGGTAGAATAATTTCACCGGAGATTTAGATCTCCCGCCGGCGATTCTCAAACATGGTACCAATTCCGTTTCATTCCGTCAATTCTATCTCGTATCGACATTTAATTTGAATGTTAGGTTTATTGTAATTTTGGTACATTTCTTCATGCGTTAGTTATTTAGTCAGTGTTTGATTCCGATCTGTTTCTATAGTTTAGTTTCCCCCATTAGATTATCTTCGTTGTTTACGAATTGATTTGAGTCTTATAATGATGATGAAATTGCTTTCATTTACGTAGCTGTTTTTGTATATCATATTGTTGCTTCTGTGAAACGATTTTTTGTTATCCAGCTCATGTTGTTTGAGGAAAATGTAACTGATATTGTAAAACTATTGATTCTACCTTTTGGTTTGTTTTACTTAGGGTTTCACTTGATTTGTGTTGTCTGGTTAGAAAACTTTGAGTTTGTTTGTAACTGACATTGATGATTTAAAGAGCAATAAACATAAAAATTTCTTTCAGTTTTTGGTTACTATAGCATTTTACAGCTTAAAATACATAACATGTGTAGCAAATAACTGTTAGTTAAGATTATTTTAGTTTTGTTTGTTGATTTAGCTAACAAAATTTCTTCTTTATTGAAGGCTAGAGGACTAAAGAAGCATATGAAGAGGCTCAATGCTCCCAAGCATTGGATGCTTGACAAACTTGGTGGCGCTTTCGTAAGTCGGACTTTTGTATATCAAGTTTTTTTCTTATAGTTGTGACTTGTCTGATTATCAATTTTTGTTTAACAGGCTCCTAAGCCATCATCTGGGCCGCATAAATCTAGGGAATGCTTGCCGTTGATCCTCATACTGAGGAACCGGTTGAAGTATGCCTTGACTTACCGTGAGGTTCAATCTATTTTGATGCAACGACATGTTCTTGTTGACAACAAGGTCAGGACTGACAAGACGTACCCTGCTGGTTTCATGGGTATGGGGATATTTGACAATATTTATGCTTCTGCTGTCGTTTTTATATGAACACATATTTATAATGGAAGCTTTTTTGTACCCTAGTTTGTTCACTTTATGCTAGTGATTTTTGTTTGAACAGATGTTGTTTCTATTCCCAAGACCAATGAAAGCTTCCGTCTTCTTTATGACACAAAGGGTAGATTTAGACTGCACTCAATCAGAGACGAGGAGTCAAAGGTTTGTTAACTTCATTCAACTATTTTTTAGTTGCTTTATTATTGAAGTTGATCAACCGAGAACTAAAGCATGTTATGGTAAATCTTATTGGAAAAAAAAAACAATAAGATAGAACCATTTTGATTTTCATGTATAAGTAAATGTATTAAAAATGTCACATTTACTCTTTTAACTCTGTTATTTCACGATGACAATTGTTGATCTAAGAATTGTCTTGTGTAGTTTAAATTGTGCAAGGTTCGTTCAGTTCAGTTTGGTTCAAAGGGAATTCCATACATCAACACCTATGATGGTCGAACCATTCGTTACCCCGACCCACTCATCAAAGCTAATGACACCATCAAGCTTGATCTAGAATCAAACAAGATTGTTGATTTCATCAAATTTGATGTTGGTAATGTTGTTATGGTAACTGGTGGAAGAAACACTGGCCGGGTTGGAATCCTTAAGAACCGGGAAAAACATAAGGGCAGCTTCGAAACTGTTCACATTCAAGATGCAACCGGCCATGAGTTTGCGACCCGTTTGGGTAATGTTTTTACCCTTGGAAAGGGTTCAAAACCGTGGGTTTCCTTACCTAAGGGTAAGGGTATCAAGCTAACCATCATCGAAGAGGCTAGAAAGAGGCAGGCTGCTCAAGAAGCCGCTTAGATCGTGTTTGGTTATAGGGGTTATGGTGTCTTGTTTTTTATTTCAAGTTTGTTGGAATGTTATTTTTTTCTTGCTTTATGTTTAGACTATTATCAGTTATGTTATACTATTGAATTTTGTTGGTTAAGTTTTGTTATAAAATGGAGAACATCATTGATGTTTTTTTACCTTCAGCATCCTTTTTTATTACACAGTTTTTAAAAGTAAATTTGGACTACATTTTGTGATTTTCTAACTTTAGTATGCAATATATCATGCTGCATTTCTTGCCAGTTTTGCCACTTTAGTAGATTTTTTGTTAAACAAGAGAAAAATGCCTGCTGTTTTCTGAATAGTAGGGTTTGTCTACTTAAAGATGCATATTAATGCATGTTGTGTATATGGGTGAGATCGCATGGGTGTATATACAAATCGCATGGGGGTTTTTAAATCACAAATCACATGTTTGAAACATAAAATCCCACGTTGGAAAACAATCGGGTACGCAATGTACATTAAGCCAGTTTGTACGTTAACTGTACTACATAAAAACGTTTTATGTGCACATGCGATTGGTACTGAAATAAAGTATAATTTGAGGTTTTGATTATAAAAAAAGTACTGGTTAATAATTAAATTGTAAAGGAATATATCATATATTATAAAAAATAACAGTTTCAACACAAAGGTAATCTCTTTATTTGAATCGGCTTACAATTATAAACATTTACGAAGCAATGATCTTTTAGTTAATGATTTGTATTAATAGTAAACATCGAGCCATTTTGATGTCCACTTCATCTAAATGTCTAATGATTTGTATTAAGAAGTTCGAGCCGTTTTGACCTTAGTTTATGGGTTGTGACGATAGAAGTAACACTATAATTGAACACCCACCTCGTTCTAAATGTTTAACTACAATGTAAGATTCTATAATGAGTTTAAATTCATAGACAAAGATAAACCATTATTTGTTTCCTTTATAAAAAAAAAACAAAAGTTCATTAACAAACTAATTATGTTAATAACTAATCTAATATATTTTCGGATTAGATCTAGGTTTAAAATATTGTTTCATAGAAGTTTGCGAATCATAACCAATAAACTAACCCAAATGATGGAATCAAAACTGGTTTAAACGGATATGGTGGCTAAATCAATCAAAACAAAACATGACACTAAAAACTTACGAAACCAAAATTAATCGTCATATAAAAAGAAAATAGAGTTAACTTCCGTTTTACTCCCTGTGGTTTGGTCACTTTAATGTTTTGCCCCAGTCATTAAAAAATGACCATTTTCCTCCTTAATGTTCCGATCTTGTCACCAGTTTGCTCCCCGACTCTAATTCCATCCATATTGATGACCAATTTCAAGTTAACATACAAGATCCAAGTACCTTTACGTTATACTTAAAATTACCAAAATACCATTCCAGTTAACATACAATACAGATGGAGTTAAAGCCGGGAAGCAAACTGGCGACAAGATCAAAACATCAAGGAGGAAAATTGCCGTTTTCAAATAATTGAGGCAAAACCATTACAGTGATCAAACCATAAGGAGCAAACTTGTTTTTTTGCTTCTCGGTTGGTCCATATCACTATATCAGCCCATTAAGCAAGCCCACTTGCAAGTTGCAATGAATCATAAATCATAATATAATCCGTCTCTCAATTTCTTTGAGTAGCACAGCATCCACCTTTCTGTCAACTGAGTCCAACATATTATTTTTATAGTATTTCCCCATATTATTTTTATAGTATTTCCCCTTACTTGATCGGGTTCTAGTGTGCAACAATTTTTTTAATCTCTGGCCTTATGCTTCCGCAACGGCTCTGCCTAGAAGATATTCGGACCACTGCCCAATCCTGTGTTGCGGTAAGGAGGTTAATTGGGGGCCTGTTCCTTTTAAATTTTTCAATTCTTGGATCTCTTGCCAGGGCATTGAAGAGGCAGTGGAGAATTCTTGGCATAATGTCGTTACTTTTGGCTCTAAAGAACTTTCTCTGATGAGGAAGTTGAAAGCTCTAAAAGAAGGGATTAAGAAGTGGAGAAAGTCGGGTAAATCAAAAGAAGATGTGGATAGGGAGATTTTGGTTAGAGTGGTGGATGAGCTCGAAACAAAAGCTGAATCAGTTGGGCTTACCGAGGAAGATTTGGTCGACCGGGTTAACTCTAAGGCACTTCTGAAGATTCTTGATTCTAGAAGACGGGCTGATTTAGTGCAAAAGGCGAAGGTGAGATGGGACATTGAAGGCGACGAAAACAGTGCCTTTTTCCATGCCTACATTAATAACAAAAAGAACGCGTCTAGAATTCACGGTTTATCTTTAAATGGCTTATGGGTGGATGATCCAACCATGGTGGGCAACGAGGTTTTCAATTTCTTTGCAACAAAATTTGACAAACAGGTGGGTAATCGACTGAATATGGCTGCGGAGGGTTTCTCTAAATTATCGGCCGAAGACTCAGCTTGGCTTGAAAGAGCCTTCTCGATGGAAGAAGTCAAAGCCGCGGTTTGGAGTTGTGGGGGAAATAAGTCGCCGGGCCCGGATGGTTTTACCTTCAGATTCATTCAGAATTTTTGGGAGATTATCAAGGGGGATTTTTTAGAGTTCGTGACTGAGTTTCATAGTCGTGGTTATCTTGAAACCGGTTGCAACTCGTCCTTCATCTCTCTTATTCCGAAGGTAAAAAATCCCATGGTCTTAAATGATTATAGACCGATAAACCTTGTGGGTTGTATGTCGAAGGTGGTGTCGAAACTTTTAGCTTTGAGGATAAAAAAAGTGATTCACAAAATTGTGGGGGTTGAGCAATCGGCCTATATAAAAGGCAGACATATTTTGGACGGGCACTTGGTGGTTAACGAGTTAGTGTCGTGGGTTAAAAAGAGAAAAAAGAAATGTCTACTTTTTAAAGTAGATTTTGACAAAGCTTTCGACTCAGTTGATTGGTCATTTTTGGATGAAGTGATGAGTCACATGGGCTTCGGCAATAAATGGCGAATGTGGGTTATGAGTGGGTTGCACTCGGGTAAAGCTTCGGTGTTGGTTAACGGATCTCCAACTTTGGAGTTCCGATATAGGAGGGGGGTGAAACAAGGAGACCCGTTGTCTCCTTTTTTATTCATTCTAGTGATGGAAGGTCTGAGTGTTGCTATGAGGAAAGCGGTTACCAATCAAGTGTTTAATGGCATAAATCTACCTAATGGCAGGCCGAATATTTCACATGTTATTTATGCGGATGATGTGTTGTTTGTGAGCGAATGGGAGGAAGGAGACTTGGTAAATCTTGCGAGAATCCTGCGATGTTTTTTTCTTGCATCTGGCTTAAAAGTGAACTTTCATAAGAGCAAAGTGTATGGGGTCGGGGTGGATAATGCGGATGTTACTTACTTGGCATCGATTCTTAGGTGTGAGGCGGCGTGTCTTCCTTTTCAATTCCTAGGGTTGCCTATTGGGGCTAACATGGGGTTGTCAAAGCATTGGAGGACCATCATAGACAAGGTAAACGGAAGACTTAACTCTTGGAAGGCAAAAGTCTTATCTTTCGGGGGAAGACTTACTCTCGTTAAGTCGGTTCTTGGAAGCATACCACTTTATTGTCTTTCGATGTTTAGAGCTCCTAAAGGGGTGATAGGGGCTTTGGAAAGAGCGAGGAGGAATTTTCTTTGGGGTAGTGTGGGAGGCAAAAACAAAATTTGTTGGGCGGCGTGGGATGCTGTTCTTAAACCGAAAAATCTAGGGGGGTTGGGAGTGGGTGGATTGGATGTTATGAACTTGGCTTTACTACTCAAATGGTGGTGGAGATGGAAGTCAGAAGAAGGGGCTCTGTGGGTGCAAAGCGTTTCGGCAATACACAAAAAAAGGTCAGGGTCGAGTGATATCCTGGCCAACAAAACCGCTTCGGGTCCATGGGCCAATATCGCGAAGATTGATAAGGACCTACGGGGTTTGGGGCTGCAATGTAATGCCTTGTTCAGAAGAGCAGTGGGGAGGGGTGACAAAACTCGATTCTGGAAAGACGCGTGGTTTGGCTTGTCACCTTTAAAGCTCTACTTCCCGTTGTTGTTCGAGTTGGAGGTAGATAAGGAGTGCTTGGTGCAAGACAGGGTGAGGCATGGGGAGGATGGGGCTCTTTTTTTTGAGTGGAAATGGAGGAGGTCAGCTCTTACGGGTTCAGAATGTGGCGAGGTAGAGGATATCACTCATTTGGTTACTTCTTACAGCTTTCATAAGAACTCGGACGGCTGGGTCTGGGTTGGGAAATCTGATGGGGTCTTCTCAGTCGAGTCGGCGAGGGCAGTTTTGGCAGAGCAGAGGTTCGGGCCGGGGGACTCCTTTTTGGTGTGGCAATCTTGGTTACCGATTAAAGTGAGAATGGTTTCGTTTGGAAACTGCTGCAAAATAAAATCCCGGTTAGCTTCAACCTGAGTTCGAGAGGAGTTATCCTGGACTCTTACAACTGTAAAGCGTGTCACGGTGTTGCCGAATCTGTGTCTCACGTTTTTCTGAACTGTAGCTTCGCTAAAGATATTTGGAGAAAGGTTTCGATGTGGGTCGGAGTGGATTTAACGGGCTGGGACGAATTGGATCAGCTTATGGATGTGGCAGCGGAGATGGATTCGAGTCGGAAAAGAGATTTGTTGTTGTCTATTCTATACACTACGTTCTGGTTTATATGGAAAGGCAGAAACGCAAGAGTTTTCAAAAGTGCTAGGACGTCAACGCAGGAGTCGCTGGAAGATATCAAGACGGGGCTTTACGGTTGGATAATAAACAGGTCTAGTCATAGGGACATCGACTGGAATATTTGGATTATTGACCCTCTGTCATGTTTGTAGTCTGCTGTATACTTTGCATTTTTTCTTCCTTGTTCCTGTACTGTACTGGGCCTTTCCTAGCATCTTGCTAGGTTTGGTCATTTCATTTTTATATTATTCTCTTGCTGCTTGCCTTTCAAAAAAAAAAAAAAAAACTTAATCTATATTATATTATTTTTGTCTTTCATTTTCATCCTCATCATCTGGTAAAGTGATAAGTGATCAATCTACTCCCATTTCTTCATTTCACTCTACAAAGAGAACGGATCCATGATTATTTTACAACTAAACGTTAGATGATTGGAAACCACACAAAAATCGTTAGGTTGGAAACACAATAAATAAAAAAAAATGTATGATGAATAGAAACCACACAAAAATCCTATGATTAGTTTTTTTTTTAAAGCTAAAAAAATGTTCTTGAAAAGGAGTCGAACCGGTGACCTTTCCAATGTAGAACCAAGAGAAAAAGGTTTACCACTACAACAACCTTGGATTAGGGCTGTAAACGAGCCGAGCTAGACCCAGCTCGAGCTTGAATTTCAAAACGAGCAGAGATTTGAGGCTCGAGCTCGACTCGATTAGAATTCGAGCTAGCTCAGCTCGGCTCGATCTAGCTCGAACTAACAAAGAACTGCAAATTTTACTAATTAAAAAGCTCTTAAAAATGAATTTCTTCATAGACTAAGGGCCACAATTGTCATTTAATTTAACCGTATGACTAAATATGCAAGTATAAATAGTTAATTCACTTTGTACATTGTCTTTACCTTCTTTTATAGGGGAGATACTCCCTTAGTTTTTGTATTCTAAGTGATGTGGGACAAAAAAAAATGAAGGATGTAAACCTTATCGAGCCAGCTCACGAGCTCACGAGCCGAACCAGGCCAAGCTCGAGCTCGGCTCGTTTATAAACCGAGCCGAGCCGAGCTGGCTCGTTTACAACCGAGTCAATTTGGAGCCGAGCTTTTTTCGAACGAGTTTCGAGCGAGCTGCGAGCCACGAGTTTTTTGAACACCTTTTCGAACGAGATGTTGAACGAAAAGGAAGTATGGAATGCATGGTTCAGTAGTTTGGAAATTTGGAATGGAGAAAATATACCTTTTGAAAGAATTGCATGGCTAAGAATCAGGGGAGTCCCTTTACAGTTATGGATAAATGCAGTCTTTGATTGCATAGGGGAAAAATACGGAAGAATAGTAAAAAAGTCTGAAGCAGATGAGGATGACCTATGTTTCAACGAAGATATGGTTGGTGTCATCGTAAAGGACGGCACTATAATCAACGAGAAAATTACAATAAGGTGGAAAAACCTACTGCATGAGGTCTGGGTATCGGAGATCCTTCAATCCTGGGTGCCAGAATTTGTCAATGAACTGGAATTTGTGAAGAAACAATCAAGGGCTCAGACGTATGTCGAACCGAAAAATAATACAGAGGAGAAGTCCCAGTCGGAGAAATCGGGTCAAGAGGGTGGAGTCTCACCAATCAAAAGAGTAGAAAACCCCCAGGTGGAAGACATGGACACTGAGGAGATACGTGATGAAGAGCAAAATCCGGTACCAAGCAAGGAACAACCGGTGAACACACTGTCGGCAAACGAAAAATTGGATGTCGGAAACGAAGAGGCGGCATGGAATGACGGGCAATCGATGCCGGAATTTGCGCCGGCAATGGTGGGTAAGGACGCTTCGAGCAACGAGGTAGCAAGAAACGAGAAGTCGGCAGTAGATGTGAGAACCGAGGCGTCGCATGACAGAGAAGTAAATGCAGGTATTGGAATTATGGAATCAACGCTCAGTCCCCTAGAAAAAGTTGGAGCTGAAGAGTCACAAAATAGTCCTCAGTCATTGATTATTGGTGGGGCCACAATAGAGTTAAATAATGGGCAGCCCAATCACAAAGAGGATAGGAATATTGGGCCCTCAAAATCAGCCCATAAAAAGAGGAAAAGAAATAGCCTAGCGGAAGCCCGTTCTCTAAGTTTGAAGCCCAATGTAGTAGTTAGTAAAGGGAAAATACCAGACTTAAATGTTGAATTATCTGACGAATCTAGATTACGACCTAAAAAGAGATCTCTGCACAAAAAAGGGAAAGTAAATAGGAAAAGGGGCAAAGTGAAGATAAGAATCTTGGAGGAAGACATCAACAATTTCAATCAATCAGGGGAAGGGATAGAGGATGATTACAATACAGAGTGGGAAGAGGAATCAAATGCCGATGATGCCAGGAGTGAATCGTTAATATCCGAGACTCAAAAAGAAATTATCGGAAACAACTTGAACGAAGCGGAAGTAGACATGGAAATCAGAGCAACACATGAAGTGGGTTTGAAACTAGGAGTAGATTTA
Source organism: Helianthus annuus (assembly GCF_002127325.2). Classification (NCBI taxonomy): domain Eukaryota; kingdom Viridiplantae; phylum Streptophyta; class Magnoliopsida; order Asterales; family Asteraceae; genus Helianthus; species Helianthus annuus. The sequence continues at coordinate 609,493 of NC_035447.2, forward strand.
TCACAGAAGGAATCTCTTGTCAAGGAAACAGTTGTTGAAGACCAGGCGGATGTAAGGTTCCAATGAATTTTGGATCTCTGAACATCAAAGGTGCGGGGGGAGAAGGAAAAGCAGCGGGTGTCAGAAGTTTGCTAGCGAGATTTAATCTGTCTTTTATAGCCTTACAGGAAACACAGTTCAGAGACTTACCGGTGAACAAGATCAGGAAATTTTGGGATAATTCTGAGTTCGAATTCTCAAAGGTAGATGCAGACGGAAGATCAGGTGGCCTACTCTCTATGTGGAACCCAGGTGTGTTTAAAAAAGAACTTGAAGTAAAAAATCAGAACTTTCTCTTAATAAAAGGTCGTTTGGTTGGTGACGAAATTGAGATAGTAATCGTTAACGTGTACGGGTCTACGATCTTAGCAAACAGGAAAAAGATGTGGGAAGAGTTGCTGATGGCAAAAAACTCTATAAGTGGGCATTGGATACTGATTGGCGACTTTAACGAGGTAAGATTTCCCGAAGATAGGTGCAATTCACAGTTTGATGTAAATGGAGCTTTCTGTTTCAATAATTTTATAAACAGTGGGGGGTTCCAAGAATATAATATGGGAGGTAAGAACTTCACCTTCTTATCTGGTGACGGATCGAATCTAAGTAAGATTGATCGGGTTTTGGTATGTGAGAATTTTATGGGAAAATGGCCGAACGCATCTTTACTTGCACTAAATAGGGAAATCTCAGACCACAGTCCGTTAATTTTGACCACGGTTAACAACAGTTTTGGCCCATCCCCTTTTAGATTGTTCAATAGTTGGTTTTCTCTATCCGGATTTGATGATGCGGTGAGGAAAGGTCTAATGGAAACATGTGAATCGAGATTCAAAGACGAGGTGATAGCGATGAAACTAAAAGCAATCAAGGATGAACTTAAAAAGTGGCGAAAGAACAGAAAAGAAGAAGACGAAAAGGCTCTGTTGGAAGCGCAGAACAAGCTGAAAGCACTGGATGATATTGTTGAAAATAGGTCATTAACGAATGAAGAATTATCGATGTGGAGGGAGTGCAAGAAAACAATAAAGGAGTGGCACATTACAGCTACTATGGATATGCAACAAAAAGCAAGAATACGTTGGCTAGAACTGGGGGACGAGAACACAAGTTATTTCCATGCGATAGTCAACAGTCACATCGCTAGGAACAAAATCTGTGGATTGTGGATCAGTGGAGAATGGGTGACAGACCCAATTAAAATAAAAGAACAGTTTCAGATGGCCTTTGAATCAAAGTTTAAAGAACCGGTATACTCGAGACCCAGGATCGGAGCGGGAGATTTTAAAAGATTAAGTAGGGAGCAAGCTGATGGGTTGATTCAACCGTTTGTGGCCGAGGAAGTCCGCAAGGCTATATGGGAATGTGGGATAAACAAAGCTCCGGGTCCGGATGGTATGACGTTTAAATTGATAAAAACCTATTGGGAGGAGTTAAAAGAATCAGTAATGGAGGCCATGAGTCAGTTCTATACACATGGTTCAATACACCACACGTGCAGTGCCTCTTTCATCGCTCTTATTCCAAAGGTAACGGATCCTATGACATTTTCAGATTTTAGACCGATTTCATTGATAGGTGTGGTGAACAAAATCATATCTAAAGTTCTAGCAAACAGAATAAAAGACGTAATCAAAAGCATTGTTTCTAACGAACAATCAGCCTTTGTGTCCGAGAGAAATATTGTAGATGGGCCTTTAGTAATAAACGAAGTGGTGGGTTGGGCCAAGAAAATGAAAAAACGTATTTTTGTCTTTAAAGCCGACATAGAAAAGGCTTACGATACTCTCAATTGGAAATTCCTAATTTCCATACTAACACATATGGGATTTCCTCCGAAGTGGAGGAATTGGGTTATGGGGATTTTATTTGCGGGAAGAGGGTCGGTACTGGTAAATGGTTCCCCATCGGGGGAATTTCACTATAAAAGGGGGCTAAGGCAAGGGGATCCCCTTTCACCCTTCCTATTCATTGTGGCGATGGAAGCATTGCACATAATGATGGAAAGGGCAAAAAATACAAATATATTCTCAGGAGTAAAATTACCAGGAGACGGACCATACTTAACTCATATGTTATTTGCGGACGACTCAATATTTGTGGGCAATTGGGAGGAAAACAATGTAAAAAATCTCAAGAGAATCCTAAGAGTTTTCTATCTTATATCGGGACTGAAAGTGAATCTGCAGAAAAGTCAGTTATTTGGAGTCGGTACGACTGAGGAAGAAGTCAACAACATGGCATCGGTCTTTAAATGTAAAGCAGGTAAGTTTCCCTTTATTTACCTAGGATTAAAGGTGGGCGCAAATATGAATCGTATAGCAAATTGGAAAGAGGTTATTGATGTGTTCAATAAAAGATTATCAAACTGGAAGGCGAAGAACTTGTCTTTTGCGGGGAGGGTAATTCTTGTAAAATCTGTCCTTGGTAGCTTACCCAATTATTTTTTATCGATCTACAAGTGTCCATTGGCCGTACTGAAGGTTTTGGAAGGTATTAGAAGGAAATTCCTTTGGGGTGGATGTAGCGTCAATAATAAAATACGGTGGGTTAAATGGGAAAAAGTGGTAGCACGCAAAGACTTTGGAGGGCTTGGTATTGGGAACATCAGGGACCTTAATATGGCACTCTTAATAAAGTGGTGGTGGAGATTCAAAATGGAGCCGAATCATCTATGGGTGAAAGTAATAAAAGCTATACATCATAGTAATAGGAAAATAGTATCCATACCGGTAAAAAAGACTTTAACGGGTGTGTGGAAAAACATTGGGGAAATTGGGAAAGAATTCATGAAATACAATGTTGATGTCACGAAAAGTCTGAAGAGTAAAGTCGGGTTGGGAGATAAAACAATGTTTTGGGTCGAAACATGGTTAGGAAATGAACCACTGCTGGTTCAATTCCCGGGTCTTTATCAATTGGCACTGAACAAGAAAGCACTAGTAAAGGATTGCTATCGGGTAAATAACGTGGGAAAGATTTGGGACTGGGGTTGGGCGAGGGCACCGAATTGTGAAACAGAAATTCAAGAGATGAACGCCTTGAATACAATGTTGCAACAGCAATCAATATCACTGAAAGAAGACGAATGGTTCTGGAAGAATAGCGAGCAGGAAGGTTTTACTGTAAGAGGTGTGAGACAATCTTTAGCTTCACAGATTAATCTAAACGAGCAGGCAAATGAATTTGTGTGGAACAGATGGGCAACTGCCAAAAGTGTGATGTTCGTATGGCGGGCAGTAGACGGAAGAATACCAACCGCAACGGCATTAAGGGAAAGAGGCATGGTTCTAACCGATTACAACTGCAAGTTATGTGGAGCTGCTGAAGAAACTGTATCTCATTTGTTATTGCAGTGCAGTTTTGCAAAAGAAATATGGGAGAAGATTGTATCTTGGGTTAAAATACCCATGTTCACGGCGGGTAATTTAAGAGAATTAATGCAGGAGCTGCAGTTTTTACAAAGAAGTCGGTATATAAAAAAGGCCATACACACCATCGCAACGCAAACTATATGGAGTATATGGAAAATTAGAAATGAAAAGATCTTTAGAGGCAAATCGGGCGCGATCCAAACGACAATAGAAGAAATCAAGGAAGCAACTTTCCAAGGGGTGAAGTTGAGATCAAAATTCAAGAGGGTTAGTAGGCAAGAGTGGTGGGATTTTAATGTAATATTAAGTTGAAACTCATGTAGCTAGTTGCAGTGCACTTTTTGCTTGTAATATGACTTCCCAGTTCCTGGCTGGGGGTCTCTTTTGTTTTTGAGGTTGAATAAAGTTCCTGTTGCTATTCAAAAAAAAAAAAATTATTCTTATAATTACACTTAAAAAGTCGATTATATCACCTCTACTAAAAAATTAAAAATTAATGGGGTCCCATGACCCTGACCTTATAAAAGTTGGTCCGTCCCTGTTTAAGAAAACTTAACACCAGTTAAAGTAAATGATGAAAAATGTGACAATATATGAAATTTAGGGACATCTTTTTTTTTTTTTTTTTTTTTTTACCGATTAAAGTTAAAGAACGGAATCTACAAGTTACCTCATACAACATAAAGAATGAAAACTATAATAATAAATTAATAATAATAACACAATCCTTTTGTTGTTGTTATTTTAGAGATTCAATTTAGAAGTTGAATAGTGGTGTTTAAAATAATGGTTGAACATTATTGATAAGTTTTAAGGAGAGGCTCGAAAAGGACATCATAACTAAAAAGCCGTTCTAACGTTTCTGAAGGCCCTAAGCGAACTACAAAGTTAGGGCCTTATTATTGGTATAAATAAACTGAGATTGAGATTTGAGACATCGAATAACCAAAGCGACGATTTTTCCTAATATCGGCCCTAATTTCGCTCAATCCGCAATCAATTTCACATTGCTTACTCAAAAGACGCCAACTAGGGTTGATGTGTTGCGTGCGTGGACAATGCGGACTCCTACTGTAAAATTCTAAATATTTGGCCTAGAAACGTTGTTTAAATGGAAAAAAAAAAAAAACACAAGTCTAATATATGAAAACAAATAAAATTGGAGGCCTTTGTTTTTAGGTGGCCCTAGGCCTTAGCCTAGGTTGATAAGCCTTACGAGCCGACTCTAAATAAAAATAAACTAATTACTCAAAACAATTATTTTTTCTTCCGCAATGTTAACCAATGAATTTGGTGCCTCTATTGAAAAAGATTATTCACAAGATCGATGACTATAAACAAAAAAGTTAAACTTACATTGTTTAATATACTTTTACAGATTTCAACTATTCCTTTTTTTTTTTTTTTGAAAGGCCAACAAACTCTTTTATTTCACAACTAGGCTAACAACATTTAACCAAGTATTCAGTTTACATGCACCAGTTAAAAGGAAACATTACAACCCCAAACATGACATGTTAAAATCCAACTAGCTACTCCATGTAATCGATTGAGCTTTTGATCTGCCCCTAATCCATAAAAAGCTCAAACACCTTATCTCTTCTTTTACAGATTTCAACTATTCCTAAATGCGAATTTTAAAAACCATAACTTTGTACGTCAAAATGGAATACTTATAAAGTAAGCATTGTACAATTATTGGGTTTGATTTGGATTATATTATATTATATTATTGTTATTATTATATAAAACTTAGGCAAGTAGGGGTGGATTCGCGAACAAACACGACTCGTGTTTTGTGTGCCACATGATTTTCTCATTGGTATTATTATAAAATATTGTCATGCAACTTGCTCAACTTGATCATATATTTGGTGAGATTACGTTTTTTCTTGTTACATATGGCCTACATACTTGTTTCAAATATTTTCACTTTGACCCCTTCACTAACAAACACTTTTCAATTCCAATTTGAGTTTGAGTTGAGGCGGTATTGGATTTGATTGGATTGGAGTGGATTGTTGAAATCCTCGCCAAAAGATGAGTTTACAAATACAAGATTTTTTATTTATTAATTAAAGTCTTCTAGCAACATTTAAAAATCCATTGTAGAAGTAGATTAAGAATTGAATGTTAAAAACACTAACGTTTTCTCCAACCTTACAAACTTACATATAAATCCTTACATTATTTCCACGTTATAATCTCTTTTTACATTTATTTTCTGTATATATAAATAAACTGTTTTATTACCAAATCAAATCTAAGAATATATAAAAACTTATACTACAACTTAATACAAAATAATAAACTAAACTATTGTACGAAAGAAAAAAATAGTATAAAAGCTATTGTAAAATAAAATATTTATAAAAGTATTTTTTTTCAGTTAATAAAATATTTACAAAAAGAAATAAATCACATATGTTTGTTATTTTACTCAATCACTATAAGTATATTTACAATAGGTTAGGGGATACGGTATGGGTGCGGTAAACGAGTCGGCAAAGGGTTTGCCGATTGGTGTACACCACCACCAACCAATGTTGCCGCACGGTTTCATTCCCAATCGGTGTGCCATTGCCGAAGCGGTGAAATGAGGGAAGGAGAGAGTGTGTGTGGGGGGGAGTGGGGTCCATGCCATTTTTAACCAATCAAACCTTTTTTCTTTTTTTTTTTATAAAAAGTTTACCACTTTACCAAGTGTCTAACCATTGCCAACACTTTACAGCAAAGTTTAAACTTTTTCTCCTCTCTGACGTGACACTCTCTGATTGATCCATTTTAAAGTTTACCATTTTCACCTGTTTAACCACTCCCTACACCCTTAAGTAAAAAATAAATGTGGTGTAGCTGTCACAAAGGCACAAACTGTGTAAGTAATTAATGCATCCAGATCAAAACTAAAACAAAAGAAAAAAAGAAGGCAGCGGCCGCACCATCGTTACGGGCGAGAGCACCACGGGCGTAACACTATAGCTCAACCGTATAGAACGCTCATTCATATTAGTACTGGATGATTTTGACAGGCCAACGTTCGTGATGCTTGCTGGTAGGTAGGGGTGTTCACGGTCCGGTTTTCGCGGTTTTTGGCTAAAACCATGAACCAAACCGTTAGTGACGGTTTTTGACTTTTGTAAACCAAAACCAAACCATAGAATTATTAAACCGAACCAAACCAAACCGTAAATAACGGTTTGGTTCCGGTTTGGTTTTACGGTTTGGGCTTGTTGAGCCTTATTTGCCAAAAAAATGGTAAATAGAACAATAAATAATATAAACCAAGCAAGTTGTTCAACATATAGAATATTATATTATCATAATAGTTGGCGTCTTCAACCTTGAGCTCGTGTTCTTCAACTTGTGAGAGAAAGGAGCGGCTAGCGTTTGTAAGGAGTTGTTGGATTATGTTGTCTGAACATATATGAGTAGTGAAGGGGTATGGTCCCGAAACGACCATTACCCGCATCAAACAAACCCCTACCAGTAAGCAGACCGCACCCATGCGGTCACATACTTCGAACCCATTCGGTCCGAAGATGAATAGCTTGACCCAAGTACAAAAGAAGATGAACATATCGATGCGGCTGGCACCGCATCATATGACCATTTTCGTCACGACAAGGGAAGCGAGCAAACAGTCTCCACATACGATGATGCGGCCAACACCGCATCTCGCGTATTTCTTGATCACAAGTAGGAGACGCGGTAACTTCAGGCGTTACCGCATGCAGCGATGCGGCTCGCACCGCACCCTGCATATCCAACAAGTGGACTGACACGCCATGCAAGTGGCTGACACCACGAGGCAAGTGGCGCCGGCGACAGTCCCCTGTCAGAGCTATTAAAGCAATGGGCTGACGTGGCGTAACCCCCACGGCCGGCGAGACTGACACACCTGCAACGGTGCAGCTCGTCGTCAGCCCATCCATCAATCTCCTCCTTCACTCCTCGGCTATAAATACCGACCCCAAACCAGGTTTGAGGTACATCTCTACACAACTCTCTCACTACTACTACTATCTTACTTTGCTTCCCAAGCAAACTACTGATTCTCACGCCGGAGAGTGGTAACAAGGAGCACCCCCACCCCATCCTCCTTGTTACGAGTCACGGCTTGTTTCCTTGTGCAGGAGATCATCCACCGGTGACCCAGCCAGCGATCTCCGAGAGGAAGGGATTAACCCTTCTTGACGAGACCAGTGTGTTAACCCTGCCCGGTTAACCATTGTTTCAAGTCTGCTGCCCTTGCTGTGGAGATGACGTTTCGGAATGTGACCGAGACGATCATAGCAGAGACCATTGCGATGCCCAGTTTGAAATCAGTGCAGTGGTTCCCGCAGCTGCAGACTATTGAGTCTGTGAAGTTGACTAACACGCAACTATGGCTGTTGCGTATGATGTTGAGGAGGGGCAAGAACTCGAAACCCGTGGTGCGGGAAAAGAGCGGTGGTACGTACTTTTTGTTTGTTTACGTTCTTTATCCTTACATGCGTTACTGACTTTTGTGTCTACTATCAGAAGATGCTCCCGCATGGAGGATGTTTGCTCCGGATTTCGAGGGTACGGTTGAGACCGTAGTTTGTGCGGATGGTGAACAGGATCACAATAGTATCATCCGTAGTAACTTCCGGGTGCCTACTGCGGCTGCATTGGCAGTTGAGTTGCCAGTAGGCAAAGGTATACTATCGAAGCTTTGCTACTTGTGTTGATCATGTTGTGTTATTGACGTATTGATTCCATGCAGGTGATCTTGGGGCCTTGGGGGACCCTGAAGCGAAAGGTGTGCCCAAGAGGCAAACTGTGAAGGGCGTGCGCTTTCGCCAAAAGAAGATAAAGGAGGTCACTACTGTGCCTCATCTGGTGCCGCAGGCAGCAGGTATCTCTCATTCCCCTTTTCGTCGACACAAGGATTATGTGATAGTATCTGATACCCTTGAGGGTTTGGGTACAGCCGCGGAGTCACGTTCTGGTGCTGCGAAGAAGCAGGCAGAAGAGGCGGCTGCGGGAGGGACGGCTGCGGGTCCCCCTGTGATTGGTGAGAAGAGGAGGCCAGAGCAGAAAGCTGCTGGTGGTGTTGAAACCAAACGTCGGAGACTAGTAACCAAAAGGTCTGCTCCGACGCAGAAAAAACCTGCGGTTGTCGTTGGTAAGTGTAGGCTATCTAGTCTTAACTGTTGTGTAACTAGTTTTGATAGCTATTTGACTTTTTTGCAGAGCCTCAAGATGAAGATTTTTCTATCTTCGATGCTCCGGAGTCTCCCCCGCGTGACACGGGTGCGGGTGCAACGGAGGTGCCGTCGACACCTCCCATCAAGGTGGTACCTGAGTCAACCGTGCAGAAGGAGGGTACCGCAGAGAATGCTGCGGCCCAGATATTTGATACTGTCGACTCGTCCAACAATCTGATCTCTCCCAATGAGGGAGACGACTTGAGTGTGCGGTTCACTGCTACTGGGAAGCAACATTCTGACGCTGAACCGCAAAAAACTGGCGCTGAAGCGCGGCAGCATGATGCTGGGCCGCAGAAGTCTGCGGTTGATAAGGGTACCAGCTCGTCTGCCGGTGGTGCGGGGTATGACGGGCCTCCAATTCAGCCTGGGGAGTCTGAATTAGAGTATTACTACCGCACCTACTCTCAGGATCGCAGTACGCTGTACCATCGACCCCCCTGGACTGTATTGCAGGGGGATGATATTGCTAACGACCCTGCGGCCTGCAGGGAGATCTTGGGCGGTCTAGGGACCCCCTTTGAAGTTGAGCGGGCTCGTGCCGCACCGCGGGAGCTGCGTATAAACCAGCTCTCGACCATGTTGGTAGGGACTTCCATTGTGGCGAATGCCATGTTGGAAGACTATAAAGTTCTGAGCCGCCGTGAAGAAGAGGCTGTCCGCCTGCGGGCAGAGGCGGAAAAGCTGGTCCGAGCTGCTCGTGCGGGTGCAGAGCAGCTGGAAAAAGATAAAGCTGCTTTTGAGAAGCAGAAGCAGACCTCTGAGTGGGCTGCCACTGTCCAACTGAAACAGGTGCGTACCCTTGCTAAACTCCTTGCTGATGAGCGTAAGCGTTGGGAGGAAATTTCATCCAACGAGCGCAAGAAGTGGAACGAATCTTGGGCTAAGCAGAACAATCTTCTGTTTCATACTCGGCAGGAGCTAGCAAACGCCAAGGCGGCAAATGTTGCCTTGGGCAATGAAAAAGCTGCGGCTGAGGCCGCATCAGCTAAAGCGCTGCAGGCAAAGGATGAGGCCCTGAAGGCGCTTGAAGAGGCCAAAGCAGCCGGGGCTCGTGCCTCAAAGGCCCTTGAAGAGGCCGCGGAGAAGGAGAGCCGTTCTTCCAAGGCTCTGGAAGAGGTGAATGCGGAGCGCATTCGTTTGGATAAGGTTGTTTCCAGCCTTCAGGTATGTTTCGTTACCTCTGTTGTATATTTCCTTTATTGTTTTGAAAATATTTATCGGGTGAACTGTTTGCTGTTCTTGTAACAGGCTGAGGTTCAGGCCCGGGCGGTTGCGGTTACGGACCTTACTGCCCGCGTGTCTGATGCGGAGAAGCGGGCCGACGCTGCTGCTGAGGCCAAGGATGCCTTGGTGTCCTCTTTTAACCAGCTGGAAGCTGACCGTGAGTGGTTGCGGACTCACGGCATCGCGCGTGTAAGTATCCGTTGTCTTTATATTTGCTTGGATTAGCATTCAAGACTTATGATCCTTTTATTGCAGATTGTCGAGGCTATAATGAATGCTCCTGAGACCTCATCTGGTTTGGACCTGGTTAAGGAGCGTGCGCGCGATGCTGGCTTCAAGGCTGGTTATAACCGATGTATTGGGCATATCAATGTATTGTCCGCAGGCGGTTATACTGATCAGGCATCCGGGTTCCGGGATGTGGATACCGAGGGTCGTCTGAAAGCGGCCGTAGCCTCCTTTTATGACACGCCCCTTGCCTGTGTAGGGGAGCTGGACGAGTGTTTGGAGGTTGCGGACTATGTTGACCGCTTGCGGATGCTTTACCCTGATCTGGAAGAGGAAGAACCCGCTAGTGGTGCCGGAGGAGACGCGGGTACCAGCGGTACAAAATAGGGTTTAGGTTGGCGAGTGTGCCTCCTTTTTGTATTCCTCTTGTATAGAATAGGAACTTTATGTAAATTCAGTAAGCATCATGTGGATACTTGAATTTTTTGAATATAAAGTTTGTACAAGTGTTTTTAATTCTTGCATGTCTGAACGTGTTTATGCGTAATCTTTACCCATTTATGAACGGGGTCAAGTACACTCCATACTTTTGTTGTATGGGTATGCATCAATTCTGTTATGTACCGTGTGAGGGTTTTAGAATTGCTTAAGCTTTGTAAAAGCTTATATTACCGGAACTCTACCCATTTGTGAATGGGGTCGAGTGTACTCCATACCTTTGTCGTATGAGTCCGCGTCAATTCCATTGTTTGCCTTTTTGGGCTCAGGAATTGTGTTAAGTGTGTAACTAAAACTTGTGTATCCGGCCGGATAAAACATGCAAGTCTTTTTGCCTTTTGCTGGCCTATTACAATAGTTGCGTGTGGCTACCACTTTGTATAGGTATCGTAAATGAAGATTTTGCCAATCTGTTTTTTGGATACCGCGAAGTGGAAACACGCATTTGTAATAGTAGTAAACAAACAACAATGTATAAAATGACTTGTTTATTTATTTGCAAATGACCTGCGGTCCGATAGGTTACATGGGGAGTGTAAGAACATAGCTTACATGTAGCAGCGTCTAAGCTGTTGTGCGTTCCATGTTCTGGCGATAGGTTCGCCCTCTATTGTTTGTAACCTGTATGCGCCCTTCCCTAAGACCTCGCTGATGAGGTAGGGTCCTTCCCACTTGGGGGCAAGTTTTCCTGGGCGCTCGGCATTAGATGCCTCGTTGTCACGTAGGACGTAGTCCCCTGGAGTGAAAGTACAAACGCGGACTCGCGCGTTGTAATACTTTTCCAGTTTGGATTTGTATTTGGCCTCGTTGATGGCGGCGTTCTCGCGCCTTTCTTCTAGGAGGTCCAAATCGATCCTACGTTCCCTGTCGTTGTCTAGCTTTTCGATAGCCAACATTCTAGGAGATGGGAGGCCCATTTCCGCGGGTATCACCGCTTCAGACCCGTAGACGAGGCTGAAAGGTGTTTCCCCATTGCTTGTTTTTGGGCTAGTGCGGTGAGCCCATAAGATGCTTGGGAGTTCATCGACCCAGCCACGCCTGGCTGTTCCTAATCGTGCTTTGATTCCGTCGACTAGGCCTTTATTTATACTCTCGACTTGGCCGTTCCCTTGCGGGTGTGCGACTGACGAGAATATGTGTTTGATGTTCAGCTCTTCTAGCCATTTTTGGAATTCGTCGGCAGCGAAGTTGGTGCCGTTGTCGGTAACAATGTACATTGGTAAACCGAAACGGCAGATGATGTGCTCCCAAATGAACTTTCTTGTTATCATAGCAGTGGTTGAAGCGAGTGGTTTCGCCTCTACCCATTTTGTGAAGTAATCAACCGCCACTATGATAAATTTAACTGCACCTGGTGCGTCCGGGAATGGTCCCACTACGTCGATTGCCCATTTTTGAAAAGGCCATGCAGTAGTGACGGGGACCAGATTGTTTTTTGGCCGCAAAGTTTTTGGTGCATGGCGCTGGCAGTCCATGCATTTGCGTAACTCTTTGACGGCGTCCAGGTGCATGCCGGGCCAGTAATACCCGGCATTCATGATTTTTGCCACGACCATGCGTGGTCCGGCATGTATGCCGCATATGCCCTCATGTATCTCTCGGATAAGGTATGTGGCATCTTGTGGATTAACGCATCGGAGGAGCGGTCCGAGGTATGACTTTCGGTATAAGATACCGTCTCCCATTTGATAGTGGCACGCTTTGTATTGCAACTTACGTGCCTCTGTTTTGCTCTCGGGAGTCACACCTGACTGAAGGTATGCGATAATTGGTGTCATCCATGACGTTGTTCCGTATTGGATGACACTGACCTGGCGTAGAGGAACCGAAGGATTTTGCAAAATCTCGATACGTACCTCTTTTGCCAGGTGTTGGAAGCTGGTGGATGCAAGCTTTGATAGTGCATCCGCGGATTTGTTTTCGCTTCGATTAATGTGTCGAATATTGAATGAAGCGAAGTTGGATTTTAGCTGCAGGGCTTGCTCGAGGTAGAGGATCATGATATCCCCTTTGGCGGCATAGTCGCCGCGTACCTGGCCCGCAACTAACAAGGAATCGACGTGCGCTTCCAGATGTTGCACGCCGATTTTGACTGCTAAACGTAGCCCGGCTAATAGTGCTTCATATTCTGCCTCGTTGTTTGTGCTTTTAAAATCGAGGCGGATGGCGTATGTAAGCTCTTGGCCGTCAGGGCTGACGAGTCGCAGACCTGCGCCCGCGCCTTCCTCGTTGGATGCACCATCGGTAAATAGTGCCCATACTTCTGAGGAGGGCGGTGGGGGCGCAGGGTTTTGGGATTCTTCGCATTCTTGGATGCGATCCGCTGGTACTTCAGCGGCGAAATCAGCTAAGATTTGGCCTTTGATGGCAGGGCGCGGTTTGTAATGTATCGTATGGGCGCCCAGCTCAATTGCCCATTTTGCTAATCTCCCAGAGATGTCGGGTTTAGACAGGATCGGGCCGATCCTGTAATTGGTTAGCACTGTGATGATGTGGTTTACGAAGTAGCGTCGTAACCGTCTTGAAGCATGTACCAGTGCTAGTACCAATTTTTCCATGATTGAGTACCTCGTCTCCGGGTCGTTGAGCATTTTGCTGATATAATAGATGGGTGTTTGAACCCCCGCTCGTTCCACTATTAATACCGCGCCCACTGCGTTTTCTGCAGCGGATAGGTATAAGATTAGTGGCTCATCTTTGCGTGGTGCGGTTAGTGTTGGGAGTTGTATCAAACACTCCTTCATTTCCCGGAAGGCCTTTTCAGCCTCTGTGGTCCACTGGAACTGTTCTTTCTTTGAACAGCTTCGCAGGGTCTTGATGAAAGGGTATGACTTGGCTGCGTGGTTAGCCAAGAACCTGTTGAGTGCCGCCAGCCTTCCGGCCAGGCGTTGCATATCTTTCATCGATGCAGGCGATGGCATGCGCTCGATCGCCTGCACTTTTTCCGGGTTTACCTTGAATCCATCTTTGGTGACGATGAACCCAAGGAATTTGCCTTCTTCCATTCCAAACGAGCATTTCCCTGGATTAAGCTTCATGTTGACGCTTCGCAGAGTTTGGAATGTTTTTTCTATATCGGTGAGCATGGTATCTTCCTCCATGCTCATGACGACCAGGTCGTCCATGTAGATTTCGACACTTTTGCTTATTTGACCGCGGAAAGTGTCGTTCATCAGTTTTTGGTAGGTTGAGCCCGCGTTGCGCAACCCAAACGGCATTTTCGTATAGCAGTAATTTCCGGTTGGGGTCCGGAATGCCGTTTTGTCTTCATCCTCGAGTGCCATTTGTACCTGGTGGTACCCTTTGTAGCAATCGAGGAAACACTTCCACCGAAATGGTGCGAGGTTATCGACCTTTTCGTCGATTTCTGGAAGCGCGTAACAATCCTTGGGGCAGGCCTTGTTAAGGTCCTTGTAATCGACGCACATGCGCCAGCCCCCGGATGGTTTTTCTACCATGACCGGGTTGGATAACCAAGTCTGGTACTTGACTTCCCGCAGTATACCTGCGGAGAGCAGTTCTTCGATCTGCTCTTGCATCGCCTGATTTTTAGCTGACCCAAGGTGGCGTTGGCCTTGGATCACTGGTTTGATACCTGGTTTGGTATTCAAATAGTGCTGCGCTATTTCGCGTGGGACCCCTGTCATGTCTGCGGGAGTCCACGCGAAGATGTCTTGGTTCCTGAAGAGGAGCTCCTTCAGGTGCGCTCTGGTGGTCGAGGATAAGGCGTGACCCAACGTGACCTTCTGTTCCGGATGCTTAGGGTTGAGAACCCATTTTTCCGGTTGGTCGACGGGGGTGGGCCTTGCGACCTTTGTCGGACGTGCTTCGTCCGTCATCATGACGTCCTTGCGGGCGTATATGATCGCAACCCCTGACTCGGTTGGGAAACCAATCGCGGAGTGGGGGACGGATGTGATCATATTGAAATCTCCTTGGGATTCTCTCCCAAGGAGGACGTCATAATTGGAGGTGTGAGGTAAAACCATGAAGTTTACCTCCTCCGTCCGCGTGTGTTTACCATTGGTAAGACGCACGGGAAATGTAATTTGACCTAGGGGAAAGACCGTTTCCCCTGCGAATCCGGCCAGCGGGTAATCTACGGCTTGCAACCGATCTTTGTCCTCTTGGTCAAATTGATTGAAGCATTGCTCGTAGATTATATCGGATGTACTGCCCGGGTCAATGAACAGACGCTCGGTGCAGTAATGGGCCAGCTGGCCTGAAATGACGACGGCGCGTCTATCACGCGGTCCGCCTCGGACTTTTGGGAAGACGACTTGCTCGTCTTTCCAATCATTGTCCGGTCTTCGTGCCGCTTTGCGCGGCCTACCCTTGCCTCCGTAGATCATGTGGGTGGAAGCCACGTACATGGCTTTCTTCCCGGAGGAGGTACCTTCGTTGTGAGGGGTGATATGCTTGGTGGGCTTTTGTCCACCTGGCAAAAGGTGTTGTAGTTTCCCCTCTTTCAACGCCCGCTCAATCTCCAGCCGGAGACTGATGCAGTTGTTGGTGGTGTGGCCCGAGTCCTTGTGGTACTCACAGTATAGTGTGAGGTCCTGACTTTTCTTGGACTTCATTGGTTGGGCCGGTCGCAAGAATTGTGGGTCTGCGAGGAGGACCTCTCTTGGCGACTGGTTGATCTCGGTCCATTTGCGGTCCCGAGATTCTTTTCTTGGTGCCCGAGTGTCTCGGGCAGGGTTGTAGCATTGTGGGTCAAACGTGTTGGGTTGCGGGAAATACGGTTTAGTAATATCCCGATTTCCTGCATCCCGGTTTCGTTTGTTGTTACGTTTGGACCCTTGGTGGGATGTTTCGGCTTGGGGCTTTGCCTTTTTGACGTGCGGTTCGAGCGACCGCTGTGTCTGGGCATATGTCTTGACTGCGGTCATGACATCTTCCCATTTTTTAGGTAAGCCCTCCTTGCCGGAGATGGTCATGATCATCTCTCTGTCTTTGACGGCCCGGATAAAATGGTTTCGCGCCATTTGGTCCGCCACGTCGCCTATCTCTAGGCATTCTTTATTGTAACGGATGACGAATGCCTCGAGCGATTCGTCATCCCTTCGCCAGATGTTCATGACGTCCAACGAATCGCGTTCGTGGCGTCGCTGCTGGCTAAAATGGGCGAGGAACTTGGCGCGCAAGTCCTCGAAAGAATCCAGTGATCCCACTGGCAAAGAATCAAACCATGCCCTCGCCAGACCGATAAGGGTCTGGGGGAAAAAATTGCACCAGGTGGGTTCGTCCCACCTGCCATTGACGCCTGCGCCTGTGAAGATGTTCATGTGGTCGTCCGGGTCGGTCGAGCCACTGTATTTCCCAATGTTGACTGGGAATTTTGTCGTGGTGATATCGGCGTTGGCGATGTGCGGGACGAATTTTGAATTTTCGGCCGCGGCCCTTGGCCTGTATGGTTCGTGCACAGGGCGCTTTGCCGCCCTGAGGTATGTAGTGCGGGGGTGACTGGGAGGAACATAGTTGCGTCCCCCCGGTCTGCTGCTGGTGTCGTGAGACTCCCCGCGGTAGGTTTGATCGTCAGGGTCGGTATGACCGTACCCTTCCGTGTAAGGTTGCGGGCCCAGTCGGCTCTGGATGCCTGGGCCGCGCCTGGAGGCTGACCGCCTCCTATCTTCGCCATAGGGGCCTAGGCGGGTATGCACTGGCCCTCTGGAGCGGGACTCATATGAGGAAATATCCTCGTTGAGTGTATTGATCGAACAGTAAGAGGATCCACGGTCGTCACGTCGGCTTCTGGAAGCCGGACGTGAGTGTAACCTGCCATCGTATTGGAGTATACGGTTGGCAGGTGTGTGTTGTATTGGAGTAGGCCCAGCTTGTACGTTTGCTTCCGTACAAGCGCGGTTGTAGGCCGCGATCAGCAGGTCGGTCTGCTGTTGGTACCAGGAGTGTAAGTCCACGCCTGGTGGGAGCACAGTTGGGGCCTGTGATAAGTCGTGTCCGAACGCAAAGGATGGGACCCTTTGGGTGGACGTGCCAATGTGTCCGGGTTGGGGGGTCGAAGGGTGGACCCCTGTTGGGACCGGGGGATTCGGATTATCCGCATTGGTGTTTTGGTTATCAGCCATGATCTTGAGAGGGAGAGGGATGGATTAAAAAGTGCTAAGAGTAGCGGTGGGCGCCAATGATGAAACAATGGTTAACCGGGCAGGGTTAACACACTGGTCTCGTCAAGAAGGGTTAATCCCTTCCTCTCGGAGATCGCTGGCTGGGTCACCGGTGGATGATCTCCTGCACAAGGAAACAAGCCGTGACTCGTAACAAGGAGGATGGGGTGGGGGGTGCTCCTTGTTACCACTCTCCGGCGTGAGAATCAGTAGTTTGCTTGGGAAGCAAAGTAAGATAGTAGTAGTAGTGAGAGAGTTGTGTAGAGATGTAGTAGTGGGGGGACTTGAAGGGGTATGGTCCCGAAACGACCATTACCCGCATCAAACAAACCCCTACCAGTAAGTTGACCGCACCCATGCGGTCACATACTTCGAACCCATTTTGTGGTTTCATCATGTGCGTCACCCGCACGAGCAGCTCGGACCAGCTTTTCCGCCTCTGCCCGCAGGCGGACAGCCTCTTCTTCACGGCGGCTCAGAACTTTATAGTCTTCCAACATGGCATTCGCCACAATGGAAGTCCCTACCAACATGGTCGAGAGCTGGTTTATACGCAGCTCCCGCGGTGCGGCACGAGCCCGCTCAACTTCAAAGGGGGTCCCTAGACCGCCCAAGATCTCCCTGCAGGCCGCAGGGTCGTTAGCAATATCATCCCCCTGCAATACAGTCCAGGGGGGTCGATGGTACAGCGTACTGCGATCCTGAGAGTAGGTGCGGTAGTAATACTCTAATTCAGACTCCCCAGGCTGAATTGGAGGCCCGTCATACCCCGCACCACCGGCAGACGAGCTGGTACCCTTATCAACCGCAGACTTCTGCGGCCCAGCATCATGCTGCCGCGCTTCAGCGCCAGTTTTTTGCGGTTCAGCGTCAGAATGTTGCTTCCCAGTAGCAGTGAACCGCACACTCAAGTCGTCTCCCTCATTGGGAGAGATCAGATTGTTGGACGAGTCGACAGTATCAAATATCTGGGCCGCAGCATTCTCTGCGGTACCCTCCTTCTGCACGGTTGACTCAGGTACCACCTTGATGGGAGGTGTCGACGGCACCTCCGTTGCACCCGCACCCGTGTCACGCGGGGGAGACTCCGGAGCATCGAAGATAGAAAAATCTTCATCTTGAGGCTCTGCAAAAAAGTCAAATAGCTATCAAAACTAGTTACACAACAGTTAAGACTAGATAGCCTACACTTACCAACGACAACCGCAGGTTTTTTCTGCGTCGGAGCAGACCTTTTGGTTACTAGTCTCCGACGTTTGGTTTCAACACCACCAGCAGCTTTCTGCTCTGGCCTCCTCTTCTCACCAATCACAGGGGGACCCGCAGCCGTCCCTCCCGCAGCCGCCTCTTCTGCCTGCCTCTTCGCAGCACCAGAACGTGACTCCGCGGCTGTACCCAAACCCTCAAGGGTATCAGATACTATCACATAATCCTTGTGTCGACGAAAAGAGGAATGAGAGATACCTGCTGCCTGCGGCACCAGATGAGGCACAGTAGTGACCTCCTTTATCTTCTTTTGGCGAAAGCGCACGCCCTTCACAGTTTGCCTCTTGGGCACACCTTTCGCTTCAGGGTCCCCCAAGGCCCCAAGATCACCTGCATGGAATCAATACGTCAATAACACAACATGATCAACACAAGTAGCAAAGCTTCGATAGTATACCTTTGCCTACTGGCAACTCAACTGCCAATGCAGCTGCAGTAGGCACCCAGAAGTTACTACGGATGATAGTATTGTGATCCTGTTCACCATCCGCACAAACTACGGTCTCAACCGTACCCTCGAAATCCGGAGCAAACATCCTCCATGCGGGAGCATCTTCTGATAGTAGACACAAAAGTCAGTAACGCATGTAAGGATAAAGAACGTAAACAAACAAAAAGTACGTACCACCGCTCTTTTCCCGCACCACGGGTTTCGAGTTCTTGCCCCTCCTCAACATCATACGCAACAGCCATAGTTGCGTGTTAGTCAACTTCACAGACTCAATAGTCTGCAGCTGCGGGAACCACTGCACTGATTTCAAACTGGGCATCGCAATGGTCTCTGCTATGATCGTCTCGGTCACATTCCGAAACGTCATCTCCAAAGCAAGGGCAGCAGACTTGATATAGAAGAACTTCTTCTTCCACATCGTCATCCCCTTAGGGGGAGTCATCAACTTGGGGGTACCGTCTCGTTGACGGAAAGAAAAGAACCCCATGAACACTGTCATCTGATAAAACCGTCGGAAATCTCCGACGGTAGGCTCTATGCCAAGAGCACGGAAGGTAAACTCAAAATTACGAATCCGAATCATCCCAAACGGACTCACTTGAGAAATGTGGACCTTGTACCACTCCAAGATATCCACAACAAACACCGTCAACGGTAATCGGAGGTTACAATCTCCGAAGAAATCGGACCACATGGTCACATAACCGACCGGAGCGTCGGCACCAGTATCACCCTCTGATGGGTACCGAGCCCCATACTCCGAGGGCATTTGGACCTCAAGCATAAGGCGATCAAAGCTTTTTCTGGTCCACTTCAGCGCCGGTAATCCACCACCGGCAGCCCCCTCGTCTTCTTCCTCAGCCACTATCGGCTGTTCAGGGTTTTCACCCTCCACATTATGTGGACTAGATGGTTCAGCCATCAAAAATATCAAAGAAACAGAAGATGGTGAACAGAAACACTAGAAACCTCACCGGAATTTCAGAAAAAATCGTCGGAGAAGACAGATGACAACTTTCTCTCAAACGGCAAATTTTTTGAATTTTCGACCAAGTGAGAGGAAACCACGAACGGTTTTCCCCTTATATACCCATCGCAATTAATGCGGAGGGAGAAAGCAAATCATCACGTTCAAAAAGAGCGTATCTTGCAACAACACGTGTCGAGCGCCGTTTTAGCTGACGGTTATCACGCGCGCGTGGCCGCCCACGCGCCTGACAAAGAAGACGTTTACACTCCCTGCTACAGTGCATTTAATGCCTCGGGCAGTGCAAGTGTCCTTTCATTTCAGCACATGCAGAAACGTCTCACCAACTTCTACCAACTCACACGTGCGATCAAGCCACGTAGGCAAGAAAAAGCGACAACATTATCCAATAAAAACATAAGCGGCATGCGGTTTCTCTGGTTTACCGTACCATAACCCATACCGCATGTCGTTTTTTTATATACCCTAAAAAATAGGTAGAAATATATCTATCTATACTATAAAGGGATATATTACCTTTTCCGCATCACTCACGAGCACACGTGAAATATGCGGAAGTGACACACATGAACCCATTCAGATGTGTCAGATGCTCAGAACCAGTGTTGTTCTTTGGACTGAACCGCATCTCAGGAACAGGCAAAGCGCATTGCCTTCATTCTCTTCAAGCTTCAAATCCCTCCTGTCCGGTTCACAACCACAGAGGGTGCATGAACAACTTCTTCAGCAAAAAGAAGGAACGGAATCTACGCGACCGCACATCAGCAGCCCTGACTCCTGAACCTTCAAGAGTTACATCCGTGCAACAAGCACACTTTGAGCGAAAATGGGACTGCAACATCGCAGACACCCATGAAGAGCTACAGACATAATCATAGCTTCCGCAGAGTGGTTGCTACGGAAGAGCAAAGCTCACTCCACATCACCGAACGAGGCTACCTCGTTGTAAACTCGGTATTGGAGCGCGAAGGGAAGTGGCTCCAAAAAGAACGCAGATACGTGCTCTAGACAAGCACTTATCACGCAGCAAGTGTCCGAACAGCGGTAACAAGTCTGCCTATGACTTTGTTTACCTGCCAACGGACCGCGGTAACAAGTCTGCTTACGACTTTGTTTACCTACCAATGGACCGCATGGAATAAACAACGATGGGCATCCCTTTGCCTATGACCATGTTTATTTACCCATAGCTCAGATCCACATTGTTCGACCAAACATGGCCAACAATGACGCAACGAGGTAACCGCAAAGAACGTACGGTTACTTGAGAGCTATCAGGATGAAAACAAACACCCCAACAAAAAGGGATGGTCATCTCATCACCAGATGCTGAACATAGAGCTCGAGCAAAGTTCTAACGCAACATCAAAAACTTCTAAACCCGACCGCCACGGTTGGTTTAAAAGCTTTTCTTTTCTTCTTCGTGCACCATTCTGGCAAATGGTTCGAAGAAGAAACCACCTCCAAGAGGTTCGAAACATGTGCAGACCTTCGAACCACCATCCTAGAGGTTGGTTCGAAGTTTGTGCAGCATTACTATGAAGGTCCCTAACAGGCTTTCGACACAACAACAGGTGGCAACCCACCTGATGACATGCAACGGCTGAGAATTTCGCATCAAGCGAAACTCCTTCACCAGTACGGAAGAGGCATAGCCGGATTTTTTACCAGATCACCAGTTTGATCTGGCCTAGAATTTTCTCCAGACTGCCAAACTACCTTCCTACACCATAAGTCCAGTGCTCCTCCCACGTGCAACTTGCACAAGGCAGCAACACTAGACTGGGGGGACTTGAAGGGGTATGGTCCCGAAACGACCATTACCCGCATCAAACAAACCCCTACCAGTAAGCAGACCGCACCCATGCGGTCACATACTTCGAACCCATTCGGTCCGAAGATGAATAGCTTGACCCAAGTACAAAAGAAGATGAACATATCGATGCGGCTGGCACCGCATCATATGACCATTTTCGTCACGACAAGGGAAGCGAGCAAACAGTCTCCACATACGATGATGCGGCCAACACCGCATCTCGCGTATTTCTTGATCACAAGTAGGAGACGCGGTAACTTCAGGCGTTACCGCATGCAGCGATGCGGCTCGCACCGCACCCTGCATATCCAACAAGTGGACTGACACGCCATGCAAGTGGCTGACACCACGAGGCAAGTGGCGCCGGCGACAGTCCCCTGTCAGAGCTATTAAAGCAATGGGCTGACGTGGCGTAACCCCCACGGCCGGCGAGACTGACACACCTGCAACGGTGCAGCTCGTCGTCAGCCCATCCATCAATCTCCTCCTTCACTCCTCGGCTATAAATACCGACCCCAAACCAGGTTTGAGGTACATCTCTACACAACTCTCTCACTACTACTACTATCTTACTTTGCTTCCCAAGCAAACTACTGATTCTCACGCCGGAGAGTGGTAACAAGGAGCACCCCCCACCCCATCCTCCTTGTTACGAGTCACGGCTTGTTTCCTTGTGCAGGAGATCATCCACCGGTGACCCAGCCAGCGATCTCCGAGAGGAAGGGATTAACCCTTCTTGACGAGACCAGTGTGTTAACCCTGCCCGGTTAACCATTGTTTCATCATTGGCGCCCACCGTGGGGCGCCAATGATGAAACAATGGTTAACCGGGCAGGGTTAACACACTGGTCTCGTCAAGAAGGGTTAATCCCTTCCTCTCGGAGATCGCTGGCTGGGTCACCGGTGGATGATCTCCTGCACAAGGAAACAAGCCGTGACTCGTAACAAGGAGGATGGGGTGGGGGGTGCTCCTTGTTACCACTCTCCGGCGTGAGAATCAGTAGTTTGCTTGGGAAGCAAAGTAAGATAGTAGTAGTAGTGAGAGAGTTGTGTAGAGATGTACCTCAAACCTGGTTTGGGGTCGGTATTTATAGCCGAGGAGTGAAGGAGGAGATTGATGGATGGGCTGACGACGAGCTGCACCGTTGCAGGTGTGTCAGTCTCGCCGGCCGTGGGGGTTACGCCACGTCAGCCCATTGCTTTAATAGCTCTGACAGGGGACTGTCGCCGGCGCCACTTGCCTCGTGGTGTCAGCCACTTGCATGGCGTGTCAGTCCACTTGTTGGATATGCAGGGTGCGGTGCGAGCCGCATCGCTGCATGCGGTAACGCCTGAAGTTACCGCGTCTCCTACTTGTGATCAAGAAATACGCGAGATGCGGTGTTGGCCGCATCATCGTATGTGGAGACTGTTTGCTCGCTTCCCTTGTCGTGACGAAAATGGTCATATGATGCGGTGCCAGCCGCATCGATATGTTCATCTTCTTTTGTACTTGGGTCAAGCTATTCATCTTCGGACCGAATGGGTTCGAAGTATGTGACCGCATGGGTGCGGTCTGCTTACTGGTAGGGGTTTGTTTGATGCGGGTAATGGTCGTTTCGGGACCATACCCCCAGTCTAGTGTTGCTGCCTTGTGCAAGTTGCACGTGGGAGGAGCACTGGACTTATGGTGTAGGAAGGTAGTTTGGCAGTCTGGAGAAAATTCTAGGCCAGATCAAACTGGTGATCTGGTAAAAAATCCGGCTATGCCTCTTCCGTACTGGTGAAGGAGTTTCGCTTGATGCGAAATTCTCAGCCGTTGCATGTCATCAGGTGGGTTGCCACCTGTTGTTGTGTCGAAAGCCTGTTAGGGACCTTCATAGTAATGCTGCACAAACTTCGAACCAACCTCTAGGATGGTGGTTCGAAGGTCTGCACATGTTTCGAACCTCTTGGAGGTGGTTTCTTCTTCGAACCATTTGCCAGAATGGTGCACGAAGAAGAAAAGAAAAGCTTTTAAACCAACCGTGGCGGTCGGGTTTAGAAGTTTTTGATGTTGCGTTAGAACTTTGCTCGAGCTCTATGTTCAGCATCTGGTGATGAGATGACCATCCCTTTTTGTTGGGGTGTTTGTTTTCATCCTGATAGCTCTCAAGTAACCGTACGTTCTTTGCGGTTACCTCGTTGCGTCATTGTTGGCCATGTTTGGTCGAACAATGTGGATCTGAGCTATGGGTAAATAAACATGGTCATAGGCAAAGGGATGCCCATCGTTGTTTATTCCATGCGGTCCATTGGTAGGTAAACAAAGTCGTAAGCAGACTTGTTACCGCGGTCCGTTGGCAGGTAAACAAAGTCATAGGCAGACTTGTTACCGCTGTTCGGACACTTGCTGCGTGATAAGTGCTTGTCTAGAGCACGTATCTGCGTTCTTTTTGGAGCCACTTCCCTTCGCGCTCCAATACCGAGTTTACAACGAGGTAGCCTCGTTCGGTGATGTGGAGTGAGCTTTGCTCTTCCGTAGCAACCACTCTGCGGAAGCTATGATTATGTCTGTAGCTCTTCATGGGTGTCTGCGATGTTGCAGTCCCATTTTCGCTCAAAGTGTGCTTGTTGCACGGATGTAACTCTTGAAGGTTCAGGAGTCAGGGCTGCTGATGTGCGGTCGCGTAGATTCCGTTCCTTCTTTTTGCTGAAGAAGTTGTTCATGCACCCTCTGTGGTTGTGAACCGGACAGGAGGGATTTGAAGCTTGAAGAGAATGAAGGCAATGCGCTTTGCCTGTTCCTGAGATGCGGTTCAGTCCAAAGAACAACACTGGTTCTGAGCATCTGACACATCTGAATGGGTTCATGTGTGTCACTTCCGCATATTTCACGTGTGCTCGTGTGTTAACCCTGCCCGGTTAACCATTGTTACGTTCCTTCTTTTTTTATATACCCTAAAAATAGGTAGAAATATATCTATCTATACTATAAAGGGATATATTACCTTTTCCGCATAGTGGCGGAAA
Source organism: Helianthus annuus (assembly GCF_002127325.2). Classification (NCBI taxonomy): domain Eukaryota; kingdom Viridiplantae; phylum Streptophyta; class Magnoliopsida; order Asterales; family Asteraceae; genus Helianthus; species Helianthus annuus. Next base: position 633,727 of record NC_035447.2, read on the forward strand.
AGATGTGACCGCATAGTGGCGTAACAATCCTTGGGGCAAAGGATGTGACCGTCGCGTCGGGACCATGCTCCGACGCAGAGTCTCCCCCCGCGTGACGAGACCAGTGTGATAGACGCGCCGTCGTCATTTCAGGCCAGCTGGCCCATTACTGCACCGAGCGTCTGTTCATTGACCCGGGCAGTACATCCGATATAATCTACGAGCAATGCTTCAATCAATTTGACCAAGAGGACAAAGATCGGTTGCAAGCCGTAGATTACCCGCTGGCCGGATTCGCAGGGGAAACGGTCTTTCCCCTAGGTCAAATTACATTTCCCGTGCGTCTTACCAATGGTAAACACACGCGGACGGAGGAGGTAAACTTCATGGTTTTACCTCACACCTCCAATTATGACGTCCTCCTTGGGAGAGAATCCCAAGGAGATTTCAATATGATCACATCCGTCCCCCACTCCGCGATTGGTTTCCCAACCGAGTCAGGGGTTGCGATCATATACGCCCGCAAGGACGTCATGATGACGGACGAAGCACGTCCGACAAAGGTCGCAAGGCCCACCCCCGTCGACCAACCGGAAAAATGGGTTCTCAACCCTAAGCATCCGGAACAGAAGGTCACGTTGGGTCACGCCTTATCCTCGACCACCAGAGCGCACCTGAAGGAGCTCCTCTTCAGGAACCAAGACATCTTCGCGTGGACTCCCGCAGACATGACAGGGGTCCCACGCGAAATAGCGCAGCACTATTTGAATACCAAACCAGGTATCAAACCAGTGATCCAAGGCCAACGCCACCTTGGGTCAGCTAAAAATCAGGCGATGCAAGAGCAGATCGAAGAACTGCTCTCCGCAGGTATACTGCGGGAAGTCAAGTACCAGACTTGGTTATCCAACCCGGTCATGGTAGAAAAACCATCCGGGGGCTGGCGCATGTGCGTCGATTACAAGGACCTTAACAAGGCCTGCCCCAAGGATTGTTACGCGCTTCCAGAAATCGACGAAAAGGTCGATAACCTCGCACCATTTCGGTGGAAGTGTTTCCTCGATTGCTACAAAGGGTACCACCAGGTACAAATGGCACTCGAGGATGAAGACAAAACGGCATTCCGGACCCCAACCGGAAATTACTGCTATACGAAAATGCCGTTTGGGTTGCGCAACGCGGGCTCAACCTACCAAAAACTGATGAACGACACTTTCCGCGGTCAAATAAGCAAAAGTGTCGAAATCTACATGGACGACCTGGTCGTCATGAGCATGGAGGAAGATACCATGCTCACCGATATAGAAAAAACATTCCAAACTCTGCGAAGCGTCAACATGAAGCTTAATCCAGGGAAATGCTCGTTTGGAATGGAAGAAGGCAAATTCCTTGGGTTCATCGTCACCAAAGATGGATTCAAGGTAAACCCGGAAAAAGTGCAGGCGATCGAGCGCATGCCATCGCCTGCATCGATGAAAGATATGCAACGCCTGGCCGGAAGGCTGGCGGCACTCAACAGGTTCTTGGCTAACCACGCAGCCAAGTCATACCCTTTCATCAAGACCCTGCGAAGCTGTTCAAAGAAAGAACAGTTCCAGTGGACCACAGAGGCTGAAAAGGCCTTCCGGGAAATGAAGGAGTGTTTGATACAACTCCCAACACTAACCGCACCACGCAAAGATGAGCCACTAATCTTATACCTATCCGCTGCAGAAAACGCAGTGGGCGCGGTATTAATAGTGGAACGAGCGGGGGTTCAAACACCCATCTATTATATCAGCAAAATGCTCAACGACCCGGAGACGAGGTACTCAATCATGGAAAAATTGGTACTAGCACTGGTACATGCTTCAAGACGGTTACGACGCTACTTCGTAAACCACATCATCACAGTGCTAACCAATTACAGGATCGGCCCGATCCTGTCTAAACCCGACATCTCTGGGAGATTAGCAAAATGGGCAATTGAGCTGGGCGCCCATACGATACATTACAAACCGCGCCCTGCCATCAAAGGCCAAATCTTAGCTGATTTCGCCGCTGAAGTACCAGCGGATCGCATCCAAGAATGCGAAGAATCCCAAAACCCTGCGCCCCCACCGCCCTCCTCAGAAGTATGGGCACTATTTACCGATGGTGCATCCAACGAGGAAGGCGCGGGCGCAGGTCTGCGACTCGTCAGCCCTGACGGCCAAGAGCTTACATACGCCATCCGCCTCGATTTTAAAAGCACAAACAACGAGGCAGAATATGAAGCACTATTAGCCGGGCTACGTTTAGCAGTCAAAATCGGCGTGCAACATCTGGAAGCGCACGTCGATTCCTTGTTAGTTGCGGGCCAGGTACGCGGCGACTATGCCGCCAAAGGGGATATCATGATCCTCTACCTCGAGCAAGCCCTGCAGCTAAAATCCAACTTCGCTTCATTCAATATTCGACACATTAATCGAAGCGAAAACAAATCCGCGGATGCACTATCAAAGCTTGCATCCACCAGCTTCCAACACCTGGCAAAAGAGGTACGTATCGAGATTTTGCAAAATCCTTCGGTTCCTCTACGCCAGGTCAGTGTCATCCAATACGGAACAACGTCATGGATGACACCAATTATCGCATACCTTCAGTCAGGTGTGACTCCCGAGAGCAAAACAGAGGCACGTAAGTTGCAATACAAAGCGTGCCACTATCAAATGGGAGACGGTATCTTATACCGAAAGTCATACCTCGGACCGCTCCTCCGATGCGTTAATCCACAAGATGCCACATACCTTATCCGAGAGATACATGAGGGCATATGCGGCATACATGCCGGACCACGCATGGTCGTGGCAAAAATCATGAATGCCGGGTATTACTGGCCCGGCATGCACCTGGACGCCGTCAAAGAGTTACGCAAATGCATGGACTGCCAGCGCCATGCACCAAAAACTTTGCGGCCAAAAAACAATCTGGTCCCCGTCACTACTGCATGGCCTTTTCAAAAATGGGCAATCGACGTAGTGGGACCATTCCCGGACGCACCAGGTGCAGTTAAATTTATCATAGTGGCGGTTGATTACTTCACAAAATGGGTAGAGGCGAAACCACTCGCTTCAACCACTGCTATGATAACAAGAAAGTTCATTTGGGAGCACATCATCTGCCGTTTCGGTTTACCAATGTACATTGTTACCGACAACGGCACCAACTTCGCTGCCGACGAATTCCAAAAATGGCTAGAAGAGCTGAACATCAAACACATATTCTCGTCAGTCGCACACCCGCAAGGGAACGGCCAAGTCGAGAGTATAAATAAAGGCCTAGTCGACGGAATCAAAGCACGATTGGGAACAGCCAGGCGTGGCTGGGTCGATGAACTCCCAAGCATCTTATGGGCTCACCGCACTAGCCCAAAAACAAGCAATGGGGAAACACCTTTCAGCCTCGTCTACGGGTCTGAAGCGGTGATACCCGCGGAAATGGGCCTCCCATCTCCTAGAATGTTGGCTATCGAAAAGCTAGACAACGACAGGGAACGTAGGATCGATTTGGACCTCCTAGAAGAAAGGCGCGAGAACGCCGCCATCAACGAGGCCAAATACAAATCCAAACTGGAAAAGTATTACAACGCGCGAGTCCGCGTTTGTACTTTCACTCCAGGGGACTACGTCCTACGTGACAACGAGGCATCTAATGCCGAGCGCCCAGGAAAACTTGCCCCCAAGTGGGAAGGACCCTACCTCATCAGCGAGGTCTTAGGGAAGGGCGCATACAGGTTACAAACAATAGAGGGCGAACCTATCGCCAGAACATGGAACGCACAACAGCTTAGACGCTGCTACATGTAAGCTATGTTCTTACACTCCCCATGTAACCTATCGGACCGCAGGTCATTTGCAAATAAATAAACAAGTCATTTTATACACTGTTGTTTGTTTACTACTATTACAAATGCGTGTTTCCACTTCGCGGTATCCAAAAAACAGATTGGCAAAATCTTCATTTACGATACCTATACAAAGTGGTAGCCACACGCAACTATTGTAATAGGCCAGCAAAAGGCAAAAAGACTTGCATGTTTTATCCGGCCGGATACACAAGTTTTAGTTACACACTTAACACAATTCCTGAGCCCAAAAAGGCAAACAATGGAATTGACGCGGACTCATACGACAAAGGTATGGAGTACACTCGACCCCATTCACAAATGGGTAGAGTTCCGGTAATATAAGCTTTTACAAAGCTTAAGCAATTCTAAAACCCTCACACGGTACATAACAGAATTGATGCATACCCATACAACAAAAGTATGGAGTGTACTTGACCCCGTTCATAAATGGGTAAAGATTACGCATACACACGTTCAGACATGCAAGAATTAAAAACACTTGTACAAACTTTATATTCAAAAAATTCAAGTATCCACATGATGCTTACTGAATTTACATAAAGTTCCTATTCTATACAAGAGGAATACAAAAAGGAGGCACACTCGCCAACCTAAACCCTATTTTGTACCGCTGGTACCCGCGTCTCCTCCGGCACCACTAGCGGGTTCTTCCTCTTCCAGATCAGGGTAAAGCATCCGCAAGCGGTCAACATAGTCCGCAACCTCCAAACACTCGTCCAGCTCCCCTACACAGGCAAGGGGCGTGTCATAAAAGGAGGCTACGGCCGCTTTCAGACGACCCTCGGTATCCACATCCCGGAACCCGGATGCCTGATCAGTATAACCGCCTGCGGACAATACATTGATATGCCCAATACAGCGGTTATAACCAGCCTTGAAGCCAGCATCGCGCGCACGCTCCTTAACCAGGTCCAAACCAGATGAGGTCTCAGGAGCATTCATTATAGCCTCGACAATCTGCAATAAAAGGATCATAAGTCTTGAATGCTAATCCAAGCAAATATAAAGACAACGGATACTTACACGCGCGATGCCGTGAGTCCGCAACCACTCACGGTCAGCTTCCAGCTGGTTAAAAGAGGACACCAAGGCATCCTTGGCCTCAGCAGCAGCGTCGGCCCGCTTCTCCGCATCAGACACGCGGGCAGTAAGGTCCGTAACCGCAACCGCCCGGGCCTGAACCTCAGCCTGTTACAAGAACAGCAAACAGTTCACCCGATAAATATTTTCAAAACAATAAAGGAAATATACAACAGAGGTAACGAAACATACCTGAAGGCTGGAAACAACCTTATCCAAACGAATGCGCTCCGCATTCACCTCTTCCAGAGCCTTGGAAGAACGGCTCTCCTTCTCCGCGGCCTCTTCAAGGGCCTTTGAGGCACGAGCCCCGGCTGCTTTGGCCTCTTCAAGCGCCTTCAGGGCCTCATCCTTTGCCTGCAGCGCTTTAGCTGATGCGGCCTCAGCCGCAGCTTTTTCATTGCCCAAGGCAACATTTGCCGCCTTGGCGTTTGCTAGCTCCTGCCGAGTATGAAACAGAAGATTGTTCTGCTTAGCCCAAGATTCGTTCCACTTCTTGCGCTCGTTGGATGAAATTTCCTCCCAACGCTTACGCTCATCAGCAAGGAGTTTAGCAAGGGTACGCACCTGTTTCAGTTGGACAGTGGCAGCCCACTCAGAGGTCTGCTTCTACTTCTCAAAAGCAGCTTTATCTTTTTCCAGCTGCTCTGCACCCGCACGAGCAGCTCGGACCAGCTTTTCCGCCTCTGCCCGCAGGCGGACAGCCTCTTCTTCACGGCGGCTCAGAACTTTATAGTCTTCCAACATGGCATTCGCCACAATGGAAGTCCCTACCAACATGGTCGAGAGCTGGTTTATACGCAGCTCCCGCGGTGCGGCACGAGCCCGCTCAACTTCAAAGGGGGTCCCTAGACCGCCCAAGATCTCCCTGCAGGCCGCAGGGTCGTTAGCAATATCATCCCCCTGCAATACAGTCCAGGGGGTCGATGGTACAGCGTACTGCGATCCTGAGAGTAGGTGCGGTAGTAATACTCTAATTCAGACTCCCCAGGCTGAATTGGAGGCCCGTCATACCCCGCACCACCGGCAGACGAGCTGGTACCCTTATCAACCGCAGACTTCTGCGGCCCAGCATCATGCTGCCGCGCTTCAGCGCCAGTTTTTTGCGGTTCAGCGTCAGAATGTTGCTTCCCAGTAGCAGTGAACCGCACACTCAAGTCGTCTCCCTCATTGGGAGAGATCAGATTGTTGGACGAGTCGACAGTATCAAATATCTGGGCCGCAGCATTCTCTGCGGTACCCTCCTTCTGCACGGTTGACTCAGGTACCACCTTGATGGGAGGTGTCGACGGCACCTCCGTTGCACCCGCACCCGTGTCACGCGGGGGAGACTCCGGAGCATCGAAGATAGAAAAATCTTCATCTTGAGGCTCTGCAAAAAAGTCAAATAGCTATCAAAACTAGTTACACAACAGTTAAGACTAGATAGCCTACACTTACCAACGACAACCGCAGGTTTTTTCTGCGTCGGAGCAGACCTTTTGGTTACTAGTCTCCGACGTTTGGTTTCAACACCACCAGCAGCTTTCTGCTCTGGCCTCCTCTTCTCACCAATCACAGGGGGACCCGCAGCCGTCCCTCCCGCAGCCGCCTCTTCTGCCTGCTTCTTCGCAGCACCAGAACGTGACTCCGCGGCTGTACCCAAACCCTCAAGGGTATCAGATACTATCACATAATCCTTGTGTCGACGAAAAGAGGAATGAGAGATACCTGCTGCCTGCGGCACCAGATGAGGCACAGTAGTGACCTCCTTTATCTTCTTTTGGCGAAAGCGCACGCCCTTCACAGTTTGCCTCTTGGGCACACCTTTCGCTTCAGGGTCCCCCAAGGCCCCAAGATCACCTGCATGGAATCAATACGTCAATAACACAACATGATCAACACAAGTAGCAAAGCTTCGATAGTATACCTTTGCCTACTGGCAACTCAACTGCCAATGCAGCTGCAGTAGGCACCCGGAAGTTACTACGGATGATAGTATTGTGATCCTGTTCACCATCCGCACAAACTACGGTCTCAACCGTACCCTCGAAATCCGGAGCAAACATCCTCCATGCGGGAGCATCTTCTGATAGTAGACACAAAAGTCAGTAACGCATGTAAGGATAAAGAACGTAAACAAACAAAAAGTACGTACCACCGCTCTTTTCCCGCACCACGGGTTTCGAGTTCTTGCCCCTCCTCAACATCATACGCAACAGCCATAGTTGCGTGTTAGTCAACTTCACAGACTCAATAGTCTGCAGCTGCGGGAACCACTGCACTGATTTCAAACTGGGCATCGCAATGGTCTCTGCTATGATCGTCTCGGTCACATTCCGAAACGTCATCTCCACAGCAAGGGCAGCAGACTTGATATAGAAGAACTTCTTCTTCCACATCGTCATCCCCTTAGGGGGAGTCATCAACTTGGGGGTACCGTCTCGTTGACGGAAAGAAAAGAACCCCATGAACACTGTCATCTGATAAAACCGTCGGAAATCTCCGACGGTAGGCTCTATGCCAAGAGCACGGAAGGTAAACTCAAAATTACGAATCCGAATCATCCCAAACGGACTCACTTGAGAAATGTGGACCTTGTACCACTCCAAGATATCCACAACAAACACCGTCAACGGTAATCGGAGGTTACAATCTCCGAAGAAATCGGACCACATGGTCACATAACCGACCGGAGCGTCGGCACCAGTATCACCCTCTGATGGGTACCGAGCCCCATACTCCGAGGGCATTTGGACCTCAAGCATAAGGCGATCAAAGCTTTTTCTGGTCCACTTCAGCGCCGGTAATCCACCACCGGCAGCCCCCTCGTCTTCTTCCTCAGCCACTATCGGCTGTTCAGGGTTTTCACCCTCCACATTATGTGGACTAGATGGTTCAGCCATCAAAAATATCAAAGAAACAGAAGATGGTGAACAGAAACACTAGAAACCTCACCGGAATTTCAGAAAAAATCGTCGGAGAAGACAGATGACAACTTTCTCTCAAACGGCAAATTTTTTGAATTTTCGACCAAGTGAGAGGAAACCACGAACGGTTTTCCCCTTATATACCCATCGCAATTAATGCGGAGGGAGAAAGCAAATCATCACGTTCAAAAAGAGCGTATCTTGCAACAACACGTGTCGAGCGCCGTTTTAGCTGACGGTTATCACGCGCGCGTGGCCGCCCACGCGCCTGACAAAGAAGACGTTTACACTCCCTGCTACAGTGCATTTAATGCCTCGGGCAGTGCAAGTGTCCTTTCATTTCAGCACATGCAGAAACGTCTCACCAACTTCTACCAACTCACACGTGCGATCAAGCCACGTAGGCAAGAAAAAGCGACAACATTATCCAATAAAAACATAAGCGGCATGCGGTTTCTCTGGTTTACCGTACCATAACCCATACCGCATGTCGTTTTTTTATATACCCTAAAAAATAGGTAGAAATATATCTATCTATACTATAAAGGGATATATTACCTTTTCCGCATCACTCACGAGCACACGTGAAATATGCGGAAGTGACACACATGAACCCATTCAGATGTGTCAGATGCTCAGAACCAGTGTTGTTCTTTGGACTGAACCGCATCTCAGGAACAGGCAAAGCGCATTGCCTTCATTCTCTTCAAGCTTCAAATCCCTCCTGTCCGGTTCACAACCACAGAGGGTGCATGAACAACTTCTTCAGCAAAAAGAAGGAACGGAATCTACGCGACCGCACATCAGCAGCCCTGACTCCTGAACCTTCAAGAGTTACATCCGTGCAACAAGCACACTTTGAGCGAAAATGGGACTGCAACATCGCAGACACCCATGAAGAGCTACAGACATAATCATAGCTTCCGCAGAGTGGTTGCTACGGAAGAGCAAAGCTCACTCCACATCACCGAACGAGGCTACCTCGTTGTAAACTCGGTATTGGAGCGCGAAGGGAAGTGGCTCCAAAAAGAACGCAGATACGTGCTCTAGACAAGCACTTATCACGCAGCAAGTGTCCGAACAGCGGTAACAAGTCTGCCTATGACTTTGTTTACCTGCCAACGGACCGCGGTAACAAGTCTGCTTACGACTTTGTTTACCTACCAATGGACCGCATGGAATAAACAACGATGGGCATCCCTTTGCCTATGACCATGTTTATTTACCCATAGCTCAGATCCACATTGTTCGACCAAACATGGCCAACAATGACGCAACGAGGTAACCGCAAAGAACGTACGGTTACTTGAGAGCTATCAGGATGAAAACAAACACCCCAACAAAAAGGGATGGTCATCTCATCACCAGATGCTGAACATAGAGCTCGAGCAAAGTTCTAACGCAACATCAAAAACTTCTAAACCCGACCGCCACGGTTGGTTTAAAAGCTTTTCTTTTCTTCTTCGTGCACCATTCTGGCAAATGGTTCGAAGAAGAAACCACCTCCAAGAGGTTCGAAACATGTGCAGACCTTCGAACCACCATCCTAGAGGTTGGTTCGAAGTTTGTGCAGCATTACTATGAAGGTCCCTAACAGGCTTTCGACACAACAACAGGTGGCAACCCACCTGATGACATGCAACGGCTGAGAATTTCGCATCAAGCGAAACTCCTTCACCAGTACGGAAGAGGCATAGCCGGATTTTTTACCAGATCACCAGTTTGATCTGGCCTAGAATTTTCTCCAGACTGCCAAACTACCTTCCTACACCATAAGTCCAGTGCTCCTCCCACGTGCAACTTGCACAAGGCAGCAACACTAGACTGGGGGGACTTGAAGGGGTATGGTCCCGAAACGACCATTACCCGCATCAAACAAACCCCTACCAGTAAGCAGACCGCACCCATGCGGTCACATACTTCGAACCCATTCGGTCCGAAGATGAATAGCTTGACCCAAGTACAAAAGAAGATGAACATATCGATGCGGCTGGCACCGCATCATATGACCATTTTCGTCACGACAAGGGAAGCGAGCAAACAGTCTCCACATACGATGATGCGGCCAACACCGCATCTCGCGTATTTCTTGATCACAAGTAGGAGACGCGGTAACTTCAGGCGTTACCGCATGCAGCGATGCGGCTCGCACCGCACCCTGCATATCCAACAAGTGGACTGACACGCCATGCAAGTGGCTGACACCACGAGGCAAGTGGCGCCGGCGACAGTCCCCTGTCAGAGCTATTAAAGCAATGGGCTGACGTGGCGTAACCCCCACGGCCGGCGAGACTGACACACCTGCAACGGTGCAGCTCGTCGTCAGCCCATCCATCAATCTCCTCCTTCACTCCTCGGCTATAAATACCGACCCCAAACCAGGTTTGAGGTACATCTCTACACAACTCTCTCACTACTACTACTATCTTACTTTGCTTCCCAAGCAAACTACTGATTCTCACGCCGGAGAGTGGTAACAAGGAGCACCCCCCACCCCATCCTCCTTGTTACGAGTCACGGCTTGTTTCCTTGTGCAGGAGATCATCCACCGGTGACCCAGCCAGCGATCTCCGAGAGGAAGGGATTAACCCTTCTTGACGAGACCAGTGTGTTAACCCTGCCCGGTTAACCATTGTTTCATCATTGTTACCACTCTCCGGCGTGAGAATCAGTAGTTTGCTTGGGAAGCAAAGTAAGATAGTAGTAGTAGTGAGAGAGTTGTGTAGAGATGTACCTCAAACCTGGTTTGGGGTCGGTATTTATAGCCGAGGAGTGAAGGAGGAGATTGATGGATGGGCTCACGACGAGCTGCACCGTTGCAGGTGTGTCAGTCTCGCCGGCCGTGGGGGTTACGCCACGTCAGCCCATTGCTTTAATAGCTCTGACAGGGGACTGTCGCCGGCGCCACTTGCCTCGTGGTGTCAGCCACTTGCATGGCGTGTCAGTCCACTTGTTGGATATGCAGGGTGCAGTGCGAGCCGCATCGCTGCATGCGGTAACGCCTGAAGTTACCGCGTCTCCTACTTGTGATCAAGAAATACGCGAGATGCGGTGTTGGCCGCATCATCGTATGTGGAGACTGTTTGCTCGCTTCCCTTGTCGTGACGAAAATGGTCATATGATGCGGTGCCAGCCGCATCGATATGTTCATCTTCTTTTGTACTTGGGTCAAGCTATTCATCTTCGGACCGAATGGGTTCGAAGTATGTGACCGCATGGGTGCGGTCTGCTTACTGGTAGGGGTTTGTTTGATGCGGGTAATGGTCGTTTCGGGACCATACCCCCAGTCTAGTGTTGCTGCCTTGTGCAAGTTGCACGTGGGAGGAGCACTGGACTTATGGTGTAGGAAGGTAGTTTGGCAGTCTGGAGAAAATTCTAGGCCAGATCAAACTGGTGATCTGGTAAAAAATCCGGCTATGCCTCTTCCGTACTGGTGAAGGAGTTTCGCTTGATGCGAAATTCTCAGCCGTTGCATGTCATCAGGTGGGTTGCCACCTGTTGTTGTGTCGAAAGCCTGTTAGGGACCTTCATAGTAATGCTGCACAAACTTCGAACCAACCTCTAGGATGGTGGTTCGAAGGTCTGCACATGTTTCGAACCTCTTGGAGGTGGTTTCTTCTTCGAACCATTTGCCAGAATGGTGCACGAAGAAGAAAAGAAAAGCTTTTAAACCAACCGTGGCGGTCGGGTTTAGAAGTTTTTGATGTTGCGTTAGAACTTTGCTCGAGCTCTATGTTCAGCATCTGGTGATGAGATGACCATCCCTTTTTGTTGGGGTGTTTGTTTTCATCCTGATAGCTCTCAAGTAACCGTACGTTCTTTGCGGTTACCTCGTTGCGTCATTGTTGGCCATGTTTGGTCGAACAATGTGGATCTGAGCTATGGGTAAATAAACATGGTCATAGGCAAAGGGATGCCCATCGTTGTTTATTCCATGCGGTCCATTGGTAGGTAAACAAAGTCGTAAGCAGACTTGTTACCGCGGTCCGTTGGCAGGTAAACAAAGTCATAGGCAGACTTGTTACCGCTGTTCGGACACTTGCTGCGTGATAAGTGCTTGTCTAGAGCACGTATCTGCGTTCTTTTTGGAGCCACTTCCCTTCGCGCTCCAATACCGAGTTTACAACGAGGTAGCCTCGTTCGGTGATGTGGAGTGAGCTTTGCTCTTCCGTAGCAACCACTCTGCGGAAGCTATGATTATGTCTGTAGCTCTTCATGGGTGTCTGCGATGTTGCAGTCCCATTTTCGCTCAAAGTGTGCTTGTTGCACGGATGTAACTCTTGAAGGTTCAGGAGTCAGGGCTGCTGATGTGCGGTCGCGTAGATTCCGTTCCTTCTTTTTGCTGAAGAAGTTGTTCATGCACCCTCTGTGGTTGTGAACCGGACAGGAGGGATTTGAAGCTTGAAGAGAATGAAGGCAATGCGCTTTGCCTGTTCCTGAGATGCGGTTCAGTCCAAAGAACAACACTGGTTCTGAGCATCTGACACATCTGAATGGGTTCATGTGTGTCACTTCCGCATATTTCACGTGTGCTCGTGAGTGATGCGGAAAAGGTAATATATCCCTTTATAGTATAGATAGATATATTTCTACCTATTTTTTAGGGTATATAAAAAAACAACATGCGGTATGGGTTATGGTACGGTAAACCAGAGAAACCGCATGCCGCTTATGTTTTTATTGGATAATGTTGTCGCTTTTTCTTGCCTACGTGGCTTGATCGCACGTGTGAGTTGGTAGAAGTTGGTGAGACGTTTCTGCATGTGCTGAAATGAAAGGACACTTGCACTGCCCGAGGCATTAAATGCACTGTAGCAGGGAGTGTAAACGTCTTCTTTGTCAGGCGCGTGGGCGGCCACGCGCGCGTGATAACCGTCAGCTAAAACGGCGCTCGACACGTGTTGTTGCAAGATACGCTCTTTTTGAACGTGATGATTTGCTTTCTCCCTCCGCATTAATTGCGATGGGTATATAAGGGGAAAACCGTTCGTGGTTTCCTCTCACTTGGTCGAAAATTCAAAAAATTTGCCGTTTGAGAGAAAGTTGTCATCTGTCTTCTCCGACGATTTTTTCTGAAATTCCGGTGAGGTTTCTAGTGTTTCTGTTCACCATCTTCTGTTTCTTTGATATTTTTGATGGCTGAACCATCTAGTCCACATAATGTGGAGGGTGAAAACCCTGAACAGCCGATAGTGGCTGAGGAAGAAGACGAGGGGGCTGCCGGTGGTGGATTACCGGCGCTGAAGTGGACCAGAAAAAGCTTTGATCGCCTTATGCTTGAGGTCCAAATGCCCTCGGAGTATGGGGCTCGGTACCCATCAGAGGGTGATACTGGTGCCGACGCTCCGGTCGGTTATGTGACCATGTGGTCCGATTTCTTCGGAGATTGTAACCTCCGATTACCGTTGACGGTGTTTGTTGTGGATATCTTGGAGTGGTACAAGGTCCACATTTCTCAAGTGAGTCCGTTTGGGATGATTCGGATTCGTAATTTTGAGTTTACCTTCCGTGCTCTTGGCATAGAGCCTACCGTCGGAGATTTCCGACGGTTTTATCAGATGACAGTGTTCATGGGGTTCTTTTCTTTCCGTCAACGAGACGGTACCCCCAAGTTGATGACTCCCCCTAAGGGGATGACGATGTGGAAGAAGAAGTTCTTCTATATCAAGTCTGCTGCCCTTGCTGTGGAGATGACGTTTCGGAATGTGACCGAGACGATCATAGCAGAGACCATTGCGATGCCCAGTTTGAAATCAGTGCAGTGGTTCCCGCAGCTGCAGACTATTGAGTCTGTGAAGTTGACTAACACGCAACTATGGCTGTTGCGTATGATGTTGAGGAGGGGCAAGAACTCGAAACCCGTGGTGCGGGAAAAGAGCGGTGGTACGTACTTTTTGTTTGTTTACGTTCTTTATCCTTACATGCGTTACTGACTTTTGTGTCTACTATCAGAAGATGCTCCCGCATGGAGGATGTTTGCTCCGGATTTCGAGGGTACGGTTGAGACCGTAGTTTGTGCGGATGGTGAACAGGATCACAATACTATCATCCGTAGTAACTTCCGGGTGCCTACTGCGGCTGCATTGGCAGTTGAGTTGCCAGTAGGCAAAGGTATACTATCGAAGCTTTGCTACTTGTGTTGATCATGTTGTGTTATTGACGTATTGATTCCATGCAGGTGATCTTGGGGCCTTGGGGGACCCTGAAGCGAAAGGTGTGCCCAAGAGGCAAACTGTGAAGGGCGTGCGCTTTCGCCAAAAGAAGATAAAGGAGGTCACTACTGTGCCTCATCTGGTGCCGCAGGCAGCAGGTATCTCTCATTCCTCTTTTCGTCGACACAAGGATTATGTGATAGTATCTGATACCCTTGAGGGTTTGGGTACAGCCGCGGAGTCACGTTCTGGTGCTGCGAAGAAGCAGGCAGAAGAGGCGGCTGCGGGAGGGACGGCTGCGGGTCCCCCTGTGATTGGTGAGAAGAGGAGGCCAGAGCAGAAAGCTGCTGGTGGTGTTGAAACCAAACGTCGGAGACTAGTAACCAAAAGGTCTGCTCCGACGCAGAAAAAACCTGCGGTTGTCGTTGGTAAGTGTAGGCTATCTAGTCTTAACTGTTGTGTAACTAGTTTTGATAGCTATTTGACTTTTTTGCAGAGCCTCAAGATGAAGATTTTTCTATCTTCGATGCTCCGGAGTCTCCCCCGCGTGACACGGGTGCGGGTGCAACGGAGGTGCCGTCGACACCTCCCATCAAGGTGGTACCTGAGTCAACCGTGCAGAAGGAGGGTACCGCAGAGAATGCTGCGGCCCAGATATTTGATACTGTCGACTCGTCCAACAATCTGATCTCTCCCAATGAGGGAGACGACTTGAGTGTGCGGTTCACTGCTACTGGGAAGCAACATTCTGACGCTGAACCGCAAAAAACTGGCGCTGAAGCGCGGCAGCATGATGCTGGGCCGCAGAAGTCTGCGGTTGATAAGGGTACCAGCTCGTCTGCCGGTGGTGCGGGGTATGACGGGCCTCCAATTCAGCCTGGGGAGTCTGAATTAGAGTATTACTACCGCACCTACTCTCAGGATCGCAGTACGCTGTACCATCGACCCCCCTGGACTGTATTGCAGGGGGATGATATTGCTAACGACCCTGCGGCCTGCAGGGAGATCTTGGGCGGTCTAGGGACCCCCTTTGAAGTTGAGCGGGCTCGTGCCGCACCGCGGGAGCTGCGTATAAACCAGCTCTCGACCATGTTGGTAGGGACTTCCATTGTGGCGAATGCCATGTTGGAAGACTATAAAGTTCTGAGCCGCCGTGAAGAAGAGGCTGTCCGCCTGCGGGCAGAGGCGGAAAAGCTGGTCCGAGCTGCTCGTGCGGGTGCAGAGCAGCTGGAAAAAGATAAAGCTGCTTTTGAGAAGCAGAAGCAGACCTCTGAGTGGGCTGCCACTGTCCAACTGAAACAGGTGCGTACCCTTGCTAAACTCCTTGCTGATGAGCGTAAGCGTTGGGAGGAAATTTCATCCAACGAGCGCAAGAAGTGGAACGAATCTTGGGCTAAGCAGAACAATCTTCTGTTTCATACTCGGCAGGAGCTAGCAAACGCCAAGGCGGCAAATGTTGCCTTGGGCAATGAAAAAGCTGCGGCTGAGGCCGCATCAGCTAAAGCGCTGCAGGCAAAGGATGAGGCCCTGAAGGCGCTTGAAGAGGCCAAAGCAGCCGGGGCTCGTGCCTCAAAGGCCCTTGAAGAGGCCGCGGAGAAGGAGAGCCGTTCTTCCAAGGCTCTGGAAGAGGTGAATGCGGAGCGCATTCGTTTGGATAAGGTTGTTTCCAGCCTTCAGGTATGTTTCGTTACCTCTGTTGTATATTTCCTTTATTGTTTTGAAAATATTTATCGGGTGAACTGTTTGCTGTTCTTGTAACAGGCTGAGGTTCAGGCCCGGGCGGTTGCGGTTACGGACCTTACTGCCCGCGTGTCTGATGCGGAGAAGCGGGCCGACGCTGCTGCTGAGGCCAAGGATGCCTTGGTGTCCTCTTTTAACCAGCTGGAAGCTGACCGTGAGTGGTTGCGGACTCACGGCATCGCGCGTGTAAGTATCCGTTGTCTTTATATTTGCTTGGATTAGCATTCAAGACTTATGATCCTTTTATTGCAGATTGTCGAGGCTATAATGAATGCTCCTGAGACCTCATCTGGTTTGGACCTGGTTAAGGAGCGTGCGCGCGATGCTGGCTTCAAGGCTGGTTATAACCGCTGTATTGGGCATATCAATGTATTGTCCGCAGGCGGTTATACTGATCAGGCATCCGGGTTCCGGGATGTGGATACCGAGGGTCGTCTGAAAGCGGCCGTAGCCTCCTTTTATGACACGCCCCTTGCCTGTGTAGGGGAGCTGGACGAGTGTTTGGAGGTTGCGGACTATGTTGACCGCTTGCGGATGCTTTACCCTGATCTGGAAGAGGAAGAACCCGCTAGTGGTGCCGGAGGAGACGCGGGTACCAGCGGTACAAAATAGGGTTTAGGTTGGCGAGTGTGCCTCCTTTTTGTATTCCTCTTGTATAGAATAGGAACTTTATGTAAATTCAGTAAGCATCATGTGGATACTTGAATTTTTTGAATATAAAGTTTGTACAAGTGTTTTTAATTCTTGCATGTCTGAACGTGTGTATGCGTAATCTTTACCCATTTATGAACGGGGTCAAGTACACTCCATACCTTTGTTGTATGGGTATGCATCAATTCTGTTATGTACCGTGTGAGGGTTTTAGAATTGCTTAAGCTTTGTAAAAGCTTATATTACCGGAACTCTACCCATTTGTGAATGGGGTCGAGTGTACTCCATACCTTTGTCGTATGAGTCCGCGTCAATTCCATTGTTTGCCTTTTTGGGCTCAGGAATTGTGTTAAGTGTGTAACTAAAACTTGTGTATCCGGCCGGATAAAACATGCAAGTCTTTTTGCCTTTTGCTGGCCTATTACAATAGTTGCGTGTGGCTACCACTTTGTATAGGTATCGTAAATGAAGATTTTGCCAATCTGTTTTTTGGATACCGCGAAGTGGAAACACGCATTTGTAATAGTAGTAAACAAACAACAATGTATAAAATGACTTGTTTATTTATTTGCAAATGACCTGCGGTCCGATAGGTTACATGGGGAGTGTAAGAACATAGCTTACATGTAGCAGCGTCTAAGCTGTTGTGCGTTCCATGTTCTGGCGATAGGTTCGCCCTCTATTGTTTGTAACCTGTATGCGCCCTTCCCTAAGACCTCGCTGATGAGGTAGGGTCCTTCCCACTTGGGGGCAAGTTTTCCTGGGCGCTCGGCATTAGATGCCTCGTTGTCACGTAGGACGTAGTCCCCTGGAGTGAAAGTACAAACGCGGACTCGCGCGTTGTAATACTTTTCCAGTTTGGATTTGTATTTGGCCTCGTTGATGGCGGCGTTCTCGCGCCTTTCTTCTAGGAGGTCCAAATCGATCCTACGTTCCTTGTCGTTGTCTAGCTTTTCGATAACCAACATTCTAGGAGATGGGAGGCCCATTTCCGCGGGTATCACCGCTTCAGACCCGTAGACGAGGCTGAAAGGTGTTTCCCCATTGCTTGTTTTTGGGCTAGTGCGGTGAGCCCATAAGATGCTTGGGAGTTCATCGACCCAGCCACGCCTGGCTGTTCCCAATCGTGCTTTGATTCGGTCGACTAGGCCTTTATTTATACTCTCGACTTGGCCGTTCCCTTGCGGGTGTGCGACTGACGAGAATATGTGTTTGATGTTCAGCTCTTCTAGCCATTTTTGGAATTCGTCGGCAGCGAAGTTGGTGCCGTTGTCGGTAACAATGTACATTGGTAAACCGAAACGGCAGATGATGTGCTCCCAAATGAACTTTCTTGTTATCATAGCAGTGGTTGAAGCGAGTGGTTTCGCCTCTACCCATTTTGTGAAGTAATCAACCGCCACTATGATAAATTTAACTGCACCTGGTGCGTCCGGGAATGGTCCCACTACGTCGATTGCCCATTTTTGAAAAGGCCATGCAGTAGTGACGGGGACCAGATTGTTTTTTGGCCGCAAAGTTTTTGGTGCATGGCGCTGGCAGTCCATGCATTTGCGTAACTCTTTGACGGCGTCCAGGTGCATGCCGGGCCAGTAATACCCGGCATTCATGATTTTTGCCACGACCATGCGTGGTCCGGCATGTATGCCGCATATGCCCTCATGTATCTCTCGGATAAGGTATGTGGCATCTTGTGGATTAACGCATCGGAGGAGCGGTCCGAGGTATGACTTTCGGTATAAGATACCGTCTCCCATTTGATAGTGGCACGCTTTGTATTGCAACTTACGTGCCTCTGTTTTGCTCTCGGGAGTCACACCTGACTGAAGGTATGCGATAATTGGTGTCATCCATGACGTTGTTCCGTATTGGATGACACTGACCTGGCGTAGAGGAACCGAAGGATTTTGCAAAATCTCGATACGTACCTCTTTTGCCAGGTGTTGGAAGCTGGTGGATGCAAGCTTTGATAGTGCATCCGCGGATTTGTTTTCGCTTCGATTAATGTGTCGAATATTGAATGAAGCGAAGTTGGATTTTAGCTGCAGGGCTTGCTCGAGGTAGAGGATCATGATATCCCCTTTGGCGGCATAGTCGCCGCGTACCTGGCCCGCAACTAACAAGGAATCGACGTGCGCTTCCAGATGTTGCACGCCGATTTTGACTGCTAAACGTAGCCCGGCTAATAGTGCTTCATATTCTGCCTCGTTGTTTGTGCTTTTAAAATCGAGGCGGATGGCGTATGTAAGCTCTTGGCCGTCAGGGCTGACGAGTCGCAGACCTGCGCCCGCGCCTTCCTCGTTGGATGCACCATCGGTAAATAGTGCCCATACTTCTGAGGAGGGCGGTGGGGGCGCAGGGTTTTGGGATTCTTCGCATTCTTGGATGCGATCCGCTGGTACTTCAGCGGCGAAATCAGCTAAGATTTGGCCTTTGATGGCAGGGCGCGGTTTGTAATGTATCGTATGGGCGCCCAGCTCAATTGCCCATTTTGCTAATCTCCCAGAGATGTCGGGTTTAGACAGGATCGGGCCGATCCTGTAATTGGTTAGCACTGTGATGATGTGGTTTACGAAGTAGCGTCGTAACCGTCTTGAAGCATGTACCAGTGCTAGTACCAATTTTTCCATGATTGAGTACCTCGTCTCCGGGTCGTTGAGCATTTTGCTGATATAATAGATGGGTGTTTGAACCCCCGCTCGTTCCACTATTAATACCGCGCCCACTGCGTTTTCTGCAGCGGATAGGTATAAGATTAGTGGCTCATCTTTGCGTGGTGCGGTTAGTGTTGGGAGTTGTATCAAACACTCCTTCATTTCCCGGAAGGCCTTTTCAGCCTCTGTGGTCCACTGGAACTGTTCTTTCTTTGAACAGCTTCGCAGGGTCTTGATGAAAGGGTATGACTTGGCTGCGTGGTTAGCCAAGAACCTGTTGAGTGCCGCCAGCCTTCCGGCCAGGCGTTGCATATCTTTCATCGATGCAGGCGATGGCATGCGCTCGATCGCCTGCACTTTTTCCGGGTTTACCTTGAATCCATCTTTGGTGACGATGAACCCAAGGAATTTGCCTTCTTCCATTCCAAACGAGCATTTCCCTGGATTAAGCTTCATGTTGACGCTTCGCAGAGTTTGGAATGTTTTTTCTATATCGGTGAGCATGGTATCTTCCTCCATGCTCATGACGACCAGGTCGTCCATGTAGATTTCGACACTTTTGCTTATTTGACCGCGGAAAGTGTCGTTCATCAGTTTTTGGTAGGTTGAGCCCGCGTTGCGCAACCCAAACGGCATTTTCGTATAGCAGTAATTTCCGGTTGGGGTCCGGAATGCCGTTTTGTCTTCATCCTCGAGTGCCATTTGTACCTGGTGGTACCCTTTGTAGCAATCGAGGAAACACTTCCACCGAAATGGTGCGAGGTTATCGACCTTTTCGTCGATTTCTGGAAGCGCGTAACAATCCTTGGGGCAGGCCTTGTTAAGGTCCTTGTAATCGACGCACATGCGCCAGCCCCCGGATGGTTTTTCTACCATGACCGGGTTGGATAACCAAGTCTGGTACTTGACTTCCCGCAGTATACCTGCGGAGAGCAGTTCTTCGATCTGCTCTTGCATCGCCTGATTTTTAGCTGACCCAAGGTGGCGTTGGCCTTGGATCACTGGTTTGATACCTGGTTTGGTATTCAAATAGTGCTGCGCTATTTCGCGTGGGACCCCTGTCATGTCTGCGGGAGTCCACGCGAAGATGTCTTGGTTCCTGAAGAGGAGCTCCTTCAGGTGCGCTCTGGTGGTCGAGGATAAGGCGTGACCCAACGTGACCTTCTGTTCCGGATGCTTAGGGTTGAGAACCCATTTTTCCGGTTGGTCGACGGGGGTGGGCCTTGCGACCTTTGTCGGACGTGCTTCGTCCGTCATCATGACGTCCTTGCGGGCGTATATGATCGCAACCCCTGACTCGGTTGGGAAACCAATCGCGGAGTGGGGGACGGATGTGATCATATTGAAATCTCCTTGGGATTCTCTCCCAAGGAGGACGTCATAATTGGAGGTGTGAGGTAAAACCATGAAGTTTACCTCCTCCGTCCGCGTGTGTTTACCATTGGTAAGACGCACGGGAAATGTAATTTGACCTAGGGGAAAGACCGTTTCCCCTGCGAATCCGGCCAGCGGGTAATCTACGGCTTGCAACCGATCTTTGTCCTCTTGGTCAAATTGATTGAAGCATTGCTCGTAGATTATATCGGATGTACTGCCCGGGTCAATGAACAGACGCTCGGTGCAGTAATGGGCCAGCTGGCCTGAAATGACGACGGCGCGTCTATCACGCGGTCCGCCTCGGACTTTTGGGAAGACGACTTGCTCGTCTTTCCAATCATTGTCCGGTCTTCGTGCCGCTTTGCGCGGCCTACCCTTGCCTCCGTAGATCATGTGGGTGGAAGCCACGTACATGGCTTTCTTCCCGGAGGAGGTACCTTCGTTGTGAGGGGTGATATGCTTGGTGGGCTTTTGTCCACCTGGCAAAAGGTGTTGTAGTTTCCCCTCTTTCAACGCCCGCTCAATCTCCAGCCGGAGACTGATGCAGTTGTTGGTGGTGTGGCCCGAGTCCTTGTGGTACTCACAGTATAGTGTGAGGTCCTGACTTTTCTTGGACTTCATTGGTTGGGCCGGTCGCAAGAATTGTGGGTCTGCGAGGAGGACCTCTCTTGGCGACTGGTTGATCTCGGTCCATTTGCGGTCCCGAGATTCTTTTCTTGGTGCCCGAGTGTCTCGGGCAGGGTTGTAGCATTGTGGGTCAAACGTGTTGGGTTGCGGGAAATACGGTTTAGTAATATCCCGATTTCCTGCATCCCGGTTTCGTTTGTTGTTACGTTTGGACCCTTGGTGGGATGTTTCGGCTTGGGGCTTTGCCTTTTTGACGTGCGGTTCGAGCGACCGCTGTGTCTGGGCATATGTCTTGACTGCGGTCATGACATCTTCCCATTTTTTAGGTAAGCCCTCCTTGCCGGAGATGGTCATGATCATCTCTCTGTCTTTGACGGCCCGGATAAAATGGTTTCGCGCCATTTGGTCCGCCACGTCGCCTATCTCTAGGCATTCTTTATTGTAACGGATGACGAATGCCTCGAGCGATTCGTCATCCCTTCGCCAGATGTTCATGA
Source organism: Helianthus annuus (assembly GCF_002127325.2). Classification (NCBI taxonomy): domain Eukaryota; kingdom Viridiplantae; phylum Streptophyta; class Magnoliopsida; order Asterales; family Asteraceae; genus Helianthus; species Helianthus annuus. The sequence continues at coordinate 655,282 of NC_035447.2, forward strand.
CGTCCAACGAATCGCGTTCGTGGCGTCGCTGCTGGCTAAAATGGGCGAGGAACTTGGCGCGCAAGTCCTCGAAAGAATCCAGTGATCCCACTGGCAAAGAATCAAACCATGCCCTCGCCAGACCGATAAGGGTCTGGGGGAAAAAATTGCACCAGGTGGGTTCGTCCCACCTGCCATTGACGCCTGCGCCTGTGAAGATGTTCATGTGGTCGTCCGGGTCGGTCGAGCCACTGTATTTCCCAATGTTGACTGGGAATTTTGTCGTGGTGATATCGGCGTTGGCGATGTGCGGGACGAATTTTGAATTTTCGGCCGCGGCCCTTGGCCTGTATGGTTCGTGCACAGGGCGCTTTGCCGCCCTGAGGTATGTAGTGCGGGGGTGACTGGGAGGAACATAGTTGCGTCCCCCCGGTCTGCTGCTGGTGTCGTGAGACTCCCCGCGGTAGGTTTGATCGTCAGGGTCGGTATGACCGTACCCTTCCGTGTAAGGTTGCGGGCCCAGTCGGCTCTGGATGCCTGGGCCGCGCCTGGAGGCTGACCGCCTCCTATCTTCGCCATAGGGGCCTAGGCGGGTATGCACTGGCCCTCTGGAGCGGGACTCATATGAGGAAATATCCTCGTTGAGTGTATTGATCGAACAGTAAGAGGATCCACGGTCGTCACGTCGGCTTCTGGAAGCCGGACGTGAGTGTAACCTGCCATCGTATTGGAGTATACGGTTGGCAGGTGTGTGTTGTATTGGAGTAGGCCCAGCTTGTACGTTTGCTTCCGTACAAGCGCGGTTGTAGGCCGCGATCAGCAGGTCGGTCTGCTGTTGGTACCAGGAGTGTAAGTCCACGCCTGGTGGGAGCACAGTTGGGGCCTGTGATAAGTCGTGTCCGAACGCAAAGGATGGGACCCTTTGGGTGGACGTGCCAATGTGTCCGGGTTGGGGGGTCGAAGGGTGGACCCCTGTTGGGACCGGGGGATTCGGATTATCCGCATTGGTGTTTTGGTTATCAGCCATGATCTTGAGAGGGAGAGGGATGGATTAAAAAGTGCTAAGAGTAGCGGTGGGCGCCAATGATGAAACAATGGTTAACCGGGCAGGGTTAACACACTGGTCTCGTCAAGAAGGGTTAATCCCTTCCTCTCGGAGATCGCTGGCTGGGTCACCGGTGGATGATCTCCTGCACAAGGAAACAAGCCGTGACTCGTAACAAGGAGGATGGGGTGGGGGGTGCTCCTTGTTACCACTCTCCGGCGTGAGAATCAGTAGTTTGCTTGGGAAGCAAAGTAAGATAGTAGTAGTAGTGAGAGAGTTGTGTAGAGATGTACCTCAAACCTGGTTTGGGGTCGGTATTTATAGCCGAGGAGTGAAGGAGGAGATTGATGGATGGGCTGACGACGAGCTGCACCGTTGCAGGTGTGTCAGTCTCGCCGGCCGTGGGGGTTACGCCACGTCAGCCCATTGCTTTAATAGCTCTGACAGGGGACTGTCGCCGGCGCCACTTGCCTCGTGGTGTCAGCCACTTGCATGGCGTGTCAGTCCACTTGTTGGATATGCAGGGTGCGGTGCGAGCCGCATCGCTGCATGCGGTAACGCCTGAAGTTACCGCGTCTCCTACTTGTGATCAAGAAATACGCGAGATGCGGTGTTGGCCGCATCATCGTATGTGGAGACTGTTTGCTCGCTTCCCTTGTCGTGACGAAAATGGTCATATGATGCGGTGCCAGCCGCATCGATATGTTCATCTTCTTTTGTACTTGGGTCAAGCTATTCATCTTCGGACCGAATGGGTTCGAAGTATGTGACCGCATGGGTGCGGTCTGCTTACTGGTAGGGGTTTGTTTGATGCGGGTAATGGTCGTTTCGGGACCATACCCCTTCAAGTCCCCCTAGTCTAGTGTTGCTGCCTTGTGCAAGTTGCACGTGGGAGGAGCACTGGACTTATGGTGTAGGAAGGTAGTTTGGCAGTCTGGAGAAAATTCTAGGCCAGATCAAACTGGTGATCTGGTAAAAAATCCGGCTATGCCTCTTCCGTACTGGTGAAGGAGTTTCGCTTGATGCGAAATTCTCAGCCGTTGCATGTCATCAGGTGGGTTGCCACCTGTTGTTGTGTCGAAAGCCTGTTAGGGACCTTCATAGTAATGCTGCACAAACTTCGAACCAACCTCTAGGATGGTGGTTCGAAGGTCTGCACATGTTTCGAACCTCTTGGAGGTGGTTTCTTCTTCGAACCATTTGCCAGAATGGTGCACGAAGAAGAAAAGAAAAGCTTTTAAACCAACCGTGGCGGTCGGGTTTAGAAGTTTTTGATGTTGCGTTAGAACTTTGCTCGAGCTCTATGTTCAGCATCTGGTGATGAGATGACCATCCCTTTTTGTTGGGGTGTTTGTTTTCATCCTGATAGCTCTCAAGTAACCGTACGTTCTTTGCGGTTACCTCGTTGCGTCATTGTTGGCCATGTTTGGTCGAACAATGTGGATCTGAGCTATGGGTAAATAAACATGGTCATAGGCAAAGGGATGCCCATCGTTGTTTATTCCATGCGGTCCATTGGTAGGTAAACAAAGTCGTAAGCAGACTTGTTACCGCGGTCCGTTGGCAGGTAAACAAAGTCATAGGCAGACTTGTTACCGCTGTTCGGACACTTGCTGCGTGATAAGTGCTTGTCTAGAGCACGTATCTGCGTTCTTTTTGGAGCCACTTCCCTTCGCGCTCCAATACCGAGTTTACAACGAGGTAGCCTCGTTCGGTGATGTGGAGTGAGCTTTGCTCTTCCGTAGCAACCACTCTGCGGAAGCTATGATTATGTCTGTAGCTCTTCATGGGTGTCTGCGATGTTGCAGTCCCATTTTCGCTCAAAGTGTGCTTGTTGCACGGATGTAACTCTTGAAGGTTCAGGAGTCAGGGCTGCTGATGTGCGGTCGCGTAGATTCCGTTCCTTCTTTTTGCTGAAGAAGTTGTTCATGCACCCTCTGTGGTTGTGAACCGGACAGGAGGGATTTGAAGCTTGAAGAGAATGAAGGCAATGCGCTTTGCCTGTTCCTGAGATGCGGTTCAGTCCAAAGAACAACACTGGTTCTGAGCATCTGACACATCTGAATGGGTTCATGTGTGTCACTTCCGCATATTTCACGTGTGCTCGTGAGTGATGCGGAAAAGGTAATATATCCCTTTATAGTATAGATAGATATATTTCTACCTATTTTTTAGGGTATATAAAAAAACGACATGCGGTATGGGTTATGGTACGGTAAACCAGAGAAACCGCATGCCGCTTATGTTTTTATTGGATAATGTTGTCGCTTTTTCTTGCCTACGTGGCTTGATCGCACGTGTGAGTTGGTAGAAGTTGGTGAGACGTTTCTGCATGTGCTGAAATGAAAGGACACTTGCACTGCCCGAGGCATTAAATGCACTGTAGCAGGGAGTGTAAACGTCTTCTTTGTCAGGCGCGTGGGCGGCCACGCGCGCGTGATAACCGTCAGCTAAAACGGCGCTCGACACGTGTTGTTGCAAGATACGCTCTTTTTGAACGTGATGATTTGCTTTCTCCCTCCGCATTAATTGCGATGGGTATATAAGGGGAAAACCGTTCGTGGTTTCCTCTCACTTGGTCGAAAATTCAAAAAATTTGCCGTTTGAGAGAAAGTTGTCATCTGTCTTCTCCGACGATTTTTTCTGAAATTCCGGTGAGGTTTCTAGTGTTTCTGTTCACCATCTTCTGTTTCTTTGATATTTTTGATGGCTGAACCATCTAGTCCACATAATGTGGAGGGTGAAAACCCTGAACAGCCGATAGTGGCTGAGGAAGAAGACGAGGGGGCTGCCGGTGGTGGATTACCGGCGCTGAAGTGGACCAGAAAAAGCTTTGATCGCCTTATGCTTGAGGTCCAAATGCCCTCGGAGTATGTGGCTCGGTACCCATCAGAGGGTGATACTGGTGCCGACGCTCCGGTCGGTTATGTGACCATGTGGTCCGATTTCTTCGGAGATTGTAACCTCCGATTACCGTTGACGGTGTTTGTTGTGGATATCTTGGAGTGGTACAAGGTCCACATTTCTCAAGTGAGTCCGTTTGGGATGATTCGGATTCGTAATTTTGAGTTTACCTTCCGTGCTCTTGGCATAGAGCCTACCGTCGGAGATTTCCGACGGTTTTATCAGATGACAGTGTTCATGGGGTTCTTTTCTTTCCGTCAACGAGACGGTACCCCCAAGTTGATGACTCCCCCTAAGGGGATGACGATGTGGAAGAAGAAGTTCTTCTATATCAAGTCTGCTGCCCTTGCTGTGGAGATGACGTTTCGGAATGTGACCGAGACGATCATAGCAGAGACCATTGCGATGCCCAGTTTGAAATCAGTGCAGTGGTTCCCGCAGCTGCAGACTATTGAGTCTGTGAAGTTGACTAACACGCAACTATGGCTGTTGCGTATGATGTTGAGGAGGGGCAAGAACTCGAAACCCGTGGTGCGGGAAAAGAGCGGTGGTACGTACTTTTTGTTTGTTTACGTTCTTTATCCTTACATGCGTTACTGACTTTTGTGTCTACTATCAGAAGATGCTCCCGCATGGAGGATGTTTGCTCCGGATTTCGAGGGTACGGTTGAGACCGTAGTTTGTGCGGATGGTGAACAGGATCACAATAGTATCATCCGTAGTAACTTCCGGGTGCCTACTGCGGCTGCATTGGCAGTTGAGTTGCCAGTAGGCAAAGGTATACTATCGAAGCTTTGCTACTTGTGTTGATCATGTTGTGTTATTGACGTATTGATTCCATGCAGGTGATCTTGGGGCCTTGGGGGACCCTGAAGCGAAAGGTGTGCCCAAGAGGCAAACTGTGAAGGGCGTGCGCTTTCGCCAAAAGAAGATAAAGGAGGTCACTACTGTGCCTCATCTGGTGCCGCAGGCAGCAGGTATCTCTCATTCCTCTTTTCGTCGACACAAGGATTATGTGATAGTATCCGATACCCTTGAGGGTTTGGGTACAGCCGCGGAGTCACGTTCTGGTGCTGCGAAGAAGCAGGCAGAAGAGGCGGCTGCGGGTCCCCCTGTGATTGGTGAGAAGAGGAGGCCAGAGCAGAAAGCTGCTGGTGGTGTTGAAACCAAACGTCGGAGACTAGTAACCAAAGGGTCTGCTCCGACGCAGAAAAAACCTGCGGTTGTCGTTGGTAAGTGTAGGCTATCTAGTCTTAACTGTTGTGTAACTAGTTTTGATAGCTATTTGACTTTTTTGCAGAGCCTCAAGATGAAGATTTTTCTATCTTCGATGCTCCGGAGTCTCCCCCGCGTGACACGGGTGCGGGTGCAACGGAGGTGCCGTCGACACCTCCCATCAAGGTGGTACCTGAGTCAACCGTGCAGAAGGAGGGTACCGCAGAGAATGCTGCGGCCCAGATATTTGATACTGTCGACTCGTCCAACAATCTGATCTCTCCCAATGAGGGAGACGACTTGAGTGTGCGGTTCACTGCTACTGGGAAGCAACATTCTGACGCTGAACCGCAAAAAACTGGCGCTGAAGCGCGGCAGCATGATGCTGGGCCGCAGAAGTCTGCGGTTGATAAGGGTACCAGCTCGTCTGCCGGTGGTGCGGGGTATGACGGGCCTCCAATTCAGCCTGGGGAGTCTGAATTAGAGTATTACTACCGCACCTACTCTCAGGATCGCAGTACGCTGTACCATCGACCCCCCTGGACTGTATTGCAGGGGGATGATATTGCTAACGACCCTGCGGCCTGCAGGGAGATCTTGGGCGGTCTAGGGACCCCCTTTGAAGTTGAGCGGGCTCGTGCCGCACCGCGGGAGCTGCGTATAAACCAGCTCTCGACCATGTTGGTAGGGACTTCCATTGTGGCGAATGCCATGTTGGAAGACTATAAAGTTCTGAGCCGCCGTGAAGAAGAGGCTGTCCGCCTGCGGGCAGAGGCGGAAAAGCTGGTCCGAGCTGCTCGTGCGGGTGCAGAGCAGCTGGAAAAAGATAAAGCTGCTTTTGAGAAGCAGAAGCAGACCTCTGAGTGGGCTGCCACTGTCCAACTGAAACAGGTGCGTACCCTTGCTAAACTCCTTGCTGATGAGCGTAAGCGTTGGGAGGAAATTTCATCCAACGAGCGCAAGAAGTGGAACGAATCTTGGGCTAAGCAGAACAATCTTCTGTTTCATACTCGGCAGGAGCTAGCAAACGCCAAGGCGGCAAATGTTGCCTTGGGCAATGAAAAAGCTGCGGCTGAGGCCGCATCAGCTAAAGCGCTGCAGGCAAAGGATGAGGCCCTGAAGGCGCTTGAAGAGGCCAAAGCAGCCGGGGCTCGTGCCTCAAAGGCCCTTGAAGAGGCCGCGGAGAAGGAGAGCCGTTCTTCCAAGGCTCTGGAAGAGGTGAATGCGGAGCGCATTCGTTTGGATAAGGTTGTTTCCAGCCTTCAGGTATGTTTCGTTACCTCTGTTGTATATTTCCTTTATTGTTTTGAAAATATTTATCGGGTGAACTGTTTGCTGTTCTTGTAACAGGCTGAGGTTCAGGCCCGGGCGGTTGCGGTTACGGACCTTACTGCCCGCGTGTCTGATGCGGAGAAGCGGGCCGACGCTGCTGCTGAGGCCAAGGATGCCTTGGTGTCCTCTTTTAACCAGCTGGAAGCTGACCGTGAGTGGTTGCGGACTCACGGCATCGCGCGTGTAAGTATCCGTTGTCTTTATATTTGCTTGGATTAGCATTCAAGACTTATGATCCTTTTATTGCAGATTGTCAAGGCTATAATGAATGCTCCTGAGACCTCATCTGGTTTGGACCTGGTTAAGGAGCGTGCGCGCGATGCTGGCTTCAAGGCTGGTTATAACCGCTGTATTGGGCATATCAATGTATTGTCCGCAGGCGGTTATACTGATCAGGCATCCGGGTTCCGGGATGTGGATACCGAGGGTCGTCTGAAAGCGGCCGTAGCCTCCTTTTATGACACGCCCCTTGCCTGTGTAGGGGAGCTGGACGAGTGTTTGGAGGTTGCGGACTATGTTGACCGCTTGCGGATGCTTTACCCTGATCTAGAAGAGGAAGAACCCGCTAGTGGTGCCGGAGGAGACGCGGGTACCAGCGGTACAAAATAGGGTTTAGGTTGGCGAGTGTGCCTCCTTTTTGTATTCCTCTTGTATAGAATAGGAACTTTATGTAAATTCAGTAAGCATCATGTGGATACTTGAATTTTTTGAATATAAAGTTTGTACAAGTGTTTTTAATTCTTGCATGTCTGAACGTGTGTATGCGTAATCTTTACCCATTTATGAACGGGGTCAAGTACACTCCATACTTTTGTTGTATGGGTATGCATCAATTCTGTTATGTACCGTGTGAGGGTTTTAGAATTGCTTAAGCTTTGTAAAAGCTTATATTACCGGAACTCTACCCATTTGTGAATGGGGTCGAGTGTACTCCATACCTTTGTCGTATGAGTCCGCGTCAATTCCATTGTTTGCCTTTTTGGGCTCAGGAATTGTGTTAAGTGTGTAACTAAAACTTGTGTATCCGGCCGGATAAAACATGCAAGTCTTTTTGCCTTTTGCTGGCCTATTACAATAGTTGCGTGTGGCTACCACTTTGTATAGGTATCGTAAATGAAGATTTTGCCAATCTGTTTTTTGGATACCGCGAAGTGGAAACACGCATTTGTAATAGTAGTAAACAAACAACAATGTATAAAATGACTTGTTTATTTATTTGCAAATGACCTGCGGTCCGATAGGTTACATGGGGAGTGTAAGAACATAGCTTACATGTAGCAGCGTCTAAGCTGTTGTGCGTTCCATGTTCTGGCGATAGGTTCGCCCTCTATTGTTTGTAACCTGTATGCGCCCTTCCCTAAGACCTCGCTGATGAGGTAGGGTCCTTCCCACTTGGGGGCAAGTTTTCCTGGGCGCTCGGCATTAGATGCCTCGTTGTCACGTAGGACGTAGTCCCCTGGAGTGAAAGTACAAACGCGGACTCGCGCGTTGTAATACTTTTCCAGTTTGGATTTGTATTTGGCCTCGTTGATGGCGGCGTTCTCGCGCCTTTCTTCTAGGAGGTCCAAATCGATCCTACGTTCCCTGTCGTTGTCTAGCTTTTCGATAGCCAACATTCTAGGAGATGGGAGGCCCATTTCCGCGGGTATCACCGCTTCAGACCCGTAGACGAGGCTGAAAGGTGTTTCCCCATTGCTTGTTTTTGGGCTAGTGCGGTGAGCCCATAAGATGCTTGGGAGTTCATCGACCCAGCCACGCCTGGCTGTTCCCAATCGTGCTTTGATTCCGTCGACTAGGCCTTTATTTATACTCTCGACTTGGCCGTTCCCTTGCGGGTGTGCGACTGACGAGAATATGTGTTTGATGTTCAGCTCTTCTAGCCATTTTTGGAATTCGTCGGCAGCGAAGTTGGTGCCGTTGTCGGTAACAATGTACATTGGTAAACCGAAACGGCAGATGATGTGCTCCCAAATGAACTTTCTTGTTATCATAGCAGTGGTTGAAGCGAGTGGTTTCGCCTCTACCCATTTTGTGAAGTAATCAACCGCCACTATGATAAATTTAACTGCACCTGGTGCGTCCGGGAATGGTCCCACTACGTCGATTGCCCATTTTTGAAAAGGCCATGCAGTAGTGACGGGGACCAGATTGTTTTTTGGCCGCAAAGTTTTTGGTGCATGGCGCTGGCAGTCCATGCATTTGCGTAACTCTTTGACGGCGTCCAGGTGCATGCCGGGCCAGTAATACCCGGCATTCATGATTTTTGCCACGACCATGCGTGGTCCGGCATGTATGCCGCATATGCCCTCATGTATCTCTCGGATAAGGTATGTGGCATCTTGTGGATTAACGCATCGGAGGAGCGGTCCGAGGTATGACTTTCGGTATAAGATACCGTCTCCCATTTGATAGTGGCACGCTTTGTATTGCAACTTACGTGCCTCTGTTTTGCTCTCGGGAGTCACACCTGACTGAAGGTATGCGATAATTGGTGTCATCCATGACGTTGTTCCGTATTGGATGACACTGACCTGGCGTAGAGGAACCGAAGGATTTTGCAAAATCTCGATACGTACCTCTTTTGCCAGGTGTTGGAAGCTGGTGGATGCAAGCTTTGATAGTGCATCCGCGGATTTGTTTTCGCTTCGATTAATGTGTCGAATATTGAATGAAGCGAAGTTGGATTTTAGCTGCAGGGCTTGCTCGAGGTAGAGGATCATGATATCCCCTTTGGCGGCATAGTCGCCGCGTACCTGGCCCGCAACTAACAAGGAATCGACGTGCGCTTCCAGATGTTGCACGCCGATTTTGACTGCTAAACGTAGCTCGGCTAATAGTGCTTCATATTCTGCCTCGTTGTTTGTGCTTTTAAAATCGAGGCGGATGGCGTATGTAAGCTCTTGGCCGTCAGGGCTGACGAGTCGCAGACCTGCGCCCGCGCCTTCCTCGTTGGATGCACCATCGGTAAATAGTGCCCATACTTCTGAGGAGGGCGGTGGGGGCGCAGGGTTTTGGGATTCTTCGCATTCTTGGATGCGATCCGCTGGTACTTCAGCGGCGAAATCAGCTAAGATTTGGCCTTTGATGGCAGGGCGCGGTTTGTAATGTATCGTATGGGCGCCCAGCTCAATTGCCCATTTTGCTAATCTCCCAGAGATGTCGGGTTTAGACAGGATCGGGCCGATCCTGTAATTGGTTAGCACTGTGATGATGTGGTTTACGAAGTAGCGTCGTAACCGTCTTGAAGCATGTACCAGTGCTAGTACCAATTTTTCCATGATTGAGTACCTCGTCTCCGGGTCGTTGAGCATTTTGCTGATATAATAGATGGGTGTTTGAACCCCCGCTCGTTCCACTATTAATACCGCGCCCACTGCGTTTTCTGCAGCGGATAGGTATAAGATTAGTGGCTCATCTTTGCGTGGTGCGGTTAGTGTTGGGAGTTGTATCAAACACTCCTTCATTTCCCGGAAGGCCTTTTCAGCCTCTGTGGTCCACTGGAACTGTTCTTTCTTTGAACAGCTTCGCAGGGTCTTGATGAAAGGGTATGACTTGGCTGCGTGGTTAGCCAAGAACCTGTTGAGTGCCGCCAGCCTTCCGGCCAGGCGTTGCATATCTTTCATCGATGCAGGCGATGGCATGCGCTCGATCGCCTGCACTTTTTCCGGGTTTACCTTGAATCCATCTTTGGTGACGATGAACCCAAGGAATTTGCCTTCTTCCATTCCAAACGAGCATTTCCCTGGATTAAGCTTCATGTTGACGCTTCGCAGAGTTTGGAATGTTTTTTCTATATCGGTGAGCATGGTATCTTCCTCCATGCTCATGACGACCAGGTCGTCCATGTAGATTTCGACACTTTTGCTTATTTGACCGCGGAAAGTGTCGTTCATCAGTTTTTGGTAGGTTGAGCCCGCGTTGCGCAACCCAAACGGCATTTTCGTATAGCAGTAATTTCCGGTTGGGGTCCGGAATGCCGTTTTGTCTTCATCCTCGAGTGCCATTTGTACCTGGTGGTACCCTTTGTAGCAATCGAGGAAACACTTCCACCGAAATGGTGCGAGGTTATCGACCTTTTCGTCGATTTCTGGAAGCGCGTAACAATCCTTGGGGCAGGCCTTGTTAAGGTCCTTGTAATCGACGCACATGCGCCAGCCCCCGGATGGTTTTTCTACCATGACCGGGTTGGATAACCAAGTCTGGTACTTGACTTCCCGCAGTATACCTGCGGAGAGCAGTTCTTCGATCTGCTCTTGCATCGCCTGATTTTTAGCTGACCCAAGGTGGCGTTGGCCTTGGATCACTGGTTTGATACCTGGTTTGGTATTCAAATAGTGCTGCGCTATTTCGCGTGGGACCCCTGTCATGTCTGCGGGAGTCCACGCGAAGATGTCTTGGTTCCTGAAGAGGAGCTCCTTCAGGTGCGCTCTGGTGGTCGAGGATAAGGCGTGACCCAACGTGACCTTCTGTTCCGGATGCTTAGGGTTGAGAACCCATTTTTCCGGTTGGTCGACGGGGGTGGGCCTTGCGACCTTTGTCGGACGTGCTTCGTCCGTCATCATGACGTCCTTGCGGGCGTATATGATCGCAACCCCTGACTCGGTTGGGAAACCAATCGCGGAGTGGGGGACGGATGTGATCATATTGAAATCTCCTTGGGATTCTCTCCCAAGGAGGACGTCATAATTGGAGGTGTGAGGTAAAACCATGAAGTTTACCTCCTCCGTCCGCGTGTGTTTACCATTGGTAAGACGCACGGGAAATGTAATTTGACCTAGGGGAAAGACCGTTTCCCCTGCGAATCCGGCCAGCGGGTAATCTACGGCTTGCAACCGATCTTTGTCCTCTTGGTCAAATTGATTGAAGCATTGCTCGTAGATTATATCGGATGTACTGCCCGGGTCAATGAACAGACGCTCGGTGCAGTAATGGGCCAGCTGGCCTGAAATGACGACGGCGCGTCTATCACGCGGTCCGCCTCGGACTTTTGGGAAGACGACTTGCTCGTCTTTCCAATCATTGTCCGGTCTTCGTGCCGCTTTGCGCGGCCTACCCTTGCCTCCGTAGATCATGTGGGTGGAAGCCACGTACATGGCTTTCTTCCCGGAGGAGGTACCTTCGTTGTGAGGGGTGATATGCTTGGTGGGCTTTTGTCCACCTGGCAAAAGGTGTTGTAGTTTCCCCTCTTTCAACGCCCGCTCAATCTCCAGCCGGAGACTGATGCAGTTGTTGGTGGTGTGGCCCGAGTCCTTGTGGTACTCACAGTATAGTGTGAGGTCCTGACTTTTCTTGGACTTCATTGGTTGGGCCGGTCGCAAGAATTGTGGGTCTGCGAGGAGGACCTCTCTTGGCGACTGGTTGATCTCGGTCCATTTGCGGTCCCGAGATTCTTTTCTTGGTGCCCGAGTGTCTCGGGCAGGGTTGTAGCATTGTGGGTCAAACGTGTTGGGTTGCGGGAAATACGGTTTAGTAATATCCCGATTTCCTGCATCCCGGTTTCGTTTGTTGTTACGTTTGGACCCTTGGTGGGATGTTTCGGCTTGGGGCTTTGCCTTTTTGACGTGCGGTTCGAGCGACCGCTGTGTCTGGGCATATGTCTTGACTGCGGTCATGACATCTTCCCATTTTTTAGGTAAGCCCTCCTTGCCGGAGATGGTCATGATCATCTCTCTGTCTTTGACGGCCCGGATAAAATGGTTTCGCGCCATTTGGTCCGCCACGTCGCCTATCTCTAGGCATTCTTTATTGTAACGGATGACGAATGCCTCGAGCGATTCGTCATCCCTTCGCCAGATGTTCATGACGTCCAACGAATCGCGTTCGTGGCGTCGCTGCTGGCTAAAATGGGCGAGGAACTTGGCGCGCAAGTCCTCGAAAGAATCCAGTGATCCCACTGGCAAAGAATCAAACCATGCCCTCGCCAGACCGATAAGGGTCTGGGGGAAAAAATTGCACCAGGTGGGTTCGTCCCACCTGCCATTGACGCCTGCGCCTGTGAAGATGTTCATGTGGTCGTCCGGGTCGGTCGAGCCACTGTATTTCCCAATGTTGACTGGGAATTTTGTCGTGGTGATATCGGCGTTGGCGATGTGCGGGACGAATTTTGAATTTTCGGCCGCGGCCATTGGCCTGTATGGTTCGTGCACAGGGCGCTTTGCCGCCCTGAGGTATGTAGTGCGGGGGTGACTGGGAGGAACATAGTTGCGTCCCCCGGTCTGCTGCTGGTGTCGTGAGACTCCCCGCGGTAGGTTTGATCGTCAGGGTCGGTATGACCGTACCCTTCCGTGTAAGGTTGCGGGCCCAGTCGGCTCTGGATGCCTGGGCCGCGCCTGGAGGCTGACCGCCTCCTATCTTCGCCATAGGGGCCTAGGCGGGTATGCACTGGCCCTCTGGAGCGGGACTCATATGAGGAAATATCCTCGTTGAGTGTATTGATCGAACAGTAAGAGGATCCACGGTCGTCACGTCGGCTTCTGGAAGCCGGACGTGAGTGTAACCTGCCATCGTATTGGAGTATACGGTTGGCAGGTGTGTGTTGTATTGGAGTAGGCCCAGCTTGTACGTTTGCTTCCGTACAAGCGCGGTTGTAGGCCGCGATCAGCAGGTCGGTCTGCTGTTGGTACCAGGAGTGTAAGTCCACGCCTGGTGGGAGCACAGTTGGGGCCTGTGATAAGTCGTGTCCGAACGCAAAGGATGGGACCCTTTGGGTGGACGTGCCAATGTGTCCGGGTTGGGGGGTCGAAGGGTGGACCCCTGTTGGGACCGGGGGATTCGGATTATCCGCATTGGTGTTTTGGTTATCAGCCATGATCTTGAGAGGGAGAGGGATGGATTAAAAAGTGCTAAGAGTAGCGGTGGGCGCCAATGATGAAACAATGGTTAACCGGGCAGGGTTAACACACTGGTCTCGTCAAGAAGGGTTAATCCCTTCCTCTCGGAGATCGCTGGCTGGGTCACCGGTGGATGATCTCCTGCACAAGGAAACAAGCCGTGACTCGTAACAAGGAGGATGGGGTGGGGGGTGCTCCTTGTTACCACTCTCCGGCGTGAGAATCAGTAGTTTGCTTGGGAAGCAAAGTAAGATAGTAGTAGTAGTGAGAGAGTTGTGTAGAGATGTACCTCAAACCTGGTTTGGGGTCGGTATTTATAGCCGAGGAGTGAAGGAGGAGATTGATGGATGGGCTGACGACGAGCTGCACCGTTGCAGGTGTGTCAGTCTCGCCGGCCGTGGGGGTTACGCCACGTCAGCCCATTGCTTTAATAGCTCTGACAGGGGATTGTCGCCGGCGCCACTTGCCTCGTGGTGTCAGCCACTTGCATGGCGTGTCAGTCCACTTGTTGGATATGCAGGGTGCGGTGCGAGCCGCATCGCTGCATGCGGTAACGCCTGAAGTTACCGCGTCTCCTACTTGTGATCAAGAAATACGCGAGATGCGGTGTTGGCCGCATCATCGTATGTGGAGACTGTTTGCTCGCTTCCCTTGTCGTGACGAAAATGGTCATATGATGCGGTGCCAGCCGCATCGATATGTTCATCTTCTTTTGTACTTGGGTCAAGCTATTCATCTTCGGACCGAATGGGTTCGAAGTATGTGACCGCATGGGTGCGGTCTGCTTACTGGTAGGGGTTTGTTTGATGCGGGTAATGGTCGTTTCGGGACCATACCCCTTCAAGTCCCCCTAGTCTAGTGTTGCTGCCTTGTGCAAGTTGCACGTGGGAGGAGCACTGGACTTATGGTGTAGGAAGGTAGTTTGGCAGTCTGGAGAAAATTCTAGGCCAGATCAAACTGGTGATCTGGTAAAAAATCCGGCTATGCCTCTTCCGTACTGGTGAAGGAGTTTCGCTTGATGCGAAATTCTCAGCCGTTGCATGTCATCAGGTGGGTTGCCACCTGTTGTTGTGTCGAAAGCCTGTTAGGGACCTTCATAGTAATGCTGCACAAACTTCGAACCAACCTCTAGGATGGTGGTTCGAAGGTCTGCACATGTTTCGAACCTCTTGGAGGTGGTTTCTTCTTCGAACCATTTGCCAGAATGGTGCACGAAGAAGAAAAGAAAAGCTTTTAAACCAACCGTGGCGGTCGGGTTTAGAAGTTTTTGATGTTGCGTTAGAACTTTGCTCGAGCTCTATGTTCAGCATCTGGTGATGAGATGACCATCCCTTTTTGTTGGGGTGTTTGTTTTCATCCTGATAGCTCTCAAGTAACCGTACGTTCTTTGCGGTTACCTCGTTGCGTCATTGTTGGCCATGTTTGGTCGAACAATGTGGATCTGAGCTATGGGTAAATAAACATGGTCATAGGCAAAGGGATGCCCATCGTTGTTTATTCCATGCGGTCCATTGGTAGGTAAACAAAGTCGTAAGCAGACTTGTTACCGCGGTCCGTTGGCAGGTAAACAAAGTCATAGGCAGACTTGTTACCGCTGTTCGGACACTTGCTGCGTGATAAGTGCTTGTCTAGAGCACGTATCTGCGTTCTTTTTGGAGCCACTTCCCTTCGCGCTCCAATACCGAGTTTACAACGAGGTAGCCTCGTTCGGTGATGTGGAGTGAGCTTTGCTCTTCCGTAGCAACCACTCTGCGGAAGCTATGATTATGTCTGTAGCTCTTCATGGGTGTCTGCGATGTTGCAGTCCCATTTTCGCTCAAAGTGTGCTTGTTGCACGGATGTAACTCTTGAAGGTTCAGGAGTCAGGGCTGCTGATGTGCGGTCGCGTAGATTCCGTTCCTTCTTTTTGCTGAAGAAGTTGTTCATGCACCCTCTGTGGTTGTGAACCGGACAGGAGGGATTTGAAGCTTGAAGAGAATGAAGGCAATGCGCTTTGCCTGTTCCTGAGATGCGGTTCAGTCCAAAGAACAACACTGGTTCTGAGCATCTGACACATCTGAATGGGTTCATGTGTGTCACTTCCGCATATTTCACGTGTGCTCGTGAGTGATGCGGAAAAGGTAATATATCCCTTTATAGTATAGATAGATATATTTCTACCTATTTTTTTAGGGTATATAAAAAAAGGGATATATTTCTACCTATGTTTGGGTATCTTCTTTTATATACCCTAAAAAATAGGTAGAAATATATCTATCTATACTATAAAGGGATATATTACCTTTTCCGCATCACTCACGAGCACACGTGAAACATGCGGAAGTGACACACATGAACCCATTCAGATGTGTCAGATGCTCAGAACCAGTGTTGTTCTTTGGACTGAACCGCATCTCAGGAACAGGCAAAGCGCATTGCCTTCATTCTCTTCAAGCTTCAAATCCCTCCTGTCCGGTTCACAACCACAGAGGGTGCATGAACAACTTCTTCAGCAAAAAGAAGGAACGGAATCTACGCGACCGCACATCAGCAGCCCTGACTCCTGAACCTTCAAGAGTTACATCCGTGCAACAAGCACACTTTGAGCGAAAATGGGACTGCAACATCGCAGACACCCATGAAGAGCTACAGACATAATCATAGCTTCCGCAGAGTGGTTGCTACGGAAGAGCAAAGCTCACTCCACATCACCGAACGAGGCTACCTCGTTGTAAACTCGGTATTGGAGCGCGAAGGGAAGTGGCTCCAAAAAGAACGCAGATACGTGCTCTAGACAAGCACTTATCACGCAGCAAGTGTCCGAACAGCGGTAACAAGTCTGCCTATGACTTTGTTTACCTGCCAACGGACCGCGGTAACAAGTCTGCTTACGACTTTGTTTACCTACCAATGGACCGCATGGAATAAACAACGATGGGCATCCCTTTGCCTATGACCATGTTTATTTACCCATAGCTCAGATCCACATTGTTCGACCAAACATGGCCAACAATGACGCAACGAGGTAACCGCAAAGAACGTACGGTTACTTGAGAGCTATCAGGATGAAAACAAACACCCCAACAAAAAGGGATGGTCATCTCATCACCAGATGCTGAACATAGAGCTCGAGCAAAGTTCTAACGCAACATCAAAAACTTCTAAACCCGACCGCCACGGTTGGTTTAAAAGCTTTTCTTTTCTTCTTCGTGCACCATTCTGGCAAATGGTTCGAAGAAGAAACCACCTCCAAGAGGTTCGAAACATGTGCAGACCTTCGAACCACCATCCTAGAGGTTGGTTCGAAGTTTGTGCAGCATTACTATGAAGGTCCCTAACAGGCTTTCGACACAACAACAGGTGGCAACCCACCTGATGACATGCAACGGCTGAGAATTTCGCATCAAGCGAAACTCCTTCACCAGTACGGAAGAGGCATAGCCGGATTTTTTACCAGATCACCAGTTTGATCTGGCCTAGAATTTTCTCCAGACTGCCAAACTACCTTCCTACACCATAAGTCCAGTGCTCCTCCCACGTGCAACTTGCACAAGGCAGCAACACTAAACTGGGGGGACTTGAAGGGGTATGGTCCCGAAACGACCATTACCCGCATCAAACAAACCCCTACCAGTAAGCAGACCGCACCCATGCGGTCACATACTTCGAACCCATTCGGTCCGAAGATGAATAGCTTGACCCAAGTACAAAAGAAGATGAACATATCGATGCGGCTGGCACCGCATCATATGACCATTTTCGTCACGACAAGGGAAGCGAGCAAACAGTCTCCACATACGATGATGCGGCCAACACCGCATCTCGCGTATTTCTTGATCACAAGTAGGAGACGCGGTAACTTCAGGCGTTACCGCATGCAGCGATGCGGCTCGCACCGCACCCTGCATATCCAACAAGTGGACTGACACGCCATGCAAGTGGCTGACACCACGAGGCAAGTGGCGCCGGCGACAGTCCCCTGTCAGAGCTATTAAAGCAATGGGCTGACGTGGCGTAACCCCCACGGCCGGCGAGACTGACACACCTGCAACGGTGCAGCTCGTCGTCAGCCCATCCATCAATCTCCTCCTTCACTCCTCGGCTATAAATACCGACCCCAAACCAGGTTTGAGGTACATCTCTACACAACTCTCTCACTACTACTACTATCTTACTTTGCTTCCCAAGCAAACTACTGATTCTCACGCCGGAGAGTGGTAACAAGGAGCACCCCCCACCCCATCCTCCTTGTTACGAGTCACGGCTTGTTTCCTTGTGCAGGAGATCATCCACCGGTGACCCAGCCAGCGATCTCCGAGAGGAAGGGATTAACCCTTCTTGACGAGACCAGTGTGTTAACCCTGCCCGGTTAACCATTGTTTCATCAAGTAGGTTTTTAGGGTTTCAAAAGCTAACACAAAGTTTGGGGCCTATGTTTTACATTAATTTAGACAAGTTAAAACTGAAAATAGAACTATGAAATTATCTATGTATATAACATAACTATATATATATATATATATATATATTATAAAATATTTAAAAAATAATTAAATAAAATCATATGGTCCGGTCCGGTTTTTTACGGTTGGTTTTTGCTATAAACCGTGAACCAAACCGTTTGCTACGGTTTGAAAATATTGAAACCGACCGACCGAAAGGTCACTAAAAAAACCAACCGTGAAACCAAACCGATGGCCGGTTTGGGCGGTTTCACGGTTTGAAACCGAACCGTGAACACCCCTACTGGTAGGTCATTACTGAATATTGTTTTACAGTTTATATACATATTTTGACTTGTTAAACATCCGATTACATGCTAACCACTCACTCTATAACTAGGGGTGCAAACGAGCCGAGCCGAGCCGAGCCCGAGCTCGAGCCTCGATTAACTTGTGAGAGCTCGGGCTCGGGCTCGAGCTCGGCTCGTTTGTATTTTATCCAGCTCGAGCTCGGCTCGGGCTCGGCTCGTTTATTATCTATTAATTGGTATATTAAATAAAAATAATATAAATAATAGACTTTTTAGGCTTGCGAGCTCGATAAGTAAAGCTCGGGGCTCGGGCTCGTTTACTAAATACGCTTATTTTTAGGTTCGAGGTCGGCTTGTAAACAAGTTTAAATAAGCTCGGCTCGTTTACACTAAGGCTCGATAAGGCTCGACGAGCTTAACGAGCTTCACATGTGAGGCTCGAGCTCGGGCTCGATAAACAAACGAGCTTTGTTTTGAGGCTCAAGCTCGGCTCGGGCTCGATAAGGCTCGGCTCATTTCGAGCTTTTACTCGAGGCGATCTCGAGTAGCCCGCGAGCCGCTCGGCTCGTTTGTAGCCCTAGGTCACTCTTAATTGAATTTAATTATTTTAGTTATATTAAAATCAATAATGTCATAAGCTACATTTAGCTCTCAACTAGGAATCTATATAGACTACCACTCAAAGAAAATCAAACATTTAAAACGTTCTATATCTTTTTTAACCACAAAATTTGGATCATATCCATCTTTCACTAGGCTAATGCATATACACAAATTCAGAAGAAACTCAATAAATATGATAAAACCCTCTTGTGAGAATCAAACCAGAACCTATTGATCTCAAAGCTTTATCCTACCGATCCCTAAAATGTTACTAGTCTATAAAGCTATAGACTT
The DNA here is from genome assembly GCF_002127325.2 of Helianthus annuus. Taxonomy (NCBI): domain Eukaryota; kingdom Viridiplantae; phylum Streptophyta; class Magnoliopsida; order Asterales; family Asteraceae; genus Helianthus; species Helianthus annuus. Next base: position 674,216 of record NC_035447.2, read on the forward strand.
AAAATGTTCTATATGAATTATAATCAGATTATAGTTGCCAACTAAAACCACTACTTGTTATTAGTTGCAAAAACGGATTTTTTTTAAACACTTCATCATACATGCAAAAGCAAAAAAATAAAATAAAAACCATAATGATATTCAATGCTATGCAATTTTCACATATGCTCAAACTTTCATACATATGTGACTAAATTTTTTTTGAACGGCCAACAAACTCAATCCCGAGTACTCTCGGAGCACCCACTGGACAAACGGAGTACTCCGAGAGTAACCCGAGTCCACCACCAATTCCGGGGAAAACCCGGTAACCCACCCGCCCGTAGGCACGACGGTGAAATTACCGGTAAAACCCGTTTGGCTCAAGGATCCAACCCAGGTTTCCCTGGGTCTCCTATCATTGCCCACCAATGTCTCACTCTGCACCAAGTGGGAGTCGAACTTGCATCTCTCAAGAGAAATGCAAGCCCTCCACCACTTGATCATAACAATAAGTGAAGTCAAATCATAGGATTAATTTTTCCTTCATATTTATTTGTTCTTTAAATTATAATATTTATATTGGTTTTTTTAACGGTGAACATCATGTATAAGGTTATCACATTCATTAAATCGGAGAGCCCCGTATTGCCCCACTCTAGTTTCAAAGTTTGGCTTTTTTGGGCGTTACCTCCGGGAAACCATACCGCGGGCTGCCACTTGACAGTCGTTGTGTCATCATAAGAGCAGAACTCTCTGGCGTAACACACGGTGGGACGAACACCCGATTGGGCTCGGGAATCGAACTGACAACCTCACACAACGGCAAGTCCAAATCCTTTATTGCCTATATCCACCCCAATATGACATAAGTGAGAATTGAACTTGAGTTCTATTGAAAAACCCAAGCCTCAACCTCCTGTAAGATTAAATATATTATGTTTTAATATTTAATATAGTAGCCATTATAATCATTTACATAATATAGATCAAAATATATAACAACCTATTAAATAATTAGTTGGTAATTGTTGATGGACCATATTACTTTTGTTAACTAATTAGGTTTCCCCTTGAGTGCATATATAAGGAGACTTATGTAGAGATTCTAAAGGAGACTTATGTAGAGATTCTAAGGTTAGACAAATAACCTAATTCTCATAACATCAAAATCGACCCTCTTCTCCATAACCGATACCATTTCGGTTTTCATCATCACCATCATCAGTTTGCACCCTAAAGAGGAACCAGATCATACTGACAAACATGTTCGAACTCGACGGCATCATCTCTCACTGGATTCTCCTCTGCACTGTCTACTATAACATGTATGTTTTCATGTTTTCCATTATGCTTAAAACAGAACTGATCGAACACCTTCATCTATCTTGTTTGTTTGAATCGAAATTTAATGTTTTAGGGTCACGATATATACAAACTTCAAGGGTCAAATGTAACCATCCAAATTGCACATGAATATTATTATTAATATATAAACAAATTTAGGTCAAGTTGATGAATAGTTAAAGCAAAAGGCCATTTTGACAAGGCCAAAAGTGTAATTTCATATGCAAAAGCCCCATTATTTGTGGCTCTCAACCTTAGGGTTCAACCAAGTAGCCATATTTTACTCATTTTACACCCACCATTTATAACACCTTCATGTTCCAACATTAAGAAACAACAATCAAGATTCTTCAACTCATCAACTTTCATCTATATTCATCTTTTAAATCCAACAGATCAAAAAATGCTTTCTAACCCACAAAAGTCACCATCTTTCTTCCTAGACGGAATCAACACAACCACCACCACCACCACTACCGGAAGCTCCGGTAGTTGTGGCACTAACAAGCCACCACCAACCAACACCACTCCGGTACCGGACTCCGTTGCCCGCTACCACATCCACGCCGTGGGTCCAGACCAGTGCTGCTCCGTCGTCATCCAACACATCACCGCCCCAATCTCCGACGTCTGGTCCATCGTCCGCCGCTTCGACAACCCACAAGCCTACAAACACTTTGTCAAAACCTGCCACGTAATCCTCGGAGACGGCAACGTCGGAACCCTAAGAGAAATCCACGTCATCTCCGGCCTGCCCGCTGCCCGTTCCACTGAACGTTTGGAAATCTTAGACGATGAACAACACGTGATCAGTTTCAGCGTCGTTGACGGTGATCACCGGCTTGCTAACTACCGTTCCGTCACCACTCTCCACCCTACACCCGACGGAACCGGTACGGTGGTTGTTGAGTCCTACGTTGTTGACATACCGCCGGGGAATACTAAGGAAGAAACATGCGTGTTTGTTGACACCATCGTGAAATGCAACCTCCAGTCGTTAGCTCAGAAAATCCGGCGAAACTGATTGCCGGAAAATCAAGATTTATTATGATATTTGAGAATACACATCTCGGGAACAAGTACATAAACATAAAGCCATTTTCGAATCGAAGTAGATGATATAACTGATACTTATGAAGATTCAATCGATCATTTAAAGACCTTTATGTTATTTTGGTGGTGTGAATTTTCATCATCAAAGTTTTTGTGAACCCATGTGATCACTTTTTTGAAGGTTTTATTTATTGATTGATTTGGATTTATGAGAAAATGTCCTCTACTTCTTGCATTTTATTTTGTTATAAATTTACTTATTATTATAATGGTTAGATTATTATAATTTTTAGTGAAATCTTTGGTTTAATATGGTTTTCGCATGATTTTTTTTTTTCATAATTGTTGTTGCTGGATAAAATCATACTAAAAATCTTGGGATTCTCAAAACTAAAACTCAATTACATATGTCATTTATCAAACAATAAACATAAATAAATGGACAAAAAGAACTTATAAGATTCTTTACCTTTTGTTTTTAATATTATATTATATAAACTGTTACCATAATTTTCATACATGAAACTCCTTGAAAATATTAAAAAAGTGGTTAATAATTTAATTTCCTATATACTTTTCTTACTTTCTATAATTTTATAGTTTTTATTTTTTGTCTTTATTATTAATATTTTTTCATACAAGCATACAATTCTTGATCATAAGATCATCCGTAGTCATAAAGCCTTTTTGTGATCGTTATGCAACACGTGTCATGACACGTCACACAGGGGCTTTATGAGGCGTTATATCAATAGAGCCCGTAGTCATAAAGCCCATACCTATCATTATCTAATTATTAATTTTCAATTTTATTAATTAATTTTAAAAACCCTTAACTTTATATGATCGGTCAAATTTTGAAAACAAAATCCCCATAGCGCCCGTCGTGGTGTTCGGGACGCTATGGAGAGCTATCCTTCAAAAAAATGCCCAGATCGTACCCACTACAGGGGACCTAATATGAAATAAGCGAATCAAGTACAACAAGTTGGGTTTTGTGATAACGTACTGTATATATGTATCTGTCTCCCTTCAAAGTTAGAAACTATATTTTTAAAGAGGTATGAAGTTGGAAATATCTACTTTGAATTTCTTATTTTTATTATTTAGATCCTTTGCTTTAGCTCTTATCCTGTGTTCGTCGATCACATGATATAATAAAAGAATCTTGCAGGCAAGTTGCACCGAAATGACAACATATGTTAGGTATCTTGAATTCTTGATTGATGAACATGTACAAACAGAGTAAACATGTTCATCCATCCGAAACGTTTAAATTGTGCGAATACCTGTCCTCAGATCATCTTGTTATGTCATCAGATTCCCCAAGACCAGCCATTCCGTTCAGTTAGATCACCGATTTCATCCTTATCAAAGGATTAAAACAAAATAAAAATATGTTGTTTATTGGTAGGGATGTTAATTGTAACACTTGAATTTCCAAAGTACGAAAAGAAAAAAACAAAAACCGTCTATCTTACAAAGTTTTAAAACCAACCGGAAAGAAATAGGTTCTAATTCAAAAGTCTAAAAGTTCATGAACTAAAAATAAATAAAGTCTTCAACTCAAAGATCCAAAGCCTAGCCGCTCTCTGCACACAACCCCGATCAACCCTGATTACCTGCCGCGAAAAGAAAAATGCTGAATCCACATCCATAGCCTCGCCCGAACCTAACTCCCTACAAACAAGAACCGCTTCAGTCTCATACCATAAAGGAGATGAAGAGGCGATGTCCCCTCCATCGACCGGTTGAGGACAGGGACGAGAGATGTTGGAGTCAACTCCGGTAGGAGGCTTACCCGAGGGATAAGGCCCAATTTTTTTGGGGGATGGAGGATCATACATATCAATATTGTCACAAGCAACCAGCCGAGTATCCGGACCGTGAAAAGATAATGGGCTTGGACGAGAAGTATACGGGCGATCCCTTAGAATTTTACCTCCAGTCAGATGAGCAGGTAGATTATCCAACAAAGCTCCGGAAGCCGAGAAAGCAGGGGCATGATCCGACTCATCCTCCAACAAAGCCACTTGGTTAGTCACATAAACAAACCTAGGTTTCTTAGGCTCTTTGGGGTTCAAATCAGATTTGGATGATTGTTTGTGGCGACGCTTCAAACTATCTTGCGGCTGAAAAATCACATCAGCTCCCCTACCCACCAGGTCTTCATCTTCGATAGACAAATGTTCAGAACCAACAAGGATGACTTTCGAACCTCCTTCCTGCGACCCCTGAGCATCGCCCGAATCTGCCGTCTTACCCTTTTCACCAGCCACCATCGAAACGCTGCGAAGTGGAGAAACGTTAATTGGTTGTTCCGGTGGCACCGAACCCGAACCTTCGGCAACGACCGGGTCACGGATTTGATATAAGTTTTCATTAACCTGTTGCAAATATGGTGTACCACCCTCCACAGTCTTCGTCACTCGAATTTCAAATTCTTTCGCATCAAAAGTTCAAAATGACACACTTTGGCTAATCCAAAGGGGTTCATATGAGATAAATGAACTTGATGAAACATAAGAACATCAACCAGAAACTTGGTGAGGGGAAGCCTATAATTACAGTAGTCGAACATTCTAGTATATACCCCTATCTTCCCATGTGAGAAGGGATAAACAGCGGTATCTTTCTTCGAAAGAACCGGGTTAAGAGAAGAAGGAATCTGGTACTTCTCAACAGTCCATTCCAGCCCCGACTGGTTTAAAATACTAAAACTTGAAGACATGTTATTTTTTAGCCATATCGGAAGGGATAACGAACCTACCTGATAAAAATGGCAGAAGCTCCAAGAAAAGAGGAAATGGAAGAAGCAGGGACGAAGAGTTGCGAAAGAGAAGGATAAAAAGTGAAAGTGACTTTTTCACTTTTCTCTCTCTTTTTATAGGCAATCTTTAACCGCCTTAGTTCCACCAATAAGAGGGAGACACATCACCATGCTGACGTACTCGAAGTGTCACATCAAGAGGTAAAGGTAAAACGACTGACGGGCACCAAAGTAAATAACCGCCAAAAGGGGAATTCAAAATTCAAAAAGTGCACCTAATTAAAACTGCCGTTCCGAGATTAGTTCGTAACTTTACAAGGAAACGCCACGATCTAGGGGGACTTGATGAGGTAACGTGCAAAGCACCGAACCGAACATCATTCACCATGGGCGAACATCACCCAACTAGGACCGAATGTCCCGATACGGGCCGAACAACCCAAGAGGCACGACCAATATAGAGGATCATCCCTAACTAACCTGGGGCCCACAACTCTAACTGCTTGACAACGACAGGTTCGGCCATAACTACCCCCGCCACGTCAGCATACCTAAAAGGTATAAATACCACACTTAGATCTCCAAAAAGGGGTAATCACTACTTTCTCTCTCATTGACCTTCTCCACATACTCCCATACTTATTCTCACGCCTGAGCTTGGTCACAAAGAGGCCCCCCTCCCTGTGACGAGGCTAACGGTGTGTTTCTTTCTCTGTTGTGATCTTACAGGTTGCAACGCAGACTTCTGAGGCTCTGTTCTTCATCAAACTCGGAGCTGCTGGTTCTTGAGTCTTCAGGTAAAGACTCAAGAAACGTTCGGACCGTATATGGACCCCCGGAATTAACAAAATGGATCACATATAAGGACCTGTAAAACCTAACCTTAACACACAATTGCACATCTTCTCGATATTTCAGCACCCTTTCCCCTTTCTCTTTCATTTTTTTGTCATTTTTGTTCCATCAAAGTAAGATTTTTCATCTAGTTCGATCCGACTCGTTTCGTTCTTTGTTCTTGTCCGATCATGGTTGGATATTCTAGATACTTTGGTCTAGTTGACCTCCTTTTTAGACATTTTTATCAGATCAAGGTAAGATTGTTCATCTAATCCTTTCATAGTCGTTCTTTGTTCGTGTCAGATCCAGGTTTGATGTTCTAGATACCCAGTCAGTGTGTTTTGATGATTATAAGTGTTATTTAGAAAAATGAAAATGCTAATTGTTTATAGTTTTTGGTATTGTAGTTTTGAGAGTTTCATACGTAATTTTTCATATTCTTGTTGGGCAATTTTGGATATTATAGCTACAAATTGAATGAAGATACTAAGATGAGCCTAGAATCTATACATTTAGATTTCGATTTTGTAAGATTTTTGTTATATCTTGATGAAGATGAAGCAATTGTTTGACCCTAGGATTAGTAATTAGTATTTAGATTATTGTTGATGAATGTCTTCCAATGAGCTGAGTTTTATTTCAAAGTACTTCCAATGAGTTAATTGTCAAAATCGCCCCTGAGGCTTTGGCAGGTTTGGCATTTTCGTCCAAAATGACACTTTTTTACCAAATTGCCCCCAACGTTTGTAACTTTTTGCTATTTTCATCCAAACCACTAACTTAGTTTATTTTTTCTGTTAAGTTGAGGATATTTGGATAAAACTGGCAAATATAAAACCACATGGATGATTTTGGCAATTTACTTAAACTCTTTTAAATTTCTTTTATTTAATTAATTTTATTACATATATAAGAAAAAAGAATATACATGCAATTTTTATATGAAAAAAGTAATAGCTTTGTCACATAATATTTATAAAATTTCATCCAAACACTAACTAAGTTAATTTTTCTATTAAGGCGTAGAATGTTTATATAAGACAAAAATTAATTTCTAATTTTTAATATAGATCGGTTTTATAAAGTTAAAATCTACTTAAACCTCTAAATTTTATAATACTAAAATGCTGGTGACCTTATTGAAAAAGGTCAATTAAAAAAATCTTATCATATGCACCAAGTTTGTAATTTATCTTCTACTCTTTTAAATATTCGCTTCTAAGGAAAATCAGAAGCCAGTGCCCCCCCCCCCCCCCCCCCCAATCAAACCATGTATCTTTACCAAACCTTAAAATTACCCACCAAATTGTAATTATAATGCTATGAACCAAAAGTTTCTTTACTCAAACCATTCAGAATAAGTATTAGTTAGTTACCCTCATAATCTTTAATTAAATAAATATTTTATTTCTACCAACATATTTCCTAGGTGCTCAACACATTTAAAAAATCTGTAACATTTTACAAATTTTTTTTTATCTCTACAACTGATAAATACTAAAAGTTGTAATCGATTGTTATGTGTTGCACACTAATTAGGGGTGCAAACGAGCCGAGCCGAGCCCGAGCTCGACCAGGCTCGAGCTCGTTTAACGTATGAAAGCTCTAGCTCGGCTCGAAGGTAATTTTTCAAGCTCGAGCTCGGCTCGGGCTCGACTCGTTTAGTATTTTTTAATTAATTTATATTAATTATAATTATTATTATATATATAATTTAGTTATTTTTTATATTTGTATTAATGGTAATTATTATTATATAAATATATGTTTAATATATTAATAAAAAAATATATAAATAGAAAGCTCGATTAGGCTCGCGAGCCGGCTCGAGCTCGATAAGCGAAGCTCGGGCTCGTTTACTAAACGAGCTTGTTTTTAGGCTCGGGCTCGAGCTCGTTTAAGCTCGGCTCGTTTGAGCTTTTATTCGAGCCGAGCTCGAGTAGCTCGCGAGTAGCTCTGCTTGTTTGCACCCTGAAGGTTGTGGTCACAGATCTCGCGTCAGCATAACCGCGAGTGACCATTACCTTTATCAAAAAATCCCACCAGCAAGAACTTATGTGTGTCCGTGCGGGCACGCGCGAACACAACGGTCGAATCCAATCGGTCAAGTGATGAAAGAGGACTTACCTTGTGTATGAAAACGGGTGTACGCATAGCGATGCGGCCTAGCACCGCATCCTATGAACGTTCTCGTCACGGTAAGGGATCTGGACAACAGCAACAGTCACCATAAGCGGCGATGCGGCCTAGCACCGCATCCCTCAGTCTTTGCCAGAATGGGAACGCGGAAACAACAATGGTTACCGCAAGCAGCGATGCAGCGCGGCACTGCATCCTGCCCACGAGGCAAGTGGGACTGACACCACAGAGCAAGTGGCACCAATGACAGTCGCCTGTCAGCCCTCACGTAAGCAACAGACTGATACTTCAGTAGGACGTGGCTTCACCTCCACAACCGGCAAGCCTGACACACTTGCATAAGGGCGACACGTCGTCAGTCTGTCTCATCAACCACCTCCTTCACTCCTCGGCTATAAATACCCTTCCCAAACCAGGTTTGAGGTATTGCTTTTGAATTCTTTCACTACTACTACTATCACACACTTTGTTTCTCAAGCAAATTACTGATTCTCACGCCGAAGAGTGGTAACAAGGAGCACCCCACCTCTTCCTCCTTGTTACGAGTCACGGTATGTTTTCCTTGTGCAGGAGACAACCCAGCTGACGATCCAGCCACCGATCCTCGGAAAGAAGGGATTAACCCTACTTGACGAGACCAGTGATTAACCTCTCTTGGTTAACCACTGTTTCATCACACCCCTAACACCAATGACGTTTTCTCTTTATAAAACTGATTTATATAAAGAAGCTGTAAATTAATTTCTGTCTTAATTTATAAAATTTGAAACATCCTTCACCTTAATAGAAAAAATAAACTGAGCTGGTGATTTGGATGAAAATTTATAAAAATTATGTGACAAAACTATTAATTTTTTTTTCTAAAAACTCCATGTATATTCTTTTTTATTATATATCTAACAAAAATAATTAAGTAAAAGAAACTAAAAAGGGTTTTAGTAAAGTGCCAAAATCGTCCCTGTGGTTTTATATTTGCCAGTTTTATCCAAATATCCTCAGCTTAACATAACAGAAAAAATAAACTAAGTTAGTGGTTTGGATGAAAATGGAAAAAAGTTACAAACGTTGGGGGTAATTTGGTACAAAAGTGTCATTTTGGACAAAAATGACAAATGTGCCCAAACCTCAGGGGCGATTTTGGCAATTAACTCCTTATATGATATTATACTATATAACATTTTGGGTAGGTTGTTAACTACAGTGCCAGTATCCAGGTTCTTATAACCTACATCTTCCGGTCGTTACCACCATACAGATAGCCAACCATAAGGTACAAGTCATTTGAGCCCTCTCTCAATCAAAGGTCGCCGGAAACAGGACAACGCGGCTGTCCTCCATCACCACCGCTAGATCTGGCTGTCAGAAACCCGTTGCTGGTCTATGATTGGCGCCGGATTAGTGGTTGTCGCCCCACATTTAAATCTTCTCTTTTATTTAAATTCCGGTACAAAAGAAGCAACATAGGAGTTGAGTGAAATGACCACTATCTTGAAAGAAAAAAAATGAGAGGGAGAGAGAGAGGTAGGTTGTAGAGAATGGGGTTGTCGACCGCCGCATCGGGCGGCGACGCGACTGAACCACAACGGAGCTACGGCGGCGAAACTAAACACCGGAGTTGAGTGAAACCGGAAACCCTCAACCTGTCGCAACCCTTTACTGAACTGGTCGGAACTGAGACCTGCAACAACTGGTGACCTTTTTAGTTTGAAACCGATCACTAAAAACATTATAATTGGCTGGATACTGGACCTGCTTAACCGATTGAACTAATCGCTCTCCACGGCTACCTACTCCTCTTCCGTTTTTTAATCCTTTTGCGTCTTCTTCAATTTCTCTCTCACACACTCAAATACAGTAGCCATGGATTTGGGGAATAGTTTATTGAATCTTGCAACATCTCTTCACCATGTTGCTCTTCCTCCCTCCAAGGATCTTCTTCAAATTCTGCCTTTGAACATAAAAAAGAATCAGATGTGTCTCTCTATCCAGATTTATTTTGTGTGTTTAATGCGAAGAGGAAGAGTGGTTTTAATTTTGATGGTTTTGAATTGGTGTCGGCAGATGGTTTGAGAAAACAAATGGATAGTTAATTTACATAGTTAAAATAATACTGAATTTTAATTTTTGATGGTTTTGAATTGGTATCATGACTTTTTTTTTATACATTTGTCCATAATTTATTTGGGGTAACTATACCTTTTTATGAAGAGATCTAATCTATTTATTTAAGTAAATGCATAACTATGAAAATAATATTATAAGTTCATAAATTCATAAAAGAAAAGCATAGTTGTAGATTAAAAACATGGAATATAAAACCTTTACTTCTTGGTTTGGGTTCGTTTTTCTATAGATATCCCGTCGTCATGGTCAAATCGTCGTAAGTATGAGGTGCCAACGGTGATATAGTCGTTACCCTGTTGAATACCAACAGAAAATGGTGGTAATTCGTCAAACTGGTTGTATTTTTCCTCGTAATGTAACAATTCACGTCGATGCTGGGCTACAGTGCCAAAGGGCAATTTAGGTAATTTCTCACTGGTCAACGTTGTCTCATCCAGGCAGAGAGGTTTTTTGAGGTTTGAGTTTAGCGACGGTGGGACAAAGCGGAGGGAGTGACGAAGATGGTTTTCTGGAGCAGCGGTTGTGGCGGTCCGACGTGAGGAAGATGAGTTAACAACCAGGGTGTATTTCGGAATCTATGGAGTGTAGGTTTTCCGGCCAATAAAAAGTGTGTGTGAGAGAGAGAGAGAGGTAATAATTTACATCATTTGTATGTGGTTGTGGTGGCGGTGGTCATGGTGGTTAGGTGGTTGTTCCATAGTGGCAGTATGGTGCTGGAGGCGTTGGTAGTCGGTCGGAGGCGGTGGAGGAGAGTGATGGCGAGGTAGTCCAGTGCGGCGGTAGGGTAGGGGGTGGCAATTGTGTTTGCTGGTAGTGATAACGATTTTTGAAAGTTTAGCTTCCAAAATGGATTTTAAGAGGGATCGGAACAATCTTCCTTAATGAATTTAAACAAGCATTCATTTGAAGAACACGATAGGAAAAAAAGTAAACTTATTTTTATCTAAACTGAAGTAATCAAAATTCAAAAAACTGATATACTTGAGACTTGTGTATTATTCAGACTTTGTAAACTTGAGTGATATCTAGAGGTTTGGTACTGAGTGTTGTTAAAAATAGAAATGCATTTAATTATTAACTGAAAAAGCATAACTATAGGTATCTATATTTTTTTCTTTATATATTTATATAGTTATATATATTAGTTCATGTACATTTATATGTTTGTTTTTTTGGGAACTTTTTATGTTACTTTAAACGTTTTGCACACTACATTATGATAATTGGCCGTGAAAAATTATTTTTTCGGAATGAAAAATTATATTTTTTTGATCGGAACGTATTTTAACGTTTTTTTACCTGTGTATATGTTTTCACTTAAAACTTAAAATTTATCCGTGATCGCCGCGCAACGGTGGGTTTATTCCTAGTTACTATCTATTACTGATAGAAGTTGGTGAATAGTAACGGTGGACAGTCCACCATTAGGCTTTTTTTTAAATACTTTCTACACCTTTTATTCATGTTTATAAGCTATTCAATATGACGGGTTTAGAGTAATAATTATGTTGGTCTAGTGGTTGAGGTTCTAATTGATTAATTTGATGATGCCCCAGTTCGAGTATGTTAAATGTGTTTTTTTCCTCACTTGCCCCCACCCACCCTCCCTCTCCACGTATCTCCTCAATTTGATGGTGGGTTTTGTTACACCCCACATATCATCTCTTTTCACTCACAGTCACAGAGAGGAGAAACAAAATCATAATCATTTCGTCGAACATGACCTCCGTATTGATTCTATCTTGCTCTTTACCATGTTGTAGTTTTCTAAATTGACTTTTGTGATTTTGGAAGATTATAAACTTTCTTTGCAAGAAACTGAGTTTAGTTGTTACAGCCTTTTGCAGGAACCATTTAGGTCTCAACCCACTAAACCGACACTAAGGAATCCAATGGTGGTGACGGATTGTTTAACAAAAGGGTGCGGGTTGCTTTTCGTATATATACAGATAATAATAGGTAAGTTAATGTATAAGACCACTCGTAGTGGGGTTTTTGAGTGTTTTCCCCTCAAAAAACGCTCCCTCTCCCCTAGACCGCCCCCTGGGCGTTTGTTTTGAAAAAAAACCTCTGGAGCGTTCTTTTTTCCACGCCTTTCGTTCAATTCTTTGTCCAATCACAGGTATTCTTGTTTTTGTTTGACCAATATCATTTATTTTATGGTTTTTTTATTTAATTCTATTACACCCATTTTAACATAATGCCTCACAATATCCACATCCCCACTACACCCATTTTAGAAAAACGCCTCATAATGTCTTATTGCTGACTGGACTAGCACATGGCGCAAAACGCCAAAGGTGGGGGACATTATTTGTGTCTTCCACTACACATAGTCTAATAATAAAAAAAAGAAACATGTCAAACAAGAGAAATCATAACATAGTCTAATAATAAAAAAAAGAAACATGTCAAACAAGAGAAATCATAATGAACCCATTAATCAATTATGATTCTTTTTACAATACAAAATTGCGATCCTACTTTTCACTACCTATATATGTTAAGAGAAAAAGGTTGGTACCTCAGCAATAAAATCCTTAGTAATAAAATCCTCCGTGAGAAAGGAATCTGTGAAAACGGATTGAGTACTCGTCGAGGCGCCGGTTTCCATATCGTTTCGTTTATAGTCTGGCCATAATAAGGAAATGTCTATACGTTGGTCTAAAGGCGGACGCATGCTACTTCGAAAATCGTTAATGTTTAATTTTCCTTCTAGCATGTTACATGTTTGAGACATGGTTGGTCTAATGGCAGACACCTCTAAGCATAAAACGACCACATTTAGTACCGTTAATGCTTCTTCTGAAGAATAGTCGGACCCTAAGTCTTTATCAACCATTTTAAGTAGATCTCTTCCTTTCAGCATAAGCGCCTGTAGAACAACCAACCAACCAACCAAACGAACAAACAAATGTTATGGTTTGACCTTTTCCGTCAAAGATGTTGGGTTCGAATCAATACAATCGTGTAGTTGTTAATGCAATGAGATTGCTTCTATCATATGTAAAAAAACAACTCGTTCATGGTACCTAAAACTCAAAGTATACTAAGGTGATGTTTGGATATTCTTTAAAAAGTGATATATAGTTGTGGTAAACTCTGATTTATCAAGAAAGCAATAGATAAAAAGACTAAATGTTGCGAATAATCAAATCCAAGCATCCATAAAAGTTGATGAACCAGAATGATTTATGCAGATTTTGCTCACCTTATCTATAATGCAATAGCCTTTCACGTCACTCATCAACTCCGTGTAGACGCTTATTCCACTAACAATTTTTAGTGCCACAATTCCAAAACCATAAACATCGGCCTTAGGAGTCAAGTAACCACGAGTGGCATACTCTGGAGCCATATAAAACCTTGAGAACGAAAAAAAAAAGAAAGAGGATAAACATGAAAGCAAAGCATAGATATCGATGTGGACCTATTTACTTATAAATAAGTTGATTTGGGTCGTGTTTTTATCTAGAACAGGTAAAACTAAGGCCTGCTAAATTGTTTTTTGTTCGATAGTTATCAGAAAAAAAAAATTGTAATCATAATGAACTCATTAACTACTTAAAAAAAGCTTCACGAGTAACCCCAACCCGTTCCCAAACCAGTTTTACCTGTAGTACAATAAGGCTATAAGAGCAATTAGAGAACGTACATTGTTCCTACAACACGAGTCGTGACATGGGTGTTTTGGTCATCATGAAGCTTTGCTAAGCCAAAATCAGATATTTTGGCGTTGAAATCTTCATCTAGCAAAACATTGCTAGCCTTAATGTCTCTATGAATTATTTTCAATTGTGATTCTTCATGAAGATAAACCAAGCCTCGAGCTATCCCCAGGCATATTTTAAACCTCACGGGCCAAGTGAGCTTCGCTTTTAATCTCTTTTCATTCCCTGCAGAATGTAATCACAACCATTTCACTTTCTAGATCAGCGTCAAAATACGTTGCTGTTTCCAAAAAAAAGTTAATGATTAAAAGTGGTGGAAACTTCAACTCAAGGGTTGTGTTTTTATATAAAACGGGTTAACGTCATCCAAACTCTTCACCCAAGATGGTGTTTGATAATATTTTTATTGTAACAAAATTGGACAAAGTATTTGCAGGTTCACCATGCCTGGCGCATATACATAGCGATTAATGTCGTACCTAAAAGGGCATGTGATAAGCTGTTATTTTCCATGTACTCATATATCAATAACAGTTGGCTCCCTTCAGCACAACATCCATAAATTCTGATCAGATTTGGGTGTCTCGCTGCTGAAAGGATGCCAATCTCATTGACAAACTCGCGGGCTCCTTGCTTGGACACGTCTGATAGTTGTTTTACTGCGATTATTGTCCCATCCAACAATACGCCCTACATGACACATCATCATTTATTAGTAGTAACACAGGATGATAAAATTTTGATGTTTTGATCAATGGCACCACCTTAAACACAGACCCGAATCCCCCTTTTCCAAGCTTGTTTAATGGATCAAAGTTCTTTGTTGCAGCTTGTATCTGCTTGTATGTGAAAATATTTTTCTTTTCCAGATCCGAAGCTCTCAGCTCTGCTAAACAGAAAACGCCGACTTGCACTTAGTAGTCACAATATGAAATTGTTAGCAATCAAAACTAGAGGTCTTTTTTTATAGATATATGGACAAACCAATGAAAGATTTACCAGAATCTGCAGTTTTCCCTCCCATAATGTAGCCTTTTCTCCACAATATGGAAATTATCAAAACTACAAAAAAGAGCACACCACCAATAGTCCCAGCTATTAAACCAACTTTAGTCTTTTTTCCGAAATTTGGTGGCTTAAAATCTGGACAAAACAAGGCAACATTAAGTGACGTTAGAACCTTATACTCTCTTTAGAGTTTAGATCAAATATGGTTAGAAACTTATCGTCTTCATTTACGTAGTGTTGGTGAGAAATGAATAATGTGGTTCAAACGCTATGCAGTTAATGCAGTAAAATATCGGGGATATCCGATATTTGAGATATAGGTTATCTCGGTGAGATATCATTAATTTTAATATAATGCAGAATTTATATATATAGCAATTTAACACTAATAATTCAATGATATGTCGGTTAAATGGGCGGTTATACCCGTCAATATCGCCGATATTGGATATCGGTACCCATATTCTGACCGTATTTGACCCCACTATTTCCCTAGGGGACACATATGATCAATATATCACCAAAATATTAACTGCATAGTTCAAACGCCTAGTAAATTTGATCTTTAAAGTCAGAAAACCTCCCTCTTCTAGTTTTAAGATTAGAGATATGAAACTGGTGTGTGATAAATGAAGAATTTCTTACTTGGCTCAACGGATATGGCGGATATAATCGGACCATAACTTCCTCTTTTAGGAATGCAAGTAGTGCCTTTTCCAGCCCAGTAAAGTTGAATCTTCAATGTATTTTTTTGCACATTAACCGTATATTTCTTTAGAACTGCCCTACCGGTACCTCCAGCCTCTTTTACTATATCAAAATCTTTTATTTTTAACTCTCCCTGCAATAAATAATCTTAAAATAGGTTAGAGCTAATCTCATGAAATAGTAACCAACTCAGGTTTAATTTCCGGTTTAGGTAATCGCCTCCTTTTTAGCCAGAAAGAAAACCTTAGATATTTTTTTTAAGGTAACCAACTTTCAAAAATTTTGATCGAGTTACCAGTCAGCTGATATATCATTTTTTTTTTTTTCTAACTTGGTTACCCTGAACAGATATCAGACCAAAGTTGGTTGCGTTCTTATGAGATTACTCAATCATAATATTTAAAAGTTGAATCACCTGCACATAAACATCAAATACACGCTTCCCGAGGCTGTTGTATGATTTATCTTGGGAGAAAACAATCTCCGCAAAGTAAAGGGTAAGGTTATAATTCCCATTCAAAAGACACAATCCGTAATACGTAAGAGAGATAGCGGCTGTTCGTGCATTTATGAATAATTTCGTATCCGATGTGGATATGTTGTGGAGATTAGACGTGTTGGAAATAATATAGACATCATCACCGCTATCATCTAAGAAGTTTCCTGTGCTGCTAAACGCCCAATTTCCACCATCGTAATAAGGCGTAAGTTTTGATTCTAAATCTTCTTTATATTTCAGAGTGTTGTTGATATATACTTCTTCTCCCCCGCAGTTGATAAACATTGAATACGCTACTGAAAGAAAATTTGTTTAGGACATAAGATGAGATTGTTAGACTAATTTTGTCATAATTCAATAGTTAACAGGGCTTAATTAGTAAGTTTTATTTATGGGGTGGTACTTTAGGTTAAGATATTGAGACTTCCTATTAGAGTGGTTTAAGTTTCTTGTTTTCCAAGATGTTGGTTTAGTACATATAAATGACTGGAGGTGTGTGTGTGTGTTTGGGGACTACAGAGGTTAATTAATGTGCAACAGTATGTAATGATGTAAACGTTTTACTTACATTGGTCGTTTGATTTATTACATGGGAAATCTTTTCGTAGACATGGAAGAATATTAGTTCTGCATAAGAAATGGAAGACAGATGAGTCAATGTCTAGTCTTGATGCTTACACAACACTCGATCTCGTTTGTGTGAGCCCTAGCTAGGCATGGCTGGAAAGCTTGGTTGTAGGCCTAAATCGCGTTGCCCACATAAATAGTATATGTGATTTCATGATTCTTGGGAGTTAAATTATTTTATATCTTCTATATATAACGTAAAAATGTAAAACTCAATGCTTAATAAAACTAATTTGAGAAATTAACAGATATGCATTATTATTCTTCTTCATGTTAAAAAACTTAAATGCCGGCCTTTTTAATTAAAATGTGTTAGTAGTTGTGTATATATATTTCAATTAAAGGGAAAAAATTGGTTATCTAAATGAATGAACAAGCTTTAGCAGCTAGTTTAGGAGCTAGCCTAGGCTCTTGTTTGGCAATACTAAATGTGGATGGTGTGACCTTACTTAAATAAAGTTAGCTTAATTCATGTGCCTTACCCATCATTGATTGCGGAAGAATGGCTTTGAACCATATTCCTGAGTCAAGTCATGAAAAGTTAGTTTATATTTAGCATAAACAATAAACATAAAACCAAACCCAAATCTAGAATAAATATGACTCTGGAATTAAAAAAAAAGAGCTTACACAAACCCTTGTGCACACATGTGCGGATGAGAAGCATCCCATATGAATTGGTTATATGAAACGTCCCTGCAACGGCATAAATACATATAAACACAAGGCGCCACTAAAGATTTATTAGACTATTAATATCAAGATTTGTATTAAAATTAGTTTCCTTGTATAAGTGCACTTACTTTGAAGCCAAGTTATCTAGGCTAATAAGATTCTATAAGGTTCATTTTTTTAGATCATGTGATGATGTAAATAATGTAGTGAAGTGATAAATTAATATAGGGGAAATAGTATCCTTACACATCCTTGGTGCTTGTAAAGACCCATTCAGGGATCGTTCCACTAAGATTATTTTGTGTCAAATAACTATAAAATAGAAGCCATCCTTAGTGAATTGATCATAATTAGTATTAATTAGAAAATATTGTTGAAGGTAGGTAGGTAGTTCACATACATATACTTTGCATTTCGTAGTTGGGAAAAAGATTGCGGGATGCGACCACTAAAATTGTTGAAACTGAGATCTCTGCATCAATAAAAGCTATGAACATGTATGTTTAAGAGACGTTGAACCAATAAATGTCCAAACATGATCTTTCATGCATGTTTAAGCATTTTTAATTAATCAAGATTGAAGGATATGGTCTACATCAATAAAAGCTATGAATATGTATGTTTAAGCATTATCTAAGTTATACTTCAAATTTAACTTGCAGCAATCAAATAATCAGTTTCTAAATTAATGCAGATCTAAACAGCCCTGGTTATTTTGATCCAATAATTATCATTATGAAATTACTGTCATGCTAGCTAGTACGTAGCATACAAGTTATGTGTTCTTAATTTCAAGAAGTGCAAACTTTCAAATCATTTTGTATCTGCAAAAGGTAACTTGATCTAGTGACAATCCACAAAAGAAGCAACCACAACTTGTGCATGACTTACAAAGCTTCCAGTTTCATATTCCCTATGTACTCAGGAATGGTTCCATGGATCAAACAATTCCTAAGTAGCCTACATAATTCCAAAGGATTGTAATTAATTAATTATCTTCACTTGATTATTATGAAAAAGAGGAAATCAATATACAAAATCAAAAGCTCACAATTTTTTCAGATTTGTCATTTTCTCTAGTTGTGGGAACTTAGAATAAGCTCCACCTTTCAAGTCACTGATTCTCCTGTATCACCGGATAAAGGAATTAATCACTTGGAATATTTAGCGAACAAACACACATGCAATAAAAAAGAGTGTTAATTAATCGACATACAAATCAACTAGTTGTGTTAAGGCTGAGATGCTGCTATAAGGAAAGGGCCCCTCAAGAGAACAACCTTGTATATACCTTCATCATAAACCAAATGTTGACATGTTAATTAATTAAGATTAACAGGCCAGGCCGGTAATTGAAATTTCCAATGACATATATAATATAGTTGGTGAAATTGCATTAATTAAAAAAAGATAATGCCCTGCAGATCGACGACGTCGTAAATGGTTCCATTTGAAGTAACCAACTTTGTTTTGTTTCCACCCATAAAAACCATTCAACTTTAAAAATATGAAACTCAAAAGTAATCTTGTAAGTTAACTGTCTCCGAGTACCTCCATTCTCCCATCCCTAACTTTTGGATTCACTCTGCTGCTGCAAGGATCCTTGCCAAAACTCCATTCTCCCATCCCTAACTTTTCCAAAATTTCTTTGAGTACCTCCCCTGCACGCATGCATGCATCAGTCAGTTCACACCATCAATGCCTTGGGTACAATGAAAACAGAACAGACATACCTTCTTGCGTATCAAGCTTTGCGAACACAAAACTTGAGTACAAAATCAATATGATTGCCAGCATTTCCATTAAAAACAACAACGGATGGGCTACCATTTCAACACAAGAATGAACAAGAACAGCACAGGTGTCGATCTTAACCTCCGATGCATGCAGAAACTTGATTTATAGGCGCCCAACTGATCAAACCGAACTTCAATTTCATTACATGTGCCTTCCGCCAAACTCTTCAATTTCATTTCAAAAACTTAACACGTTCTTCCGCCAAACTCTAACCGAACGCGTCAATTTCAATTTCCGCCAAACCTAAATTTCGAACTAACTTCTACCGAAAATTAGGTGGGTTCGGCTGTTGAAGGTGAGGCCAATTTCTGTTCGCCTTTTTTGGAGGATACGAAATTGAGAAAAAAGTGGGGGAGGAGACGCATGAATGGATTAATTAGTTAAAGAAAAAAAAAAGCTTGATTGTTTTTAATTATAATATTTTCTTCAAACCTTTTGGGGAGGAATACGAATTCTTTTTTGCAATCTGACTTTTCGTTTATAAATTAAATATCATATATACTTCATATGATTAAAATATACAATTTACAACCCCTTAACTTTCTAAAAACTTTATAATCGAGTTTTACATATTTATTTTATATACGTGTTGATATAAATTCAAATTGAATTACATTTAGAGGTAAATTTTATTTTTTCCATAATCAAGTTGGGTATAATATAAATACGTTTTTATAAATTCGAGCCACTTTACATTTCGACACTACTGCAACGCGTCATAACTTTTTTCTTATGTTCTTATATTTTTCGTTTACAATTCGACGTAAATTTTCTTTGGAAATATGCAGGGCCAAATATAATCCGTTTTCCTACTTATTTTTATCTACAATTTCAGTTGGTCTATGTTTTGAGGTAAATTACTATTAGCAAATTGTGTGAATAGTGTTTTCATCCTATTGACTATTTTTTATTTCTTTCTTGATTTTTTTTTCTGGACTTTATTATTATTATTTTTTTTTACTTTTCTTTATGTTTAGTGTTTTAAGTTTAGGTTTCCTTTTTTCATTAAAGTTATATTTAAGATAACGTTTACGTTTTCATTTACAATTAATTTAAAATCAGTCTGTCCTGCTATCCATTTTCAATTTATTTTTATGGTTTTCGCTTGATCTAAAACATGTGTCGATATTCTTTTAAACGTGCAGCTAATTTTACTAGTTTAAAATACTAAAAAATAACACAAATACATATCATCCTACCAATACATGTATTTTTTTATTCTAATAAACTCAACATGGATGTGGATAGACCCACACGCAAATCTCTTCAACCATACATGTGTTAGGCTACGAAATATCGATTATAAATAATGCTATATCTCCACTAAGGCATTATACTTTTATCATTTCAATGACTCGTGATACAATGGCAAATGTTAAAGAATCTCATGTTATCATATTATTTATCAGTTTTCTTGTGCTTTTAATGTCTTTTCAGTGTAAGTTCTGTTGTCCCAACCATTCTATTATATCCCAATTCAGAATAAAAAAAAAAAACATCTTTATCAATATTTATTTTGTGATGTTTCAGGTGCAAAAAATGAACACACTGATGTGAGTCCCTTAGCAGATTATTCAATAAAGGACTATGAGAAAGCAGGTTGTGTTTACGATGACGTCGATAATTAACGTTATACTTAAGATAACGCTTACGTTTTCATTTACAATTAATTTAAAATCAGTCCGTCCTGCTATCCAATTTCAATTTATTTTTATGGTTTTCGCTCGATGTAAAACATGTGTCGATATTCTTTTAAACGTGCGGCTAATTTTACTAGTTTAATATACTAAAAAATTACACAAATACATATCATCCTACCAATACATATATTATTTTATTCTAATAAAACACAACATGGATGTGGGTAGAGATCCACACGCAAATCTCTGCAAACATAAGTGTGTTATGTTATGAAATATTGACTATAAATATAGCTATATCTCTACTAAGGCATTATATTTTTATCATTTCAATGACTAGTGATACAATGACAAATGTTAAAGAATCTCATGTTATCATATTATTTATCAGTTTTCTTGTGCTTTTGACGTCTTTTCAGTGTAAGTTCCGTTGTTCCAACCATTCTATTATGTCCCAATTCGGAAAAAAAATCTTTATCAATATTTAATTTTTGAAGTTTCAGGTGCAAAAAATGAAGGCGCAAAGAATGAACATACTGATGTGAGTCCCTTAAGAGATTATGCAATAAAGGACTGTAAGACAGCAGGTTGTGTTTTTGACGATGTTGATATTCGATATTGTTGGTGTGGTATTACCAGTATTAACGAATGTTGCACCCCATATAAAGAAGTTTGTGACCTGGCTGTTAAACAGGGAAAACTTCATAAGAAGTGTATAAAACCAGGCTCTTAAAAAGCGAAATCTCAACCCCCTATATAAAAAGGATTAAAACTTTGCGCTACAATTATATAATAAATAAAAATATGTCTTTACTCTACATTATAGTTTGATTAATAACTTTACATCTTTGAGTGTGTGTATATATACATATTAACTTTCCGTGCAAAATTTTAAGTATTTTGAATGTGTATATTTGTTATTATATTATTTTGTGGATTGTATAAATATGATACTAAGTCGTGTTGTTATATGTACGTGTGTGTTGAAAGTTCGTGTTTCGGATCTTCAAAGACGGAAGATTAAGCATTGATAAACAACTTTCTTGTATTGATTCGGACAACATAAGGTTACAAACCGACACATAATAAGCCATCCTATCAAACCGAAAGAGCATGCATCTGGGAGAGACCAAGTGGTGATCTCTCCCCCAAATCTAAAACCTTAAAACTTGCAAATGACCTAAGGGTGGTATTTATAGGTCCACCGCTGTCACACCCTTAAATTCCACATGTGGAGTTCTACCGCGAGGCGTGTGACAAATCAGGATCACAGTCATTAGTCATGTTGAACTACCATAATATACAATTAAAGTATACAATTACAATTGCAATGGGATCAAAATTCGTTCTCAGGCAGACTAAGGAACACTTTTCAATACGAGCCTAAACAAACTGGTCTATGCGATTACCAATATGTTTGTCCACTTTAACTTTAACGCTCAACTTTCAATTTTTCAACTTCGTGATATGCTTAAGGTAATATTATACTATTATACCCGTGTGTCCCATTCCAAGGCATACCCCCACGACCAAGGTAAGCACAACGATTCATCGTAGCAGGTGAGTATACTGATGTCATCCTTTTTGATTTACAACGTTAGACCATTGGTGTGACAACTCGAGTTTCTGAGATTCCACTTTCGCATTTATTGCACGTTCACTGTTTGTTTAGTTGCTTACTTACACAATTTGTTTGCATTGTAACTGTATACGTTTTGATTTGATAAAGTGTTTTGTGATTGTTGCATGGTTATGTGTTATTTTACGAATGATTTGACAAATACATGAACTTGGTGATGAAACCTATAAGGACCTGTAAAACCTAACCTTAACACACACTTGCACATCTTCTCGATATTTCAGCACCCTTTCCCCTTTCTCTTTCATTTTTTTGTCATTTTTGTTCAATGAAAGTAAGATTTTTCATCTAGTTCGATCCGACTCGTTTCGTTCTTTGTTCTTGTCCGATCATGGTTGGATATTCTAGATACTTTGGTCTAGTTGACCTCCTTTTTAGACATTTTTATCAGATCAAGGTAAGATTGTTCATCTAATCCGATCATAGTCGTTCTTTGTTCGTGTCAGATCCAGGTTTGATGTTCTAGATACCCAGTCAGTGTGTTTTGATGATTATAAGTGTTATTTAGAAAAATGAAAATGCTAATTGTTTATAGTTTTTGGTATTGTAGTTTTGAGAGTTTCATACGTAATTTTTCATATTCTTGCTGGGCAATTTTGGATTTTATAGCTACAAATTGAATGAAGATACTAAGATGAGCCTAGAATCTATACATTTAGATTTCGATTTTGTAAGATTTTTGTTATATCTTGATGAAGATGAAGCAATTGTTTGACCCTAGGATTAGTAATTAGTATTTAGATTATTGTTGATGAATGTCTTCCAATGAGCTGAGTTTTATTTCAAAGTACTTATATGATCGATGAGTTAATTGTCAAAATCGCCCCTGAGGCTTGGGCAGGTTTGCCATTTTCGTCCAAAATGACACGTTTGTACCAAATTGCCCCCAACGTTTGTAACTTTTTGCCATTTTCATCCAAACCACTAACTTAGTTTATTTTTTCTGTTAAGTTGAGGATATTTGGATGAAACTGGCAAATATAAAACCACATGGATGATTTTGGCAATTTACTCAAACTCTTTTAACTTTCTTTTATTTAATTAATTTTATTACATATATAAGAAAAAAGAATATACATGCAATTTTTATATGAAAAAAGTAATAGCTTTGTCACATAATATTTATAAATTTTCATCCAAACACTAACTAAGTTAATTTTTCTATTAAGGCGTAGAATGTTTATATAAGACAAAAATTAATTTCTAATTTTTTATATAGATCGGTTTTATAAAGTTAAAATCTACTTAAACCTCTAAATTTTATAATACTAAAATGCTGGTGACCTTATTGAAAAAGGTCAATTAAAAAAATCTTATTATATGCACCAAGTTTGTAATTCATCTTCTACTCTTTTAAATTCGCTTCTAAGGAAAATCAGAAGCCAGTGCCCCCCCCCCCAATCAAACCATGTATCTTTACCAAACCTTAAAATTACCCACCAAATTGTAATTATAATGCTATGAACCAAAACTTTCATTACTCAAACCATTCAGAATAAGTATTAGTTAGTTACACTCATAATATTTAATTAAATAAATATTTTATTTCTACCAACATATTTCCTAGGTGCTCAACACATTTAAAAAATATGTAACGTTTTACAATTTTTTTTATCTCTACAACTGATAAATACTAAAAGTTGTAATCGATTGTTATGTGTTGCACACTAATTAGGGGTGCAAACGAGCCGAGCCGAGCCCGAGCTCGACCAGGCTCGAGCTCGAGCTCGTTTAACGTATGAAAGCTGTTGATACACTTTGGTGGACGCGACTCGGCTCGGTTCGACTTGGCTCGATACGACTTAGTTTCAACTCGGTTAGGTCCGGCTCAAGCCCAGCGTCACGACATTCCTCTGTCGTGCACCCCAGAGTTTGACACGCGAAGCACGGATCGTCGCAAGCCTTTCCCGCAAACACATCACCATGACATCACCTTTGTGATGTGATGTGTGTAAAATGCAACATATAAATCACATCAATTAAGGCATAAAACTAACCCTTTTTAAGTACTAATGTTGGAAAAAGAGTGTTTTTGTCTTTCTTTTGTATTTTCAGGATGAAATGAGCTCAAAATCACAAAAGAAGCAAAAAGACAACTAATTCTAGCACAAATACAAGAAAAGGAATAAAAGTAGACTGCCCGGACCCTCAACGGCAACCCCCAAGGCAAAGAAGAGAAAACAGAAGACTGGACACGCCCCGTGTCCAGCGAACACGGGGCTGTGCCCAAGAAGCAGCAGAAAAGACAAACTAGTAGAAGCTTCCATTGCCCACCACGGGGCCGTGTCCAGCGGGCACGGGGGCGTGGTGAAAGTACAGCAGGCGCATTAATTGTAATTGCGAATTACAATTAATGAAGAGAGAGTGTGTCAGACGGGCACGGGGGCGTGTCCAGCGGACACGGGGCCGTGCCCAGCCTTCTGTTCAGCCTATAAATAGGGGTGCTTGGTTTCATTCCATCTCATCCCTTGGCACACCACCTCTCTCACACTTCATCCACCACCCACCACCACCATAACACCATCATCCACCACCATCATCCATTGTCCATCATAGAGTGTGTGAGTCGTCTCGGGATCCAAGATTGATCGTAAGAGTTCTTGACAAGCAAGGCCATGTTTGCCTAAGTCTCTTACATCACTTGGTGAAGACAAGTGTTTAGTATAATACTTTTTATTTTTAATCTTTTGCACTTTTTATTTGGTTTTGTATTAATGACTTTAATAACTAGTTACTTATGTTGAAGGTGATCTTTCCTTATCGTTTGTCCGTGGTGTCTTGGCATTATTTTACTGTCTATATAAAATAAAAGATTTTCACCATTCATATCTCCACGGTCTATATGGAGGTATGTTGGCTACCTGGTCGGGGGTTAAGGGAACGGTTTGGTAAGGGTCTTGCCCTTGTTCAGCGTTTAGAGGTCCTGCTTGGGACCTGGGTCAAATTTAGTAGGATCTTTCAATGCCCATAGGTATTGGATGGCGGGGATCCAAACTCTTTGACCCCCTCATAAGTTAACTACTATTAATAATATAACCCGGCTATTTAGGACTGTATCCCTGCTGACTCAGACTACTTAGCCGAGGGTAACGTCACCGCCGAAAGCGGGGCCTACCATAATTTGCATTAATAACTTAATTCATTATCTTTCAATAATCCGACCCTTTAGGATTGTATCCTTGCTGACTCAAACTACTGGGTTGAGGGTAACGTCGCCTTCAAAAGAGGGGCCTACTACAATAACTAAGATAATCTCTTAAACAAGTGCAAAAGTGCAAAAATAATCAAAGGTTATACTAACACACGTGTCGGATCCAAGTGATTCATCTTGTCTATCTGTTTTTATTTTACTTTATTTTTCAGCATTTAGTTAGTTTTTATTTTTCTTAGTTTAAAACATTTTCTCTCACTTTTTGATTTGATTAGACGTTGAGGATAAACCGGTATTAAAAGCTCTTGTGTCCTTGGACGACCTCGGTATCTTACCAACACTATACTACGTCCACGATGGGTGCACTTGCCCATATGTGTGTTTAGTGTTAGTAAATATCGTGTTTTATAAATTTAAAACTTGGCTAAAAGTGTAAAAAGAGCTTAAATATATATCTAAATTATATTACACTACACACGCGTCAAGTTTTTGGCGCCGTTGCTGTAACAACTCTCATTAAATTAATAAATTAGAATGATAATTAGACAATAAAAATACCCTAATTGAGACACCCAAGTGATTTGGCACAAACCCTGAAAATTCCGGAATAATCGGAATCAGGATCAGGGCCCCTAAAACTCAGGGGGGCTAAACCCTGTTTGATATTTATCTATTTAATTTCGTTGTAATTTGCTGAACTTCGAAAATGAGTGAATCACCGAAGCTATACCAGTGAGGAGGCTAGTCTACAAGCCTAAATGCACGCTTTACGGACCGTAAAGCTTAGTCCATACGGACCGTAAGCGAATCAGGTCCTTTACGGACCGTAAGGCATCATGTATACGGTCCGTAAGCAAGTCTAAAATTTTACTATAAATAGCCGACCTTGGCAATAGCACAGAGATGTTAAAACGTCGATCGAATTCATTCTGTAGATCGATATTAGGCTACTTTACTACAAATTAACACACACACTATCGAGGTGCTGCCGCGGAACAGGGTAATTACTCAATCGCTATTACGATTCAATTTCGGGATCAATATATCCAAGGAATGCCTAGGTGCCGCCCACATTGGGCTATACTTTATCGTTTGTCGGTAATCCGATAAATGAGCTGAAGCATTGTACTTTGTCGTTGTCGATAATTCGATATACGAGTTGAAGTACTATACTTTGTCATTTGTCATTTTGATAAATGAATTGAAGTATTGCACTTGGACATTCATTGTACGAATTGATCTCGGGAAAATATCGTAATTGTTGTATTGATCACTAACTCTGTTTTGTGTGCATTGTTGTGAAATTAGGTTAACAGGGATAAAATCATATTCTGTCAGTACTAAATCTGCAATGTGAGTCATTCCTCTTTTGTAAACTCTTTTCTCACAGTTTGTGAGTCATTCTCTTTTTATCAACTTTTTACAATACTCCAAATCAATTTCCAAAAAGTTATAATTATAGTGATTAAGTTTATGTAATCACCAAATTACAGCCGGTATGTGGGGTATTGTGCACAATATTATTATTGTTTTAATCACATTAGGTGGGCGAGCCTAAAAGAAAGTGATATACGTCACTCATTGGGCCAGCCAATGGTGATATGACCACAGTCACAGAGCTGGTCTGTGACAAATACCTATTCTTGGAAATGTTGGTTGATAATAAACATATGTAAAAACCCTTAATACTGTAAATTATAACAAATGTGTCGTTTTCAGTAAAATGAATGATTCACTCAGTATTTCCCCGCTGACAAAATCTTTTTCAAACATGTTTCAGGTGATCTGCTGTAAATCAGGAAAAGTGCTGAGGAGCATTTCAAGCTTAAAATTGTGGCTCAATGTAAAATAAATAAAGATGTTTTAAATAATAATTTGTCACTAAACTTATGTATTGTAAATTATCGGGGTTTTATCCCGAATTGTGAAATAAAAATAATCGGGAAAAGTTTTAACTTAGCTGATCCTGCGAATAAATTTTTCCGCTGCTAAACTCACCATAACCAGAATACCGCAGAATTTCTGCCGCGGGTCCCGAAACGGGTCAAACCGGGTCGGGGCCGTGACAGAAACTAAGGTGGTATCAGAGCCACTAAGTTAAGCTAATTAAGTATTTAAACGATACTTAATTTTCCTGATTACTATTATGTGATTATGTGTTTTAACTAATTATTTGTTAGTTACAGTATGGGTAAGCAAAAGTTGCAAGATATCTATCTTAAATTAGATAGATCAATTTACGAAGAAGGCAGTTCGTCTAAAACTAAAATTTCAAAGCTCCCTACGATTCCTGAGGAAGGAATATTTGTACCAAAAGCGAATTATGAATATCCGCTTTCCCCTAGAAAAAGGGATATGATTATTAAGAGCAAATCAGAGAAAAGAAAATTAAAAAGGAAACCCGGGAATTACTTAAGAAATCCCCTTGGGAAGATAAACTCGATGAAAAATGGGCTAATTTATATATGTTAGCTACTGTAGCAGAAAATGCCAATCTTTAAAAAGTATTTCAAATACAGTACTAGTAATTCTCAGTAAATAGATAAATAAAACTGAGTGTTTCCTGTATTTTGTACAAATAATGTGCAATAAAACTTCTGTGTTATCTGTTAAACTTTGTTCCAAAGTTTTAACTTGATATTTTGTGCATTTTGCATATATACTACACAGCATGAACGAGATATCTGAAGCTTTTCAGAACCTCAATCTATATCCAGTGAATATCGAAGTTTCACATGAATTTACGGGATATTTTGCTGATATGGATCAACCTGTAAAACTCCCTACTCCACCAGTGACTAAACCAAAAAGAAGGCCAAAGAAAAATTATGTTTGGGGAAGCCGTATACGTAAGAAAAAGTCAGTTACAAAAACCTCTAAAACTAGTAAACCTTTAGACAAAGGAAAAGCGATTATAATCCAAGAAAACCCTAACCAACCAGAATAGGAAACTGAAGCCAATAATGAGTTTAGGCAAATGGAGGAACAATTTGATCAGTATTCTCAGGAAATAGGAATAGAAATAGGGCAAGGTTCTAACCCAACCCAGATGGAAGTTGGAGAGAGCTCCAATCAAACCAAGAGAGTTACTTTTCAGGATCAGATAGATATGTTACTAGAAAAATGTGAAACTATGCAACCTGCCAACACAGGAATCTTTACCTATCTTATCGAAAACCCAATACCTATGAATTTTGCACCAACAATCACTGAACCAATAGTCCATGACCAACCTGTAGAAGAATGGTGGACAAACGATTGGCAATTCCAAAATATTGTCAACAATCCTTACTCGTTTCTTCCACAATTCGATCCAGAACCCCTACCTAATCCACCAATGAGTAATGAAAACCTGGCTTAACTTCGCCATTTTGGGGAAGAACTGATGGATGCTGGGAATAGAATTAGAGAAATAGGGGGACAGATTGCCTGGAAGTATGACGAGAGGGAATTCCGTTACTAGAATAACAAATAGGAGGATGGTAGCGCTATCTTTGTATAATAGTACAAGTAAATAGTGAAACCAGTTGTAACATAACGAATAAAATGTTGTAAGATATTTGTGTGTATTGATGCATACTATACTGATATGAAATGAAATCGAGAAATCGATAATTTTGACTTTATGTGTTATAAATTGTTCAATTATCTGTATAAATTGCTAATTACTAATTACTCATAATAAATTATTATCAGATGGCAAATAACAATAACGAACCAGTAAATGAAGTTAATCAATCGGAGCAACACCCAGAAGATCAATATATGACCAAACAAGATATTGAAACTATGGTTGCCCAGGGAATCGCCAACGCAATTCCAATGTTCGTTGCTGCTATGAAAAATCCAAATGATCCGCAACATATCGTACCTAGCAAACATACTATCGAAGATAATTTCAGTAATAGTATAAACGGGGGTGATGACCATATAAATCATGACAATGAATCTCAGCACACCCAGCGCCCTAAGAAACGAAAGGCCGCAACACCTGGTTGCACTTTTAAAGAATTCCTTGCTTGTAAACCCGCTGAATTTGCAGGCAATGAGGGAGCAACTGCAACGCTGCGATGGTTAGAGAAAACCGAAGCAGTTATTGAAATAAGTAAATGTGCTGAAGAAGATCAAGTCATGTATGCCTCAAACCTGTTTAAAGAAGGAGCACTAGAATGGTGGAACACAGTGCTACAGGCAAAAGGCAGACGGGTAGCTTATGCTATGACTTGGGAGGAATTTAAAAATCTTGTCGAAAGAAAATTCTGTCCTGAGTATGAGAAGGAACAAATGGCAAATAAGTTCCTAAATCATCGAATGACTGGAGTGGATTGTCGTAGTTATACTTCGACATTCTTCGAATATGCGAGAGTGGTACCTAACCTGGCTTCGCCAGAACCAGTACTTATTTCTCGATATATTTGGGGATTAATTAGCGAAATTCGCAATATCGTTAAAGCTGCCAGACCTCGTACTATTGACGATGCAGTCGAATTAGCTAACACCCTAACTGATGAGCTGATACGCACACGAGACGAAGATAGGAAGAAGGAATTAGCTCAGAAAATTACCCAAGGATTTAGGGTGAGTAATAGTAGTAATTTCAAGAAAAGAGGAACAGGGCAATCTTCAACTGTGCCATTCTGCAAATTTTGCAAAAAGAGACATTTTGAAAAATGTAATAGGATTTGCAATTTTTGCAAAACAACCGGGCATCGGGAGGAAAACTGCAAAAAGAAGTCCATAATTTGTTACAATTGTGGAGAAACTGGACATATCAAACAAGAATGTCCTAAGTTAAGTAACCCAGCAGACAACAAACCCAAGGCAGCTGAAAGAACTACTAAGAAGAATGTTAGAGCCTTTCAGCTGACAACTCAAGAAGCAGAACTCATTCCGGATGTGATCGCCGGTACGTTTTTAGTTCACAACGTCTATGCAAAAGTATTATTTGACTCTGGTGCAAACCAAAGTTTTATCAATACTTCATTCTGTCAAGCTCTTAAGTTACCATTAACTACAGTTAGGCAAATCTTTACAGTCGAAACTGCAGATGGGAATTCCATAGAAATTAATCAGGTTTTGCAAAAAGTAGACATAGAACTTTTAGGTCATAAATTTTTTGCAAACCTATTTCCTATGAAATTAGCTGAGTTCGATGTTGTGTTAGGAATGGATTGGTTAATAGCCAACCATGCGCAAATCATTTGTGATAAGAATTCTATAGAAATTCAAACACCTACAGGAGAAATAATTAAGATTTCAGGAGATAAACCCCGAAAGCCATTAAAGTTCATATCAGTAATGAAAGTTGCTAATTATGAACGGAACCAAGGAATAGTATATATGATTTCAGTAATCATTTGTACTAAAGGCAAAGAACTCAAGGAAATCCCTGTAGTCTCAGAATACCCAGATGTATTCCCAGAAGATTTACCAGGGTTACCACCTGATAGAGAAGTAGAATTTAGGATTCATCTAATTCCAGGAACTACACCGATAGCCAAGGCACCTTATCGATTAGCTCCTACCGAAATGCTAGAATTGAAAAAGCAATTAGATGAATTACTAAGCAAAGGATTCATACAACCTAGTTCATCCCCTTGGGGTGCACCAGTGTTGTTTGTGAAAAAGAAAGATGGATCAATGAGAATGTGTATTGATTATAGAGAGTTGAATAAGGTTACAATTAAGAATCGATACCCATTACCTAGGATTGATGATCTTTTTGATCAATTGCAAGGAGCTAGGTATTTCTCTAAGATAGATATAAGATCCGGATATCATCAATTGAAAGTTCAAGAGGAAGACATACCTAAGACTGCTTTTAGAACTAGGTATGGTCATTATGAGTTTACAGTCATGCCCTTCGGATTAACCAATGCCCCAGCTGCATTCATGGACATGATGAACAAAATCTGTAAACCATATCTGGATAAATTTGTGATCGTATTCATTGACGATATACTTATTTATTCTAAAAGTCAAGCCGAGCATTGTCAGCACTTGCATGCACTCTTAACTTTGTTAAGAAAAGAAAAGTTATATGCTAAATTCTCAAAGTGTGAATTTTGGTTACAAGAAGTGCAATTCTTAGGCCACATGGTGAATCACGAAGGTATTCACGTAGATCCTGCTAAGATAGAAGCAATTACTAACCGGAAGGTTCCACAAACTGCAATGGAAATTAGAAGTTTTATAGGTTTAGCCGGTTATTATAGACGGTTTATTAAGGATTTTTCCAAAATAGCTGTACCATTAACTAAGTTAACCTGTAAAGCCACTAAGTTTGAGTGGGGACCAAAGCAAGAAGAAGCCTTTAGAATCTTAAAGCAGAAATTAACCAATGCGCCAATCTTAGCCTTACCAGAAGGAACAGAAGATTTTGAAGTATATTGTGATGCTTCAAAACTAGGATACGGATGTGTGTTGATGCAACGCAAGAAGGTAATTGCGTATGCTTCCAGACAACTGAAAAAGCACGAAGAAAACTATACGACTCATGTTTTAGAACTAGGAGCTATAGTTTTTGCCCTTAAGATTTGGAGACATTATCTGTATGGAAGTAAGTTTACTGTTTATACAGATCATAAAAGTTTAAGGTATATATTCGGGCAAAAAGAGCTGAACATGAGGCAAAGAAGATGGATGGAAGTTTTGAGTGATTACGACTGTGATATTCAATATCACGAAGGAAAAGCTAACGTAGTAGCAGATGCCTTAAGTCGTAAGTATCATGAAAAACAAAAGCAAGTCCGTGCTCTTAGAATAAATCTACAAGTAGATTTGAGGGAACAAGTGAAGGAGATCCAGAAAACGGCAATCAAGGATGATGCCAAAGAAATGAAAGGTTACCTAAAAGAATTGGAACAAGGAAATGATGGAATTTGGAAATTCCACAAAAACAGAATTTGGGTACCTAAACAAGGAAATTTAAGATCGAAAATTTTAGAAGAAGCTCATAAATCCAGGTATACTGTACACCCAGGAAATAACAAAATGTATCAAGATTTAAGAAAGAATTTCTGGTGGATAGGAATGAAAAAGGATATAGCTGAATATGTATCTAAGTGTTTAACTTGTTCGCAAGTTAAGGTGAACACCAAAAACCCTCAGGCTTACTACAACAGTTAGAAATGCCTGTATGGAAATGGGAACTCATAACAATGGACTTTGTTACTAAGTTACCCAAAACCAGAAAAGGTAATGATGCAATTTGGGTAATCGTGGACCGATTAACCAAATCAGCTCATTTTCTACCAATAAAGGAAACCTTTAGCATGGAAAGATTAGCCAAGCTGTATGTGGATGAAATAGTATCTTTACATGGAGTCCCGCTCTCCATTATATCGGATAGAGATAGTCGTTTCACTTCCCGATTTTGGACAAGTTTCCAAGAATCAATGGGAACTCGACTCAATTTAAGCACTGCATATCATCCACAAACAGACGGACAAAGTGAAAGGACGATCCAAACTCTGGAAGACATGCTCAGAGCATGTGTAATTGACTTTGGAGGTAATTGGGATAACCATTTACCATTAATTGAATTCTCCTATAACAATAGTTATCATTCAAGTATTGAAGCCGCTCCATTCGAGGCACTGTATGGACGCAAGTGCAGAACACCCGTATGTTGGGCAGAAATAGGAGAAAGTCAATTATCAGGTCCGGAAATTGTGCAAGAAACTACAGACAAGATCACTCAAATCAAGGAAAGATTGAAAACAGCCAGAGATCGTCAGAAGAACTATGCAGACAATCGTCGCAAACCACTCGAATTCCAAATAGGAGACAAAGTACTTTTGAAAGTATCTCTTTGGAAAGGAGTTGTAAGATTCGGTAAGAAAGGAAAACTGAGTCCCCGATATGTTGGACCATTCCCAGTGATTCAACGAATCGGACCAGTTGCTTATCGCTTACAGCTACCCGAAGAATTAGCTGGAGTACATGATGTATTTCATGTATCCAACCTTAAGAAATGTTTATCAGATGAATCTCTGATA